>NW_026262734.1:99979606-100719606 GCF_021869535.1 Mytilus californianus | reverse complement strand
GCTTTATGTCTTTATCGTACCTGTTAAAGGCTATTCCAAAAAAAATGTAACCGGTCTATTTGTTACGACTATCGCATTATCATGATTAGCTAACAACAAAAATATAACACATTGACGGCAACGTTTTCACAAGTTCTAAATTTCAAAGTTAACAGAATCATATAACCATGATTTAAACAAAAGAATCACATGACTTGTAAAAGTTTCAGTAGGCGATAGAGTATCGATGAGGTAAAATCCAGACAACTCATCAACGTAAGTACCTTTAAAGTATCCACATTGCATGTTAATCAACAAATAGTTTATGAAATAACCCAACGCAAACAACGTTAATTGGTTTTTTGTTTTGTTTTGTTTTTTTTTTTTTTTTTAAATTATTATTAGTATTGAAAGTATTTACTTTTTGTCTAATTAGAATCTGACGAAGAAATCAGATCTCTATTCATTCCTGTGAAATTGTCTTTTTAAAATTGGTTGCATTCCTGGTAATTTTTTTAAATAAATATACATAGTTTATTTACATACATTTAGTTGTGAGTGGTTAACAAAGTTGGGCACTCAATGGCCCATTTGGGTTCTTTTTTTGGGTTTTTTTTTTTGGTTAACAAAGAAGAATACTCAAATACTCAAACACGTACACCTACCCAATGCACAAATTAAAAGGCTAACAATACCTTTAATTCTTATTAGAATACCACAATAGTCTTATGCCACGAAAGAAAGAAAATATATATCTTCATTTAAAGGAAAACTAAGGTTTCAACTCCCTCAGGCAAAGTTGACCTTAGATGAATTTGGCTATTTGTTTTAGGTATTTTTGTCATATAACTCTTCAACTGTTTCGGTACTTATACATCCCTCGGATTTTAAATGTTTAGCATTGAGCGTTCCTGATGAAGGTAAATCCGGAAAAGCGCTTCGGACGCATGCAATTATTAAACGTGTTGTTTTCAAATTTTTGTCTATTCTCTCTGTGTTTCAAATATATCTCACATTATGTCTATTTTGTAAATAGACAGCATTAGAATGGCCGTTTGTTACCAATAAATTCAACTGTTATATGTAAATTGAATACATAATTATTGTTATATCTTATTAAGATTAAGGTATCAACAATCGATAAAATGAGAATTGTTTGAACATGAGTCGTGACTGGCATTAAAATATTTCTACTGTTACAAGATAAATAAGATCAAACAGATGTTGGCTGACGTCAATGAAACAGCAACCAGACGAACAAAAAAAAATATCTAGATAATGGCAAAGAAAAGATATGCTAATTTCATTTATGACACAAAATTACTACACGAACATGAAAACCCAAAGGCAAAACGAACAGCTATTTGGTTACTGGTTTCAGAGTCACAGTTGATTAGGCCTTCAACATAGAGCACATCTTTTACCTCACTTCAAGACGGTTCCTAGCATCTGTTTGCAAACCTGTTTGCTAGACGTCAAGCAAGCTACACGAATGATTGAGCATATGACTAAACTATCAATTATATCTGGCAGAGAAATCTCACAAATTCTATAACAGATTTTCCGAAAATTTCCTTATAAACTACAGAAACAATGAACTGTAAGATTATAACTGGGTAGTAACTAGGTATGAATAAGCCATGCAATTCGTGTAGACGACAAACAATTTTAATAAAACAATCTTGTCGAAAGCCGTTATTACCCAATAATTGTGAAAAAAAAAACATTTGAGCATATGTCAAAAGCACGGGAAAACTGTTTACAGGCTTCGCAGAGTGCAATGCCAATAAATAGACACACAGGTGAATGGCATATGTCAAGTTCTAAATCGACCAAAAAATGATAACAACCCAAACAGGAAATAAATTACTGTAATTCTAAAACCGGCTACAAAACATCTTCCATTAAACCCTTAGAAGCCTTTTAAGCAACACCAATTAAAGATATTACTCAAGCCATGTATGCGGTGTCTGACTTGGAGGAGTTGCAGTTACTTGTCAGTGGCAACATGCTACGTCAAGTGCAAACACTGAGAACGTTTCGGTAAATAGGAAAAATAGAAAATGAATTAATTGTAAAATGAATTACAGAAATGTTTTCCCTTTTACAATATAACTAGCGACGAGGACAGGAAGATATAGGAGTTTATACAAAACAGCTCAGAAATGTTGCTATGGAAATAACTTCCTCACGTACCAACTCAACTATTTCTTTTACTGGCTGTATATGTCACTGGGACTTGCACAATTACACGTATATATAAGCAGCTTTACCAGAAACATTGATTGATATGAAGCAAAAATTAACAATTTTTTAAATAAGTTTACTCCGCAAATTCAAACTGAAGGAGCATCGCTTTTGATCCTGTGTCTTAACTTGTACAAATAAATGTTATATTTACCTACTATGTATACACAAGATGTATATACTTGAAAAAAAATCTTCAATTGTTTAACATCAACACACATAACTTTTGAATCGTTATTCATTTAAAAGTTAAAGACAATATTTTATAATTAAATCTCCCCTCAGAATGGCATGCTCGATTATTTAGTTTTGGTAAATATGTAGAAGTCGGGAAATTGTGCCTTGCTTTGGACTAGTTGAAACACGGTGAAAAGTAACGCAAGTAACAGTACAGGAATACTGGATTTTATACACTGCATAAAGTACATCTATATTCATAATTTATTTAAGAAAACAGTTCCTACATGTATGATGTTAAAGTTGGCTTTGGTTTTACTGGTGGTCAGAGCCACTTATTCATGTGGGCGTGTTGATAACTGCACGCGCATAGAGGAAACAGATGGATATATTTATGACTGCAAGACACTTAATTGGACAGAGGTGGCTGATGGATTTCCAGTCAATACAAAACAGATGTAAGAAATAAATGTCTGCAAAATGTCTGAATAACAGATTTGTTAATGATGAAAAGCAAATTCCTGACAGTATACAAACATACTAATGCGACATTTGTCGAATCTTCTCCTAGTATCCTGCTTTAATTTTGAGCGAACGATAATATTCAAATTACAACATGTGTGTCACATTTTGGTGCCCTTTTCACGTGCAAGTTTGTTTTTTGTATTTCTATGGAAATCATAAAACTTAACATTAAATAATATATATTTAATTGCGAGAGGAAAACAAAAAGCTAACGGCTACCGAAAACATTACAATTACTTGTATTCGCTACGAAACAGGAGAAAAGCTTGGCGAGGCTAGCTTTTCTTATTGTTTATAAGACTATACCAATAGATAGTTCACATTCCCGTGCATTAGTTAAGCTCACAGGGTATATAGGAAACTGATAAAATCTACTGCATGGCGTGAATATACAAATATTAAAGGTTCTGTATTACCTTAAATCAATATTTTATACAGCGCTACCATACAAATCTGATACATTACTGCAAATCGAAAATATAATAGCAATGAAATTGAGAATGGAAATGGGGAATTTGTCAAAGAGACAACAACCCTACCAAAGAGCAGGAAACAGCCCAAGGCCACCAATGGGTCTTCAACACAGCGAGAAAATCCCGCATCCGGAGGCGGGCTTCAGATGGCCCCTAAACAAACATGTGGACTAGTTTAGTGAAAATGGTCAACATAATGGGCTACTACAATAAGTGATCGTTTATTATATAGTTTGGCAAACACCTGAAATAAGACAAGCGACACATCTATACAGTATGTCGTCTACCTGAATGAAAAGGGGAAATAACTTTCTATATTTTATCATCAGTTAAGTAGTCAGTACTTCGGATGTCATGATTTAAAACATGCTTATTTCAAACTACCCGTTCATATATTAAAAAAAAATATTAAAAACTACAGTTTCAATTTCCTTGGCAAAGTTGACTCTAGATGAATGTGGCTATTATTTTTTGTGTCATTTTTTGTTATATAGCTCCTAACGTTTTAGCGTATTTACACATCCCTGGCTTTGAAATGTTTAGGGTTAAGCGTTCCTGATGAATGTAGAGTGTTTTGGACGCATGAAATTTATAACGTGTATCTAAAAGAGAGGCAAAAGATACCAAAAGGATATTCAAACTCATAAGGCGAAAATAAACTGAAAACACCATATCAAAAAAAGAAAAAGAGCAAAACACAAACAACAATACACAGAACACAAAACACAATATAGAAAACTAAAGACTGAGCAACATAAAACCCCACCAAAAACTGGGCTGATCCCAGGTGCTCCGGAAGGGAAGCAGATCCTGCTTAACATGTGGCACTAGTCGTGTTGCTCATGTAAGTGCAAACACGGCGATACGACTTATTCGGTAGGTCACATTCGGGGAAAAGAGGACGGGATTGTGGTTCCGATAATTGGAACATATCCATCGTCATGTGTGAAACAGATATTTCATAACAGTCATTGTTTCATATACAAATTCGGTTTGATAACGATGTCATTTCCACAACCCTCACGGATACAATTAATTGAGCAATAAACAGATACTTTTTTTTTATTTAGCATGCTGCAGTATAACCTGATTGGATATTTATCAAGCAGCGATTTCAAAAATCTCACTAATCTGAGACGGTTGTAAGTAGTTATAAATAAAGTTACATAATATATTTTATATATAGTATTATCAAGTAATAAGTCACGCAAATTCAGACAAAAAGGCTCATACGATCAAAGCATACGGGGAAATTATTTTTAAGTAGACGTTTTTGAAATGAAAAAAAATGCAAATGCATTGAAATGTATATTAATTGTTGCTTGCATAACGTTACAGTTTTAGGTGATGCATTTAGCATAGGAACTTATGATTATATTATCAAAGCAGCAGTGAAAATTATAGTAAATGACAAATAACTCATAAAAACAGAAGTTCTGATGATGTAGACAACTTAACCCCACAGGAAGTATTTGGGAATTAACAAAAATGTTAATCTCATTATTCAAAAAAACAACTTTTTGAGATCAAATTATATGGTCAATGACAGGCTTGTTGAACATTAGATGGTTATAAAGTGTTTAAAGACCTAGATGAACGCATAATCATTATAACTGATTCATTTAGTATTATCTTATGACAAATAATCACGACTTAAAATACAAACATGTTTATGATGTTGCCTGCCTTGAGGTTTAAGCTCCAAAAATCGAGAATACAAAGGGATCAATGTAATAAGGATATTAAAAATGACGGTGATAATTGAAAGCTGTACATTGAAACAGGAAGATATATATACTGACATGGCTAGAGAATTACGATTATGCAAATGTTGTAATATGCAGTGTATTGAAAACGAATATCACTTTTCATTAGTATGCCCAACCTATAGATCAATTAGGCCAAAATTTTATTGTTCTTGGCCAAACACTACTAAATTACAGTACTTATTCAAATATACGTCTGTTTCACTTATAAAGAAATTGTGTAATTTCATAAAATCTGCATGATCAATCAGATCACATATTGTTACTTCTAAAATGTTGCTTGTTTCCTTATTATGTATTTTATGTATTGCTTTCTGCTGTTTAACATTTGTCATATACACCTTATCGCTATTCCCGCTTGACCCGAGAATCTGCCCTGCTTGAACTTTTGACGTCATACAACAATCACTTTTCCATTGTGGCGTCAGATATTTTCTATTATGACGTCAAAATTGTACGGGAACTTTTGTGATGTCCAGTAATGGCGGACAAATAGCAATAAGGTGTATTGTATCTGAGGTTAAACTTAGTTGCTTCAAAAGAATAAGCAGTTCTTGCATATTTCAAGTAAAACCCGACGATGCGATGTCTTTTTGGTGGTGTACATAGAAACTGTATGCAAGTATTTTTTTATATAAAGAATAAACATAATAAAAGTATTGAGAAATATTTGGGAGGGGGTGAAATTTAAAAATTTGGAAAGGGTGATCTTGAATTTATTTTCTTCTTTAAGGTTGGGACTTGAGAAATTCCAATGTTTCCTTCAGTTCCCCCAATGAAAGAAAATGACCAGTCCCTAATATCCTTGTTCTTTTTTTTTGTAGTTTTTGTAAGGAGAAACGTGCCAATGTTAAATGAATAACAAATCTAGAGAGAATCATTTCCCGCCAAATTATCAATGGCTTTACCTCAAAAACAAGAACACGGACCTTTCATTCTTTTTTGCATTTTTTGTTCTGTTATCTATATACTATATACTATCAATTCATAACAGTTTTTTTTTAAACAGAGAGAGGTACGGTAAATGATGCGTAACATTTTACATAAAAATCCTTCGGTCCTGGTTAATTGGTCCAGTTAAAATATCAATAATCTCTAGACAAAATGTGTTTAATCTTAGCGAAAGTCAATTCAGTGAAGTGTGCTGTTTGTGTCGTCTCGTATATATAGTACAAATGGTGTAAGGTACCTCAAATAAGTGATATTAAAATTGGCATGGATACTGCATTTATCTCATTCTGTGGTATAAACAGTTGGTCCTGTATTTTATAGATCTGTTAGTTATAATCAGATTACAACAGTGGAACCAGATACATTTGAAAAGAATTCTCAGCTAAAATACTTGTGAGTAAGTGTGCAGTAAAGAATACCAAATGGTATGTTAAAGTATATGTGATCAATGGATATAACTAACAAAAAATCCATATTTCTACCCAAAAAGTAGCGCTATCAATGGACAGACTATGGATAAAAACCGACTAAAACCAAATGGAAATTATAGCATATGTTATAGGTTGCCGAAATGTACACGAAAAAATAAACGAAGATTTAAATTTTCTTATTATCATCAATATATGATGAATCAGAACTCAGTTACCATGGTTATATAAATCATGTAGTTTCCCTTCTAAGCATTGGATGATTGTTGTTGAAATTTACATATGACTCTGTGTTACAGTGTAGTTTATACACGTGAAAACAATATATAATACATGTTGTATGAATACAAGTGACAATATTATAATGATTTGACAATCTGATTAAAATTCAGACATACATTAACTCGTGTGTTCGTACATATAAGTATAAAGAAATCAGAGAACTATATTTTAATTAGATTGGTGATTTGAGCATAGCAATATGGCATACATTTAAACCAATTTGGAAATATTGACAACAATTACTTTTAGGATAAAGGAATATATCTGGTCAACAAAAATTAAACTGTAGTCTTCCCGCTGACGTTTGATTATGTGATTGGTGTCTTATCCCACATTCAGCATTATTGTGCTATTATCAACCCACAACCTCAGTGTTGACAGGCTAGCAATACAGTAGTTGGACTACTCGGACCCCCCTCCCCCACAAAGACAGCAGACACTTGGATGCATGTAATTAGGTCAATGTATGTCTCATACTGGAATAAAAACAATATTTTTTAATGAATATCAAAGTAAGATAATATATTAAATACATTGGACATTTTATAAATTATGTGCATTTATTTTTAGCTACGATTTTCTTCAGATTTTTAAATATTAAAAAAGTATTTCCAATTTATAGGTACATCAATTATAACCGAATTGACAGTATACCAAACAGCACATTTCACAGTAATCTTAACCTGGAAATACTGTAAGTAAATCAGCATTAGATTTGTGATTCATGACCTGAATTGAATATCTTAGCAAGGTTTTTTTTTTATATCTTTCGCACCTGGTGTAAAATTTAATCACTGGAGGACCTTAAGTGTTAATGTATCATATATTGAAATACAGTGCGTATCAGATTACAGCTATCACGAACTAGTAACAATTGTAACAAAACATAAACATTGAAACTCCAAATATATTTGTATTAGTTGTGTACAGTAATCTCTTATTTTCTTTTTCATTATGGATAATAATTGATGTTCTTGTTAACTTTCAAAATATGAAATTACAATTGAAGAAATAAGAGGAGGGGAGAATAATTTCCAAACTAGTTATTATAACTCCATTGCACATTTTGCTTGTCACAATTCAGGAGTTCCGTTTGTGGAATTTATTCCCAATTTCATAGATTTGAGACGAGTATGAGCTTGATATATGGTAGATAGACTGTAACCTGACAGATAGACTGTAACCTGACAGATAGACTGTAACCTGATATATAAAATGCTGTTGAAGGTTTTCGAATGCATGATTGTTTTGTTTTTTTTTATTACCTTTTCATCACTTGATCTTTAATCAAAAATATAATATATATTGAAAACATATTTGCAACTCTGTCGGATCGGTAGTTAACATCATTTTGGATCTGAACTACGACGATATCTGATCGTATTCGAACCTTTAATCTTCGTTCTTGCCTAATAGAAACATTCGAAGCAAATGCCTTCGCATTTGATTCTCTCACGGCGACTAGAGTTTCACCTCTAACACCGTAGTACGAACGTCCAAGTCAGTCCCACTTCGGTTTGAAATCGATGTAACGTGGTGTACATTTTGTAAATTTTAAAAAATGAGAATGGAAATGGGGAATGTATCAAAGAGACAACAACCCGACCAAAGAGCAGGAAACAGCTCAAGGCCACCAATGGGTCTTCAACGCAGCGAGAAAATCCCGCACCCGGAGGCCGGCTTCAGCTGGCCCCTAAACAAGAATGTGTACATGTTCATAGAAAATGGACGTCACACTCAACTCCGAAAATTATAAATGTACTTAAATTAAAAAACATACAAAACTAACAATGCCAGAGGTTCCTGACTTGGGACAGGCACAAAAAATTCGGCGGGGTTAAAAAAAAATGTCAGATCTCAACCCTCCCGCTATACCTCGCCGGCAATGTAGAATTAACAAACACACAGCAATTAATGTAAGCATATTAACCTTATAATGCAGGTTGTGGAATGTTGCGTGAGCATTCAATTTGTAAATTGTGATGTTATTTGTTAGAAATTAAATATTTTGTATGTTTATATATATTTTTTTATTTTACATGTATGTAGTTTTGACTACATTTGTTTTCAGGAAACTTATGGACAATCAAATAGAACATCTGCCATTGGAATTAGTCGCTAATAATGAAAAGTTATTAAAACTGTAAGTTAAACATATTACCTCGTTTTCATAAACACACCTGTCGATTAAAATCCTTGAAAAAAAATACTGTTATAATTTGTGATTTTGTTAACAATTGAGTGTTTACAACTCCCTACACCCCCATTTTTTTCCAATGGAAATCTATAACATATAAACCTTACTGCACAGTAAGATGTTTAACATTTTTTTTAAAATGTAGAACTGATAAGGCATTTTTAATATTAGACTGGTTCCCTAACATATATAGGACAGGGAACCAGTCTAATATTAAAAATGCCTTATCAGGGTTGCGTTCAATATCGTAGCGGCTACGTAGTGCTACGTAGATTTATGACTATTTAACGAGTAGCTAGCCTAGCTGCTATCAATATCTATGTAGCAGCTAGGCAAGCTACACGTTCAATAGTCATAAATCTACGTAGCCCTATATAGCCGCTACGATATTGAACGCACCCCTGTTCTACTTTTTTGTTTCGCTTTTAAAGTATAACTAACACACACTACGGTATTTTAACGCTGGCGGAGGCCTGTAGTAATCATCATTTCTGTTAATGTAGGACGATTAGTCAAGATTGCCTTTATCGATTTCCCTAACTTTCTTTACACATTGTTTGTGTCTGACAGATACCCGTATGTTGCAAGGGAGAGAACCAGCCTTTTTTTTTAATATTTTTACAGTTTTGTACAACTTTGTCCCTTTCCCATTCTTTATGATAATAAAACAATTAAATCTTTGCTGTAATACATATACGCATTGCATACATAAGCTAATATTTTGTTATAAAAATATGTCGTATAGTTGTTGGAATGTCGTTTGATCTATAAGTAAATTATTATGCTGTTTTGGTGAATTTTACTGAGGAAATTCCTATTGGAAAATGATACTGTCGCTTAAACTTATCAAAGATATCAGGCCTATCATTTCTTACGCTTGACGCCGGTTTCGTCTTCATGCGACTCACCAGTTACGCTCGAATCAAAACAGTTGGAAGGCATTATCAATAAATAAATTAGTATAGAAAGTCCCTGGCTTATATCTCAAAAACAAGGACACGGACCTAGAACTTTTTTTCTGCTTTTTTAGCTGCGGTAGTAATATACTATCAATTTATGAGCAGTCTTTTAAAAAGCTTGTTATTTTAAAACAGAGCAGCAAACATCCTTAATTTTAAAGAAGGTGTAAAAATTAAATTTTTTTTTCATTTAAGGTGTAAAAATTAATAACTACACACAATGTAGACATTAAGGTGGCACGGGTGTCTTCCTCCATCTTGGATTTTTAAGAAGCAGATAACAATTGGTTTAGATCTTCAATGAAATGTGCAAATTTTGAGAGTAGTATGTAATTCATGTGTAAAACTTTTAATGTTAATATAGAAAATTATGTGTTTTATCATATTTACGGCTGTATTTTCTAAAAAACACAATATTTTTGTTTGATTCGTTTTTATTTCAATTTTGACAAATAAGGGGATATAACTCAGTTTTATAATAGAAAGTGTTGTGAATTTACCTATTTTAATATTATGTAGCAAGAAAACAAGTCCGGTGACCCTTTCTTTTCTTTTTCTTATCTGAAAGAAGTTATAAGAGCTATCTTCTCACATTTTATCTTAAAATTCTATGGTGTAGTTTTGTTTTTATCACACAAAATTGGATTTTCCATGCATAATCTATACAAAATCTGACAATTTTGCACAACCTGCAGCGTGAAAAAAAGTCTGGTGACCCATACTTTAAAAAATTTTATTATATTTTTGAAAAAAGCTTGATAAAAACTCCATTTTGGCAAATTATTAAAAAATTCTAAGACCCCACCCCACCTAAATACGATACGGTAAAAACTGAAAATAACACTAAATAGAAATTGGCGTCGAAGCGGTTTTTTTTCCTTTTCTTTTTTACTTCATTGGGAACGCTCAAACCCAAACTTCGAAAGCCAATCATTTATAAGTACTTAAACACGCAGAGAGCTATTTGACCAATAGGGACCTCAAAGGAATCGCCAACTATATAGCAGGTCAACTTTGACTAAGGGAATTGGAACCTTTGTTTCTTAATAATTTGTCAACGGAGAATTTAAGAAAGGTACATGTATATGTTACTTATCATGTCAGAACCAAAGCACTTACAACTCAATAAACTCATCATAGATGCCAGGATTAAATTGTTTTACGCCAGGCGTGCGTTTCGTCCACTAAAGACTCATCAGTGACGCTCTGTTCGAAAATGTTTTAAAAAGGCCAAATTAGGTAAAAAGTGCTGATGACGCCTGTAAGTAACATGTGAACTTGCTTCTTATTCATTAAAAGAACACGCTGAATATTAGAACTGTGATTGGATATTTACAGATTACTTAATGAAAACCGGATAATCCATATTCCAATTGGTTTCCTTGACAATAATACTTTTCTTCGAGAAGTGTAAGTTATTTTATTATATCATTAATATCTTAAAAATAATCCCTTTTTTTATTTTTTTTATTCTGATGTTAGTTATATTTACACATATAGTTGTCTTTTACTTAGTTGTTGTGTTGCTGCCTAGTTGACGCACACCCTACACATCTTTTTTACTGGTTTCATCATCAAATATTAGTGTTTAACATTTACAGTGAGACTGTCTTGCTAACCAAATACTTTTATTATTCTACTGTGTGTTTGTTACCATGGTTTCAGTCCTTTATGCCTTGTAAAGTTTCATTTAAGCGTGCCTATTAAAGTTACGGAAACCAACTAAATCAAAACCAAACGTTTACGTTTTCACTGAGCAGACGCAGACATTTTCCAGTTGATGCTTTTTCCCGGAAAAAATTTGACATCACAAAGCAAATATCTATATGTCACAATGTCCTTTGACGCTTTTCTGTCCATTCTGCCCAAATGACCCCAGGTCAACCAGGTCAGTTCGTTCATAAAATTGAAATTGGAGTCTCGTGTGTTTTGATGATCATGAATTAGTGTTTTACGTCAAATAGCAAATAAAGTATGAACATAAGGGAGATCAAATGTAAGAGGGTTTGGATGGGGTTTACAGAATAGGGGATAATGGACAGAATAAAGGGCTAAAACAATAAAAAAAAAGAGTAAACGGGTGTTAAAATATAAAGAATACAGAATAATTGGCAAAACAGATATAGAATAGAGAAATGGTTTTACATCCACTCCATTTGAACTTTGCTAGATAGTTCAACTTGTCTCATTGGCGATCATACCACATTTCCTTATTTTTATCAAACATTTCAAAAAGAATGAAAAAATAAATGACCGGCATCCTGACCCTCATGTAATGGTGATATGAATATTAACCTTGATTTGTACTAGACCGACAAGCGTAGCATAATTATGCTACTTCATTTAAAGTGCATAATCAAAAGGTTAAAAGACGTGTTGGTTTTACTTCCAGCGAACAGATTTTTGCTTTTCGCACTTCTTCTGCTGTTTAGAAGTTTCCAACTGTTGTTAACCCCTAGTCTTTCGGTATTTAAACTTGTGAGACGTGAAATGTGATAATTAAAGTCTTCCCTTCCTAGTTGCTTTGTTCATTATTAAGGTCTGTCCTTTTCCGAAAGGGAAAGGCCTTACTGTATTTCTTCTGATTATTTTTATTCTTTTACCGCCAAACTTTGATGAAGTTAGCAGCCTTTACCGTAAGACATGTCGCTTTCAGGTTCGCACTTTATATCGGTGTCACAAATACCTATACCAAACTTACCCTGTGAGTAGTAAAATTTTGTCGGTCCGGAGTTATCTGCCCGAAACCTAAAAACCTTGTTATGGAATGTACACCGTAACCGTAATAGATAGAAAAAAAAACGAAGGGTGAAATTTGTTCTGGACCGTACCCTGATTCTTCGTTACATTTTGATCGAAAAGACTCGAAGATTCATTGGTAGGGTTATGCCCCTTTGAAAAAAAAACACTGTCGGTTGGCCACTAAAACTCAGAAACCGTAAGTCGTAGCTACCTAGAATCTTCACCAATGATCATCAATGCGTGTGACCTTGAAAATGCCTCAAGGTCAAATTTCAAAATTGACTTTAACCTTGACCTTACCCCTTGTTATGGGATAGACTCAGAAACCATTATCTTTACAGAAGTCTTGAATAGTGGAAAATGTTTGGGTCATTAAGGCGAACATTTGTTACGTTTCGACCGGAGATTTGATCTATCTGTAAGGGCTTAACACCCGTAAGCAGTTTCTGAAAACACAAAATTAGCTTTAACTATTAATCCAAAGGTCCTAGACCCATGGGGTCTTCAGCAATGATATTGTGGACCAATGACCTTGACAAATTAAAGTTCACAAGGTCAAAGGTCAAGGTGATGTCACAGATAGCAAATTTTGTGTTTTGACCTTATTCAAAGGGTTTTAAGTGTGTTTTAAAGCTTTTTCACGTTGACTTCGACCTAAGTCCTTACTAATTGTTTTGGGATACCTCAGAAACCCTTATACGTACAGGAATCGTCAATAGTGAAAAATGATTGGGTCATCAAGGCACAACTTTGGAACATTTGACCTATCCGTAAGGGCACAACTCCCGTAAACGGTTTCAGAAAAGACAAAATTAGCTCTAACTCCTAAAGTTCCTGGACCCATGGTGATTTTAGCAAGGATACCCGGTACCAATGACGTTGAAAAATATCATAAGGTCAAATGGCAAGGTCATGACCTATATCACGAATTTTATGATTTTGACCATATTTTAAGGGTTTTGTATGTGTTAAATGCTTTTTTTCTCTCTTAATCGTTCACGAACAATTGACATTTCAATTATTATTCTTTTTTTTTTCCTGACAAAAGTTGACAAAACTTCCCTCCGTAACCGTAAGACATGTCTATTTCAGGTTCACTATTTGTCTTGGTGTCGCAAATACCTATCCGGAACTCACCGTGTGTCGGTCCGGAGTTATCTGACCAAAACCTTAAAAAACTTGTTATCATTCAAACAACGAAACCGTAAAAGATAGTAAAAATGAAGGGTGAAATTTGTTCAAAACCATCTCCTGGTTCTTCGTTACATTTTTTGATCGAAAAGATTCGAAGACTCATTGGTAGGGTTATACCCTTTGAAAATTAACCGTTGTCGGTTAACCACTTCAATTCAGAAACCGTAAGTGGTAGCCTCCTAGGATCTTTACCAATAATCATTAATTCATGCCAAATATTTTCATTGACCTTGACCTTTGACCTTACACCTTGATATGGGATAATCTCAGAAACAAGAGATTTGACCTTGACATAAGGGCATATAGATACCCCCGTTAAAGGTTTCTGAAAGGACAAAATTAGCTTTAACTCCTAAACCAAAGTTCCAAGATCCATCGAGACTTTCGCAATGATATTAGGGACCAATGACATTGACGAAGGTCACAAGGTCAAAGGTCAAGGTCATGTCCCAGATAGCAAATTATGTGTTTTTGACCTTATTAAAAGGGCTTTAAGTGTGTTTTAGAGCTTTTTCACGTTGACTTTGACCTTAGTCCTTACTACTTGTTTTGGGATATCTCAGAAACCCTAATACGTATAGGAATCTCCAGTAGTGAAAAATGTTCGGATCATCAAGACGTAACTTAGGTACAGTTTATCCGAAGAGATTTGACCTATCCATTAGGAGCATAATTAGCTTTAACTCCTAAACTAAAGTTCCTAGGCCCATAGTGTCTTTAGTAAGGACACCGGGAACCAATGACCTTGACAAAAGCCATTAGGTCAAAGGTCAAGGTCATGACCTAGATCTCGAATTTTATGTTTTTGACCATATTTTAAGGGTTTTATGTGTGTTTAATGATTTTTAATGCATTTCACATCTATTTTAACATATATTTTTCATTACGAAAAGGAAAGACCTCTCAACTGTTCCCGAACAACTGACATTTTAATTAAGTATACTTTCTTCCTCTTGAATTACAATATATCATTTGTATATCTAAATTAGGTGTTTCAATTATTTGCATGTTAATCTAAGTTATGAAATTAAAGAACACAAACAGAAGCTTTATGCAAAAGACTAAAGTTCAATATTAGCGGTTTTTGTCCAACTTCATTTCTCATATGATTCCAGCATTCAATAAGCCTTCTGCATGTCATTCGAAATACATTTAAGTCCCGCTGGGTATTAAATGATACGATATTCTGGTGGATAGTTGTCTGAGACTTGTCTCATTGGCAATCATACCCCATCTCCTTATTTTTATATTTTCAATAGTTTATCTTTTCAGATCATTTGCTGATAATCAAATAGAGCACTTACCTGAAGACTTATTCTCAAACAATGGAAACTTACGCAAGATGTGAGTTAAACGTGTATTATATATTTCATAGCCATTATTGTCATTCACTAGCAATGAGTCGACACAACTGTGATGATGACTATCAGTCCCAGATATTGTAATCAGTTCAGTAGTCAGTACTCCGGTTCTGACAAATTGTTCATTTATTTTCATGGGTACCAATTTCCGCTAAATGAGAAAAAGTTGTAGTTTCGTGGATATTTGATTTCGTGATTTTGCCAAAGTCTGTATATAAGCCTTTTGAAGATATGTAGTTCGTTGAACTTTTAAATTCGTTTTTCACCTTTACACATTAAACCCTCGAAAATTGGTATTACAGGAATAATAATGAATCAACAGTAATTCAAGACCTCATCAAAGAGTACCAGGCTTATAATTGTGTATGCATGACGCACATAAGACTCATCAGTGGCGCTCAATATAAATCAGTTGGAAGGCAAAATTAAATACACAGTTGTAGAGCTTTAAATCTGTAAATTCAAAGAGGTGGTTCCAAATGACATACCCTTTTACAATTAAATGAAAACAGCACGTAAAAAAGTTTGAAGCGCTTTTCTGGATAAATCTTCAGTTAAAGTTAAAAGAGAGGCGAAAGGGACTTTAAACTCATAAGTCGAAAATAAACTGATAACGCAATGGCTAAAAAAAGAAAAAGACGAACAAACAACAGTACACAATACACGAACCCCACAAAAACCTGGGGGGTGATATCAGGTGCTCCGGAATGAAAAACCTTAGTAAGTAGAAAATAAAGCACAGGTTATAATAATTCAAAACTGAAAGTGCATACATGTAGTTGATTGTTGACAAAACCAAAAGCAAAGTAATAACGCCTTATTGCTATTCTATATGTAAACCGTGTCTGCTTATGGCCATTTCAAGCTTCTATGTTCCTCTCTGGTAATATGTTAGGATTTTAAAAAATCCACTCATAAAAAGAGTGTTTCTGATGACGATAAATCAAGAAAAGACCTTCGGGCGCACCAAGTGTATAAAATGATATTTAAATCATCTACTTAAACAGCAATTGGTGTTGTCAATAAATCAGTTGCTATCAGATAATATCATTCATAATATACAATTATTGACTTTTGATGAGGTTGATACAATGTTTATCAACCACAGAGATATGATATTCATCCACGCCAACGGCCGTATCAACTGAAATCAAAAGTCAACAACTGTTTTAATATATGACTTTTTATCCTTCTCCAATTTTCTAATATTTGCTCAAGATACTTTTAAGACTTCTCCCTGTTTTTATACTAAATATATCATCTGCTTTAAATTTGCAGTTGAAATATTCAATAAAGTTTACTAAAAAAAATACACCGAAAACAAGAAGAAAAGAAAAAATACACCTAAGAGAAGAAGAAAAAGAAAAAAAAACGGGAATTTACATGACGTCATAAACCTATGTTGGAATATCTATGTTTAAGTACACTGACGCTGTTCCAAATCATATATTAACCTCTCGTGATTTTTGCCGCGGTGAATATAATGTTTTATGAAAGAGCATTTCCTATGGTTTTAGCCAATGAGAAAACTGAAAATTTAAAGTCATGTAATAACATAAAATGATCATTAATGGATCAGGAATGGATGGCTGATGACCTATTTAACAGAGGACATACGTTAGTTTTATTTAGTGGGTTGTAATGCTTAGTCTTCCGTTTCTCTCCCTAATGTTTCGTACAATTTCGTCGTTCCGTCTTCTCGTCTTTTCCGTTGGATAATGTGTTCTCTGTCCTTCGCCGTAATATTTTTATAGCCTCCAAATATATAGTATAAAATACATGTAGTATGGTTGTCGATGGTCCCTTTTTTCTTTGTTTCCTTATTTATTTTTATTATTTATATTTTGTTAGTTCTTTGAATACTGAATAAGGGTATTTAATATGGAAATTTTTCAACTCAGGGCAATTAGATTTGAATTTGTGTCCGAAATATACCGAAAAACAATTAACTTGAGCGAGTAATTTGTATAAATCAACCATTTATATTTTATTATATAAATTTATCAACCAAGATATAAAAAAATGTCAAAAACATCGCCACTAAACTGGTTAGAAAGGGCTAAGCGAACTTCACGAAAATACATTGATTTAAGCATATCAATTAACTTTAAAGGTGTATGAAGAGCTATTCAAAGATTGCAGACCTCTACACTAAAACACTAAAACACACGTTTTGTCTACATAATGAAACTCGAATCACAATGGTTGAATGCCAAAATCAATTGCAAAGAATGCCAAATATATAATAAAAGAAATCGTTGTTTTTTTTTTGTTTTTTAAAAGAAATTGTATTGGTAATAAACATGCATGTAGATTGCAAAGGAACTTTGGCCTTGTATTATAAGAATAATGTTAATAGACACACTTAAACCGCGCATTAATGGGATATAGTGTTTAGGTTAAGACCCGCATTCTTTTAGCCATTGTTAATCTTTTGTGTGTGTATTTTATGGTCTTTAGTGTGGCGTCCATTTCTCAGAACTAGTATATATTGTATGTTAGGGCCAGCAGAAACCTGCCTCCGGGTGCAATATGTTCTTGTTGCGTTGAAGACCCATTTGTGGCCTTAAGCTATTTTCTGCTCTTCGGTCGGGTTTTTGTCTCTTTGACACATTCCCCGCTTCCATTCTTTATTCTATATTTGTCATTATTACATCTTAAGTACGTTTCATAGATTTCATGATAGTAAGTGTATATTGTTCATATTTCACCACGCTTGAGTCTTTGCGCGAAAATATTTCTCTTTTATCTGTATGTCGTGGTATATGTCAAACCGTGTTTGTTTGTTTAAACATTCATAGAGTTGATCATTTGTGTGCTTTATCAATTGCGACTGTTTTACCGACTTTTGTGTTGACATGAATTATCGTTCATATGGTCACAATTATAAATTAACTGTTTACAAAACTGAATTTTTCGAAATACTAAGGTTTTTCTTTCCCATGAATAGATTACCTTAGCTGTATTTGGCAAAACATTTCGGAATTTTTTGTCCTCAATGCTTTTCAACTTCGTATTTAATTTGGTCTTATAAACTTTTTTATTCGACGTCACTGATGAGTCTTTTGTGGACGTGGCACGAAGTTTGGTGTAACAATGTTTAATCCTGGTATCTATGATGAGTTTACTACTTGATAGCAATGAAATAAAGGAATGTCGGATGTTTGAATAAACTTTTGCTTTTGTAGCATTTATTCTAGCATCTACGCCATTTAATTAGAACATAGTCAAAATTAATAAAGTTCACCGGACAATATAATATCCCCTTAAATATATCTATTAAACTTTAAAATAAAAGTCGTATTTGGGGTTTATTATCTTAAAAATATTTTTTTTAACAGAAATACATTCATTTTCTGTTCTATATTCTCTGCAATGCATCTATTTTTTTCTATTTATTTTTATCATCGTAATAATCCTTTCCAGATTCCCTGTACTTATCTGTATTTTAATCGGTTTGCTCCTGGTTTGCCCACATTTAATTATACCAATTATCTATTAGTAAAGAAAACAAAAAAAGACAAAAAGTTTAATGAGCATACAATTGTATAGTCTGTTCCAACTTAATAGGTTTATAGTTTATCTGTGTTTTCTATATATTCAGGTATTTTTCATTTTGTAGTTTATATTTCTATAGATAAATTATAAATAAATCGAACATTTGTTTCTCAATAATTTAATATCAATTCAAGCAATTCATTTGACATACAACTAATAACAAGACAATAATGATATAAATACACCAATATATGATAAAATTGTCTTTTATTGCAGACATAATTTATATTATTTATGAATCAAATTTATACATGCATTGCATAAGGAAATAAATTAAGCACTATGGTGAAAATCAAGTAATAAGGGGCACTATATGTGACCAAACATGAAATTTTGGGTCCAAATGAGGTCCATGGTGCAAAAAGAGTACCTATTTGTAAGAGAAACATTACTGCAAATTTTCAGAGTGATACGGGCTGTAGTTTTATAAGAAATAGCCTTTTGTTACAAATGTTTTATCTCAATTATAGTGAAAAATAACAATTTTGCCCTTGTTTCTGGTATTTGGTTAAATTTTTTTAAAAACACACAATACACCAGCTGTGTTTGTTATTACATCTGTCTAATTGAAATAAAACCGCAAGTTTATTGTTTTCTGTTTGGTATTGAATTAATAATAAAGATCGTTTTTGTTACATCTTGCGATCCGTTTATTTGGCAATCGCCAATGGCAGTCAGCAGGGTTTGAGAACATCCGTTGTTCGACCTGTTAGTCAGATGCGTTTTGTTAAAATATACTTTTTAACCTTTTTGGTCTTTTGGAAAATGTTGTTTGTGCTGTATTTAGACCCCTCTACCAAGAAATTTGTTTTGCATGCACACGTATAAAAATTGAGGTTTTTATCCAACGCAATCATAGGTTTGAACACTGTTTTCAATTTAGACTTATTTATATATATATATCTAGGTTAAGCAATTAACAAAAAGAAATGATACTCTGTCAACATATCTCTTTAAAAAATAATGAAGTAAAGGATTTGAAATAATTATATATTTAACAATCCTCATAATTTATTGTTAAGGCAATGCTGGGCATGCACTTTTCCTATTTTTTGATTTACAATGTCCAGCTAATTTACAGTGTCCACATTTCCTTTTTTTGTCATTTTCTATTGCTGATTTAGCAAGTTCAGTTATGGCACTCATGCTATGGGCAAGCTTCTTTATTTATGCAGCATGTTGTTACTTCCGTGTGTGAAATTATTAACAGCTTGGATGTAAATTTCAGAACAAAGTATTTATTAAAATTAAAAAAAATAAATACAGTGAATAAATAAAAAGAATTTTAAATGACACTTATTTATTCTCAAGTTTCATTTATTTACTTTTTACATATTTTGTTTCGGAATGTACCAACAATTTAAAAAAAAACTGTCAATAATTTGTCAAACTAATAAACATTTTTTTGTATTTTTGTTTTAATATTTGTCAAATTCAATACAATTTTCTGGTAAATTTATAAACTATCTTTGCAACTTTTCCTTGATTTAATAGTAAAATTAAGTATCTTTTATAAAATTTTACAGGTAAAATAAAGATTAAAATATGACTATAATTCAGAAATAAACTATGATTGTTAAAACAACAAAACACCCTATTTTTTTATAAACCTGCAATTAAATGTGGGCAAACCAGGATAACACCATTTTAATCAAATTTAAATTGCTAAAACAACAAAACACCTTATACCAACATCTATTGTTCTTTGTTTGTAGGAATAGAAGGAATATGTATTTATAAAATATAGGAATAGCAGGAAGACACCATCGATTTAATCATGCATAGATATCTTGTTCAGAAGGCCTTTTTGAAAATTTTCAAGTTTGAAAAGAAATTCCTTTATCGGACACACTAATGAAATAGTCATACAGATCAAAATGACCGTTTCAGACTAAAATTCGTTTACTAGTGACGGCTCAGGAAATTTCACCTTCTGTCGACTGTAATATTTTGCAAATATCTCTCTTCAACATGATATATTTGTTCATTATCACATGTGTAATTATTTGCATAAGCTGATAGCACTAGGCAAAACATGCTGTCGTCTACGTAAGACTCGTCAGAGGCACTTGAATCAAGTTAAAAGGACATATCTAAAACGTAGTTGAAGATCATTGAATAACTATGAATTTTAAAAATCAATTCAAAGGTCACCTCACTTATAAGGCTTTCTCTAATCCCGAGTTTTACCTTTATGAACATGTTTAACTGTACAAAAACAAAAACAAAAAACGTATTCATATCTTCTTAGATCAAAATTTATCAAACATTTAATTTTTTTCATAAAATACACTATATTTAAAAGAACGCACAGTGTGTAGATTTTTATACGAATCAGTGGGTCAGTAAGCAATGCTTACTTTTGCACTTTTAAGTTTTCTAGGAGACAATTAAACCGAATAATACTGTAACTCAACATTCCTTTCCCCTATTATAAAAGTCATAAAGAATACAACAAAAGAGCATTGTTGCATCTTTCATCAGTGAAGTTTGTTCATGCCTCTGCTCGTCATGACACTGATCATTAAACTGGTAGACCAAATCTTTCACAGACATCGCACAATTGACTACGTAACGTTTATTTCGACGTCACTTTACATAACTGCAACCAGCTCAAAGTTGAAGCATACATCTCTTTTGATCACTTAATCTAAATCTAAAAAGGTAATTAAGGCCAAAACGTGTAATGATTAAGATTATCTAACCTATTCGCGTGGTTTTTGACGTTTTAGTAACGCAAAATGAAACCTTCATCGTCCTTTATTATGCTGACACTCTGCGGAGTCCAGGCATCTATTCATTTTGCTAATGTTGTAGCTTAGCATTAAGGATATCATGTGAGATTTGTGCTACATGATTGCTAAGACTGCTACCAAAATTCTGAAATTGTGTTTTTGTAAATATAACATTGTTAATCATTTCTCCTTTGGGACACTGATAGCTATTTTCCGCAAAGCAGAGATTCATTTTGACATAGTCATTTGTCACCACTTTACTACCAACATATGAATATTTCAACAGGTGTTAAACATGTTAATCAATCGTACTACGTTTTCAAGTTCTCTCTGTGCAGCGTTTCCTATTTTAAATTGAAAATAATATTTTCCTTTTGTAGAGAATTGTCTGACAATCGTATAGAACAGATAACAGATCTAGAAATAGTAGATTGAGGAAATTGTAAGTTACATATATAACAATGTAAAACTGTAAATGAGGATGTGTGAAATGCATGAAAAGAAATAATTTCAAGATCTATTGAAACATAGCAGGAGACGCTAAATCTGTGTAAACACCCAGTCGTAAGATTCCCTCATTTTTTGTTGTTACCTTGATTGGGTTTCTTCATCCATTTATGAACATTTGTCTAAATATGATATAATTGTTAATGATGAACCATCCTGTGATGATAGGAACATTAAAGAGGCAGTATTGCCAATGTTCATTGCTTGAATTTGTTCAACGATATAGTATATTATATTTCCCAGTTAAAACGATGTTCCAGAGCAGCATTTCCTATCATGATATTTGATAGAGTATGATGTTTACCAAGGGTTACAAGTGGTGAGATTGGAGTCCTTCCTTCGAAATCCTAATGGACGCCATCATGACTCGTTTGACCGTTATGGAATATCTGTGTCATATATAAGCATTGCTATCTGTAATGCTTTTTTGTTATTTAATGTTTTCTTATTAAGGGTTATATCTGGTCTATATACCAGCTTTGATAAGTGTTTGGTATTACGATAGATTTTCACTTCTTCGAACTATGAACATCAAAATTATCTATTTTGTAAATATATTTCCTTTCTCCATTTAAACTGTATACCTATCAACAAAATTATTTTCATTTACCTGTGTATAATATTATTGTAAATGGCGGATTTTTGTTTTTCTGAAATTGTTTAACATTTCACAGCGGTATAATACTGTTACTTTAATTATTCATCCCTTATTTTATTGATTTTGTATTTGCATTGTTTCATAGATCTAATTTATTCGTTCAGTGTATGTTCACTTGTGTTAATATGTCTTTTGATTGAGTTAGGCCATTTCAATTGATATTTTATAGTGTGTCTTTCTATGTTGTGATGTTACACTATTGTTTCAGATAAGGGTGAAGGTTTGGTACCATTAAAACGTTTAAACCCGCTGTCCTAAGTCAGGAATCTGAGGTTCAGTAGTTGTCGTTTGTTGATGTGGTTCATAAGTGTTTCTCGTTTCTCGTTTTTTATATAGATTAGACCGTTGATTATCCCGTTTGAATGATTTTACACTAGTAATTTTTGGGGCCCTTTATAGCTTGCTGTGCGGTGTGAGCCAAGGCTCCGTGTTGAAGACCGTACTTTGACCTATAATGGTTTACTTTTATAAATTGTGACATGGATGGAGAGTTGTCTCATTGGCACTCATATCTTCTTATATCTATTGGTATGTTCCAATTGTCGTAACCACAATCCCGTTCTCTTCTCCACCAATATGTAGATTGACTTTGACTTAATTTTTTAAATATCCCTTTGGTAACTTCCAGCTTTCTTTTTGTATAAAAAGTACAAATGGACAATATTTTGGTACCTATCTTAACTGATGCGTGTTCAAGCTGTACGGATTTCATAAACAGTGTTTGCTCCTAACCAAAAACTGCTCCAACATGGTTATGAGAAAGAACGACTAAAATCAACGATGTGTCTGTATTTCAACTCAATAGCAAATTTTTTGGTGGGGTTCGTATTGCTTAGTCTTTAGTTTTCTATGTTGTGTCATCTGTACTATTATTTGTCTGTGTCTTTTTATTTTTGGCCATAGCGTTGTCAGTTTGTTTTCGATCTATGAGTTTGACTGTCCCTCTGGTATCTTTCGTCCCTCTTTTGTTTTCAAAGTAGCAGTTACCGATATTTCATTTTTTTTTTTTGGATCATCAGGAGACGAAGTCAAGTTCAGTTGCCGAGGGGCTTCAACAAAACCTATGATATAATTTACAAAACACCGAAGAATTATCCAAAATATATTGATATCTATTTAAACCTATCGCAGCCTTTCCTGTTTGGCATTTTTTATTGATTATTATTATTTTTTAACTTAAGAATAATTTTGGTAAGAGTCTGTTAAACTTTACCCTTATCGAGCCTTACAAACAACAAATAAACCGCGCCTACTTTTAAAAAAAGGCACGGACTTCTTGAACGGCGGTTATGTCAGTTAGACAATATTCATCGACAGCGATGGACGCATTTATAATGACGTCGGATAACGTAACAGACAAAAACAATGTTGAAAGAATTCGACGTTCTGGATATGCTTTTAGATGAAGAAACAGACGTTAGCTGAAATAACTTATCTCTGTATTTGTAACACTATAACGCTGTAATAGAAACTCAGGAGTAAGCATGCATTTCATGGAAGAAAGACGAAATACGAAATACGAATTTAATTTTAAATAATCAAAATTATGAAGTTCAAAATGTTTCATTCTTTAATTATTGAGTTATAAATCTACAGAATTTAATTTCACCGGAATAATTCTTAGGGTTTGAATGAATCATACCACGTTTGAATATGTATCAAAAGCCCTTGGTTTTTTTAATAATCATGATTAGTAACATGCTGCGTAGCTAGGCCTATGACATTTAAGCTTCGTTTAGGGGAACAAGCCCTACTCTAGTTTTAACGGTCCAACTTATTACTTCCTAAGCAAGCTAATTACAGTCGGGTTATCAGAGTGTATTTCAAATATGTTTAACCTATAGCTGTAAACTGGAATTTTCAGAATATATATTCATATTACCTTTAACACATTTTAAGTTTATTTGGCCTAATTAAATTTTTTCTCCATTTAATATATAATTTTTCTCTATTTTTTGTGTACTTGTGAAGCGAACTTTTGTTCATTTCTATCTATAGGACAACGGAGTTGGCGTACTTGGGTTCGATTTCGACCCTAAGCATTCATTTATATCGGCTGGGGCAAAGCGGGCAGAGTATGCCTGTTGTTCCTTTTTCTAAAAATTCAGTCGGCCGCGGGATATCTTTTTTTTTTCTCTCTCGAAGTCCAGATTTAACAAAAGAATGGTATAATTGTGAAACTTATACTTTTTAACAAAAACTAAGACATTTTATATATCTGAGAGTATGTTATGGACAAACCGACAGTATACACCGCAGTATTCCAAAATGACAGTTCAGAAGAAAATGCTTACCCTTCTAGAGGATATGAGTTACCTTCTACTGTTATTTTGGGTTCTTGTGGATCAGTATTTTTTGTCTCTTTCTTTTGATAAAATGTTTTTCAATCGTCCGATTGTATTGTCTGTGTATGTTCTGCTTTCTGCTTTCTGTTTTTGTCCTTTTCCGACTTAAATATATTGCATTTGATGCTGTACATGTTTTTGTGTAAAATGAATTATTTCTAGATTAATTTCTATTTCTATAGAGCATTGTTTCAATTTCAATCAATAAAAAAAACTCTGCCGATCGTTAGATAGGATGAATGGAAAGATAGAACGAGGAAAGTAGAAAACATTCAAAAAGTATTGATCAGGGTACATCCGATCATAATATTGTGGCTTGTAATAAATCTATGTACATCTGATATCGATAATTCCTGCGAATTAATGTAAACTCATATTTTTTACTATGAGACACCTAGCTGTGACCAATGTTCACGCTGATTAGCCAACTTAGCACCTTACATAAATGTTGTTGGTGTAAAATGTGGATAACAGGATGAGATATTGAAAATATATCTTAATTACTTTAATCGTAAACAGACAGGGGCAACAAAACATCATTCGTCTAAGAAAAACGGAGAACACGTTCATCATGCCCAAAGACCAAAAGAACTTAACAAACAACAATAACAAATCACTATATAGAAAACTAAAGATTGAGCTTTGAGAACCCCACCAAAACCGATTAATAAATTGAATTAACTCATCATAGATACCAGGATTAAAAATTTGTACGCCAGACGCGCATTTCGTCTACAAAAGACTCATCAGTGATTCTTGAATCAAAACCTTTAAAAGGCAAAATAAATTACGAAGTTGAATAGCATTGAAGACCCGAAAGTTCGAAAGGTTTTGCCAAATACAGCTCTGATAGGGTGAACATTTCCTGTTCAGATAGTGGCACCCGTCGTTTTATACATGGCAAGTAGTAATACGGTGATACGTCACATTCGTTAACGTCAGAATCGAGGAAAATAAGACAAGCCTGTGTTTACGACAATTGGAACAAATCCGAGAACATCTGTTATAAAGATATTTTAAACTGTCACCTAAATCATAATTGCGTCCGTAAAACTGTCAAATGAATGACTGCAACTTTACCATTTGGAACAATTATAAGCAGTAACATTCTATCTAGATAGGGAACACTAATCTTAGAGTAAAGTATCAATTAGAATATATATAATCCACATGTAGGCGCTCTTGGAATGGTGCTACACAGAAAGGAAAAGTTTGCAAAGAGTAAATATAATCTCTTTTTCGTAAAGTTTTCAACAGACCCTCATTATTAATTTCCAAGTGTACGTTAATCAGGATATGAAGCATTGCGCTGTCATAGTGTTATACTGTATGTTGAGTTTATTTGACAGTTGCCGTCAGCATAATCACAGAATTGTAAATTCCTTAGTGAAAGGACATCACCTGTTTAGCTTAATATGGAGATAAAGATTAATGCCAGCTTTTTTTAATCTTTTTTCTTCCAATGCACCTGTGAAGGATAAAGGAACAAGTCAACAAGCAGAGAGACAGAGGTGTTTCCCATAGGCATTTGAATTTTCTGCTGAAAATACACGTCCTACAAATTTAACAAAAACGTTGTCAATAAAATAATTCAACATCTTGATGATGCCCGTCTCAGTGAAATTTTGTATGAACCAGGGTTTTTTTTCACAAGGATCTAGTTCTTCAGTTTTGATTAATATTGAAACATTATAATGAAAAGGGTATGTATAATGACGATGACCATGTATCGTTGCGTCTTCACCGAGGTTTTTGTTGAAAATGTTCATCATAATTACCGAGTTGCAGGAGGGACTACAAAGAATTCTTATACCATTTATTTGGTAATGTAATAACAATGTTTCCAGTTCCCGTATTCTAAATTTTCTTAACGCAAACTCACATAGAAATAATTGAATGATTAGACTGAATAAAATGTTGATTTTGTCATTCTCTGAAGCGCGGAACTAAGTTGAATATTCATATATCACTGTTGATATTTCTAGATTCCTGGATAACAACCGGATCACGTTTATTCCAGAGGGTTTTTTCGACACAAATACGATTCTTGAGGAAATGTAAGTTTACTTTATGATAAGTTTCTTTGGATAACACTGACTATTTTTCATTTACAGTAAAAATGAAATGTAACATGATTTACCGCAGTAAATGAATATCATGTAAATCTAATAAACCTTGGGAAACCAGGTAACATAATTAAAGAAAGAACCAGGATAATAGGAAACCAAACTCCTAATTGGTCTATTTTTTTTTTTCGATTGGAACATAATTTAATGATATTCACGTAGGCATAAAGAAGCCATTTGTTAGGCACGGACTACTCACCTTTTTTTGGAACACCTGATTCATCAATAACATTTTTATAAACTTGATAAAAGTATACTGAAAAGCAGCCAAGTTTAGCGTTTGGTAAATCATTTATTACATTCTGGCGTATCACAAACAAACAACTTGTAACGTCCCATTTCATTTGCCGAAAGATACAAATACAACAACAATCGTATTGTGATGGTACTATGTAGCTACGAAAGTAAAATGAATTGAATGAATTGTTGTGTAATGCTGTGTTGTCACCTGATTTCAAAGAGGGGTCGAAATGTGCCAATTTTTTCGATAGCAATGTTCTTAATGTAAAAAAAAATCATGAAAAATATAAGGATACATACATGTACCACTATTATACGGATAAATATATATACACATGTACCACTATTAATTTCCTTTCACACTGACGGGATACAATCATATCCTAGGTTTGTCTTGACATGTCAGTAAAATTTAAAATGTCGTAGTAACATAATAAGGATCTCATTATAAAAATAATTCATGATGGGTTGCACATTTCTCTTTTGTTTTCAATCTATACAAATTTGGCGTATGGTCATTCAGGAATAACATTATTACGTATCACAAACGAAACACATTGTAATGTCCTATTCATTCACCAAAAGATACAAACAAAACATCAATAATCGTATTGTGCAAGTGAATGAACACAATTGACGGACAATATAAATTTAATGATTGCATGGTTACTACGGAAATAACTGAATTGAATATATGTGTAAAAAGGGTTAAAATGTAACACTGACAGGGATTTTTTTTCTGCATGTGTGGAAAATAGAAATAAATACTTATGAGAAATGTCGTTGTTTATTAGGAACAATTTGAATATATCGTTTTGATTTTAGTTGGATGCAATTTTGTCTTTTAATTTCATGTTAGGATGAACCTATTGGAAGAATAGAGATTTGCAAAATATTTGTGAGCGTGATTTTAATAGATCCATAATTGATTATGAATAAAATTGAAATATTTAAGAAATTACCCCATTTTCTTTCAAACGTGAGGAAACCGCTGATGTCCCTAAGTAATAATCACCTTGTAAAATAAAATTTCCTTGAAATGCCGTGGTTAAAAGCACAAGTCACAATGAAATCAAGACGAAGTTTTTAAAAATAAGTCATTACCGGATTCAGATGTAGGGTACTCATGGTACTTGCGGTACAGACAGATAGATATTTTATTCTCTAAAAAACTAAGTACAAGTTTACAGAAAAACATAACATTTCAATAAAATTGAAGGTAAACAAATGTAGTGTGCTAATTTAAAATGATGTATAAAATTAAACCTGTATAATAAACTATTAAACGAGACGTAAAAGAAATTAAGGATGACAATATGTTTAAATGTACAATGTGAAGGAGGGACTAACGTTTTTATTAATACATGTCATGAATAAACACACTTTTTTCAACTGGTTATTTTTTCATCACCAATCAGCGAGTTAATTGACATAATACTTGATCTATGTAAATATTTACAAAGATGAATAACACGATTTTTAAAAGATTGTCAGAAATTGATAGTATATAAATAGATTGTCATAAATTGATAGGATATAAATAGATTGTCATAAATTGATAGGATATAAATAGATTGTCAGAAATTGATAGGATATAAATAGATTGTCATAAATTGATAGGATATAAATAAATTGTCAGAAATTGATAGGATATAAATAAATTGTCATAAATTGATAGTATATAAATAACGGAACTTAGAAAGCAGAAAAAAACATTATCACCTTTTTTCTTTCAAAAACTATGGAAAAAATAACAAGGATTTTATAAGATTTTCAAAAATGGCATCTGCATGAACTTTATGCAATAAAATTATGAAGAAAAGTAGGGGTAAGCGGGTAAACATTTGAGTGGCCCCACACGGAGAAAACTAGAGGATTCCGAATATCTGACAAAAAGTCAAAACAACAGAAGCGAACATCCTTTTCCAACTGAGAACAGGCAAAACAAATAATAATAAATTCACTGTCACCTTTATCGCCGGCGTTACGTAAAGTACATTTCCTTTCACTACATGTCCGTTTTTCTATAAAAAAAAAGCATGGTTACATGTACCTTCATAGGATTTATATAGAATAAAAATATGTTTGTATTAACTTATCTTTCTCGGATTTTTTTTTCAAAATCAAGTAAACTGAATCAGAAATAAATCACACTATCCCAAGTCGAATTCCTTAAACCCCAAGCTTCCCTGATTTTTAAAGTTAATGAATTAAGCCATGATGTAAATTTATAAATTCCTTTTTCCTTAATAATTTCTATATGTAGCTTCATATTTACAAAATGTTTAGTATAATTGGGCCTAGTTTAAGGGTAGAGGAGGAGGTTAACGATATAGTATGAAGTGCAAACAATTTATTTCACAAATCTATATACTGTAAAATCGTGCAATGCATCATCTGTTTTATGTATTTTAGCTATTATTGACGTTAATTGCGGTCTCATTTACCTTTATCCAACATCACTGAGTCATTTCAGTCATATTTCATAATTTTTTCTTAATGCAAACACATAATGTTTCACTTAATAGATAAAACAGTAGTACGAAAGTAACCCAGAAGAGTATTTGCGAGAAAAAAATTGGATCCAATATTTCGCCGTGAAAAAAAAATCAAGAGCCTTCCAAATAAAATTTAAAAATTTAAGACGGAGGACCTTATTCGAACTATTGCACAAAATTATAATATAAATCTTACATGCACATGGATATAAGCTAGATTTGCCATGCAATAATCAAGTACACAATCCTGTACCCAATCAGCACATTCAACTTTCGAACGTTTATAGTATGCCCGGTATGCTTGGGCGTGGGTTTAGAATTTATTTGAGGGCGCAGGTTTGAATTGACCAATGACAACGATCGTTCCTTAACGAGTTGAGCTAATAAAGTCTGTTTGACTGATTATGTCACACGACCTTTCACAAAACTTTGCTTTACGCAATATTTAAGCTATTTAAGCCTGAACACATATTTTTTTATATTTCAGTGACTTGTCACATAATCCAATTAACAGTATACCAACGAATCTAATGGAAAAACTCTTGAATCCATCGATTAAACTGTGAGTGAAGATACTCTCTCTCTCTCTCTCTCTCTCTCTCTCTCTCTCTCTCTCTCTCTCTCTCTCTCTCTCTCTCTCTCTCTCTCTAGGACACAATCGGTAAATTTACAGTTCACAAGACTATGCAAATTACTCAACAACTTATAACTACATGCTACAAACAATACTACAATAAGAGATACTTTTAATGTATACTGTTTTTTATGCATAATGATATATAAACATGATAAAGGGTAAACAGATTATGTTCCATATGCGGCATCAATCGTTTTGATCGTGGCATAAATCAAACATGCCCTTTTCAATGTCTGTTCGATTTTCTCGCTGTTCATTCTGGTCCACCTTTTTTGCAGAACTTACTTATGTGTTGTGTTTTTTTAATTTGTTCCCGTCTTGAAAATACATCTAATAGTTGCCAATAAACATTTAAAAAACAATAAATACACCATTTTATTTACTCGTATGACGGGAGTGAAAATGGTTGATAGAAATAAAGCGACCAATTTAGGTGTATTAGACACATATGCCTGGAACATACTGAACGAATTACAATCGAGACCTATGGTTTCTCAAAAAGGAAGATACATGAAACTTTTTCAGCATACAAAATCGAAAAGGAAGTATACAAAGAAAAGCCAAATCATCTATCAACTTTTCCGTTCCGAGTTAAAGTTTAATATCGATAAATTTTGATACAGAATTCAGTACAAACATTAAATGTTTGTGGAGTAACGTTCATCAATTTAATTCGAAACGAACAGTTTAGCAAACAAAAAAGCATTGAAAAAAACTTTCTTAGGGAAAGCTTGAGACACAACCTTCGTCAGCCAAATACAGTCTGAAAAACAATCAACAGAAAACTTAAAACCGTGTAAGAGAGTATAAAGGATATATTATATCAAATCTAAACGCATAATCTCTATTCGCAATGGATAATTGATTCATTTGTGATAGCTTAACGTCCCGATTTGTAAGCGCAAAATTTGTATATCGTGACGATATTAACACTTGAATAGACAAAGCAAATTTACAGCTCATAAAAATGCTATGGTTCATCTGAAATGATTATAATACTAATTTTGTTTCGGAGAGTTGAAACCTTAATTTTACTACAACTAAATAACTCTGAGTCATTTGTTACTTTGCGAATATTACTTTTCTTTTCTACAAACAGACATTGCGAGGGCTGTATTCAATGTGATTGTTTAGAGTTAACATTATGGAATACGATTCAACACTACCTACAAACATATGTAACTATCTTTTCTTGTCGATCTACCATGGTACGCATGGATGTCCAGATGGGTGTGAAGCTGTGTCCAGGTATTGTAACTATGCTAAAACATAATTGATCAGTTGTCAACAGTATCAAAGTATAATAATTACATTACATGTATGATTCACGAGAATCCGTTAGTTTGATTGGCTAGGCTAAAAACAAACGCGCGTCATTCAAAAATTAATCTTTATATCAAAATGAAATGTTACATTTGTGATGACACGTGCTTCTACAGGAAAATAAAAGAAAAACTTGATAACACTTTTTTTGCATGGTCTTATTAGCATAAAAGTGTAATTCTAGGAAATGAATGCGTCTTTTTGAAATTTTATTGGGGTGTAAAAGTGTTGATCATACAAATTGTGCTTCGGTCAACACTTTTACACCCCAATAAAATAACAAAAAGAAGCATTCATTTCTTAAATATATTTCATTAAAACAACTCATCAAAGATACCTACAAATAAATACTATTGTACGTCGTATTATGTCTACCAGTAGGTGGAAGAAAAATAAAAATTGAGATATATTAGAAGGCTGTGTATATAACAGAGAAAAAGAAATTCTAAACAAATCCTTCAACAATAGAAATATAACAGTAATAAATGATAACTCCAAAAGTATCATTAATTTATAATTAATAACCACAAGTCTTGCAGTGATCGTCAGGAATTCACAATTGTCCATGAAAATTGTCCAACAGGAACTGATGTTGGAATTATTGTGGTTTCGTTGAAAGGTTAACAAAAGTTAGATTTAAACCTAGCACTCGAACTTAAACTGTCTAATTAGCAACGAAAAACGGGTTAATAGTCTGGCGATTACTGTAAACCAACTTATTTTCGCGGATACCTTATTTTGCGTTTCACACTTTTTAGCCCACTTTGCGCAGTTTTTCACATTTAATTGATGTATCTAAATAAGGAAAGATCCGAGTAATAGATATTAGTGATAATTTATATTCGCGATATTTTTCTACTCGCAAAAGTCACAAAAATTAATTGGTTTACAGTATTGTATGATGTTCTATAGGCACGGTGACCAGTTAAAGTCACTTATGAATCTAGCAACAAAATGTAGAGTTTGATTTAAGGAACGTTCGCTACACTTGGTTTTGACTTTTTGTCAGATATTCAGAATAAAAATTTTGCCCGCTAAGTGCTACTTTTCTAATCAACATTTTATAAGGCAACTGTAGTATATCGCTGTTCAATATAACATATGGTTTAAAAAGTCTTTTATCAAAATCTTATAAAACTCTTGTTATTAACATGTTTTGAAAGAAAAAATGTGCCAATGTTAAATGTATGAAAAATCTAGAGAGAATCATTTCCCGCCAAATTGTCAATTAATTTTACCTCAAAAACAAAGACAAACACTTTTGTTTTTATCTGCTTTTAAAAAAGGCTTTATTTATATATTATCAATTTGTTACAGTCTTTTTTTAAAAAGCTTGTTACTTTGAAACAGGAGGGCAAACATCCTTTATTGGGGTATTTATGTCTCAATTTGCTATTGTGAAGCAAAAAAGTTGAAAGTAAGTCAAATGGCCCAAAAACATCACAATTCCGGTCATGAAATTGGAAGATTTCCTTCCTACTCTGAATTTGAACATTATGTCACTTGAACATTAATGTCTCAATTTGCTATTGTGAAGCAAGAAAAGTTTAAGGTCAGTCAAATAACCCAAAAACATCACAATTCCAGTCATGAAATTGGAAGGTTTCCTTCCTACTCTGAATTTGAACATTATGTCACTTGAACATTAATGTCTCAATTTGCTATTGTGAAGCACGAAAAGTTGAAAGTAAGTCAAATGACCCAAAAACATCACAATTCCAGTCATGAAATTGGAAGGTTTCCTTCCTACTCTACATTGAACATTATGTCACTTGAACATTAATGTCTCAATTTGCTATTGTGAAGCAAGAAAAGTTGAAAGTAAGTCAAATGACCCAAAAACATCACAATTCCAGTCATGAAACTGGAAGGTTTCCTTCCTACTCTGAATTTGAACATTATGTCATTTGAACATTAATGTCTCAATTTGCTATTGTGAAGCAAGAAAAGTTGAAAGTAAGTCAAATGACCCAAAAACATCACAATTCCAGTCATGAAACTGGAAGGTTTCCTTCCTACTCTGAATTTGAACATTATGTCATTTGAACATTAATGTCTCAATTTGCTATTGTGAAGCAAGAAAAGTTGAAAGTAAGTCAAATGACCCAAAAACATTACAATTCCGGTCATGAAATTAAAAGGTTTCCTTCCTACTCTGAATTTGAACATTATGTCACTTGAACATTAATGTCTCAATTTGCTATTGTGAAGCAAGAAAAGTTGAAAGTAAGTCAAATGACCCAAAAAAATTACAATTCCGGTCATGAAATTGGAAGGTTTCCTTCCTACTAAGAATTTGAACATTATGTCACTTGAACATTAATGTCTCAATTTGCTATTGTGAAGCAAGAAAAGTTGAAAGTAAGTCAAATGACCCAAAAACATTACAATTCCGGTCATGAAATTGGAAGGTTTCCTTCCTACTCTGAATTTGAACATTATGTCACTCAAAATCAACCACTTACAATGTATTGTAGAGTTTGGGGTCTCATTTACAACAATACCTTCCCAAGTGTAATTTATATTAGTTTATATCATGCTGTTGTCAAAAATATAAAAAAAAATGTTGGGGTCACGGATTTTGAAATATGTTGTAGATCGAGATGAGATATTTAATTAAACGTAAAATAAAACATAGATTATCGTACTTGTTCTCGAGAACTATGAAGCCTGAAATTGAGAATTTCTATAATTTAGATGAAATCTCCTTGCAGCCGTAAAATTTCCGGAAACTAGTATTGTCGGCATTAAAACATCCAAGTTCAATCTGGTTTTTATTCCAAATTTATGTGAAACATACACTCGGGAGGAATTCAATTGCATGTCAGCAGTACGTTGTACCATTTCAAATATTGGTCGAATATTAGTATTACATGATAAAAACTTAAACTTTGTACCTTTATTCAGCTATTTTAAGTGGTTCTTGTGTTGTCTTTTTTTTTTTTTTTTTTTATAAGTTTGAATACTTTAATTTCACATTTTGAAATACATATATAAAACGGAAATGTAAATGCGCATATTTATGAGAAAACTATACAATTATTCCTGATATTGTTTTACCATTAGGTATTAAAGGAAAATAAGTTTTCAAAAACCCACATTTTCTTTTGAAAACGACAAAATGTTTCTTTTATAACTCATTCAATGGATACTTTTACTTTAAGCTTGTCTGTTTTCTGATTTGATTCCGTTTAAATGACGCCATCAAAATCAAAGCTATCGAAATAACGGAACAGTGAACTTTTATTATTGCATTAATAGTTATTTCCCATAAAACCTTATTGACTCGCCTCAAAACGGTCATTTTTCCAAAATGGAGGATCTTCTTAAGTGATGATGTAGTTTCCCGACGTGCATGTTCCGATGACACATTTAAATAATTGAGAATTCGGCATTTTTCTATCTCAAGGTTAAGTATACGTAAATGCACGCCTCTAGCGGAATTAAGTATAAAAATGTGCGTCTTCAACTACGCGACATACCTCCCTTTCTCTGGGAAATGAAAATTGGCAAACTCGTTAGCGAGAAATGACTTATCAAAAAATGTGGTCTGTGCCAAAACTACGAAGACATTACTCCTATGATACTTCTGGATATGTTGGAAGAAAAATTGAACTGTGGAGTTATTCAATTATCTGAACCAATTAAGTCTCGTCATTTTCATTCTGTCTTTTTGTTATTACAAATCTTTCGTGGGGAAAACGACATGAGATAGGTAGTTTTTTTTATAAATCAAGTACGTACATTGTTCTCTTTTTTTAACACTGACAACAGGAAAACAGCATCGGTAGGTCGGAAAAGCTGATGGCTGTAACTCGTTATAAAAAATCTCTATGATTGATGTTTTTTAAGAACAAAAAGGGGGGTTAATTTTAGAGACAGTATTTTTATGAGAATTTAAACGAACTAAAATATGTACTAGACTTCAGTAAGATTAATAATTAGAAGATGTGGTATGATTGCCAACGAGACTACTCTCCACAAGTCTATTGACATTCATCTCAGAACAAGTAAGGTTACATCCAACTTCTAAAGTAACCACGTACAATGTCATTTTCTTTTACAATTAAACATCTGTCTTCTATCTCGTCAGCCTTTTTTTACGGAACGTTACATCTAAATTCAAAATCATGATTAATACGGAAACTACGATTGGACGTATGATGAAAAAAACAGCACTAGATAAATGCAAATTCCAGTTCGAAGTGTTTGTTTCGGGATTGGTTTTATAAAAAAAAAATGACTGCCAATGAAAACTACTCCCTATAGACCAAATGACCTGGACGGCCTTCTCACATCGGCTATATGTAATAGATGACACAGATAAAAATGTATTGTATTAATTGGTTATTTCTATTTTTCTGCAGCAGTTATAAGGTGAGTTTCAACAATAAGCAAAATCCATACCGTGGAGTATGATGTAAAAGGCTCTGGGATGACAAAAATATAAAACAATTCACAAGAGAAAAATCAACGGCATCATGCATCATTTATGCTAAAACAATAAACCAAAATAATAACAGACCAGTTTTGTGCGTAAAGTAATTATAGTAATTATTATCAAAGATAGTAGCAAATTATTAGAAGTGGCAATAGAAGTAATACATTTTAGAAAAAAATATATGTGGAATATAAGAATAGGCTTGGCTTGACAAACGGTGTGTGTTTTGCACATTGTTTAATGCCGTACGGTGCCTATTCTGACCTTTATTTACTTATATCCACGTCATGTTGGATAGTTCTCTTGTTGGCAATTATACCACATCTAAATTTACATTTTCTTGACAAGTCTCATTTTAAGTTATTAAAGAAAGCAAACTAGCTTATTTTCGCGTTTAGCCCTTTCTAGCCGGCCATTTAATTTGGCGGGTTTTTTTTTTTTTAATTAATTCATGCAGTTAATTAAGAAAATATCAAAGTTATGCATGTTCGCGACGATTTACATGCTCGTAATAGTTGCGAAAATAAATCGTCCGCAAAATTAGTTGGTTTACAGTATTAACTTTTAAAGAGAAGCGAAGGTACTAAAGGGATAATCAAGTTTATAAGTCGATGACAAACTAACAAAGTCATGTCAAAAAAATGGAAAACGATCAGAAGACACACAACAGTTTGCAAAACACAACATAAAAAACTAAGAATTAAGCAAAATGAATCTCACTAAAAACTGGGGAGTTCTCAGGTACTCTAGAAGGATAAACAGATCATGCCCTACATGTGACACATGTCTGTTGCTTATGTAAGTACAAACCTGGTGATAAGTCAAATTCGGTAGGTCACATACATGTTATAGAGGACGGGATTGTGGTAACGGCAAGTACTGATTATCAGGTTGTCTGTATATTGATATTGTAAACTATCAGCTGCGAGTCACAATATAAGGTATTTTGGCGAGTGAGCAAAATACAACATAACAGTAGTTCTGTTATACAAGTGTGAATAAAACAAAATATAGGCCTTCGCAACACATCAATGTATAAATCGACAAAAAGTACTTTAAAATTGAAAATATTCAAATGGTATGAAATCAAATTTTAATAATTAGTCTAAATGCATTTTTTAGATACAGATGGGGCATTTGTATCTATTGGGTACACGTCTCAGCCTAATTGCCAATGTCCTTACATCTGGTCTGTAGAAATCAAGAGTACTTCGAAAAGTTCACCTTCGATTTTGCAGAATACACCCAATGTGACTGTACCTACTTCGACTTATCAGTCTACAGATCAAACATTGGACACAGATTTGGCATATAGTTCTTTTAGTTCGTCTTTGAAAATGAGAGGTAAGGATTAAGTATTATTTCAGTTTTGAAAAATAAAATGTAAGGGTTAGGTCGATACACTTTTATGAAAAAAGAGTTCAGAACTTGCTGTGTGCAGTGTTTACAGAGATAAAAATCTGTAGTTACATTTTCCTGAGGCGAGTAACAATATGTCAGCTTATTCATAAAAATAAAATTTTAAAAATTACAGATTTCCGACCAAGGCACATTAGGCATGCCTTTCCTTAGGGAGATAGACCTTGACTAATAAGGGAAATAATTTTTGGAATCATAAGCAATTTAATGATCGATATTTAAGCATTCATGTGAAACCTATTATATATCATCGGGGTTATTAAGCAGCTTATAATATATTCATGAAAATGGTCGACAAAAACGTTCCATTGATATTTCATAGTTTTTGGTCATATACCTAAGAAAACATTATCAAAAAGAAATGAAAAAAAAAATCCGTACGTTTTTCTGAGTTTACTTTCATCAGGAACGCTTATACCAAAAACCACTGAAAGCCATCGATGTAAGTTCCTAAACACGTGAGAGCTATGTGTGGAAAAGAGATCTACATAAACGGATATTCAAAATACAAAAATATATTAGGTATTGGTCCAATCATAGATTAATTGATTGATTGATTGATTGATTGATTGATTGATTGATTGATTGATTAATTGATTGCTTGGAGTTTAACTCCACTATCAGCACTTCTTTGCTATTTCGTAGCGATCAGTTTTTATTGGTGGAGGAAGCCAGAGAGAACCACAGACCTAAACTAACAATCCACGTCAGTTAAGATTGCAGTCGAGCGCATCTGTTGCCACAGTGTTGACTAGCCTCTGATATAGTAGTTCTACTACTTAGACCACTTCGGTCCTATCAAACAAATGCTCAGTGCATTTGAACTTGTCCAATTCTTTTTTCGTTGATCTTTTTCTAATCCGTCACAAAGGTTTTATACCGTCCGATACAGGTACAAGTAAAGTATATATGAAGATGTAAACAATTCCTTTGACTATAATCTCTAATCCGTCACAAAGGTTTTATACGTCCGATATATGATATAGGTACATTTAAAGCATGAAGATGTAAACAATACCTGGGTCTATAATCTCTTACCTGTCACAAAGGTTTTATACGTCCAATACAGGTTCATGTAAATCATGAAGATGTAAACAATTCCTTGGACTATAATCTCTAATCCGTCACAAAAGTATTATATGTCCGATACAGGCACATGTGAAGCATGAAGATTTAAACAATTTCTAAACCTTTTCACTCGACACAGGAAGTCATTTTTTTAATTATCATTTAATGATTGGACGAGAACACGTGTTTCGTCGTAGACAACTGAGAATAGTGAAAAGGTTATGCTCACTACAATAAACTCACAGTTACAACACACTAAAACACGATACTATTCGATTTATCAGTTAAAAAATTCATTAATGGAAATTATCATATCTAGCACTGGTCAAATTATTTCCATTGGATACCACTGTAGGTTGTGTATATAGTATGGAATGGCATACACGTACTTGGTCTGAATTCATAAAACCGTATTTGCCATTTTAAACAATAAAATATGTGTAATCTTTATAACAGTATAAATAGTTTATATGGTAAGCATTAGCATACATGCAATTCTTCCATGTGATACGAAAAGTTATATACATATATGTCACATACAAAATAGACACATTGAAATGAACATACGGTACTTTTAGCATACTGTCTATTTAACCATTATGTTTTCACTAGGTCTAGGAATTTATGTATGAAAATATATTGCAATAACTTTCTTTATGTGATATTTATTTAAGAATTGAATGCTTCGTTTTGTAAATTTATAGTGGAAGCGCTTCATTCTAAAAATGTGCGCACGGTCAACGCTTTTACAACCCTATAAAATTACTAAATGAAGCATTAAATACTTATAATTACATGTTTTTGCTAGGATCATGAAAACACGATTTCTATCAAGTTTTTCTTTTATTTACCTGGGCACTTTATTGTGAAAGCTCGTGTCATCATGATTATAACATTTCATTTTGAAATGAATGTTAGTTTCAGAATGACGCAAGATTGCTGTTAACCAATCAAAATAACGTATTATAATGAAACATACATGTGATATAATTGTATGTTTATATTTTGCTTCAGCTATCGTTGTTGTTATTTGTGTTCTACAAGTCGTCATACTTGGATAGCATATTGATGTCAACTGTCTTAATGGGTATGATGACCGAACGAACAGAATTTGGAGATTCTCAACAACACTATGTACAACTTAAACAAATTAAAGACATTTGCAATTTTGTTGTAGTTATATAAATTAATATACCTAAAAAAACATTGTTTTTATTTATTTTACCTTGCATCTTCTTAATGAAGTTTTAAGATTTGAAAACCAGAAAACTAGGCTATGCATTTAAATATTTTATTTGCAAACCCTAGTTTCCTGCATATACACTTATATCTGACAGACACTACTCTGAAAAGCTAGTCTGAATTTTTTGTTATTTTTTAGTTGCGTTCCACACAGGTTTACATTTGTTTTTTTCGCAAACATTTCAAATAAACATGATGAATCTCGCTTTAAATGCTTGTGTATCAAAACAATGTCTCTTGGTTTTCCATATGAAATATATGTAAAAAAATAATCAAATCACACATTGAATAAATTAGAAATAAGAAATTAATTTGTTTTTACTACAAGTGTAATTATGTTTGCTATTTTGAACACGATACGACTGCTATGTAATATTGTAATGCATTGTCCATGTTGTCTTGGAAAAAGACAGAAAAACTAAAAATAAAAAGGTAAGGTAAAACATAGAGAGATACAAACATATTTAAAAGCGTACTGTAAATCATAGTCGATAGCCATGCGAAAACCTCTGGATTGGTGGATTAATTGTTGAATATTCAAAATTGATTTAATAATCTAATAATCATATGCAGCTCGAATATGTATTAATGTTTTCAAAAATGAATCGGTTGAGTACTTTTAGCAGGATTTGACGTGCTAATATAATAAAAGCTATAGGTCGAAATGTTATCCTATCCTGACCCATTTTCTGTATGGCGAAGTATTCCGCACATTTATAGAGAACTGCAATTGTTTATCTCATAAAAATAAGCTTTGCAATGTATTTATGAAAGAGTTCCTAGGCCATTTTTAACCACATGTTTGAACTTCTAACAAGAACGGAGTTGTATATAATTCTTTTTAAATTATGTTAACAATAGTGATGCTTAACTTTGTAAATATATTAATCAGCACAATCTTATTAAACATTTGTTTAATTTTATGGTCCTTTAAAAATGATTTGCAAATGTGTTTGCCCTAACTCTTCCTCTGTATGAATAAGGTAAATATTCTATGTATACATATAGGAACAATGACGAGAGGTTTAAAGCTGTAAAAGTTCTTCTTGACAATACCTATATACGTTTCGGAAATAAGGTTTATCAAAAGGTTGCAGAAATTCCTATCGCAACTGCGCACTTTTATCATACTTGTTTCTGCGTTGTTACATGCATGAATCAGAGTTGATGGTTACACTCGGTAAAGAACTGTACTTTAATTATAAATGTTTTTCTTTACTTCTTTGGCAATTTAACCGTTTCTGGACCCATTGTTTAAAATTTTAACCAAAATTAATCAACGTGTGGTTGTCGATGATCTCAGTAGATGATTGGCTAAGTTAAAAGGTCACAACCTTTATCAGCTCTCTTGACGAATCGAAATGTGATAACAGGTGTTTGAGAAATTGACATCTTTACATTTGTATGAAGTAGAAATTTTGAATGTGGAAGGAGCTCGGAGGGGAGTTTCGTTTATCAAAAATGAAAATGTATTTGATAATTATTAGAGCAACAGATTCTTACAATGTTACTTGTGGATTATCGGATGTATACAATCTCAATAGTGAATTCTCGAATTTTTAAACTATCTCAATTGGATAAATTTGATAATCCACTTGTATCAATGTAAGAATCTATATATATATATTTAATTGCCCTTCTGAAATACCGAACGGAACCGAATGTAGATACATATAACAGTACGAGGGGAAAAATGAAGAAGTCCAGGATAAAAAAGTGAAGTTTTATCAATGTTTTATTCACGTAAACACACACACACACACACATATATATATATTTTTCATGTAGGAATGTTTATAATATACATGTACCAGACTGAATGATTGAACAAATAAGAACAAACTGAATAATACAAGGCCTCAAACTTATTATCCTTATCAACAGCAGTTGATCTAATTGCAAGGCTTCTTGCTATACGCTATAACAATTCTGATGGTGAAGTGAATTTTATATTATAAAAATTATATTTATTATGCAGTTTCGTCCCATTTTGATCCAAACGTTTCCTCCTAAACACTACTCTTTATTCTTTATTTCAAACAGTAAGATAAGTAATGTTAAAACTGTGTTTCAGTTTTTGTTTAAGAAGATACTTTACTACGCGATTGACTACCATCAAGATTTTAGAATAGATCGTATGTGGTGTTAAGCATTCGAATTTTGTCCTCAGGGATAATACTTGTGGTGATTGAGAGGTGAACACAAAGAATAGTTCAAGTCACACATTATTTTAATGGGTAAAGGTTTTTAAAGTTCATGTTGTTCTTTGGTCGTAATATTTGAATTTCCTCTAAATTGTATCTTGATCTTGTTGTAGCACTTTTAACGGATCTAAAATACAGATTACAAGTTTCAGAGTTTTTATACATATAAAAAACTCGGTGTGTAAACGAAGATCGGTTATAATATCAAATAATTAGTTACACAAGAAAAACCAGACGAGGTAGACGTCATTTCAATATGATTTCGTCGATCTAGCTGTCAAACGATTCCACGGTGCTTTATATTAGGTTAAGTTTGCTGATTCACTTTAAATAGGTGTTTCGAGCTTATGAAGTTGGAAGTAAGAGTGATCATGGTTTCAATGGAAGTGATGGTGGAAGGTGTAAGAAAGTAGCTGCTGATCTTTGTGCAAATTTGAGCAAAAACCACCGAGATCAACAAAAAATATTAAGGAATGGTAAAACATGAAGTCGTTCTAATGAAAACTTTCAAACTGAAGGTTATTCCAATACTAACAACAACAAATATACAACTACATAGTTAAACTTCTATAAATACACATCAGGAATATCTGAAGAAGTCAAAAACAGTCTACTTTTAGGTTAAGGATGTTCGCTCTCAACTGTTTAAAAAAACAAGCTTTTTAAACGACTGTTATAAATTGATAGTCTATAAATAACAGAACTTATAAAGTAGAAACGAAAAGGTCCGTGTCCTTCTTCGTGAGTCATTATCAATTAGTTTAAGCATATTTTATTTCCTAAATATCAGCAAAATGGATGGGACACAAGTAAATCATACTTATGAAATCTTCTCTATATTACAATACAAGTATATATACAATAATAACATTATTAGCATGCATGTAAAGCGAACAAATTCATTAAATATTATACGAACTATAAATAAAAAGAAGAAAAGAACAAGAAGAATGGAAAAGGAGGAAAAGAAAAAGAAGCAAAACATCTTTTCTGTGATGATGACTTAGGTTTGATGGTGATGATCATCCGTGCCGGTAGCAATAACACTTTATGAAGGTACTAGAAATCTGTTAGACCTTTTAATATAATCTTGAACTCTGACCTTTTCAAAGCTAACATTATACTGGATCCTTTGGGTCTGATATTGAGGATGTTCATCATTTAATTTTCTTTTGCCCAAAATACACTACATGTAGAGACATTTTACTTAACAATCTTTATTGGCTTACTGAAAACTTTATTACAAAATCTCTTAATTTTCGGGGACTAACTGTGCACCACTTATTGCGGACCTGTTTCTGTATTGTTATGAGTTACAATTTATGACTAAAATCAGCAAAGACTCATCGAAACAACTTCTGATACTAAAATTTAATAACACTTTTAGATATTTGGATGATATATTGGCTCTCGATAATGACGACTGCAGTATGTACACTAAAGAGATTTATCCTGCTGAACTGACTTTAAATAAAGCTAATACTGACAATGAACACTGCCCTTTCCTGGATCTTGATATCTATATCTTTAACGGGAAGCTTAATACCAAAATTTACGATAAAAGAGATGATATTTATTTATTTCCTATTGTTAATTATTTCAATTTAAGATGGCGACGTTCCATTGTCACCATCATATGGTGTTTATATATCTCAACTTGTTCGATTCGCTCGTGTATGTAACAATATATTTGATTTTAGCAAAAGAAATCTCTACATTACTGAAAAACTATTACACCAAGGTTTTCGATATCACACACTAGTCAAAAAATTTACTAAATTCTATTATCGGTACGAGGACATCATTCGTAAATATAAATCAACATGCAGACATCTTATATGTTCAGGTATTTCACAACCAATCTTTTGTCGTAATATTCTTTACAAAGCACACAAATGTCGTCATTCACTTCAAAAGCTAACCAAACCTTTAAACAGACTTATTCAGAAGGGATATAGTTATGATACTGTTGTCAGGTCACTAAAGATGGCATATTTTGGAATTAATATTGATTCACTCATAAGGTCTTTGCATCGGAAATAAACACATTTATTCTAAAACCAGTTGTTGGCATGATACGGGTCATGTTCTTCTCATATATTTTATGATGGTATGATACTAAACCCCTAACGGGAGGGATTGTGCTTGATTTTCATATGATGAAGACATAATCTTCCAATCACTTTAATTGAGGTCTGGAGCTGGCATGTCAGTAACTGCTAGTAGTCCTTTGTTAATTAATGTATCATTGTCATTTTTCGTTTCTTCTGTTACCTATCCTGACATCGAACTCAGACTTCTTTAAACCGAGTTTTACTGCGCGTATTGCTGTGTGTTTGTTTATTCTACATTGGCTAGAGGTATAGGGGAAGGATTGAGCCTCTCTGGCCTTTGTAAGTCTTATATATTTTTTTTAATTTTAGTTCTATTATATGTTTCGATGTTTAGTGGGACGTCCATTTTCACTGAACTAGTACACATTTTTGTTTAGGGGCCAGCTGCAGCCCGCCTCCGGGTGCCGGATTTTCTCGCTGTGTTGAAGACCCATTGGTGGCCTTGGGCTATTTTCTGATCTTTGGTCGGGTTGTTGTCTCTTTGACACATTCCCCATTTCCATTCTCAATTTCATTAATAAGTATTTCGGAAGGTCACATTTGGGGAAAAGTGGACGGGATTGTAGTTACGACAATTGGAACATATCTGTTTTCATCAGTGAAACGGATATTTCATAACGGTCAACCAACTCGTGATGGCGTCTGTAAAATTTACAAAGGGACGATTTCAACTTCACCACTTGGAACTCTTGGTTTGATAGCTTCCTTGTGAGCAGCAACAGCATATGTTGTTTTATACGCATAAACAAGAATTAGACTAAAATATAAAAATAAAGAGATGTGGTATGATTGCCAATGAGACAATTATCCATCAAAGTTCAAATGAAGTGGATGTAAGCAATTATAGGCAACCGTACGGCCTTCAACAATGAGAAAAACCCATACCGTATGGTCGGCTATAAAAGAATATGAAACAATTCAATTGAGAAACTAACGGCTTAATTTATAACAAAATAATTTACGAAAAAACAAATATGACAGACATGAACCAACGACAACCACTGAACTACAGGCTCCTGGCTTGGGACAGGCACATAAAGAATGTGGCGGGGTTAAACAGGTTTGTTAGCGCTCAACCCTCTCCCTAACCTGGGACAGTGATGTAACAGTAAAACATAAGAACAAACTATAAAAATCAGTTGAAAAAGGCTTAACTCATCAGATGGATACAAATAGAAATACATCTAACAAAAACACAGAGTGGGCGTAGACGGGTACTTTTACATCCCCACAACAAAAAGACAGTAAGTACAGATCTGAAAGTACTCGCAGTTACTGACAGCTAGTTCAAAGCCAATAACAACAAATAAAAAAATTATCATGTATCTAAGACTAAAATATCAATCAGTACACATCCAACATCCAATGGATTTAGATTAAAGACGTCACTAACAGTCAGAGAAAAACACGACCTTGTGCAATGACAAACTATAGGATCTATCTACAGATTGTAGCACCGTCAGGGTAAATATGTGTAATATTTAGTATGGTTTTAATTTACTGATAACAAAATCAATATGTATACCAATAAAAACAAAATTCAAAGATTTAATTACAGTGTTGAATAGGTAACCTTTTAGAATAAATTTATTTAAAGGATTGATAAGTTTACCCAGGTCGTATCTAAATTTCCGGGCTCGGTTACAACATCACCGTAAAATTTAGGATGTGCTATACCATTTGAAATAAGTTTTCTACAGGTACAGCCAAATTTGCAGACCAAATCTTTGTATCTATGGAAGAATTTAGTAAAGGTTTTAAGTAATTTGTGGTAACGAAATCCCTGACTTAATAATTTACTAGTACATGCAATACATAGATTACGCTCATTGAAATCCAAAACGTCACTACAGACACGAGCATAGCGAACGACTTGGGATATATAAACACCGTAAGACGGTGCAAAGGGAACATCACCGTCCTAAAAGGGAAAATTACCAATAGGGAAAGAAAAATCATCCCTTTTGTCGTAATTTTTCTGCAGAGTTTCTGGTGTAATACTGAAATATCTAAATCTAGGAAAGGACATTTATTGCTGTTAATATTTGATTTATTTAAAGTAAGTTCCTTTGGGTAACTTTCAGAAGTATATTTAGAGAATTCTTGATTACTTAACGTTAAATATCATTAAGATAACGGTAAGTGTTGTTGAATTTATCAATTAAATGGAATTTAGACGGTTCTTTACTGGGTTTGGCCATAATCTGTGATTCATAACAGTAAAGGAACAAGTCTGATATTAAAGGGGCACACTTGGTGTCCATAGGAATACCTACAACCTGCCGATAAACTTTGTTGCCGAAACGTACATAAATGTTGTCAAGGAGAAAATTTAGTGTTTTAATCATCTCATCACACCTCCACTAATTATATCTAGCATATTTACCTTTCTCATTAGAGAAAAGGGCGTTATATGGGTTGCAGCAAATAAATTTGCAACCAGATTTATCATACGACCATTTAATCTACTTGTGGAAATGAATGAAGTATACTTTAACTTTAACGGATTATGTTTCAGAATTTAATATTTTTCTTAATGTAGTTAGAATAAATTCTTTGCCACGCAAATCCTCTTCTGTGATTCGATGGATGATTGCTAGTCTTTCCATTTAGTTATATTTTTAAAAGTCTCAGGTTATATAAAATCATTTTCTTTAACCTCATATGACGCAAAGGACCAGTGTGTGCTTTTCCCGTGGTTTTATGTTGGAAACCTCATTTTCTTCAAGCACCCTCTTTATATTCATCTTCTCTTAAGAAGTTAATAAAAACGCACAGCAATTCCACCTGGAAAAGACGGTTCTAAGAATGCCTTGTTTTAAACATGATTATCGTTATATAGTTGCAGATAGATTATAGCGATGAAAGCTATTATTAACATTCCCGTGTATATTTACCAGACATAACTGAAATAATTCGAAGAACGTCCAATTATAAGATACAAAACGCTTCCACGTGAATCCATCATTTTAGAGGCAAATAAGAAAATCCTACGACATAATCATTGTAAGACAATCAATGGTTACTCACTTTATCCAAAATGTTCTTTAGTGTAACCATGTCATAAAAATAGCCTCACAAATTAAGGGAAGTAATTCAGTTATCATTAGAAGAGCACTAAATGGATGTTCCCATCCAACACCTTTTCAAATGTTAATTGGCACCTTTCATGTAAAAATACCTCAGAGAGCATTAAAAAAAACTCTTTAAGATTTAGCCTTATTATAACGTTTTAAGACTTTCCAAAAGTATATTAAATTTTTAGCATCGATATTTCAAACTTTGCACTCAGACCCATATTCAGATTACAAAAATACTTGAGCCATCAAGTTGAGGCAAATGATGGTTACAAAAAACTGTATTCAGGAATCCGACATTGGTTAAAAACATTACAAAATGCACAAACCACAGTATTAAAGTATTTGTTTTACCTTTTTATCATTATTGACTGACAGCACACACAATTATTTGTGTAATGGAAAAACGTTGAAATCTTTGCATTCTTTTTTCTGAAATGTCTGAATAAATTATAGTGCTGTAGGTAGAAAGCTATCAATTTAAAAAAACTTTTTGTTGAAGTTGTTTTATCATTGAGAGTGTCCTTCGTACTAACAAGAGGTCAAGTTTGTGTAACTATTAGAACACTATATAGATAACACATAGCTGAGAGGGTAATAAAACAGATTGTTACCCCGAGAAAACATAGTCAACTGAGGCGAAGCCAAGGTTGACAATGTCTTTTCGAGGGGTAACAATCTGCTCTATCACCCTCTCAGATATGTGTTATTTAGTTTATTATACTGAATGTTCTGTTATTACTGTCTATTCAATTTCAAATTCAAAGTAATCATAAACTATGTCGTCTTGTACATAACAATCATCCGTATTTATTAAAGCGCACACTTGAGCAAGCGTCTCCGTGAAGGGTAATAGAGTATCTGCCATGGGATAGAGTAAATTGTCTCCCTCGTATTAACCAATCAAAATCTGGCATTTTGACATGAAGTATAATATTTCATGTCCCCCCCCCCCCCCCCCCAAAGAACACAATTCATATTTTTAGTTGATGAATTCAGACAACAAAGATAAATGTATAGCCTTTGTTTTTGCATGTTTAATGCCTAAATATAAAACATTATAGTGTTCATCATCCGTGACAGTTCTTTAAAATTGGATGATGATTTATTTGAATTATTTAGATTTCCGTGGTTTTTGCAAATTTTCGAAGGACTGAATACATATAGATTGATCTGTGCAGATGTTAGTTCCTATTCCTCTAGTGTATCCGTCTTGTAACACCCGATAACATCCTCTGATTAAAAATTGTCTTGTGCAGATACTGCATTGTCTTTTGTTTATCAATACATAAACCTTCGATACAAGAAAAGGTGTAGAGCCACGACGGCCTTGATTTGGTCCTAAAAATTAATTATCAATTTGTCAAATCTGTAGACCGATATTTACGAGCCAGTATACGCTTATTTAGATAAACTGGACGTGTTTTTGTCTGTCAGCTTTTTGTTTTTGACAATTTGACAACTTAGTAAGGTATAATATATAACTAGTTTTAGTCATATATTCAGTTTACTTCAATTTTAAGGCTGTCCACACCCTTCTACCAAATCAAATGCATTATTAAAGGATTATATATGGCTAAGATAAACATCCTATCAAAATATTATGATGTTCCGTGAATGTGGCCAATGTCATCTGAAGCAAAAATCATCAAAATTCAGCCAAAAATAAGTCAAAATTATGATTTTTGTCGTGAGTGTTCACAATTACGACGTCATACATACATAATATCATTACTGTTGTAGCACGATAAAGATTGTTAAAGGAGAAGGTCCGGTAAGGGCTAATTTTGGCCTAAAATTTGAAGTTCATCTAATGAAAGATTTTTAAACACTCAAGTGTCTACTTCGTTCGATTCAATTAGTTTATTTAACACATTTGGACTGATTTAGTCATTAAAGACGCTCAAATTCAAGCTTCAATATGAAAAATCTATCAAATATGCCATAAATAAAGGCAACAGTAGTATACCGCTGTTCGAAATTCATAAATAGATTGAGAAAAAAACAAATCCGGGTTACAAACTAAATCTGAGGGAAACACATCAAATATAAGGGAGAACTACGACACAACAGAAACACAACATTAAAATGTAACACACACAAAAACGAACTATAATATAATAATGGCCATTTTCCTGACTTGGTACGGGACATTTTAAGAAAAAAATGGTCGGTTGAACCTGGTTTTCTGGCTAGCCAAACCTCCCGCTTTTATAGCAATGTTAAATATAACATTAAAATGACAACATTACATGACAGGACTACAATACAAATAAATGGGAGAACATATAGGACAGAGAAACATACGAATAATAGCTAACAAAAGGTACCAGGTTTAAAATTTAATACGCAAGACGCGAGTTTCGTCCACACAAGACTGACCAGTGACGCTCAGATCAAAAAAGTACGAAAGCCAAAACAAATACAAAGTTGAAGAGCATTGAGGACCAAAAGTTCCAAAAAGTTGTTCCAAATACGGCTAAGGTTATATGTCTGGGATAAGAAAATCGTCCCTTTTCAGACGGTTTTTGTCTAAAATGTAAGTGGCAGCATTCGCGGGTTCTGTTTTAACCTTTATATACTAGTATGTTATGTATTATCATAAAATACAACATGCATTTGAATAATAAGACTGAACACAAGTGCGGCCAGTTCCATTTTAGACAGGTATTTTTACAAATAGATTCATCAAATGTTTACCTCATCAGTACCTGCGAGTGCTAATAGATCGGTATTTTTGAGTTTGTCCTTTTTGGTATTTGTAGTTGTTCTTTATAGCACCCTCATAAGTCAAGCCCTTTCCAGCTGACTTTTAGTTTGTTCCTGTGTTGTATTGTAACGCCACAAGATTTTTTTAATATCATTGGCTATAGACAGTCAAAAAAAATCATTACATCGTATTCATCGTGTTTATTTTATCAATAATAATGTTGATATAAATATAAAGAGACAGCTAGGTTTTTAGAAAAGCTATTACATGTGTGTGTGTACGCTTTAGTTGCTGTCCGTTTACTTTAATTCGCATGTCCCTTTGTATCATTATTATTATGTGGTTTGTTTTTTTGTTTGTTTTTTTTTTTGGGGGGGGGGGGGACGGTTAGGATTTGTTTTCATTGTAGGTAATTATAACTGATTTATTTTACATGAATACATGCATTTTATATTGTCATAAACTAATTACATTACAGAATTTAAATTAATGCTTCTTTTTGTAATCTTATAGGCTATGACAAAAGCACATTTTACATGTATATGAAGCGCTTCTGCTAAAAATGTGTACACGTTCAACGCTTTTACAACCCTATAGAATTTTAAAAAAATAAGCATTAAATTCTTATAACTACATTTTATACTACAGCCATAAAATTACGAGCTGAATCAAGCCATCGTTTATTCTTCTATGCATGCATGCATTGTTATAACGTTGACACGGATAGCACGTGCAGTTTTAGATGTTGCATTGTATATGGAGATAAAATTTAACTTTCAATTTGGAATGCATCGGCCAATCAAAGTTATGGAATCGTATGAAACTTCTATGTTATTGTAGTTATTGTAACATAGACGATAACAAGTTGCTTTCTTTAAAACAAACTATCGTTAGCCTGATTGTCTCTTTGGTTTGAAAGATAAGAGAATTAATATATAAAATGCATGATTTTACCTCATTCCTTATTTAAAATGTAGAAAGCTGACATGGGTTCTTAATGTCGCTGCTGTTTAATGTATGGCATAATTCTGTATAAAGAAATCGTTTCCGAAAGATAATAACATGCAAATAAGAGGCAACCACTAGATGTTCCATTCTGATGTGCTGTTTTTGAATGAAGAGGTTGCTTCCTTGCTAAAGTCGAAATTTTCATGTGAAAACACTTTCTTTTTGTTTTTATAAAGTTTAATGGAATTAAAAATTAAAAATTTCAATTGTTTTCGTAGCCAGTTTGAAAATAGTTCAAAATCTGTATTTTTATTTTTTAATCCCGAACTAAAACCGGTTTAAAAATAAATCATGCTGGTTGAAATGGTTTGGTCTTTAATCTCAATTTATTTATCACACAGGCAACAAACTCCATTCAGGCTTTTAAAATACAAACAGCTTAAAACCTCAACTTTATACATAAATCCGTTTGTTTAAACAAATCTCACTTTGATATTACATTTCATACCTAATCCTTTTTGGAAATCCACCAAAAGATAATGAAGGAGTTGTTTTTTTAATTATTGTCTGATAGACAGATGGAAGCAGGAAAAACTTGGTCAATGCAGCATAGCTTATGTCCATTACAAAATTTTGAAAATACTGTTTTGAGATAGAGTGTTGAATACGGATCTAAATTCAAAGAAAAATAATTCGTTTCGAAGTTATCTTATTTATGGCTTATGAATACAACGTTTTTTGTGTCGCCTAATATGTTACGAAAAAGTCCAAAACGCCCTAGGCCTCTGCCAACTGGACCCTCTTAATCAAATATCGGCGTTGTCCACTTCTCGTAGGAATAGCAAAGAACGGGAGGAGCTTAAACTAGTGTTTAATCTTCCATCTCAGAAGTTGTTAATGCACTGTCTTGCACCGCCTATTTCAGCTAGTAAAAAATGAAAGTAAAAGATAAAATGTAATAAAAATGACCATAAATTTTCCTACTGTCATTTTGGTTGGAGAGATGTTTTTATTGTGTCGGAATTGATATTAAAATATATATATATATATATATATATCAGTGGATGTTTAGCCATTTTCTCCATTTTACAAAGGTCTACGTGAATTGAGCAAGCTTCAAATAATTGTCACTGGACCTTACGCAATCAATAATCAATCAATTAACCGATCTTTTTCAAGTTGTTGGGAATGGACAAATAGTATTATTCCACTGCATGTAAATATTGATATCGAAACCAACATTTGATTGGTTGAGACTATTCAACATGACGTTGAACATAAATTCATATTCCACTCTGAGTAATAATGCGTGTAATCCTGATAATCATAGACCAATAGCAGTTTTGCCTTGTCTCTTCAAATCATAGAACGACATATCGCTGATATTTTGTATATATAATTAAATAGTAGTGACCTTCTTAATACTACAGTCAGGTTTCAGACCTAAGCATGCGTGCACTACTGCACTTACTAAATTAGTAGATGAAAGGTTAATATAGACAATAGAGAGATAAACGGAGTTATATTTTAAGATTTAAAGAAGCTATTAGATTGGTTAATCATATAATTTTATTGAAAAATTTTTAATATCATAATGTTCCAAATTGTACACTAGACTGGTTTAAGTCATACTTGTTTGAACGAATTCTACAAGTTAAGGTCAATAACGTCATGTCTGATACTAAATACATAAAAACTGGTGTATCACAAGGGTCTATCCTTGGTCCTCTGTTATTTACTTAATACATCAATGATTTACCACTGAACATGAAAAATTCATTAATAGATTTGCATGCAGATGATTCTACTTTACATAGTAAATGTAATAAGGTACATGAGTTAAATGCTAACTTCAAAATGATATTTATATAATTGAAAACTGGTGTTTGGAAAAATGCATGAAACTAAATGCCAAAAATGTAAATCAATGATTATCGGTTCAAAACAGAGGTTTTACTCAACTGGGAACAGTTTATATATCAATATTTCAGATGAAAGATTAGAGACTGTAGATTGTGAAAAACTTCTTCGTATAAGACACGGATCGATAACGGTCTCCGAAATCGGATATTTTCTCAAAAATTGGCGTTTTCTGTGGAAAAAAGATTGTTTCAAAGACAAATTTAGGAAGTACAAAACACTTCATTTATACGTCATATCACAAATATTTCCGACTTTGTATGGTTTCAGAGGAGTTGCGGCTCAATGAAATCGGTCTCTTCCTTTAGTAGTATAGATTTCCATTTGTATTCTAAGTTACAGAAGAACTATTTTTACACTATAGGCATGATAAGTATCAACTCTATTTTCTAAACGAAATTTCAAACTAAGAAATTTCTTGTTTGTTAGTATCTTTCATTAACGCAGAATTTTATATGTGGTCTTAAATGAGTTTTGCTCCTCTCTCTCTCTCTCTCTCTCTCTCTCTCTCTCTCTCTCTCTCTCTCTCTCTCTTTCTCTCTCTCTGATGGCTTACTTTGGAAAAAAATGCTTTATTCTTTTTCGTTAAACCATAGGTGTGTAAAACAAACTCTTCCTTTTTCGCCTTTAATTATTTTCCATTGGCCTCTAACCTTGTATAATATAAGCACAGCTTTTCGAAAAACTGAACATATGCGTCTCTAATCTAATAAGTGATGGTATCGAATTTTAATCAGTCTCAATCAGTTGATAATCGTTATTTTACCTCTATAAATATTTAAGAACGCCAATTGCATTTTCATTTGACAGATCTCCAATTGAAACCGTATCCCGAATGTCTTGTTGACTATAGAACGCACAGCGGACAGATGTATACCTAAACAGTCGCGATTTCGAAAGACCACAAAAGTCCCGCATTAGGGGTTCATTCATTTATTTACAGTAATATAATGTACAGTTTATTTGTGAAAGAATATTAAAATACATTATTGAGGAGAGATTTTCACAGTTACAGCTTTGATATATACTGAGTAGAATAAGTTTAGCAACACATTTTTTTTTTATTTTCAAGAACAAACTATACTTCAAAACTTAACAATAAATAAATTATTGTAATAACAAAAATTATAAGTTGCAATTTTACTCGACAAAAACTCAATTCTAAAGTTCTTTTCCACAAATTTGAAAATGTTTAATTCAAAGTTTTTTTTAACTTTAAAGGCAAAAATATGTTGCTAAACTTTTTTAGCTCAGTATATATCATCATTATTTAAAACCTGATACATACAAAAGATATTCTAAATTTTATTTTTAAATCTTGTCCTTTAGTTTTCAACGAACATTTCATTCTTATAAATATGTTTTGTCTGAAATTTAATCTGTTACCCATTGTCTGGGTGATTTAATTGGTTTAAATGGACATCGACTATCAATGGATTGGAAATGAACAAACAATTTTAAATAATTACAAATACAAACGTTCTTGTGAAAACAGTTTTAAATTAAATAGGTCAACGCGGTATTAACAAAGAAAGCATATGACAAAAGGTACCGTATCATTATGACATGGTCTCCTTAATTAAGAGTTCACTTTTTGTAACGGACAACTGACATCAACGTCTCTTTAATTGTTCGCTTTCGTATAATATCTGATTAAATAATTACCAAAAATCAATGGATAGGTGTTAATTTTACCTGTTTATACATGTATGAACATTTAAATAGTTTATTCATTTGTTACGACCATGCATGAACATTGAAGGACAACGCATAAATTTGTAAAATATCAAGGAATAACAGAAAGATTTTAGAATAGAGTATAACACGAGCAGATTATATTCATCAGAATTCTGGACGTTATTGCTTTTTCCTGACTGAATTATTTCACAAATAAACAGATTTATTTTCCTGACTGGATTATTTCACAGATCAACAGACTTATTTTCCTGGCTGGATTATTTCACAGATCAATTAAGTGACTTTACTTCTTATTGTTTGGTTCTGTCTACGTTCGACAACACACAAGGTCAGTACTCAATTTGAAAGGTCACGAGGATAAGAGTAATAATTTAAGAAGTGATATATTTCATTAACTTTTTTTTCATCATCAATTTGATAATATTGAAGGGCTATGGATTACATTGTCTATGTAATAAAGTAACTAGTATTTAAAATAACAATATAATATCTTTGTATTTATGGATATACTTATAACTATGACAATGTCCATCGTCAATGTCAAGGATCACCACAACCTATTTAATGTTGGTGCTCCTCCCTTTAAATTTTTTAAATTATGCTTATACCGACAGTGCGAGCGCTTTACAGCCAGTCAAGGTCTTTAAAAACCCCCATCATTTTAAATTTTTAACACCACCTTGAGTTCCCGCACCGCTCTTAACTTCCTCAGCCTACTATTTAAAATTGGATACAATAATTAATTTTATTGTCCTAAAATTGAGATACATATATTTGTGTACACATATATAATATGTATTTATATTAAAGAGTATTGCCAAAGGCAAAAAAATATATATATTTTATGGTTACAAATTTTATAATTTTATAAGCTTACTCCCTAAAACATGTTTCTATAAAGGTGATCCGGTCCTGAATAATCTATAAAAGGTCCATTTTGTAACTGGGGGGACATGCATAATCTATAAGACTGTTATTGAATCTAATGACTAATAAGAAATGAAACAGAGATCAATATGGCAGTCGAGAAATGTTAAAATAAATATTTTAATCTAAATACTATAAATACATGAAGTTATCTACAAATTGCATGTCGAGAAAGATTCAGGATTTTTTAAAGATTGTGCACTTAGTGTCTTATATTAGTCGTCAATCTTTATAGATAAACTTCGAATTGCAAAAGTGAATGAAAAGACCAGAACTCCGCCCCAAACCAAAACCTATCCGGATTCTATTTTCATTATCGTAGAACCTTCTATCTTTTAAATTCGCAGTTGTATTTTTATAGTTCAAAAATTAGTAACAACCGAAACGCAAGGAATTAAAATATTAAAGATTTCTTCGTTTAAACAACTTGTCAGGTAGCTTGTGCACTATGTATTGTGTAAACAAACAATGGGTTACAATCAGCTGTCAACTTTACAACAGAAAGAATAACCCATGAAATAATAAAACCATTTGCAATGTGTGCACCGATCTAAAATGATTTATGAAAGAGTTATATGATATTATAGATCTATACATGCTTAATAATGTTACTTTAACACACTACTGAGTGTAATGAAAAAATAAAAAAATACCTGTTAAATTCATTCATTTATTTAAATACCTGTTAATTTCAGAATGAGTTTGATGGTACTAGCATACAAACGTTGGTTGATAGTCCCTTACTTATTCATTGTATTCTGTGTTTGGATAATGTACATCAACTTTGGAAAAGGTGAGTATAAAATACTGTTTTAACATTATTGGATGCAATAGGCCACTGAGTAATACATTTTGATGAATAATTCAGTAGCACACAGGAACAAGAGACGCACAAGTATTAGATATAAAATGCCGGAGAGGGAAAGTGGTACATTAGGTGGAACGGTATATTCTGTAACTCACAATGATGTTATTGACATTACATGTAAGGAATTATTCAGTATTTATGAAAGACATTTTATCGATAGTCTATAATGATTTCGTTCTCAAACTGTCCAGAATAGAAGCGTTTTAAAGCTTGAAATATAATAATAATACAATATCGATTCTTTCCTATCAATTAAGACAGCATGTTTTATACCTCTTAATGTTTTTTTTTCTTTTTTTCATTGTCTTGCTGGTTAGCTTTCTTTTTCACATTCACCCAAATATTTTTTTACATTTATTTTGAAAAGTAATTATTTTTTTTGGGGGGGAGGGGGATATCTTCGTACTCTCATATATTCAAACAACGTTCCCTTTAGATATTTACTATCTTTATATATCACAATTAATAAAGAATAGTATTTTATGAATAAAAAAATCCGAAATTATAATAAATCCGTTCTGCCTTTTATTTCATTCGATATATTGGTGTTAAAAAATATACAGTATTCCTTTTGAAACTCTGATGATGTTTATACATTTAAGTGACTGTAAAGATAATTAAATTCAGTTCAATTCAATGTGTTTTTGCCATTTAACACTTGGTTTAGATTTGTGTCAAGAAATTATTACTGATTGATTGTTGTTTGCTTAACGTCCAGTGGCAAATATTTCATGCATATTCAAGAGAAGAACAAAGTTACTATCAATACAATATGTAGGATTTGCTAGCTGGTAGGTCGACCAGGATGACGGATAGGACACATGAAAATTAGGGTATGTTGGACAAAGACAGACATTTTGTCTTGCAACAGGCCACCAAATGAACTTCAGAAAGTTGTTGAAATGGTTCTTAAACGTGCAAAGAGCGTTGCACCCAGACTGCAAGGGGCATTCCGATCGGACGTGACAAAAATGTATATGACTAATAAATTCATGTACTGGTACTTCTCTGACATTTTTAAATATTTCAAGGCCACACAAGAAGAATAAATTCTGGCTCACTTGATTATATAACCATCCTGTCCAATTTTTAAAAAAAGTTGCAGTAAAACTCAAAAGATTTATAGATTTAAAATCCAAAGTTGAATTTGTGTTATATATAAATGTGTGTAATGATATGTTCTAATCAAATATTAGGTTTGAACAAACAAACCCATCCTAGTGTATTTATTCAATGAAATAAAACCAGAATCGATCTTCATTTTTTTCAAATGTTGCCGACAATTTAAAAATCTATCGTTTTTCCTTAACTATAGTGACTCTCGTAAGAGGTGTTAATACCGACAATTCTCTCTCTCATAAATTTATTTTATCTTTTATAAGTTTTACCAAATATTTGACAGCCCTGAAAAAGCATTAACAGTTTCCGTACAATTTTACACGATATATATTCTTACACTGTAGTTACACAAACTCAAGTCTGACAAAACTTTATTTAGTATTTAATCAAATTTCTTGATTCTCTTAAGATTTCTGAAATATATTTTTTGCTTTTGTTTTTGTATTCAGACCATCAAAAACCTACCTAATTGTAATCAGAAACAAAACAAAGAAAAACAGTTTTAGCCTGATCCTGATCCTGATCCTTATACATTTTTTGTACTTTCCATCGAGTTAAAGCGCGTTGAGCAATCAATAGTTTCGACTGTAGCAAAATGAACCAATGATCAGCGTGCAAAACGTGCAAAAACGCAAAAAACCGAAGAAAGAATTCGTTAATTCGTTATCTTATGGGCCGATCTTAGTTTGCAGACACTTTATCAAATTTAGCCATGGCTTAAGATCGCCGTGTGTATCGTCCTGGACGTATTTTATGTCTCTAGTATCATCGAAACAGTTTTAGTCTTTGTTCTTTCGCAATAGCTTGATCAGTCATTCGTACTATACATTTATTTTATTCAAAATACACAGTTTTTTCTATTAATAATTAAGCTGTGTACGTTGACATCCACCCGCTACCTTAAATTTATGACTAAATAGGACATTTAAATTTTACATTTACGTAACAGCCTAGTCAATGACCGGATATACACAAAAATACATTTATATTTATGTGTTTGCAAGTCTAAACAATAATAAGTATGATTGTTAAATGCCGTCCAATTTATCATTCTAGATTCGGATGTCGGTGTACCTGGAAATAACACAGGACCCCATTGAAAAGGGTAAGTAACGCAATCAATTAATATATATATAGTATACACTCTATTCCACAAAAGTTAGATTTTGGTGTAGTAAAACAAGTTCCATTGCAAAACAATTTATAAAGTTATATAGAATCATATGATAGCAAAATCAGCTGATCATCCCCTAGAGTTCGTGTGGCTCAGTCTTTAGGTTAAGGTTCATCATAACAAATGGACAAATATGGCCGTATTTTCACCTCAAAAACTACTCTGTGTACAGGCTTACCTGTGCAGTTTGGAAAGTTTTAAGGCCTGGCATCCACTAGATGATCATGTATAAAAGTTAAATTTATTTTGCAAATCAGAAATATAAAATCTTTTTCTGGATTATGATGGGCATTCTTTTCCGTTCCTGCTGAAGGTGTAAAAATAAACTAAGTTGGGATATAACTTTGAGATGCTCCATCTCAGGTAACAACTGATTTGTATTGTATTGATTGTCCTTGATTGGCATGGACAATAGATATCTACACATCTATAGGTGAGTTAAAGGTAGTAACTGAGTGGACAGTATCAAATGCAATTCAGGTGTTTGTTTATTTTTACACCTTCTGCAGGAAGGAAAAAAAATGCCCATCATATTCAAAAAAAGATTTTATCTTTCTGATATGCAAAATAGATTTAACTTTTATATATCTAGTGGATGCCAGGCCTTAAAACTTTCCAAACTGCACAGGTAAGTCTGTACACAGAGTAGTTTTTGAGGTGAAAATACGGCCATATTTGTCCATTTGTTATGATGAACCTTAATACGTAGTCATGCTAGTGTCGCGTAGACTTATTTTTCTTTTCGTCTTTTTTGCTTTATAGTTTTTGTCTCGCCTTGATGGAGTCAAAAAGCGACACATAGGTATGCTGGTTCCGGCGTCGGCGTCTGCGTCGGCAGCGTCAACAATTGTATTAGTTTGTGATTAGGTCTAGTTTATGGTGAACCACTTGTGGTAGGTCAATGATATTTGGTATGCAGTTGTATTAGCATTGGTACATCTTATTTCCATGGAGATTATTTGGCCCTTCCCCCTAAGTCATGGTCTATTGACTTTGAAACTTTTGCTTAGTTTACATGTATTAGTTTGTTATTAGGTTAGTTTATGGGGAACCACTAGTGGTAGGTCAATGCTATTTGGTATGTAGTTGTATTAACATTGGCACATCTCATTTCCATGGAGATTATTTGGCTCCGCCCCCCTCAGTCATGGTCTATTGACTGAAACTTTTGCTTAGTTTACATGTATTAGTTTGTGATTAGATCAGTTAAAGATGAACCGCTAATGTTAAGTCAATGGTATTTGGCATGGAAATTTATTGGCATTTGCAAGTCTCGTTTCCATGGAGGTTATATAGTCCCACCCCCTCATCATGGTTCATTGACTTTGAAACTTTTACATAGTTTACAAGTTAATGTTTGTGTTTAGGTTTGTTTAAAAGGAAAGACTTATGATAAGTCAATGGTATTTGGTATGCAGTTGTATTAGAATTGGGTACATCTCATTTCCATGGAGATTGTTTAGCCATGTACCGTCAGTCATGGTTCATTGACTTTGAATATTTGCATAACATACATGTTAAAGTATTGCTTTTTAATAATTTCAACATTTGCATTATGAAAATTACAAAAAGGCGAGACATATCTCTGTGTTAACAGTTTATTTCTTTTATATATAATTTGTTGTTTATTGGGGAGGGGGTGAACTGGCCTTCTAGTTTTCTCAATTGAATTGTTTCATATTTTTCATGTCGGGGCCTTTTATAGCCGACCATACGGTATGGGTTTTTCTCATTGTTGAAGGCCGTACGGTTGCCTATTAAATTGCTTACATCCACTTTATTTGAACTTTGGTGGATAGTTGTCTCATTAGCAATCATGCCACATCTCCTTATTTTTATATTCTAAGTTTCTCTTTGACTTATGAGTTTTGAATGTCACCTTGGTATCATCCACAGTATTTACACAGTTCAGATGTAAGTGGGTTAATCTATTTATATCATATACCCGATTCGGATTACTGCGCATGACATCCAAACCAAACACAGTCATGCTAGAATATATTCAATTATTTAAACATGCATTATGTTTAATAATACTATTCATACCAAATCAATATTACTGAACATAATGCAAAGAGAGGTAAAAGTATACGTCAATTCGCCAGCTGTCAAACGACAAAAATAACAGAAAGAAATATACGAATGGCTGGTTGTTTAACGTCTAGTGGCAAAATAAATGCACATTCAGGACGAGAACAACAGGTTAGTGCGATATAGATATAAACCTTAATTTGTACTACACCGACATGCTGAGCCGGATTTTTAACGTGCTAGTTTACAAGGTAACAGTCCGCAGGAAGACATGTCACCATACCCGGGCACATTTTTCTGACTCCGAGCCGCCCAGTCTTTGCTCTTACTCCTTAAAGCCGCACGCTAAGCGTGTGCGTTTAGTTTATTTAATGTTCTTCTGATACTTCATCATCTGACGAATTAAATCTGATCTAACCTATTTTATGATCAGAATTTCAAATATTCACAAAACGATGTTCAACATTCAATATTTATATAAATCTGTTTAAATAGTCTATAGTCTACATCATTAAACACATAGTGTTTTTTGCGGTGATATTGTTTTTAAGGATTAGCTTGTTTGCATGCCTTTTAGTTAGTTTTTTTTCTATATTCAAACAATGGAACTACTCTGTTTACGACGCCACTTGTCTAGACCTGGTTAAAATGTAGAATGATCATTTACAGAGATGTGTACGAATGAGTTTAAAAGATCTGATTATGTTACTAAAACAATGTACACATTTTTTCTGTATACAACATGTATATGCTCATGTGTACGTTTTGTCCCCTAAAAATGACTTCGTATAATCTAAAAGAGTCCAAGGAGCATAAGATGCACGATTATGACACATTCTGAGAACTATTATATATATATATATATATATATATATATGATACAAGAGTATACTTTCTAGAAACTGACCACGTCAATTAATCAGCTATTTATGGATTTGCTTTCCTTTTTTTAATCTGAAGTTCCAATATTGTACTGAGAGCTCTACCTGAGGTCTGATATGCGTGGAACAATGCTACTAATAATGACGATATGGAAAATGATGTATTCTAATCTATTTGTTAAAAACTTTCAATGTGGGTTTTTGTGATGTTTTTAATATTGAAATGGCAATTGCTATTACGGGAATGTTTATTTTTTCCACGATTCTGCTAAAAAGAAAGGAACTGGTCTTGTCATTTAGATTGTTAGTACGCTCTCACTAGATTTACAAAAGAATCACCGTTTTATTCCTTTAAAGAAGTAATCACATAGCTGGTTAAAGATTGTAGTATCAAAGACGTTAATTTTTTAAGAATTGGTGCTGATGAGTGGATTTGGAAGTCTGCTTTACAATTATCAACATTGTGTGCTCTAGATTTCTGTTCTGGTTATTGTGTTTAAGGGTTGTTCTCAAAACCTTTTTAGTTAATATACATATACAATATTTTGCTATGAAAGACATATGTACATAATTACCATTATAATTTCAGGCAAACGGTAACAGGAAATCGAATAAACGCAGAACACAACAACTAAGTTCTCGCTGTGGATACCCCAAAAAAGCAAAGAGTCATATAAAGAGATCTTTCCGAGGATGAAGTGATTTTTTTTTTGCCAAAATATAGAACTTGTCATTGTTAATTGATTTCATGATTAACTAATTTGTATACATGAAAAACAACACACAAGATTTGCGTTTGCATATGTCAGCTGCACGAGACTCTACCACAATTTTCGCATGCGTATAGTAATGTGAGAAAAAACGTCGAACTCTTAGAAGAATTGATCCTGTATGTATGACGACAGTGCGAGTAAATGTTCACTTTATTTACTGGGCGAAGATCCTCTATGTACATGAGTGAGATTATAAGCCGACGTTGGATGATATTGCCATTTCTGTTCCTGACATTGTTTGTCTGGCTGGCATACATGTATTTCGGACAGGAAGGAGTAAGTAGATCATGAATTTTTGGGAGGATATGGTTATAACTACTTCCTATCCATCAGTCATTCTTTTATATTAGTCTGACGTCATTTTTTTCCGTTATTAGGTTTTGAATGTTATTTATTGATAGTCTGATTGCAAAGCATGTGTTAATGTGTTTTCACTATTTTACTTTGTACAAACGGGAAGATTGTCCTAAAATGAACCAATGTAAAAAAAAACCATTTTAAACAGGAATTGGGAGATTTTCTCTATCATTGTAACATTTCGGAAGAAACTTGAGGATCCACGAACAATCCCTTTTTGAAAGAACAGGGCAATAGAAAAGTCCTAACACCCCTTCCGTTTGATTTGAAGCTTTTTTAATTTTTTAGAGCAACTTTGGTTGACCATGCCATCTTATTGATTTCTTTGAATGACATGTTTATTCCTTGTATTAGAGGCAATGCACATTTACTGGGTGTAAACTTTTTTTAAATCTCCTAGGCGACATCAGTGTTCCAGAATAGCTATAATCGTCATAACTGCAAATTGAAGACATGAACAAAAATTTGTACAACTTTAACTTACTTGTACATACTAAGAATGACAACATTGGAAGAAAATTACCACATAGAAATAAAAATAATGAAGACAGATGTTAGCGATGGTCGGCTTAATAAAATTATAAGATGGTATCGGCTTAATTTGTGGTAGTTTATTTCTAAGAATAAAGTGGTCAGAATGCGTTACAATTGCGCATTATCTCTTGACTGTCACTGAAAAGAATATAGAACGGAGTAGGATTAAAGAATGAAGCCTTGTGTAGGACCACATTGTAACCGCTCTTTTTTAAACCACCAAAAGGGGTTTTTAATGTACAATAATACTGTAAGCTATCCTTGTACTTTTGTAACCGAACGATAAAACAACAAACAAATTGCAAGTATTTTTAACTTCTTTTTTTTAGTTCTTGAATAATGGTTTCTAAGAATTCAAATACATAACATTTGTGAACGGGACATAATGTAAACATGATTTATTCACTTTTTTCAGAGGCAAAATGAGTTGTCAGCATCCGAGAATCCTTTCAAGCCTTTATTAGGTAAGAAATAAATATCATTGAATGCCTGTGACGACTGAGCAGCACTCTACCGATACGGATTACTATTATTGCCTTGATTGGTAGCTGTCGTGCACGTTTTAGTATTTGGTCTCGTTGTCTCAATTATATCCCCATAAAGTACACAGCAGGAACAAACGTAATCATTTACAAAATACATGTATATCGTTGACTTTAGTGGATTTTCCATAGCTAAATTGGGATTTTTGTATGATTTAAAGGCGATATACCGAGCCATATCCGTTCCCCTCTCCCCTATGATCACTAGTTAGACGACTTAACTACAACATAATCGTAACAGTATATGTAATATTATAATATGGCACTATCATTTATTTGAGTTGCTGGTTTTATTTATATTGTGTATTTCCGTATCTAAGTGTGGAATTGATAGCAGTTCATATGAGGTATAAACATGCACACATTTAATGATGATTCCGTTGTCTACTTTTTTTTTTTAAAGCAACAGCTTTCTCGAAAAAAAATACCCTAGAAGTTACTCAACAATTAAAAGTATAATTTGCAGCAAAATCAAGACGACCAGATTTAATTGGCTTACGGAATAATTCCTAGATAGATATGTTATTGCAGATTTAAGCATATGTTGAAAATAATGATGATATTTCATAACGATTGAAAAACTGGCTTATCAGATGTTTTAGACCAACAAGCACGTGTAAATCGCTCTTAAAGTCAAAATATCATCTTTTTCCATTTAAATATAATGATTGATTGATTGGTGTTTAACGCCAATTGCAGCACTATTGTGCTATTTCATGGCTGTCAGTTTTTGTTGGTGGAGAAAACCGGAGTGCCTGGTGAGAACCACCGACCTTTGGTAGGAAAACTTACAATCCTAGTCTATTAAGATTGGAGTCGAGCGTACCTACCACGTGCGTAATTCGAACTCACAATCTCAGTGTTGACAGGCTAGTGATACAATAGTTGCACTACTTTTTCTCTTGATAAAATTTTATTTAAATTATATGTACAATAAAAATTCACCAGACAATACCTGGTGTTACAAACAAACAGTTACATGTAGTCAATAAAAACAATATCAAACGCAATTCAAGAAAAGTTAAAATATGACAATTCTATTACATATCAACTAGTAAAATGAGACCACTCGGCCATCGAGGCCCCTAAATATAATGGATCCGAAAGTCATAATATAGTAAAACCAAAAAGACCTGATGCAAACATTAGACACACATTTATAGCCGACTATACGGTATGGGTTTTTCTCATTGTTGAAGGCCGTATGGTTGCCTATAATTGCTTAAATCCACTTCATTTAAACTTTGTTGGATAGTTGTCTCATTTGCAATCATACCTATGATTATATACCAGCTGATAAATACAGTGTTATCACCATCTTACAAATGGAATGTGTATGTAAAGTTGTTTTAATACTAGTTTGTCATTTTTCTTTCTTGCAGATTTTCTGAAGAAGCTATTTAAAAGTCTTACATGACATTTCCAAATGTGAGTAAATCTTATCATGTTTTAAACCATATCAATGAAAATAACATTTTTAAATTTACCGAAGTGGTTTTATGTTTACCTTCATCAGGATTACTCAAACCCAAAAAATTAAAAGCTATAAAAATTACCAAAAGGGACATGAAAAGAATATCCAAAGTCATCTAAGGTCAACTTTTCCTGAAGAAATTGACAAATATAATACTTTTTTCCCAAACGAAGATGACAGCAACATAAAAACAAGTAAAAGAGAGGCGAAAGATACCAAAGGGACATTCAAACTCATAAGTCGAAAATAAGCCCTGAACGCCATGGCTAAACAAGAAGAAGACCAAAAGACAAACAACGGGATACAAACACAACATTGAAAACTAAAGACTGAGCTACACGAGCCCCACCAAAAACTGGAGGTAATCTGAGGTGCTCCGGAAGGATAACCAAACCCTCTACCACATTTAAAGATAAAATAATACCACAAATAGAATGCTGTCAATCAAAAGAAGCTTGTAATTGCAAAATGACAGATTTGATGAAAAATTCTTATACTTTTGTGTCCTATAAATAATACAGTAAAAATCTGGATGTATATTAAACACATTTATTACAAAATGATTTAAAAAATGAAACCTGGAAAATTGATGTGTAAGACTAACCTGCTGACGCTCATGTAGGAGGACCTAGATTAAGGGAGGTAGCTATCCAAATAGGAAATGCATTGAAAATAAGCAGTTTGGTTAATGTTTTAAAGCATAATTGTGAGAAAAAAGAATAAAGATAATCTATGTTACTAAGAAGCCAAGAATACATATGTATGAAGACCTAAACACAAACGTACCAGTGATTTTTAAGAGTTACGTCACATGCCTAGGTCTATCACTATTATCAGATTACTACACGGGGGTATTGATTCAGGCTAATATATATGACATCACTCCTTACAATTCTTATTATTGTTTTCAGGATCATCGCCTACACAATTGTAAATTGCCAAACAGAAACTTGGACAAACCTTACATAATATAATGTTATCATTGTGACAAACTATGCATGAGCTTAGAAAGGATTTGAAATTGGCAATTCAGTGGACATATGTTTACCGAAAGCGGAAATCGTCGTTTTCACTGAGAGGACAGACAGAAACAATTAATCCCTATTTATATACTGTGATATTTATTTCTATACAACGTTTTATACTTTTGTGCTATTTGCAATAATTAATAACAATTTGATGCATTTTTCTATTTGTTTTGATACTAATAAAATTATGTGTTTTATATATTGCATTGCGCACATCGAAAATTAATACCCTGTTGCCGTACAAATAAAAAATTAAGTATGTGTCAGTGACGTCAAATATGTACTTCCGTAGTTATGTTATCAAGTAGTCAGCATATCGTTAAAAACTTGAATGATTATCAATATTATCAATACAGTTGGCTTATTCATTGGTATTTGCGTAATCACGAACATAGAAAATTTGTCCCTAGTAGCCATATCTAGATCATGCAAACATAATAGTTCCTCTAATACATATACTAAACTTGGCCTACCTTCTCTATATGGTTAATCTCTTTATATTTCAAATAATAAGTATCAATTTAACTTATCATAGGCTGCAACGGCTGCATCTGGCTTTTGGTACCGGTAGCAACAAACATTCTGAGAGTATTGCATGGCAATGCATAGTCTACTACCAGTTAAAATTTCATTGTACTGGAAAAAATCGTCGCGTGAATCCTGAAATGATGTATTTCCCATTTGCTAAGAATTGCCCATAGATTGATTTCAAACCGTGCAAACATTTAAGCATAGTACCAATAAAATAATTTTGATAACAATTGTTTTACATCAAAAATACCTGAAATTATATAATGAAATAAAGTATAATATGTTTAAAAAAAAAAAAAAGAAAAGAAAAAGAAAAATGACACTTTAAAATATTTTACTCTGAACTATCGAGATGAATAACCAATAATAATCCAATGGGAGTGTGAAGATAGAACAGTGTAGTTCTGACAAAAACTCGTAGATTGTGTTAAAGTTGTGTAGGGAAAATAGACCATTGCACTTGGATATCAAATATAAAGCTATCTCAATTTTTTATTAAAAGTGGACATATAACACTATAAGATTCACACGACGAAATGCTAACTTTAATTCGGAAAGTTCAAATATGGTGCAAATATTGAACACTAAATCTGGTTATCTTCTGATTTTATACACACAGAAGAAGAAGTATACTTAACAACAAAATTATTTTCATTTACCTATGTATAATATGACGCAGGTTTCTTCAAAAGTGATGATTTTCTATAAATTGTTTGAAATTTCACAGTGATATCATACTTTTACTTTGTTTAAACCTGTTTATTTACTTTTGACTTTAATTATTTATCCCTTGTAATTTTTTATTAACTTTGTATTTGCATTCAGGTGTCACAGGTCAAATTTATTCGTTCATTGTGTGTTAATTTACGTTTTTTGATTGAGTTAAGCCTTCCAATTGATATTTTATAGGGTGTTTTTCTATGTTGTGATGTTATACTGTTGGTTCAGAATAGGGAGAAGGTTTGGAACCATTAAAACGTTTAATCCCGCTTCAAATGTTTGCACCTGTCCTAAGTCAGGAATCTGATTACAGTAGTTGTCGTCTATTTATGTAGTTCATACGTGTTTCTCGTTTCTCGTTTTTATATAGATTATACCGTTGGTTTTTCCGTTTGAATGGTTTTACACGTCTAGTAATTTTTTGGGGCCGTTTATAGCTTGCTGTTCGGTGTGAGCCAACGCTCCGTGTTGAAGGCCGTACCTTGACCTATAATGTTTTACTTTTATAAATTGTAACTTGGATGGAGAGTTGTCTCATTGGCACTCATACCAAATCTTCCTATATCTATATACTAAATATTTGAAAAGTTTTTCTTGTGATTAAAGTTTCACTAAAGGAGTTAACGTTGTATCATAAAGATTTATAGACAGATCGACAGACAGTGTGATTTCTATTGTTTTAAAAGGGTTATTATACAAACATTACAACAAACTATATAACAAATATCAAATCAATAAGTTCAAGCATGACGAAAAAAACTGGAAAACTGATTATTCATGTGAAATTTCTAAATCCGAGGACCATAACTCTCCAAAAAAATCATCCGAACCGAACAAAAATTCGAACTTGGTCTGTAACTTGTCATGGTTAAACTATATAACAAATATCTTTTAGCATAAGAAAAAAAATGCTAAAAACTGAATGTTTGCGTGAATTTTCTAAATCACAGGACCATTATTCTGCAAAAAAATCATCCGAACCGAACAAAATTCGAACTTGATCTGTAACTTATCAGCAAATATATTTTCAATAAGTTGAAACATATATATAAACTGTTTTCTGTGGAATAGCCTAGCATTGACCCTATTAGACATGGGACGGATAAATGACGATAATTTAACCCCAAACTCCGAAGTCTGTCTTCCTCGTATCCATGTTAATTTATTTTAGAACAATACTTTTCTTTGTGGAATAGTCATTGGTCAGTTTCAGAGGATGTCTGACTACATTTAAATGCGTAGGTAGTGCATTAGTCGAAACTCGTTTTGTGCAGTATAGTTCATAAGAATGATAAACAATTTCGACTCTTTTCAACTAATCAATGTAAGTGGAGAGTGAACCTAGAATAAAAGTATGATTTTATCGCACAACTAGCAATATCGGCCAATCAATATTGTAATGCTGACATCAAATCATATGCTACCCCAAGGGTTGACTGGAGTATTATACAACTAATCAAAGGTACCAGTCTATAATTTTGCACGCCAGACGCAAGTTCTGTCTACCAAAGACTTATCAGTGACGATCGAATCAAAAAATGTTAAAAGTCCAATGAAGTACGAAGTTGAAAATGTGGAGCGTCTGTTACCAGACTCAAGCTGGCAGCCACTTTTAGCAGTCAATTGAGACAGCAGCCACTTTTTCCAGAAGCCAATGTTAATGATAGGTCTAAAAACTAAAAATCATTATTAGACTCAAACGTTCCAAAAACCTCAAAATATTTTATTTAGTTAAATATAATAGCACCTCCTTTGACAGTGGAATTCGACATTTTCACGTCTTTTCGTGATTCTCAAAAGATGACAATCCGTTTTATATACCAACGATGTCAGCAGCCACTTTTTCGGAGGACACTGTTTGTTTAATAAAAATTGTACAATTCAAAATCGTTTTTTTTTTTTTCGTTTTATAATTCCTTATGATTATGAGGTACAGAAACGATTTGTAGGAATAGAAAATACAAAAATCTAAGTACAACTTCAATTGTTAATAATTGATTTCAATACATTGCGATGCACTGTGCTATATATATATATATATTGCCATTGAACTGAATAAGAAAGATTCAATGTACGATAGGAAATCTACATACAGGCTTTTAATAAAATCTATTTCTCTATACATGAAATGAAATTAAAACATTTCGATATACATGTTATGCAAATCTGTTTTTCAATTTGAATTAGTATTTTCTATGAATATCTTACGTGGACTATATTGTACGGCATGCGACATTATCAATATATTAATTTAAAATTGAAATTTTCATGTCAAATGTGCCAATATAGATAATTGGCATATTATTAAAAGTGTGGTGTCCAGACGTATATATATCACACAGTGCATCGCACCTTATTAAAATCAGTTATTAAATATAGAAATTAAGTTCGTTCGCCTCTTTGAATATCATATCGCATGAAATCATTTTATCTTACCTCCTATACATTTCTAGGAATATCATTGGTTAAAAGCGATCGCATGGAGATCGTGTATATTTCATATGGGGTTAGTAGGCGTGGCTTATTTTAATTCACTGTTAGTAGGGGTGTTACGTCCCTTTATAAAAACAACACGGCGTTGAGGAAAAATCTGAAACGTTTAAACAAACGGAGAAATTGATGACGAACGATTGAAATAAATGCAGAAAACACATTAAAAGTTAACAAGTTGTTATTGTTGGCATTTGTTTTTGTATAGACCAATGGAAATATGTTCTTTATATTGAAGACTTGATCACTTTGATAGGCCACTAGCCTAAAAAGCACATGTAAAGATAGTCGGTAAGATAAATTCATTACACAATGTGCTAGTGACCTAATACGAATTATATGGGGTCAGTAAATTCCATATGGAGTTCAAGCTTCGCTTTCATCAGAATTGTCCATTTTTTTTCATACTTTCCACTTCTTTTTTTTCTTGTACGATTGCGCTTTGGAACGAAATACAGCCGCATTTTTGCGCCTGTCCCAAGTCAGGAGCCTCTGGCTTTTGTTAGTCTTGTATCATTTTTAATTTTAGTTTCTTGTGTATAATTTGGAGTTTAGTATGACGTCCATTATCACTGAACTAGTATACATATTTGTTTAGGGGCCAGCTGAAGGACGCCTCCGGGTGCGGGAGTTTCTCGCTGCATTGAAGACCCATTGGTGGCCTTCGGCTGTTGTCTGCTCTATGGTTGGGTTGTTGTCTCTATGACACATTCCCCATTTCCATTCTCAATTTTATAATATACAGATTTTTTGAATTGAAGATTAATCGATCGTACAGCTCCTGGATATGTCACCAATCATTTGAAAAAGTGTGCATGCGCTAATGTTGAAAAAGTGTTCATGCGCTAATGTTGAAAAAGTGTGCATGCGCTAATGTTGAAAAAGTGTGCATGCGCTAATGTTGAAAAAGTGTGCATGCGCTAATGTTGAAAAAGTGTGCATGCGCTAATGTTGAAAAATTGCAGATCTGTGTGCTTATATACACCTGTGTTAAATGGACAGACTTAAATTACTTTAAAAAGTACGTTTGCGCAGTGAGTTAGGAAATATTTTATGCCCGTTTTCGACCTCTGCCGTGCGTATACTTTCATTAGTACATTGTACCAAGATAATTGCAAACATTATCAACTTGTTGAATATACTATGTTCCATTCTCTATTCTAGACATATCTTCTAATCATAGATACATTTATCGGCCAAAAAGTATATTAGTTCCCAGATGGTATGTTGAATGCACGATTTCTTCTCAAGTTTGCGTTTAATTCTAGGTCTAAGTCGAATGTCGGGAAGATCATCAGACATGTTAGTTTACGAGTTAACGTTTCGAAAATTGAAATTTGAGTTGCCGAAGTATAAATGAATGTGGGACGTGAACGAAAATACAAGGAAATGGACGCCCCACTACTGACAGCACTGCCTGAAGTCTGATATTTGTTTAGCGATATAACCAATGGCGTAATATTTGGAAAATGACATACTGTAAATTCAGAAATTACTGAGATGTTTTTATTAATGCTAATCATGCGACTAAGTGAATATCGCAATAATAAGAGCTCACTTTCGGGTATCTGATGCATATATCTGTATTAAGTTTTTACTGAAATCGCAATCATTAATCTCAGATTTTGGTTGATGAATTTTCGTTATTCTAATCTTTTTGTCATAAACTTTCAATGTCGACTTTGTGAAGTTTTCAATTATGAAATTCTACAAACGGAGTGTCTAAAACCCTTATCAAAATGAGCAGATATGACATATTTGCCAATGAGACAACTGTTCAACAGATACCAAAAGAAGTAGATGTAAAGCAACTTTAGATCACCGAAAGGCCGTCAACAATGAGCAAACCGCGTATCGTATATAGTACGTTATAAATGATTCCGGCATGACAAAATGAGAAACAATTCAAACAAGAAAATCATCGGCACAAATTATGATAAGACAATAAACAAAACCATATATTGTAGACAAAAACCAACGACCAATACCGAATAACAGGCTCTTGATTTGGGACAGGCCCAAACAAAATGTGTCAGGGTTAAACAGGTATATTAGCGCTGAATCCTCGATGTAACCTAGGACCATGATGTAAAAAACTTCAAGTTCGAGGCCCTTGGAGTTTTGTTTTACAATGAAAGCGACTGATGTGAAATTTCGAATGAATACATGGATAATTCCGTAGTTAATTCATGTTTGAATTTTTTTTTACAGAAACAAGCACGCAAAATATCTGCGTTTTCAGATAACATCAAATTCTTCTCATACATAAATGAGTGCACGTGGGAGAAAAGGAATTTGAAAGAGACCTCTCCTTTTTAATTTTTGTTCAGGAATACTTTTCTTTCTCGTATTCTTACTTTTGAAAATAAGACGTTCTAAACATGATTGAATCAACGACATTTCTATTTATTTCATCTGATTAAATAAGGAGCAGTAAAATTGGTTGCATAAATATTTCAAGTGCTGCACAAGATATTTTTAGGATGCAGTTGCATATCAGAATAAAAAGAAATATAGACTAAAAGAAATTAGTACAGTATCCGAGAACCGTTCCAAGCCATTTATAGGTAAGATCAAATATCTTCGCAGTGTCGTTTGCATGACAGAATTAACTTTGTCCTCTTTCTTTGTATCTGTTGTATAAATCATTGTCTTTGGTGTCAGTGGCAGAATTATTCCACGACCTAGAAACAAAACGCGTAATATTTGTCATCGCTAAGTTTAGTAGTAAAACATTATTTTGCTATGGCATATCTACGAAATCAATGAAACTAGAAGCCAAAATAGTGACTTGAATGCAGGTCATAAATGATAAACAAACCTCATCCATAACTGTGTTAAAACCGTTGACTTTTCACAAATTCGTCATAGGAAAAGAATGGGATCTTAATTTAACGTGACCGGACGTTGCTGCGTATTTCTACATGCCTCATAACCAAGCGAATTGACGAGGGTTTTACTGCCAGTCGGAAGAAACCCAGAGTGGCCATATTGTTGTTTCCCAGTCACCATTGAGGTCGAGATAATTTGAAAGTAATGTATATAAATATATATGCTTCTGCACGATTTAGTTCCCCTTAAAGTAGAAACCGGAAGATATGAAAGAAAAGAAGTTCATGAGAGGACATGTGTTAACTGTTATTCTGTTATTGAAGATGAACTTCATGTCATTTTAAAATGTCCATTATATGTAGATGTAAAACAAATCATGCTACAGGAAGCTATACATTTTAATCATGTTAATGAACGTTCTAACCTACAATCAGATAGTGATTTTTTTAAAATTTTTTATTTAATTATGAGAATGTTACTAATGATATTGCTAAAACTTACAACAACATTTTATTGAGAAGAAACAGTATTCTTCTACAATTACTAACACCCATAGACTACACAACTCTATACACATAACCACAGCCTCCTATTTTAAAAACCAAACTTAAGTTTCAAATTGAATACCCAAGCGACAGTGTCATGTGCTGAATTTAATTGCACATTATGATACATAATATTATGTCGACAAAATATATTCAGTAATTTATAATTTCTACTCAAATCAAATCATATTAAATAAAACATTCAAGCAAGATAAACATCTAATCGAGTCTGCCCTGTCGTGCTGAATGGTTATATCCCATGTATCGCGGGAAAACAAATAACGGTCTATGGGCAGACAACTAGAAGAAAAAATTTTGTTGAAATTACATTTTTATTTCACCAGTTTTAAAAGAAACAAAATGTTTTACATACATGTAGTATAAATGCATGTAAATATTGTAAATTTCAGATGTAAATGTTTAAAAGTCTCTCATAAATCTTTTTAAGATTGGTGCATACATTGTAAATGTTTTAACTGTTTAATGTGTTATTCTGTGAATATTGTAATATGTTTGTATGTGGTATGACTCTAATAAAATATTGAATCAGTTTATTCCTTGAATGCCAACATCCTTTGATCTACCGACAATTTACCTGTAGAATTATGTTGGCGTTCGAGGAATAGGTGTAAGTAGTTATCACAACAAAAGTGCATGCTTATCAAAACAATCATACTAATTAAACAGATAGGTAAATGACAGGTAGCTAAATCTAGTTCATGTTTGTCAAGTTGTTGAAAATCATTTTTTGCTGTTACTGCTTGAACAAATACGGATTCTCCTAAAATGAAACTTTGAAAAGTGTTGCATCACAAAGTCAACATGTGCATATTGTCAGGAATTCCAGTTTACACAAATTCTACAATAAACTCTTTGGACTTTGATGGTTTTATTTCAATATTTCTATATTTGTCTGTGCTGTAATATCCTCCCATATTACGTGATGGAATTTCTTGAAACTTTGTAGAGTTGTGGAAGATATTTTCATACTTTTTTCATAGCATAAAAAGAAGAAAAAATTAATTTTGAATAATATATTATTTATTTGTACACAGAGTACACAGAAAACAATACATATAACATAAGCAAACATTTAGCAGATTGACAAAAAGCACTACATATGTGGTCTGATAACAATTGTTGAATAGTTTATACAAGCACTTTTCGCGTCTGGCGCAAATACAAAATTTCAATCGTGGTATTTATGATGAGTTTATTTTCACATGAAACATTCTATTACAAGTGTAAAAGATATACGATGCTGAGTCTGCAAACTGTACAGTCGGTATCTGCATCCTCTAAGTCTTGGAGAGCTTGAAACCAGACGTCCTCCATCTTGTCAGTTGGTACCCTTGGAAGAACTGCTGCTCTTCTCACCAGTCTGTGGATGTGCTCATTGTTCAAATATTTATATATGGAACTAATAATGCGACTACGTGAATATCGCAATAATAAGAGCTCACTTTCGGTATCTGATGCATATATCTGAATTAAGTTTTTACTGAAATCGCAATAATTAATCTCAGATTTTGGGTGATGAATTTTCGTTATTCTAATCTTTTTGTCATATACTTTGAATGTCGGCTTTTTGAAGTTTTCAATTATGAAATTCTACAACCGGAGTGTCTAACAACATTATCAAAATCAGCAGATATGGCATATTTACCAATGAGACAACTGTTCAACAGAGGCCAAAAGAAGTAGATGTAAAGCAACTTTAGATCACCGTAAGGCCGTCAACAATGAGCAAAACACGTATCGTATATAGGACGTTATAAATGATTCCGGCATGACAAAATGAGAAAACGAGAAAATCATTGGCACAAATTATGATAAAACAATAAACAAACCCATATATTGTAGACAACAACCAACGACCAACACTGAATAACAGGCTCTTGATTTGGGACAGGCACAAAGAAAATGTGTCAGGGTTAAACAGGTATGTTAGCGCTGAATCCTCGATGTAACCCGGGACAATGATGTAACATACTTCAAGTTCGAGGCCCTTGGAGTTTTGTTTTACAATGAAAGCGACTGATGTGAAATTTCGAATGAATACATGGATAATTCCGTAGTTACTTCAATTCATGTTCGAATTTTATTTACAGAAACAAGCATGCAAAATATCTGCGTTTTTAGATGACATCAAATCCTTCTCATACATAAATGAGTGCAAGTGGGAGAAAAGGAATTTGAAAGAGACCCTCTCCTTTTTAATTTTTGTTCAGGAATACTTTTCTCGTATTCTTACTTTTGAAAATAAGACGTTTTAAACATGATAGAATCAACGACATTTCTATTTATTTCATCTGATTATATAAGGAGCTGTAAAATTGGTTGTATAAATATATCAAGCGCTCCACAAGATATTTTTAGAATGCAGTTGCATATCAGAATAAAAAGAAATATAGACTAAAAGAAATTAGTACAATGTCCTAGAACCGTTTCAAGCCATTTATAGATTGATAGGTAAGATCAAATATCTTCGCAGTGTCGTTTGCATGACAGAATTAACTTTGTCCTCTTTCTTTGTATCTGTTGTCATTGTCTTTGGTGTCAGTGACAGAATTATTCCACGACCCTTGTAAACAACCTTGAAACAAAACACGTAATATTTGTCATCGCTAAGTTTAGTAGTAAAACATTATTTTGCTATGGCATATCTACGAAATCAATGAAACTAGATGCCAAAATAGTGACTTGAATGCAGGTCATAAATGATAAACAAACCTCATCCATAACTGTGTTAAAACCGTTGACTTTTCACAAATTCCACGCAAATGGCCCGCTTTTGCGAGGGTTTTACTGCCAGTCGGAAGAAGACCCAAAGTGGCCATATTTTTGTTTCCCAGCCACCCTTGAGGTTGAGACAATTTGGAAGTAACATATATAAATATATATGCTTCCGCACGATTTAGCTCCCCTTACAGTAGAAACTGGAAGATATGAAAGATTTGATTTCTTTTTATTTTTGGTGTTTTAACGCCACTTTTAAGCACCGCTTTTGGGCTATTTCGTGGTGGCCAGTTTTTATTGTTGGAGGAAGCCAGAGTGCCCGGAGAAAACCACCGACTTTCGATAGGAAAATTGACAATCCTAGTCAATTGAGATTGGAGTCGAGTGCACCCGCACGAGCGGGTTTCGAACTCACAACCTCAGTGTTGATTGGCTAGTGATTACAGTAGTAACTACTTAGACCACTCGGCCACCGAGGCCCCAGATATGAAAGAAAAGAAGTTCATGAGAGGACATGTGTTAACTATTACTCTGTTATTGAAGATGAACTTCATGTCATTTTAAAATGCCCATTATATGTAGATTTAAGACAAATCATGCTACAGGAAGCTATACATTGTAATGAACGTTTTAACCTACTATCAGATAGTTAATTTATTTTTATTTTTTATTTAATTATGAGAATGTTACTAATGTTATTGCTAAAACATAAACCACATTTTATTGAAAAGAAACAGTATTCTTCTACAATTACTAACACCCATAGACTACACAACTCTATACACATAACCACAGCCTCCTATTTTAAAAACCAAACTTAAGTTTCAAATTGAATACCCACGCGACAGTGCCTTGTGCTGAATTTAATTGCACATTATGATACATAATATTATGTCGACAAAATATATTCAGTAATTTATAATTTCTACTCAAATCAAATCATATTAAATAAAACATCAAATAAATTCACACAAGCAAGATAAAAGTCTAATCGAGTCGGCCCTGTCGGGCTGAATGGTTATGTCCCATGTATCGCGGGAAAACAAATAACGGTCTATGGGCAGACAACTAGAAGAAAAAAATCTTCTTGAAATTACATTTTTATTTCAATAGTTTTAAAAGAAACAAAATGCTTTACATACATGTAGTATAAATACATGTAAATATTGTAAATTTCAAATGTAAATGTTTAAAAGTCTCTCATAATTCTTTTTAAGATTGGTGCATACATTGCAAATGTTTTAACTGTTTAATGTGTTATTCTGTGAACATTATTATATGTTTGTATGTGGTGAGACTTTAATAAAATATTGAATCTTGAATCTATAAAAAATGAAGACCGAAAACGTTTGAAGTTGATACCTCCACATCAAAGAAACCGAATTAGCAATTAGCAGTCGGTCATTACAAATCAATTGTAAACAAATACATGTCTTCAGGTAAATCAATTGTATTATTGGTGATTGACTAATTGGTATATTAATCAAATTTAAATTGTATACTATATGGTGCACCATTTTTGCCTACCTCAGAGGGTGTCACGTGCAACCCGTGACACCTCTCTGGATCCGCCTCTGAAGTGATTATGATCGTAAAACATTTCCAAATATGGTAGTGCTTTGAAACAAATCAACCACTACAATATGAAAAATAACACTTTGAAAATATGGTGCGTCCGAAGCGCTTAATTTACCTTATAACCAGGAACGCTAAATTTGCTCAAATTTTAAAAAGAATGATGACCAAGAATACGCACTTGTTAATACAACCTTTAGCTTAGGGAGTTTGAACCTTAATTTCTTGGTTATTTCTGAATCATATATGAGGAAGTGAACAAAAGTAAGTACCGAAGTAACGACCATTAATGATAAAGTTTAGCCAATACTAAATAATACCGTATGACGAATTAAGTCAAAACATAATTAAAAATGACAGGATTGAAGGACAATCCTAGTATGCTTGTAACTTCTATCGATAATATAAACTTAAAACAGGGTTTTATAAAACACGTTTTGTTAAACACCAGGAACTCCTTCATATCAACTCGGGTGCTCCGGAAGAGTACGTTGTTGCTGCCCCATTTTTGACATTTTTACCTATTATGTTTGTTTGTTTTGTTCACACATTATTGTCAATATAATGGAATTTTATGCGACTGTCATAGAAGTGAGAGAAGTTTAGCTAGCTATAAAACCAGGTTCACTCCACCTTTTTCTAGATAAGAAAATGCCTGTACCAAGTTAGGAATATGACAGTTGTTGACAATTCGTTTGATGTGTTTGAGCTTTTGATTTTGTCATTTTATAAGGGACTTTCCGATTTGAATTTTCCTTTGAGTTCGGTTTTTTTGTTATTTTACTTTCTACTGGTGGTCATCGTGTTGTCATTCATTGCAAATATACATTAGCGATTGGTCGCATTTGGTGATAATTTTGGCGTCTGGCGTATATATAAAATTTGAATCCATGTATCTATGATGAAATTATTTGATGGTACAAATGAGGATAAGAGAAGGCATCGTGGTTAGGACAGGTGGAACATGTCCATGGTTATTTGTAACACAGACATTCCTTAACGACCAAACAAATCATGATGGAGGCCATAAAACGACGGAATGACTTTATCGTTACTATTTGAAGGCTTTGATTAAATTCTTGTGAATACCAACCTAATATCAAGGAAATCATGATAGGAAATGCAAACCCTAGAATACGATGCATAGGGGAATTCGATCGTAGAAATATATGTTAGCAAAGCCTTTTCTTAGTTCTTTCATTTTGCCTTTTAAGATCCTTTTGCCATTTTCATTTCTAAAATAGCGGGATGACTTACCAATAATATGTGATTATATTCCATATGCTTTGCCACGATTCGGCTTTATTTTGTACTTGGTTGTCTAGTTTTATCGAAAATTGTCTTTTATCGGTAAGTTGAATATGTATCGGTTGGACAATAATTCCTTTGAAACTCGCCCTTTTCATATCACCCTGGATTGAATTAATAAATGCTCATACGTACAAAGTCCTATTGCATAATAAAAAGTAAAATAACAAAAATACCGAACTCCAAGGGAAATTCAAAACGGAAAGTCCTTTATAAAATGGCAAAATCAAAAGCTCAAACATTTGTGTAAAATGTGTTAACCAAATGAACATTGTATCCTAGTAGACCAATAACTTTGATAAAACGGCTTTTACGCTCTACATCTCATCATATTTGTTTGGCATTCCAACTGTTTGATTTCGAGCGCCACTGACGAGTCTTATGAAGACGAAACGTGCGTCTGGCGAATACAATTATAAACCTGGTAACTTTGATGAGCTTTTACAAGTCACCACTGGATTGATGCCACTGTTGTTGGACGTTTCATCTCTGAGGCTACCGCCAGCCAGTAGTCAACACTTTCGTATTGAGATGGAAAATCATTGATATGTTCATTTACGTAAAACAAAATAATTACACTTTGTAAATGTTATGCGTCGGAAACGCTTTTCTGGGTTAACCTTCATCAGGGAACGCCCAAAGTCAAACATTTGAAAGCCAAGGATGTATAAGTACCTAAACAAGTGAAGAGGTATATGACCAAAAGGGAAATAAGAAAAATAGCCAAATCCATCTAAGATAAACTTGCCAGAGGCAGTTTGAACCTTAAATTAATTGTTCATAAATTGTTGAATTATTTAAAACACTAAGGATTTTCTACCTCGAGGTATACAGATTGCTCTAATCGTATTCTTCGCTACTTTTCGGAATTTTGGGTTTTTAAGCTCTATATAATAATGTCTATCCCTCATCAAATCCAAATAGAAATCCTTATTATTGATATATGACACTTTTGAAAGTGTAATAGTTCTCCTACTTGATTATAAAATAAATTATAGAAAAATTAAGTGTTAGGCAAATGAAATATATTTAATCAAATATTTAAGTGAAACAAATGTCATATATATTACATGTTATATGTACGTGTGCTAACCTAAGATTTTCAAAAAAGTCTAGGTCATCGCTCGTGACGTGAGTGTATATGCATTCTTGCATAATTATTGAGCTCTGGTATAAAGAAGTGTTTTTGCTTTTAATTACGTTCATTAGAGTACATAAAATGGCATGAATCATGTTTCCTCATTGATATCTATCAAATAACGGCTATAAAGTTTTTACCTCAAAATATGATTTTTCTTAGATACTGCCTCTTTAACTTTAAAATATACAAAAACGAAAATTTGAATCAATAATTCATTCGGTAAATACGAGTCTAAATAGTGCTCTGTCGCCACCCAATCTTTTATCTTAAAAGAAACACTTTTTTCGTTTTCTACAACACATAGTCTAAATGTACTGCCTTGTAATACAATTTATAATGATAACATACAAATAATTGTGTAAGCAATTGGTGGACGTATTCGTGTACTCGGGTTAGTTTTAAATTGTGTAACTATTCACTTACTAGAAAACATTTTTAATATCATGCATTATTTAAAATAGGCTTTATTGATGTTAATATTAACAATTTTTATTTGAAATGAGGGTCTGTATCCCGTAGTGCTTCGTACAAAAACCATATGATACTTTATCAACAGAATTGCATACCACATATGGCTTCTGAAATAAATGCAACTGAATATCCAACTGTCATGCTTTTAACATAAAACATTCAGAAAATCCAATTTAATAAGGTTGTCATTGGTTGTACTACTGAGTTTTGCCGAATTCAATAAGTTGCTAGAAGAGAAGAATCTTTTGAAGAAAACAAACTTTAAAAGAATGATTATACGAAAATTACTTTTTTTACAAGTAGATAATTAAAAACTAAAATGTGAATTCTGAATTTTTGGTTATTTCAAAAATATTATTATTTTATTTTCCGACTAAATAGTTCAGATAGAAAATAAACCAACAATATATCAATACCTTGTATCATATGAGCTGCGTCAGATATAAATTGACCTTAGATATCAATATATTTTTTAACCTATTTAGAGTTTAAAAACCCCTATGCAAAGTCTGTAACTATTTGAAAATTGAGTTGATAAAGAACCCTACAAAACAGACTAAAATTCATCTTTTATTTCGTATTTTTTTGTCCAAAATCAGTCAAAGTCTTATACATGTACATTAATATATGCACTTGCATAAGGTTGATTTCTATTCGACGTAGCTCATATGCAGATAAGAGATAGACACTTATTTAAATGTACATAAATTGACCTAACATAGCGGAAATCATCCGTGAGATAATGGAAAAAATGAATCGACTGATGAACCATATACAAATTCCAGTTGCGATATACGGCTCGGTTACTGATGAACGGACACATTTATAATTTGCAAATATCTAACTAATCATTAAACCTTAAACTGAAAATTTCAATTCTAAAAATAGTTCTTTGTAAAATACTGAACTCCGAGGAAAATTCAAAAAGGAAAGTCCCTAATCAAATGGCAAAATCAAAAGCTCAAACACATCAAACGAATGGATAACAACTGCCATATTCCTGCTGTCATATTCCTATTGTGTCTTAAGTTAAAATAAAGTTACATTAATTTCATGTACCTGACTTGTGCATGTTATATAGCACTGATTCCCAAGATTTGGTAGAAGAAAAGCATACACTTCTGATTTGAGCAACAGAAGAAAACATTTCCTCCAATTTTAATATCAATTATATATTATATCATTAAAAAAGGTTCTACAGTGATCCCAAATCCTTATAAAGATTTCATTTACCAAGTCAGGAATATGACAGTTGTTTTCCATTCGTTTGATCTGTTTGCGATTATGTTTGTTCCTTTTGATAAGGAACCTTCCGTTTTTAATTTTTCTTGGAGTTCGGTATTGTTGTTATTTTACTTTTTGATACCAAAACTTTCCAAATAATTTACGTATTGGCAAAGTGAGAGCTATGAGTAGGAACTATTTTGTTTAACATACTTACTACTTTCTTGTATGTTTTATCTAACAGGAGCCGAATTAGTGGTTCTTTACTTTAAGATATTTTTATTTTCATATTAATGGTTACAAAAAATATGTACTAGTGACGCCAACAACATTTTGTCCCTTTTCCAAGTTAGACTACTAGTATTCGGACAATGAGTGGCTCGTTTTATATGTTTGTCTTTATGTCTATGATTTCTTTGTAGGGTGGAGTTCGTCTATGTAATTAAATGGTATGTGAACTGTTTACTTCAATATTAACTCAGACAGGATAATGTACAAATACTAAATGCTTATATCAATACAACTATGATCAATTCAGAAAAGACAATATACGTTTTTATCCACTATTGTTGATGATCTAGATATAATGGTTGGCTATATATATACATATAACGTAACAGTACCCAAATTGCACCTATTTAGCATAAAAAGCAGCGGGCATTTTACAAGTTTTCTTAGAGACTAAACAATTTGTATTTCAATGATTTGACATTATGCACGTCTTTCAACATAGGTTAGATATATTTAAATATATACAAAACGGTCACAATATATATCAACAGATGAGATAATCAGTGAAAAAATAAACTCTACGGAAACGTCGCCATGCGACGTCCACAAAAAGTCAACTTTTTAAAATGAGCAATTAGAATATGTCACAAGCATCCATATCTTAAAAAAATGAAAAGTAAGCATATACTATTCTCAAATTGTTCTAAATATTTGGAAAAATAAAACAAAATTATATTTATTCGATTTTTACAGATGTGAATTTAAGCATGGATGCAATTTGGGTACTCCTCATTACAGAATTATGGGTCGTTTCAAGGTCGGTTCAAAACGAATTTTTCTATGATTCAATATGGATGATTCAAAATTAAATTGATAGAATTATACAGTACATAATGATACATCTACAAAATAAACACAGAATGGAAACTTTCTTTGGGATCATAAATAAACGAAGGTGAAAAAAACCTGTCAAAATAGGTGCAATTCGGGTACCGTCACGTTATACATACAATTCAATTTAGGAAATACACAGCTATCTACGAAAATCATATTTTGAGGTTTAATATTTGTATGTTCATACTTTTCAGATATTGTTTCGATCAAAACGACCGTTTAAGACTAACCCCATTTACTGGTGTCGATTGCAACAAACGACAACTACCGAACTACAGGCTATATACTGACTTGGTACAGGAGTTGTAGAATGTGACGGGTTCAACAGGTTTGTGAGCGCTTAACCCTTCCCTATTCTAGCTCAACTGAAGAATAATCATTAGAATCAGCTGGAAAGGACTTTTAAGATAGACCAGAAGCACACAAACAGCCAACAAAAAGACTAAAGACACAAATTATCTTTTTCAGAGCACTTGCAATTATTGAAATCAAGTTCAAAGCAAACTACAATAATAATAAATAAATTATGTTTTCCGCGATTATGTTATCAATCAATACACATCCATCAGTTTCTTGATTTCTTCCAAATTTATTTCACACAAAATGCTCATGTACAGTCTTCATTTCAATCTTGAATGGAATCATCAAGAAAATACATATAAACAAATATATCACAAACTTGATTTGATGATATTGATGTTCAGTGAATGTAGAACTGTATTTCATAATTTCATGTTTTGATTGTTTCATGATGCCTCCAACTGCCAGTTAATATCATTGACCAAACATTTAAGTGCTTTGTATATTCTTTTCTTTTAATTTATTTCAGTTGAAAAAAAGCATTAGTATATCGATGTAGAAAAAGAAAATATGGTAAGCATAAAATAAACTCCTAAAAGATACCAGGCTTATAATTTGGTACTCAAAATGCGCGTATCAGTTACATCAGAATCATCAGTGGCACTCAAATCAAATCAGTAGGAAGACCAAATAATATATGAAGTGGAAAATCATTAAAAACCGAAAATTCCTAAAAGTTTTGCCAAAAACAAGAGAGGTGAAATATGCCATCGATAACAAAGATACAAGTCGAATATAAACTGACAACGCCATGGCAAGAGCAAAATACAAACAACAGTATACAAATCACAACTAAGGCAATGTGTGCCTGGGGCAGAAAAACCATAGTTTTTCGAAAAACTCGAACATGTTAGATAACTAAACAAAACTTTTAAGAAAATGGCACAAAAGTGAGTACCTGACATCACCACCGGTTATTGGTGGGGTTAGTGTTTCAAGGTCTTTAGTTTTTTATGTTGTTTTGTTTACTGTTTGTTTTTCGATCGATTTTTCGGGTTTTTTTGCCATGGCAGTTTATGTTTGTCTTCGACAATGAGTTTGAATATTCCTCTGGTATCTTTCGTCTTTCTTTTTTTATAGGTTGATTGTGTTACAAGAATACAAGACATAACATATGTATATGATAGAATCAGTCATGTGTCTGTTCCTGTGCACTTATCCGTGAAAAGACATAGACGTTTAGAAGTAGTATATTATCACCATTTTTTAGTAGAAGAGGTAAATGGTAATAAAGTAAAGATTATTCAAAATGGGAAAGATTGTAAAAACGCTTGTATTTCGTCAATACCTCGTACTGGTATTCATAGGACGTCCGTAAATCTTGAATTCGAAAACGATTTGTTTGACTTTAGTTTAGGATTGTATTTGATTGAAAATGATAACTATCCAAAAACTTCTGAACAAAGAAGACAAGCAATCGATAGGGCAATAATCAGAATTGGTGAACACAGGTACCAACTGTCAATCAATAATTGTGAACATTTTGTAACCTTTGCATTGACTGGTAAACCATACAGTACACAACTTGAAAAACGTAGCTATATTTTCAATAGTTTTGTCGTATATATTTTCGATTGTGTATGCGATTTGAAAATAAGTATCATTAAACGCGTGAAATCTGTTGGACAATCTCTTTATCCCATCTGGCAATTGATATGGGATATAATCACTTGCATAAAAAGGTATATTGAATCAATGCGTGACAAACTTCCTCCTGCTGTACAAGGAAAAGTATTGGCAATTTTTGATTAAATGTTAAAGACTTTCATTCAAATGCAAGATTATTTTTTCGACCAGATTTGAAATGATTTTTGATATTTGTGAATCAATTATTGAAAACATGCACATATTTGCTGAGCAGACGAAAGAAATTCTTCTTCAGGAGAAACTAATTTCTTCTTTAAATGTCATCCAAGTAGTATTAGAATTGGGTCTACTAATCGGGGAAATATATCAAGATGTTCATCTCTGGCGAAAAGGAACAATTTCCGGAAAGTCCTTACTTCAACAGATCCTGAAACGAGTTTTAGCATCAACGTTTTGTGCTTATCGTGAGAATTACGGAATGGCAGAGTTCATAAAAAGCATTATCTTCATTGGATGTACCAATGAATGTGTCGTAGTATTGCTGGCTCATGTGTTTATAACAATTTTAGTGCCAACCATAATTGATATGCTAAAGGATTTAGGATTATTATGCATGGAAAAAGCAGAAAGAATCAATGCAGCACTGCAATCTTGTATATTGGTCCGGCTTATGAGGAAAATATCTAAATATGTTCAATGATATTCTAGAAATTATTGCTTCTTTCTTGAGAAATGAAAAAAAAGTACAGCAGCAAAAAATCGATAGATCTTTTAATAACTAGTATAGCCATACTGTTGGATATACATGTGTACAGCTAGAAAAAGTTTAATTTTAATGGTTCTTAAAATTGTATATGCTTTTGCTTGATAATTTCATTCAAAAAATTTTATGTTACTTTTATTATTGATAAAATGCTATTTGTATTATAAACGTTCTCACATTTCACGAAATCCAAAATTACATATTTTACAATGGTTTCTAAAATGTACAAAATCAGAAGTGAAATGAATACCAAAGTAAATGCTTTCAACAGTGAATAAGTGTAGCTAGACTATCATTTTTAAAACTAAACATATGTGCAACAATACAAAAGATATTCTTGATATAGAAAGATCTTAGTTATTTTTGTCTTGATTTTAGAGAGCTCGTTAATAAAGATATGATCTGTATAAATTTATTGGTCTTTTGAATATCCTGTCGATATGTTGTCATCGCAGAATGTCATGATTTTCCCAAACGTTCATGTATATCTATTATATAGTCATTTTATAAAATTTACTGTTTGCAAAATTATAAATTATTTTAAATAATAAGGATGTTCTTGTCCCAGGCAGAAAACCCTGGCCGTGTTAGGCGCAACTTTTTGGAAGTTTTGGTCCTCGGTGCTCTTCAGCTTTGTACTTATTTTGGCTTTCAAACTTTTTTCATCCGAGCGTCACTGGCTGGTCTTGTGTGGACGAGACGCACGTCTGGCGTATTGAATTTTAAGCCTAGTACCTTTTGTTAGCTATTATTCGTGTTTTTCTTTGTCCTATATGTTCTCCAATTTATTTGTATTGTGGTCATGTCATGTGATGCTGTCGTTTTGGTGTTGTGTTTGACGTTGCCATAAAAGCGGGAGGTTTGGCATGCCACAAAACCAGGTTCAACCGACCATTTTTTTCTTAAAATGTCCTGTACCAAGTCAGGAAAATGGCCATTGTTATATTATAGTTCGTTTCTGTGTGTGTTACATTTTAATGTTGTGTTTTTGTTGTGTCGTTGTTCTCCTCTTATATCATGTATATTTGATGCGTTTCCCTCAGTTTTAGTTTGTAACCCGGATTTGTTTTTATCCCTATCGATTTATGAGTTTCGAACAGCGGTATACTACTGTTGCCTTTATTTATATGGTCTTTACACAAAATCCTTATAAGGTTCACTGATTGATATTTAAGTCTGGGAGATCATGGCTTATTTATAAGTGCAATCCAGTTTTTAATATTTTACTCTGCCGGTTATAGTAATTTGTTGGGACGTTTAAGATTTGTAGAACCCCAAAAAAGACATGTTCAGATGACTTTTTAACATCCAATAACATATTTCCCTGCAAAACTTTCTGTTGTGTTTTTGCCCCACCTACGATAGTAGAGGGCATTATGTTTTTCGGTCTGTGTGTCCGTTCGTTCGTCTGTCCGTTCGTCCGTTCGTTCGTCTGTCCCGCTTAAGTTTTTGGTCAAGGTAATTTTTGATGAAGCTGAAGTCTAATCAACTTGAAACTTAGTACTCATGTTCCCTATGAAATGATCTTTCTAATTTTAATGCCAAACTAAGACTTTTGATCCCAGTTTCACGGTCAAGTGAACATATCAAATGATAGTGCGAGTGGGGCATCCGTTTACTATGGACACATTCTTGTTCACTATGGACTTTCAAAATAATTGTTGTGCGAATTTCGAAATTTTTTCCGGAAGAAGTCAGATGTTTAGTTTATACAGTATTTATTAATGAAAAATTATAACAATGAAGTAGTACAATTTTACACAAAATTCAGATATGGGATTCGGAAACAAGTTTAGAATTTTTTTTATAAATCCGTCTCCCGGTCAGATGTTTCTTAACTTTAAATTTACTGGCATTATTCCCATTCTATGCACCAACATGATTGTAAATAAAGGCAACAGTAGTATACCGCTGTTCGAAATTCATAAATTGATTGAGAAAAAACAAATCCGGGTTACAAACTAAAACTGAGGGAAACACATCACATAAAAGAGGAGAACAAAGGCACAACAGAAACACTAAAATGCAACACACACAGAAACGAACTATAAGATAACAACAGCCATTTTTCTGACTTGGTACAGTACATTTTAAGAAAAAATGGTGGGTTGAACCTGGTTTTGTGGCTAGCCAAACCTCCCGCTTAAATGGCAATGTTAAATTTAACACTAAAATGACAACATTACATGACAAGGCTACAATACAAATAAAAGGAAGAACATACAGGACAGATAAACACACAAATAAACAATACAATAGAACATTACGACAAGCTAATAGTTATCAACGGTGCCAGGCCTAAAGATAAAGTGCAAAGTTGTGACAAATACGGCTAGGTTATCTGCCAGGGATAAAAAATATTTAGTATTTAGTAAACCTTTCCCAAATTTGCTAAACTGAAAAGTTAATTATTAAATTGATTTTTTTTCATATCATAAATTGTAAATTGGCTTAACATTTCAAAATTATAGTGTAATTTTGATTGAGTTAATCTATAACTGCGGGGAAGTTTTAAATAATAAAGTGCCAGTGAGTCCGTTGAATTGACAAGTTGAGTTAAAATTTGCATATGAGATCAACTGAACATGATCCCTTAGGGGATTATCTTGAAATCAGAATCGCTGGAACAATGAAATAAACGGAGCAGAGTGAAAGATCTCATTCTAATCTTACCAGTTGTCTATTTAATTGCTTAATACTGATCTGAAGAGGCAATCCCTTTTGAACTGATCTTAAATTTTCGTTCTAATAATGTGCTGGTTCATCACTATTTCAATTGGACAATTAAGCGTTCATAAACTTCGTCAATCTCATTTACATGTGCTTGTCCCGAGCCTGAAATCCAGTTGTTATGTCAATAAACAAAGGTCTGGATGGGGTCTGAATTTCTGTATTTTTTAATTGGTTATGCATTTTTTTCTATTTGTTTTGCCAATTAATCAATATTTCAGCACCCTATTGTTCTCTATTTTATTCTTTTTGACCGTTCTTCTCTATTCTTTATGTTATGGTATCCAATATTCTCTTTTTTGTAAACCCTATCCATATCCTCATAATTTTTTTTTGGTGCTGTTTTTAGGTATCTGATTCATTAGGACGTCGGCATATTTGTTTTGCAACAGCGCCATTCTTGTCCTTTCCGATTAAAAGATATTTCACAGGAAAGGTCCATTGTCATATTAGAGAAACATATTCACTCTTTCTTTTCTAATGAGTAACAATATGTGTCTTCACTTGTAAGCCCATTAGTAAGTGCTTCGGAACTGACATATATATAACATTCCTTTTCTTGTATTCCCCGTTGATAAATTTAGAAATTATTAAGAAACTTAGGTTCCAACTTCCTAAGGCAATGTTGTCCGTCGGTGATTTAGTTACTAGTATTCTATGTATGTCCTCTAATTAATAGAGCTCCTCGATTATTAAACATCTATTCATCATTGGCTTTCCAATTTTTGGGTTTGGGCGTTCCAGATAAAGTACAACGTAAATCCAGAAAAGCGCCTCGGACGATAACTCTTAAAAATTATAATGTGTTATTTTCATTTTCCTAAGCTCGTAAGTTGAAAAGAACACACTTTGAAATGGAAACCTTTAGTGTTTGAATTTAGATTTAGACGGAAATTTGCTAATTACAGAATTAAGGTTAAATGGCGAAAATGCCGCTTGTTTACATTGTCATTTTTAAAATGAAAACAACATGTTAAATAATTTCATGCGTCCGAAGCGCTTTTCTGGATTACCTTCATCAGGAACGATCAAAGCCGAATATTTGAAAGCCGAGAATGTACATGATGTGTAAGACCCGAAACATTTATAGAGCTATATGATAACAAAAAAAAACATAAAAAAGCCAAATCCATCTAAGGTCAACTTTACCTGAGGGTGTTAAAACCGTAGTTTCTTTATAATTTCAAAATTTATAAACGGACAAATTTTGAAAGGTTTGTAATTAAGGCAACGGAAGTTTACGGTGAAATTATCTATGTAAATAAATATATTATAAAGACAAATCCAGCTAAAAAAGAAATACTGATGGAATCGTATGAACTACACAAGAGGCGAGACCGGGTCAGAAGATCAGAATCGCGGAAAAGGAAAATAGAAATGAATCTCGCGACTAGGGTTGGCTCTACAAAGTGCGAAATTTGAACATCTCTGAAATGAACAGTTTAAAGTATTGAATGGAGAAATTTCGAAACAGAAATAGTTTAGATTTTGGCTTAAATATTTGTTAAATGCACTCGATTACAAGGTGAATCAATAACCATTCACGTATGCGACATCTGCCTGCAAATGTGCCATATTTTCATTCGGGGTAAAATGATGAACGAATTTGTAATATCGTCTGAAATTAAGCTTCCACAAAGACTGGAAAGTTTTAAGCACATCTACGTACTTTTCCCGCTTTGGAAAATCTGGGAAAATGTGGTATTCGACCTCTAATTGTTTTATCTTGGAAAGAAGATCTTCCTGTATAATATTTTCTAATACATCCCACTCGTAACCTTCAATGTCCAGTTTAAGAATATCTAGAGTCATCTGGATGTAAAAAATGAGAATCATCAATATACAAAACGAAAACTGAAAAAGATATAAATTGAGAATCACCGACATGTAAAATGAAAGGAAAAAGTAGAATCAGGAAGAATTAATAAAAAAAGAAAAACTGAGAATCAACGAGTTGTAAAACAAGAAACAACCGAGAATCAGCAAGTTGAAAAAAATAAAAACAAAAGAGGAACAACGAGTTATAAATGAAAAAAAAAAAATGAAAATTGGCTAGTATTAAAAGAAAAGAAAAATTAGAATGAGCAAATGTAAAAAAAAAAAAAAAGAAATGAGACTTGGCAACATATAACAAGAAGAAAAATTGATAGTCGACAAGATATTATAAAAAAGAAGAATGAAAATCGCCAGCATGTCAGAAGAAGTATCTTTTCAGTTCTGTTTTATGTTTGACAAATGAATTAAGAGTAATATTGGTACACTATCTTTTATTTCTTAGTATATTTCTCAATTATGCTTGGAATATTATCATATTGGTCATTTACTAAAATGGCCTTCAACTAAATAGTCATTACAACATTAAAGACCAATGATACGATATTCCAGAGCTTGTCTCTCATATCATGATTTCATTCATAGAGGTATGCTGCTTACAAGGAAACGATTAAAAGAGAGGCGAAAGATACCAAAGGAATATTCAAACTTATAAGTCAAATACAAATTGAGGGCAATAACTCATATAAGGATATCTGATAATTGTAGTTATATAAACAACAGGTAGTTATTAAAAATTTAAGCATTTTTTGGCAAGTGTCAATAAAGATTTGCAAGTTTTCTCTATCTATTATGATGACAATAGCTCATAGAAAGCTAAAAACAAATCGTTTAGCAAAAATTAATATCTGCAGTAGACATGCTAAAGGGGAAGATATCTGCTTGTAAAGCTAGGTAGTAGCTAAGTAAAATGCAGAGCCTGAAAGTTTCAGAAGATATTACTTATTCTAATAGTAAAATACTGAAATGTTTTGAATGGCAAAAACACGCTCTTTGCATTTTTCCAATTGAATTATATATTGTTACAAACAGCTTATACGCCTCTTGTTCACTATAATATATATGATAAACAACAACCATTTATATGTTTGAAAAAAGAAAATTTGACCTACTTGCCACCGTTTTCTACATAGAAAATTTCTTGTAAGGAAATGCCTGTACCAAGTCAGTAATATAATAGTTGTTTTTCATTCGTTTGATGTCTCTTAAGTTTTGATTTTGCCATATGATAAGGAACTTTCCGTTTCAATTTTCCTTGGAGTTCGGTATTTTTGTTATTTTACTTTTTACCAATAGCGAAGTCCAAAAACATGGACCAGATTTTAAATTATTGTAATGTAAAAAAAAAATAAATTTGGTATTGTATAAGAGTTAGACCAGAAACATGTACCAAATTCGCCATTGCATAATGCGCAGTAAACTTAAGGACTCATTAACATATTCTAACATGAGTAAAACGGCGAGTATAATATTAACTACCCTCCCAAAACGTTTTTTTTTTATATTGCTCCATCCAAGGTTCTATATGTAATGGTTAATTGAACAAAATCTGTCTATTCGTCCTTTCTCTCCCTTTTTTCACAGTTAAAGTAATATGCAGAATATTAATACAATATATTGTAAGAATATGGTTAATTTCGTAAATGGTTTTAAGTTCATCTATTAAAAGTTGATCACAATAAAGTAATATGCTTACATTTTGATGGCCTAGATGGGAAAGGATTGTTGACAACTTTTTAAGCTTCCATGTGTTTTTTTGTTCTTCTCTGGTATACATGGTATATTCGTTTGTCCTCGGAGTAAATAAATCATCGTTGTGACTTCCTATTCCAAACGTGTGAAAAACCACACCACTTTCTCTTGTATGTTCACTAACATTCATACTGAAATTATTGTCGCATTATGAATTTTACTGCTTATTTGAATAAAAAGAAATCAAAAGTTTAAGAAACCAAAGGTTAAGCAATTGAACAATAAAACCAAAACCAAAAAGACATCTATAGGGAAATATGCTTCAGATTATAATTACGTCTACAGTCCAGTGGCCTTGAAATTTTACTTTGCAATCATAATGAATAGACAAATATATGTATTTAATTGTAGACCTTTTTTTTAATTGTTGTCGAAGCTTTTATGGCAGATTATACGGTAAAGGACTTTCGAATGTATCAATCGCGTACAGTGGACTTAAGTATAGTTGCTTACATCCACATAATTTGGAATATAGTGGATAGTTGTCTTATTGTCAATTATATTCTCTTAAATTGTCATATATATCGCTCCAATGGATGCCAATCTACGTGTTGACCGAGTCATAAAGTATTACTTATGTCCCTCAATCCTTCCGGTATCACAGATCCTGGAATTGTCACCTTTTGCGTCGTCCTGGTCGTTTAGTATTTGTTATATGGAATGCACATTTGGTGCAGGGAAATTGGTACCGTTTATATTATTATAGCTTCTATTTCTATAAACAAATAACTATAGATAATGAATTTATTTTGAAATAGGGGCCTCGGTGGCCAAGTGGTCTAAGTAGTTCTACTACTGTAATCACTAGCCAGTCAACACTGAGGTTGTGAGTTCGAACCCTGCTCGTCCGGGTGCACTCGACTCAAATCTTAATTGACTAGGATTGTCAGTTTTCCTATCGAAGGTCGGTGGTTTTCTCCAGGCACTCTGGCTTCCTCCACCTATAAAAACTGACCGCCACGAAATAACCCAAATGTGGCGCTTAAAAGTGGCGTTAAAACACCAACCATCAATCAATCAATATTTTGAAATAGATTCTGAGTGTCCTTTGGTATTCCATAAACCGACTATATATTACTAAATTATGTTTTTGGTAATTTTCTTATATTCTAACAGTAATCCTTATTGTTATGTTAAGTTTATAAGATGCTTTTTCTTCGACTCTAAAGTCAAACTTTACAAAACCTACAATACTATTCTTCACTTCACATTCTAAACATTATGATACTCTTTAACTGTTTTTTAGCTGTTCCTTCTTAGTAAGATCAGTCCTAGGCTTTGATATTTTAATAGTTTTAGCTATAATTAGTTACAATTTTTCGATATCGTAGATGAATGATTCCAGATCTGCTAATGTAGTTTTTAACATTAACAATTATTTAGACAGTTCAACTAAAATTAAGACATAACCGAATTATTGATGTCAATCGTTTCCAATTCAGTTGTATAAAGCTTTAAAAAGTATAAAAATAGCTATTTTTAAACAGGAACCAACTTTAAGCATACAAATACCTTGGATCAAAAGAATGAACTTCACATCCAAGTGTTGCCATTGCATCGTCAAACCGGAAGTCGTTTCCAATTCTGATAAACAAAATAAATGAGAATAGCGTTTGGAAGCACCAAATTTATAGCATTATTTCCTCATGTATGAATCTTATTTATTAAATTATGTGAAAATCTGCAATTTGGTGTTCCTGTTATAATTTATTACTTTCAATTATTTGAAGCACGGTAGTATTTTCAAAAATATGTTTTGACAACTCTGTTTTTTGGAAGATGTGTGGAAATATGTTCAACTTGTATATGTAGGATCGAGGGTATTTTTCGGTACAAAATAAATATAAAGATTTAATGAAAGTTTTAAATGTTGTACTTTATTAGCCATGGTCGTCATGACCTTTATGTTTCATGATAATATTTTTTAACCAAAACATATATAGGATTGTTTGCTGTTGTTGGTCTTAAAACGGTTTTTTGTTCGGAAGAATCACTTAATGGTGGTTCTTGTGGTCTGTTGAACTGCCAAATATTTTTTTTCGAAATTTGTTTTCCTCTTTGGTATAACACTATTGAGCGAACAGGCAATATACAATAAGAGTTTTGATGCACTTTAAATTGTCTGTTTTTCAAACAGGTGATCTCAAGTCAAGCCAAAACTTAACCACACCCCATACATTATAGGCATTAATTGTGTAGCCTGTCTGTCACTCTGGATATGCTTACACTACCTACGCACGTGATATGAACTCTCTCTCTCTCGTTTTTTTAAATTTCAACGTTCCATGATTGCTTACACATGTTCATGTCTTACTGATACGTTTTGTTCTGAGGGTGAAGGTGTCTTGATATGGCTTTGATTTCTGGATATTAAATGTTTGACTCTTCACTTATATTCTTGAAATTATATATTTCTTAAAATATCATACCCGAAAGAATAAACTAAACAGAGTTTATCTGCAAGTATTTTATATGGATATGAGTTGCAGTCCCACCAGTTACCACGTGACTTCATATAGGAACAGCGATAATCCTTTTGAACAGCTTTCAAATCACTGAAATAAGTAACTCAATTTTCCAATTGTATGTGAGTATGTGCAGACCAAATGATTAATTGAAACTGCCTTCTTAACTCAATTTAAACGATAAATTTACCTAGTGAGTAAAAAAAGAGTTTTGATATATTCATTTAAATATAGACGAACATGAAAATAAGCTCTAGATAATGCTAAATGTCATTATAAAATAGTACAATAAACACTGGTTAGATTTCGTCCTTTTTTGAAGCATGTGAAAGATGCTTATTCCGGGCATTGCTACATCGTTTTGTTGATAAGTCTAACATCATTAAATAAGAAAGCATAATACCATTTCGGATGTAAGCAAGTAAGTTTTATATCTAACAAAAAGAAAGACAATCCTGTAATAATTGTATGTTACTTTTCTTTTTCCTTTTTTATTCTTATATTGGGGGAAAAAGGTGTTCTCATTTGGTTTTTGATGTGTTTCGCAAGCGATTTTCTAGGTTGAACTATACAAATTAAAAATGTTGACTATGAAAAAATAAGTCAATTCAGGCAAAGTATACGTTGTTTGGAGGTTTTTTTATTTTAATGAAATTGTTCGTACATTTAGAACTCGTTGACCTGTGTCTTAATATCAAAAAGTGGTATATGTAGGATGAAATTGATAATACTCTTTTAAATTACGGTGTATTGATAGTATAAGCCGTATGTATGCAATATGTAGTTGTCAAGTCAACAAAGGCAAAACACAGATTAAATTTGTGTTCACTTATACGGATTTCACCAAAATACACTTATGTCTTCTCAATACACGTTTATCAATGATAATTACAGTCTTTATAAGGAGAAAACATGACGGATAAAATTTAATGCCGTGCATTAATTGACTTATTACGAAAACTCGGCATGTGTTCGTTGAACGAGTAATATCATCAGTGTTCCATCAACATGCTCTTTGGTCTATTTGGAGAATCTGGAAGTGGAGCTTCGATACCAGTTACAAGAGAGAGGCGGATGATACCGATGGGACATTCATACTCAAAAGTCGATAACAAACTGACAAGACCATGGCAAAAAACGAAAAACGTCCAAAAGACAACAAAACAAAACACAACATAGAAAACTAAAGACTGAGCAACACGAACCCAACCAAAACCGAGTGTGATCTCAGATACTCAGGAAGGGTAAGGAAATCCTGCTGAAAATGTGGCACCCGTCGTGTGCATCTTTAATAACTATGATAACACAACAATGATAATCATGCATAGTGATAACCATTAGTGCTGTGGCTAATCAATATAATCACAATTGATTGATGGATTGATGGATTGATTATTTGTTTGATGTATTTACTGATCAAAGGCTTCTTAAACTTCAGCATATGATAAAATCATCGGGTCTAAACTGATTAACTGGAATTTGAGTTTTTCAACTAGGATATTTTAACAACTTTTAATACAGTATTTGATTTGAATATAGAGCTATAAATTGACAATTTGTGGTTTAATGGCTTTCTCAAAATTTGGAGTTGAACACCTGTTATCTCGAGATTCACATGCTTGCATCTCATTGCAAACAAAGTTGCAGCTAAAATTCTACTTTTAGAAAATAATAAATACTCTGCAAGTTCTAAAAATGCCTTCCACCAATCTGTTGTTGGATCAAGTTCGTCAGCAAAAATGGTAGGCTGTCTTCTCAAATCTAAACTAAGGGAACCACCAGATCTTATAAAACGTCGCCCACCACGTTTGATTATTCCTTGCGATAGCCCTCGTTGTTTGACTTTTACTATTGATGCAGGCTTGTTTGGTTTCACTTTGTGTAATAGTTTAGGTACACCTTTAGTGTCTCTTTTTGGAATTAAGCTTCTTGTAGTTTTAAGAGGACTGTAAGTTGTAGAAAGTTTTTGTTGAATGTCTAAATTTTCAGAATTTCTATTATCACCTTCAATGCCTGAAATACAAACATTGAATAGAATGTCATCACATTTTGGAATTAGCTTCTAAAACAAACTCTCAGTTTGTATTCATAACGGACATAATCGAACATTTGATTTACAAAAGGTCTATTTTTTTTTATTTTTTTATTTGGTTTGTATTTCACAATATATATTGTTTTCTATGTTGTGTTTTGTAGACTGGTTTTTTCGTTTATAGTTTTTTTTTTTCTTCTTCTTTTGGTTTTGTCATTCACACATTTATACCTTCTTTATAAGGAATTGTCTTCAATGCTCAACTGTTTACTACATTTAACTTTTTGACTTTTTTATTCGAGCGTAAATTATGAGTCTCCGTAAGCAAATACAGCTTATTGAATTTACGCAATATAAATATTCAATGAACAATATACATCATAATATAACATTTATACACAAAGTATACAAATAATGAATGAATGGGGCGAAGTATGACATGCTAACATATTCAACAAACAAAAACATTTGAGTAATTTACCATTACGTGCTTTTCCTGCAGAGTGTTAATATTTTCCAAGGTTGTTTAGCTCTTTCATATTTCTCACAGATAAACATTCAAAAGTCGATGGTCTCTCGCAGTAATAACTCTTTGATAATTTACTTCTGAAATCGTTATATTTATCACATTCTGAAATTAAAGATGTTAATCCAATGCAATCAGTTTTTCGATATTAAAAAATAATTCTAAACTTACTTGGTAACTGCTGTATGACAAGTATAAGTGGAAACAAAGCCAAAAGAATGAGGCCAAATATATACTTCTTTCTGATTGGTCGGATTCTCATCACAAAGCATGGATATCTGTTGAATAAAAGAAAAACATTGCTTAATATCCTGTAATTAAAATATGTGTTGCTATGATGCGTGTAATCTAAAGACTTTTTACGATTTGTTTCTCTTTTTTGTTGGAGTTTTTTGTCTGTTAATAAAAAGAGAGGATAATATAGCTTAAACGAGGGAATCTAACAGAAAAAAATGGAATTTTACTGTGAATTTTTTTTTTTTTTTTATCTATTCTACCTCTTTTTATAATTACAAAGTAAAAGAAAATCCTGATCGTGTTGTTTTGTATTCGCAAGGTTAACAGTCGGCATAGATTCGATTCTGCTGAAACTATGGTTTAAGTTAACTTTATATTGATATATCGTCAGAGGGGGTAGAAATAAATTTATAATCTTCTAAATGTTTCAAACGTTGGAGAGCAAGGAGCCAAATTTAAGTAATTTCATATCTTTTCTCCACAGAACATTTTTTATTGTTAAATAAATATAGCTGGTTACACATTTCGCAGTTATCACCAGTTGTCGGCATAACACTTGAGGAAAACAGTCAATAAACAGTGTGCGCAAAAGTTGTAATTATGTCCGAAATAGTCAGACGATCTACATTCGTAGTAAAACCAGGTCACATGACACAAAGCTCTACTGGCATATTGGCAAATCTTTATATCTTTTGGACACTTAAGTAAAGGTTTTCAGTAATCTTGTTAACGGAAATCGCTACTAAGTAGTTTACTGATGATACATAGAATACGGTCATTAAAATCTACTGTTATCCTTAATGGACAGTTTTCTCAGTTACCATCACACCAAATTTCCCTCATCTTTATACAGGCTTCGGGAAAAAAAGATTATTTAGACTGCAGATAAGGGACAAAAGATACCAAAAGAATATTCGAACTCATAAGGCAAAGATAAACTAACAACGCCACGGCAAAAAAACCCAAAACGACCAATAAACAAACAACAGTGTACAAAACTCATCATAGAAAACTATTTTGCTTTTTTCCTTTTTGAAGGCCATATGATTGCCTATATTTGCTTACATCCACTTCATTTGACCTTTGATGGATAGTTGTCTCGTTGGTAATCAAATCACATCTCATTATTTTTATAAAGACTGAACAACAGGAAATTAAACAAAAAGTCAGAGTTATCTAATGTGCTCCGGAAGTTAAGAAGACCTGTTGTAAAAATACATGATTAAAAGTATATCCATTGAAGTTCCTCGTATTTAAATCAAATATTGCTTTGCTCGATACTGGATCAATAAGAAAGTCAGCATATGAGAATGTTTGGTACAAATATTGATTTACCTTTCATCTGTACCTGTAGCCCTTTTCACAAAAAATCTTAAGTGTAAAATTAATCTTACGATAAAAATATTTTGTTGAATTGTTAAGGAATATTTTAGACTAACGATAAATTTTACACTTACGATTTTTTGTGAAAAGGGCTACTGTTCTTTATGGCAGATATTTTATATATATTTATTTGCCTTAATACAGTAGCGTTTACAAATATCCAAAAATATCTGAGTTAAAATTAAATTTCTGTTGCAACTATCAAAGTGATAAACATATTTTGAACTGTGTTTAACACGCATCTAGTTAATATAGTTTTATTTATTTCTTTTAATTTAGATATGCAAATATGATTGTGGTCTTCAAACGTAAAAATGCAGATTATACATTTAACAATGACAACATTGCTTACCTGTCATCGACTTTTTCAACACAACGTTTAATTGTAAATAAACTGTGACTGGCTAACACACTGACTTTATTAAAGATACTGTTATTATGAATAGATGAACTCACATGTTCGCTATGCTCGATTCGGTTCATATTATTGGCATTCTGGTTTAAATAAATAATCTTTACATGTTTTAAAGATCCCGGATACATATACATTTTTAGTTAGTAAATAAATTCTTTTCAAATCCCTCAGTTTTTGTCTTTTAGATTGATTTATGAGATTTTAATATCGGTATATTAGTGTTGCTTTGAGAAACACTAAGTACAGATTTTTTTTTTAAACTGCAATTTTAGAGGGCGGAAAAGGTAGCCCTGTGCATGGGAGAACAAGAAACACATATGTTATGATTAGATATTTAGCTCTGATTTGTTTATTGATTGTACTTTTTTGCGCAAAACACAGGTTACCATATACAAACCTTCAGTAAGAAAACAAAACTTGTGACGCCCGTCCTGATAACGACCGTAACTTCTGATCACTAAGGAAAAGTAAATATCTTTATTAACATTACATAATACGAAAATTGGTAATAAGTTCATCTACAGTTTTAAAATCACTACCTAAATTGTCAGCTTACAGTGGATAGAAGTATTTATTGTAAATTGACATAAATCACCAGACATAAATCGAAACGAGTACGATATCAGTAATTAAATATAACAGACCTCAAATTGTCCGTTTATAAATTTATAAACTATTACGAAACTAAGGTTTCAAGTCCCTTAGGGCAAAGTTGGCCTTAGATTGATTTGGCTAATACTTTCAGGTACTGTTTGGAGGAATGGTTCTTACACTTCAATGGTTTTCAAATTTTCGGCTCTGAAAGTTCCTGATGAAGGTAAATCCAGAAAAGCGCTTTGAAGGCACGAAAAAATAAAATAACAAAAATACCGAACTCCAAGGGAAATTCGGAACGGAAAGTCCTTTATAAAATGGCAAAATCAAAAGTTCAAACACATCAAACGAATGGAAAACAACTGTCATATTCCTGACTTGGTACAGGTATTTCCTTATGTACAAAATGCTGGATTAAATCTTGTTTCATAGCTAAACCTCTCACTTGTATGACGGTCGCATGGAATTCCATTATATTGACAATGTGTGAGCAAAACAGACATAATAGGTAAAAATGTTAAAAATTGGGGTATAGCAGTCAACATTGTAATATAATCTTAATCACTATAAAAATAAATAACTATTTCAACAAAGAAAATTAAAATAGCATATAGACACTCTATAAACAAAATACAAAAGCAAACATGAAAGACAAGAATACAAAATTGACCATAGCACAATAACACAATGGCGGGATGTATATGTACCGAAAAAAGACCACGCAATTAAGATGATAAACAACGTCAGTACTTAGAATCTATACTTCAAGATCATCATGTATTATTTGTGTATTTATCAACAAGGCTTTGGTATCTTCCAATGAACATTTTTTAGAAAAAGGACGAGACGTTCTTTGACATAATATTGGCTCATCAACTTTCTGCTCAGACACTGGTGACGTTTTATAAAGTCTGTGTAGCAGCTGCAAGCTCTTGAATACCGAATGAGTTGGGAAATGTATATCCCATATGCAGGTGAAGTTGGTATATTGCTACTAAGTTGGGGGAAATTTATTATTTCAAAATTAAGATCGCCTCGTTTTTCATAGATTCTGGTACTGAGATGACCCCTTATATGAAATTCGAGGTATAAGTCTAAAAATGAGGTAGAGAAAGCCAATCAGAAAAGTTTGGATTGTAAATGGAAAGAACATCATCAATATATCTGATTGAGAAATTAAATGATCTGGCTTCTTTGATCTTCTTGTTTTTGACAACTGTCTGAAGGAACTCCGACTCATACGGAAATAAGAAGAGGTTGGCAAGAAGAGGCGCAGAGTTCGTTCCCATAGGAATGCCGACAATTAGTTGAAAAGGTCTACCTCCAAATTCAACAAATAAGTTGTCAATTAGAAATTTATATGAGTGTTGTTTTCATTTTTTGTCTGAACTTGATGCATAATGGAAACCTTGTAAAATGTATGAGCAATTAAAGATAAGTTTAAGTTGAGTGGTCATTACACCTTTTAATCCTGGTATCTATGATGAGTTTGTTTACAGTTAAACAATTCCGTAAAATTTTCAAAGAGTTGACTTCCATTTTACCATTTCAAACCCTTGTTTCAGTACAAATGTAGCTGCATTGTCAGCAGCTGTCAATTTGAAAATGGATGTAAAATTGAAAACGCAAGTTCTGTGATGTCTTATAAACAGGGAGATGCATATTCCATATACACGTGTTGCTGGAATGTTGAAATAATTATGGAAAGGATACTGAGGGAAAGAACATGTTTCAAGCAGGCAGGAGCTAGATGATGTTATTAGAAACAAGAGGCTCTCAAGGGCTTGAATCGCTCACCTGTAGTTTTTTTATTTAAATTTTCATCAAAGTTTTTCTTTTGCTTCTAAGTTTTTAATGTATAATTAATAAGTGTGGACACAAACCAGTGTGGATAGTATCCAGCATTCTGAGAGTATTGCATGGCAGTTAGGAAAGGTGAGCTAAAAACAATAAACGAAAAGCAAATACGAAACACAGCAACAAATGAAAACCACTAAAATTATTGGATTTTGAGTTGTGTAAGGAGGGATAAAATTTATGTACTGTGTGTCTTTAACATAAGAACACAACATAAGAACAAACATTTATTTTTTTAAATAGACTTCCTGTATGTATCAGTGTGTTTATCTATTCCACATTAGATAGAGGTACAAAATTTATTGGTGGTAGGTTTATATCTCACAAAACATGTATAACTTGCTGAACTTTTGTGAATATCCTAATTCAGGAACATCTAGGTAGCTTTTGTTAGTCTTGTATGTTTTTTTTATCTTGGTTCATATCTGTTTTGAAGTGTAGCGACGTCCATTTTTTTTTTGTACTAGTATACATTAATGAATAAGGCCCTGATCCAGCCTGCTTCTGCGTGTTGGATTATGGATTGTGTTGAAGGCCCATTGGTGGCCTTAAGCTATTTTCCGTTTTATTTTCAGGTTGTTGTCTCCTTGACACATTCCTAGTTTCCATTCTTTTTTTATTGTAATAAGTCAAAACTGGTACTATGCTAAACATATTGTTTCATGATAAACTTTGTTGCACATGACCATAAACTTTTAACCTGGGAATGTACTGTGATCAAAATATCATATTTTATGCTTAGTCAACTATGAAATTTGGATCAAAAGTTTTATTAGGCTTACCAATTCATTCTTTTCAGCAAACGGGATGCATCCATTATTTAGATGATTTTGTCTAGAGTTATTTATCTTTTCAGTAGGTGTGACAATTGAAGACATCATGACTTTCCTCCGCTGCCTACGGATTAAGACCGAGTGATCCGAGCGACAAAGTGGAATCCCTTCGTAGCCGTTGTAAGATTTATGCGTCAACAGAAGAATTAAACAATCTTCAAATATTTTATAAATAAAACTTCGAATAATTTCATACAGTTGGGGCAATATGCGTAATAGATTCTCCATAGGCGGTAATGTTAACGTTTTCTTCTGTTGCTCAGGCCATATCGTAAACTTGGATATGTATGATGGCTCATTTTGAAGCTGAGACACTTGCACATGTGTGGTGCGATTTTTGGGGTGGCAAGTGTGATTCGTTTTCCCGTCAAGTGCCCAACCCCGAAAGATAGTGAAAAATGTCACTCTCCTCAGGAAATAATCACAAAATTCCGACCATAAAAATCATTAAAAAATATGTCCTTTGTAATTATTTGTTCAGGTTTATTTTTTTATACTTTTTTTCACATCACATCAGCTCTATAAAACACCAGTCCTAGTTCATTTATGTCAATTTTTAAAATCACAACTTCCACAATTGTATGGCGGACTAATTTTTTAATGAGAGTCATAAATCTGTGTTCCTCATCTCAAGGTCCATTAGGGATATTGACCCATATTAAATCAGCTAATGTCAGATTCCACTTATATTGCAGTTTGTATCCCTTTAGTACACATTTCTGAACAATTCTGTGAAGTTTTAGCCATATCTGAAATAAAATAAGCTCATTTTAATACTTATAGGTAGCAATGGTTATAACTGTTCAATATCCTTTTTAAGGAAGAAAAAAAAAACAATAAGCATATATGTTATAAATTTACATTTTAAACATTTGTTTTAACTTTTATTGGTATAACTGCAATTCATAAGCCTCTTCTACCTTACAGACTTTCTACAAATCCTCATTTTTTGTTGATAAATCATGTAAATATAATGTTTTTCACTTAAAAACTATCAGATTTAAGAAATTTTTCCACCCTGATAGTCTTGTTTTCTATTATATTTTTTTTATTGAATAACTATCTCTAATATATGTTCATTACTGTAAAGATTAGTCACAGACCTTTCCAAAACTAGTCTTGTTTTCAAAATCCATCAAGGAATAAGAATTTTAGAGGTTTTTTTGTATGTGTGTTGAAATTGGGAAAAATGGGTTATTTCTTTGGTGAAGAGTACATTGTGACGTCATTGTTTTTGTGACGTCATTGCATTATGACATCATAATTTAGAGTTGTACACATCTTACAGAGTGTATTGACATTGAAACATACCACATACATGCAAATTAACACACAAGTATTGCATAAAAATTTATTTTTCCTATCATGCACACATTCATTGATACAACATACAAGGAAATAAAATAAAATAAAATTATGTCCATATTTACTTCCATTTGCAACTTTTTCAGTTCTGTTAGCTTTTTATTTTACTTTTGATATCCTAATTTTATAATTTTGTAGTTTTTGTTTGATTTGTTTGGTTTTTATATTGAAGATTTCTTTTAAAGCATGCTTACTTTAGTTGGTTCATGTGGTTTGAATGTCCCAATTTCCTGACACAGTTAAAAATACATTTGTAAACAACAAGAGTTACTCCCCCTCCTATGTCAATAAAAGGTAAACACTCGTGAAACAAGCCGTAAAATGTGTTACCTCAGGTTAATATAAACATGCATGTTTGTTTCAGTGTCTTGGAGGGTGAGAGGGAGGGCTTTTATCCCATTTTCATTTTTTTAGCAGTGTAAGAAACTTGTATTTGAGTAAATGATTAATGCATAGTGAAGTGTGCAATATGTCACCTCGGAGACTTAAATTTTAGAATTAAAAATAGAACAAACCACAGTTTAAGATGCAACATGCAGTTAGGATATGTTGTGCCATGCAGTTCATGAGTGGTGCATTTTTGTGAAGTTACACAGACCTTACGGTGGTTATTTAAATCATGGGGCTCAAAAATTATATGGTCAGCATTAACACACAAGGCATTATGGCAGAGGTGCGAGGCATCTAAATTTCTATCGATGTCAATTGTTTTTAACTGTAACATTTTTGCCAAGCGTGCAACATTCATTTTTGTCCTTTTTTCATTTGGATAAGCCACATTTAGCATCCCTAAAATATAATTTCTTTTCCTCTGAATGGCCCCTGTCCAGATTTTACATGACCCATTTTCTGCATCAATGCTATTTAACAACAAAAAATTAGTATATTTTTGATAAAAATCAAAAGTTTGGGAAGCCATTTTGTATTATTTTGATTATTAGCACTAAAAGAGTGTAACTGACCTTGATTTCAGCAGCTATCATCCTAAATTGTGGTCACTGAGCCATGAAACACTCCATCACCTTTGAAATTCAAGGCCACAAATTGGGGCAATATGCGTAATAGATTCTTTATAGGCGGTAATGTTAACGTTTTCTTCTGTTGCTCAGGCCATATCGTAAACTTGGATATGTATGATGGCTCATTTTGAAGCTGAGACACTTGCACATGTGTGGTGCGATTTTCGGGGTGGCAAGTGTGATTCGTTTTCCCGTCAAGTGCCCAACCCCGAAAGATAGTGAAAAATGTCACTCTCCTCAGGAAATAATCACAAAATTCCGACCATAAAAATCATTAAAAAATATGTCCTTTGTAATTATTTGTTCAGGTTTATTTTTTTATACTTTTTTTCACATCACATCAGCTCTATAAAACACCAGTCCTAGTTCATTTATGTCAATTTTTAAAATCACAGCTTCCACAATTGTATGGCGGACTAATTTTTTAATGAGAGTCATAAATCGGTGTTCCTCATCTCAAGGTCCATTAGGGATATTGACCCAGTTGTCAAATGTACAAATGCAGCCAAAACATGCAAAAGGTGCGGCATTATACGATTTCCTTCGGAATACTCTAATTTATGGTTTTGTTGGGGAAAACAATTTTGCTTGTTCCAAGTGTACACCGACTGACCAGGGAGATAACTTAGACAAAACTAGCAGTCTGCAAGTCAGGAATAAGAAATATCAAATCATTTGAATACATGTACATGATGTACAAGTTTTAAGTTAAAGAGATACAATATATAACTACATGTACTCATCATTAACTACATTGACAAAAAAAATTGTTAATCTGTTTCACACTGTTATGACTGTTGGACAGATGGACAGAGCAGATTAAAAACATCATGGTTCGCTTGTATCATAGGCCTGATATTTTAATAATTAAGGTCAGAGGGTTTGTATTCACAAGATATGAAGTTTGTATAACTTTATTGTATCCCTGGTGCTTTTGACTGGAGAACCGTCGTACACAAGCATCGCCCAAGCTGGCACTCCGACGCGGTTGGGAGCAAGAAGGTGAACTGTATTTCAGGGCAGGTAGAGAAAACCACATTTTACTCCTATGTTCTATTTTTAGCCATAGCGGCCTTGTTTTTTATGAAACATAATGTAAATCAAAAACTTTATACTAGATACCCTAAGGATCATTCAGCGTAAGTTTAGCTGACATTGCTTGAGTAGTTTCAGAGGAGAAGATTTTTTAAAGTTAACAATCATGATGAACAAATTGTGTAAAATTGCCTTTAAAGGGCAACAACTCCTTAATGGGTCAATTGACAATTATTGACATTTTAACTAATTTGTAGATCTTCCTTTGCTGAACATTTTCACTGTTTACAGTTTATCTTTATCTATGATAATATTCAAGATAATAACCAACAAGAAGCTGTCAGAGTGACAGCAAACCGGATTTTCCTGCAGAGGTCAAACCCTGAACAGTTGAGCAAGTATGGACACTACATTTAAGCTTAAAACAGCTCTGAATTTGGATTGTGATTGAATATTTGACACAGCATAGGTTTGTGACACAAAATGAATGTGGTCAAAGAACTGAAATATTTGAAATTGGACATTTACCTATTATGGTCCAATATCCAAAATCTAAGTACATTAGAATCAGCATATCAAAGAAACCCAAGAATTCAATTTTTGATGAAATCAGACAAAAGTTTGATTTAGGACCCTTTGGACCTCAATGTGGACCAATTTGATAAAGGAGTCCACAATCCAAAATCTCTCAATACATGGTTAGATTCCGCATTTCAAAGAACCCCATAAATTCATTTTTTGTTGAATCAAACAAAGTTTAATTTTGGACCTTGATTTGGACCAACTTTAAACTGGGCCCAAAAATCTAATGTTTGAATACAGATTTAGATTCAGCATTTGAAAGAACCCTATATATATTTAATTTATGTTGAAATGAAACACAGGTTAATTTTATCCATAATATTTTCTGTGCAAAGGGAAATAACTCAAACTTGATAAAATTTTTCTAAAATAAGATATGATGCAATTTTTCAAATTATAATCAATAATATAATAACAACAACCAGTGATGACTAAGTTCTTTAAAATTAGATATGATTTAAAACTCAAACATTGTTAGAATCAGCATATCAAAGAACCAAAGAATTCAATTTTTGATGAAATTAAACAAAAGTTTAATTTAGGACCCTTTGGACCTCAATGTGGTATTATCTTATTAATAATGAAAAGAAATATAGGTTTATATTAAGCATTTCAAAGAACCCTATATTCATTCAATTTATGTTGAAATCAAACACCGATTTGGACCAACTTGAAAACTGGGCCCAAAATCAGAAATCTAAATATATGTTTATTAATAAACAATATAAGCTTAGTTTTTAAAAGAGTTCAATTCATCAAAAAAAATATATAGCATTCAGAAAATTAGTTTTTACAGAATAACAAACAAACCTGCCACAAAATTCTTCAAACAATTTACCCAAGAATAGAAGAAAAAATCCAAAATCTTATTTATCATTAATACAATGTCTTTTCAAAATCTATAAAACTTATCAGTAACAAGAAATAATTGTAACAGGATGCTGTTACGAAGTCTCTCAAACAAAGCTCCAATAATTCGTCATTCCCATGGTCGCCTGACATTGGGCAAAGTCCAGTACAAATTGGTTTGTGATATGCATAAGTGACGCCTACGGATTGACCCTGTTTGTCATTCAAATCTTCTTGAAATGACGAACAGGATTATATATGGTTGTTTAGGGGTGGAAATCTCGACCGTTTACAAGTTCTCAAAAGGGGGGGGGGGGGGGGGGGGGGGGTGATCCCCAGTGGACTCGCCCTTTATTTCATATGATTTGTTTTTTTTTGTCCCATACATGAATATATTTGGTTTAGGGGTGGGGATCGCGACCGTTTACAAGTTCTTACACAGGACCGTTTACAAGTTTTCAAAAATAAGGGGGTGGGGGTTACCCCAGGGGATTTCCCCTAAATTTCATTTGATTTGTTTTATTGTCCCATAGGAGGATATATATGGTTTTGGATGGGGATCTCGAACTTTTACAAGTTTTCAAAAAGAAGGGGGTGGGGGTTACTTCCGTGGACTTCCCCTATATTTCATTTGATTTGTTTTATTATCCCATACAAAAGTATATATGGTTTAGGGGTGGGGATCTTGACCGTTTACAAGTTATCAAAAAGAAGGGGTGGGGGTTACCCCGATTAACTTCCCCTATATTTCATTTGATTTGTTTTAATGTCCCATACAAGAATATATATGGTTTAGGGGTGGGGATCTCGACCGTTTACAAGTTTTCAAAAAGAAGGGGGTGGGGGTTACCCCCGTGGACTTCCCCTATATTTCATTTGATTTGTTTTATTGTCCCATACAAGAATATATATGGTTTCGGGGTGGGGATCTTGACCGTTTACAAGTTATCAAAAAGAAGGGGGGTCAGGGTTATCCCCATGGACTTCCCCTATATTTCATTTGATTTGTTTTATTGTCCTATACAAGAATATATATGGTTTAGTGGTGTGGACCTCGACCGTTTACAAGTTCTCATACAGGAGGGGGTGGGGCTGACCCCAGGAGACTCACCTTTTATTTCATTTGATTTGTTTTATTGTCCCATACAAGAATATATATGGTTTCGGGGTGGGGATCTTGACCGTTTACAAGTCTTTAAAAAGAAGGGGGATGGGGGTGACCCCCTGGACTTCCCCTATATTTTATTTGATTTGTTTTATTGTCACATACAAGAATATATATGGTTTCGGGTGGGAATCTTGACCGTTTACAAGTTATCAAAAAGTAAGGGTGTCCGGGTTACCCCCATGGACTTCCCCTATATTTCAATTGATTTGTTTTATTGTCCCATACAAGAATATATATGGTTTAGGGGTGTGGATCTCGACCGTTTACAAGTTCTCAAACAGGAGGGGGTGGGGCTGACCCCAGGGGACTCACTTTTTATTTCATTTGATTTGTTTTATTGTCCCATACAAGAATATATATGGTTTCGGGGTGGGGATCTTGACCGTTTACAAGTCTTTAAAAAGAAGGGGGATGGGGGTGACCCCCTGGACTTCCCCTATATTTTATTTGATTTGTTTTATTGTCCCATACAAGAATATATATGGTTTAGGGTTGGGGATCTCGACCGATTACAAGTTCTCAAACAGGAGGGGGTTGGGGTGACCCCAGGGGACTCGCCTTTAATTTCATTTGATTTGTTTTATTTTCCCATACAAGAATATATATGGTTTTAGGGTGGGGATCTTGACCGTTTACAAGTTATCAAAAAGAAGGGGGTGAAGGTTACTTCCGTGGACTTCCCCTATATTTCATTTGATTTGTTTTATTATCCCATACAAAAGTATATATGGTTTAGGGGTGGGGATCTTGACCGTTTACAAGTTATCAAAAAGAAGGGGTGGGTGTTACCCCCATTAACTTCCCCTATATTTTATTTGATTTGTTTTAATGTCCCATACAAGAATATATATGGTTTAGGGGTAAGGATCTCGACCGTTTACAAGTTTTCAAAAAGAAGGGGGTGGGGGTTACTCTCTTGGACTTCCCCTATATTTTATTTGATTTGTTTTATTGTCCCATACAAGAATATATATGGTTTCGGGGTGGGGATCTTGACCGTTTACAAGTTATCAAAAAGAAGGGGGGTTAGGGTTACCCCCATGGACTTCCCCTATATTTCATTTGATTTGTTTTATTATCCCATACAAAAGTATATATGGTTTAGGGGTGGAGATCTTGACCGTTTACAAGTTTTCAAAAAGAAGGGGGTGGGGGTTACCCCCGTGGACTTCCCCTATATTTCATTTGATTTGTTTTATTGTCACATACAAGAATATATATGGTTTCGGGGTGGGGATCTTGACCGTTTACAAGTTATCAAAAAGAAGGGGGGTCAGGGTTGCCCCCATGGACTTCACCTATATTTCATTTGATTTGTTTTATTATCCCATACAAAAGTATATATGGTTTAGGGGTGGAGATCTTGACCGTTTACAAGTTTTCAAAAAGAAGGGGGTGGGGGTTACCCCCGTGGACTTCCCCTATATTTCATTTGATTTGTTTTATTGTCACATACAAGAATATATATGGTTTCGGGGTGGGGATCTTGGCCGTTTACAAGTTATCAAAAAGAAGGGGGGTCAGGGTTACCCCCATGGACTTCCCCTATATTTCATTTGATTTGTTTTATTATCCCATACAAAAGTATATATGGTTTAGGGGTGGAGATCTTGACCGTTTACAAGTTATCAAAAAGAAGGGGTGGGTGTTACCCCCATGGACGTCCCCTATATTTCATTTGATTTGTTTTATTGTCCCGTACAATAATATATATGGTTTCGGGTTGGGGATCTTGATCGTTTACAAGTTCTTAAACAGGAGGGGGTGGAGTTGAACCCAGGGGACTAACCTTTCATTTCATTTGATTTGTTTTATTGTCGCATACAAGATTATATATGGTTTCAGGGTGGGGATCTTGACCGTTGACGTTTTCAAAAAGAAGGGGGGTGGGGGTGACCCCTTTTCATTTTACCTATATTTCATTTGATTTGTTTTAATGTCCCATACAAGAATATATATGGTTTAGGGGTAAGGATCTCGACCGTTTACAAGTTTTCAAAAAGAAGGGGGTGGGGGTTACTCTCGTGGACTTCCCCTATATTTCATTTGATTTGTTTTATTGTCCCATACAAGAATATATATGGTTTCGGGGTGGGGATCTTGACCGTTTACAAGTTATCAAAAAGAAGGGGGGTCAGGGTTACCCCCATGGACTTCCCCTATATTTCATTTGATTTGTTTTATTATCCCATACAAAAGTATATATGGTTTAGGGGTGGAGATCTTGACCGTTTACAAGTTTTCAAAAAGAAGGGGGTGGGGGTTACCCCCGTGGACTTCCCCTATATTTCATTTGATTTGTTTTATTGTCACATACAAGAATATATATGGTTTCGGGGTGGGGATCTTGACCGTTTACAAGTTATCAAAAAGAAGGGGGGTCAGGGTTACCCCCATGGACTTCCCCTATATTTCATTTGATTTGTTTTATTATCCCATACAAAAGTATATATGGTTTAGGGGTGGAGATCTTGACCGTTTACAAGTTTTCAAAAAGAAGGGGGTGGGGGTTACCCCCGTGGACTTCCCCTATATTTCATTTGATTTGTTTTATTGTCACATACAAGAATATATATGGTTTCGGGGTGGGGATCTTGACCGTTTACAAGTTATCAAAAAGAAGGGGGGTCAGGGTTACCCCCATGGACTTCCCCTATATTTCATTTGATTTGTTTTATTATCCCATACAAAAGTATATATGGTTTAGGGGTGGAGATCTTGACCGTTTACAAGTTATCAAAAAGAAGGGGTGGGTGTTACCCCCATGGACGTCCCCTATATTTCATTTGATTTGTTTTATTGTCCCGTACAATAATATATATGGTTTCGGGTTGGGGATCTTGATCGTTTACAAGTTCTTAAACAGGAGGGGGTGGAGTTGAACCCAGGGGACTAACCTTTCATTTCATTTGATTTGTTTTATTGTCGCATACAAGATTATATATGGTTTCAGGGTGGGGATCTTGACCGTTGACGTTTTCAAAAAGAAGGGGGGTGGGGGTGACCCCTTTTCATTTTACCTATATTTCATTTGATTTGTTTTATTGTCCCATACAAGAATATATATGGTTTAGGGGTGGGGATTTCGACCGTTTACAAGTTCTCAAACAGGAGGGGGTGGGGTGACCCCAGCGGACTCGCCTTTTATTTCATTTGTTTTTTTGGGTTTTTTTTTCCCATACAAGAATATATATGGTTTCAAGGTGGTGATCTTGACAGTTTACAAGTTTTCGAAAAGAAGGGGGGTGGGGGTGAACCCGGGGACTCCCCCAATATTTCATTTGATTTGTTTTATTGTCCCATGCAAGAATATATATGGTTTAGGGTTGGGATCTCGACCGTTTACAAGATAAAAACGCATTCTCAAATTGAAGGGGGGAAGGGGTAAGAATATATATGGTTAAGGGAGACTTAATTATCTACAAAATGTCTAATAATGAACAGTAAATTTCAAACATCATTTATACAGTCCTTCTAGTAAATTTCAAACTTTATATATACAGTCCTACAGATATTATCAGGAAACAGAGAGTTTTCAAATAAATCTGTCACTCCAATGATTATCATATGCTAAGATATTTCCCAGATCTAATTAATAATGAAAATCATACTTGTAAATCTGAAGGGTTATTCTTTTGAACAGAACTATGGTTTAACATAGTACGCTTACATTACATATATAATAAATAATTTATGTCAACACTGAGTGGCAAAATATGTAAACAAGTTGATACATGCAGGTTTGACCTTAAACAAAATTCTCAGCAGCTATTTCTGTTGAAAATTTCCCTAAATTATCTAATGTTTCATTACTTCACAACTTTTTCTATTACAACAATATTCTAAACTTCTTCTTTTTTTCTGAGTAAGATTTTTCTATTGACCTGTTTCCCAACTTGGTTAGTTTGAAAAGGACCTTTCTGAATTATAATTTGTAAAAGCTTCTTTGCTCCAATGGCTCTTTGTGAAAGCTTTTTTTCTTTTTTTTTGTTTGTTGTTGGTTCTGTTTTTTTTGTTTTTTTTTGTTGTTGGTTCTGTTTTTTTGTTGTTTTTTTTTGTAGTTTTTTTTTTTGTTTTTTTGGAGGGGGGTCTTATACCCACAATACTGGTACGTCTTCTGTGTTTCTAAAATATCAAATTATTTTATTCTATATGGCATCATATTTAGAACTTGAAATATTCCTTTATAATGAGTTGTATGTTTAAATTTACCTGTTAGTAACCTGTCTTCTGCAACACTGCCATTCAATAATACAATATTGTAAAACTGCTTTAATAGTAATTGAGTCTCCACTCACATAAAATCAATGCTATTTTATGACATTATGACATTTACATGTATGTAAAGGGTTTTCCACTTTTCAATCAATTTGATAGATTTTGGTCTCATTTTTACATTATATTCACTATTACCATTAGGGATAAATTGAAAAAAAACTTTTAATGAAGATGTTTATGACATTAAAAGCTTATTCATAAAAAGTATCATTAACATTCTTTCTCTTGTGTCATCATTGAAAGTTGCTTCTGTCATGTCTGTTGTGCAAATATATCACAACACAAAAGAACAATTCATAGTCACTAGCAAGGCACATTTTATACATTTTTCATAAGCAGCAAAGACCAAGTACATTAAATATGATGTCACATTTAAAAGTGGCCACTACTTTCATAGGCTGATAGTGTTTGCTTTTTTTTAAACTTATTTGAAGAGAAATTGAAATGTAAAACAGAATATCATGCCAACTTTTCCAATTTATGGGGGATACCAAACATGAGGACGTTGAGCTGATTCTTGAAATCCTCCTTTCTATAAACTGTATAATACATAAAAAGGATTTAAAGGGTATTTTAATACCTCAAAATAAGCACCCTGCCACATCCACTCTGTGTTTTTGTTAGATGTATTTCTAATTGTATCCATCTGATGAGTTAAGCCTTTTTCAACTGATTTTTATAGTTTGTTCTTATGTTGTGCTGTTATACCACTGTCCCAGGTTAGGGGGAGAGTTGGGCGCCCGCTAAATTATTTAACCCCGCCACATTCTGTATGTGCCCGTCCCAAGTCAGGAGCCTGTAATTCAGTGGTGGTCGTTTGTTAATGTGTATCATAATTGTTTTTCGTTCATTATTTTGTACATAAATTAGGCCAATAGTTTTCTCATTTGAATTGTTTTACATTTGTCATTTAAGGGCCTTATACAGCTGACTATGAGGAGTGGGTTTTGCTCATTGTTGAAGGCCGTACGGTGACCTATAGTTTTTAATTTCTGTGTCATTTGGTCTCTTGTGGAGAGTTGTCTCGTTGGCAATTATACCACATCTTCATATTTTTATATTCAATTGAGTTAAAATGGCTTTTAAGCACATAAACATGTATATATTCTTTCAAACCCATAGTTAATTAGATAAAAAGAATTGTAATTCAAAGGGTCCTGTGTAAAATTGTAATGTTGACTTGCAAAAGTCTATATTTTTACATCAACAAAATTTCGATGCTTGTTTTTGAAAAAGCTTCTATCCAGGTTTATTATGTAACAATTAATTGAGGTTTAACAAAGTTATTGATGTCTAAAAAATTATATTCTTATACTGTATGTGAATGTTAACTGCATAAAATATGTCTATCTAGAAGTATTGAAAATACTAAAAAATGAAAAAAAAGTATTTTCAAATTTCGTTCAGACATTATTTCTTAATGATATTAAAAGCTTCTTGAAAACCCATTGGTGGCCTTCGGCTGATGTCTGCTCTATGGTCGGGTTGTTGTCTCTTTGACACATTCCCCATTTCCATTCTCAATTTTATCTGTCATAGTTTCATAAAATTCTATGAGGGTTTGACAAAGTTATTTGTGACTTTTTAACTCCAGACTGTATCTAAACATTATTTACTTACATCAATTTCAAAAAGTTTTGCTTCAACGGTGATTAATAGTGAGAAGTACCGTATATCGGGGTTTTTTTTTCGCGTCAGCTTTTTTTCGCGATTTGATGACATTATGGGCAGGTTAAATTTTCACTGTGTACAATTTTCACTGAAAGGGAAAATACACGCGAAAAAATAACTCATTCGTATTGTTAAAGATGTAAACAACATAAATTTTATTGGCTGGTAGGTAATGGATTACAAATAAATATGAGTACTACAAACTTAATACACATAATTCAGAGAACTTTCAAGGAACGTTAATTATGTACATTGGGACATGCTGAAAATTGAAGTCTTTGATCATTACAGATATATAGATATCCGTGTAAATCTAATTTATTTTTATTTTATTTTGACATTGATATATCCAATTTTTTAGGGTTATGACACCAATCAATAGATCGTCGCTAATTAACATTTTTTAACATGTCACTGATTGTTGTGTTGTCAAAAGGTGTGACCCGTACGATAAGCCAGTTTAACTATTATGAAAACAGAGATCTTAATTAAGTCTGCTTATTCTTATGGCCTGTCGTCAAACAACATAAAAGACCTCATAATAAACAGTTTAATGTTCGAAACTTTGCAACAACGGAAAATCTTGGAATATGCACGGAAATTTATGCAGGGTCAAATTTTCGTGTTTCTTTAGGTGCAGCGAACAAAGTGAAAATTAAACACACGCGAAAAAAAAAGATATACGGTATGACAGAGAGCCATTTAACTTGCACTGGGATCAAAACAATGTCTGAGCGAGGTCATATTACTTCAAGAACTTTTCTGGGTTCATTTGAACTTAAAACCTCACTTCATACATTTTTGTCAGTTTACAGTATAACTAAGAGTGTCATAAAAGTTCTACTATAATGAAATTATATATGTATGGTAGTTTACTGTGTTTCCCTCAGTTTTAGTTTGTAACCCGGATTTGTTTTTTCTCAATCGATTTATGAATTTCGATTAGCGGTATACTACTGTTGCCTTTATTTACTGACCTTTGAAACTCAACAAAATGATTGAATTGATAACTAATAAGGTTAGTAAGATAGACTGATCAAAAGAAAAAAATCTGACATCAAAGATTAAAGTAGCAAACATCATTAAGTCAACAGAGACAAAATTAGGGTCAGACCACAGGGGCTTGTTTTATAAATGTTTTTGGTTTGGAAATATGTCCAATAACACTGATTATTATAACAAGCATTCTGAGAGTATTGCATGGCAATACATAGTCCCCTACCGGGTAAAAATTCATTATACTGGAACAAAAAGCAAACTTGTTCTATAACTTGTCATGGTGTAAACAAAAAGAAAATATCAAGTCAATATCTTCAAGCATGACTTAAAACAGTGTGGAAAACTAATTAAATGAGTGAATTTTTCAAGTCCAAGGACCATAACTCTCCGCAAAATTATCAGATCGAAAAAAAATTTCGAACTTGATCTGTATAACTTGTCATGATAAAACTATATACCAATTATCAATCAATCAATATCTTCAAGCATGCATATATGATGAAAATAAAATGCTCCGCTGGGCGCAGCTTGATACGACCGCAGAGGTCGAACCCTGAACAGTTGGGGCAAGTATGGACACAACATTCAAGCTTGATACAGCACTGAATTTGGATTGTGATTAAATATTTGACACAGCATAGGTTTCTGACACAGAATGAATGTGGTCTAAGAACTTAACAATTTTTAATTTACCTATTCAAACCATATCATTATTATTTGCTTTTATATATAAATCAGAAATAAACAATTTAAAATGAAAAATTTTAAAGAAAAAAAAAGGAAAAAAAATTCCCCCCAAATTTTTTCAACCCCCTTATGATTCATCACCCCCATCTCAATCCCAGCCTTCCCATTGTGGTATGGTACCTTTCAGTACAATTTCAGAGAGATCTATACACTTGAACACAAGTTATTGTCTGGAAACTAGAAAAATGCTTGTTTGTTGGCCCCTTTTCGGCCCCAAATTCCTAAACGTTTAAGGCAATTACCCCAAACTCAAACCCAGCTCTCCCTTTGTGATATGAAACCTTGTAGTACAATTTCATAAAGATCCATAAACTTACACACAAGTTATTGTCATGAAACTAGAAAAATGCTTGTTTTTGCCCCTTTTTGGCCCCTAATTCCTAAAATTTTGAGGCAACTACCCCTAAAATCAATCCCAGCCTTCCCTTTGTAGTATGGTACCTTGCAGTACAATTTCAGAGAGATCCATACACTTGAACACAAGTTATTGTCTGGAAACTAGAAAAATGCTTATTTTTGGCCCTTTTTTTGGTCCCTTTTTCCTAAACGTTTTAGGCAATTACCCCCAAACTCAATTCCAGCTCTCCCTTTGTAATATGGAAGCTTGTAGTACAATTTCAGAAAGATCCATACACGTACACACAAGTTATTGTCATGAAACTAGAAAAATGCTTGTTTTTACCCCTTTTTTTGCCCCTAATTCCTAACATTTTAAGGCAATTACCCCCAAAATCAATCCAAGCATTTCCTTTGTGATATGGAACCTTGTGGTACAATGTCAGAGAGATCCATACACTAACACACAAGTTATGTCGGGAAGTTACAAAAATGCTTATTTTTGCCCCTTTTTGGCCCCGCAATTCCTGAACTGTTGGTACCATAACCCCCAAAATCAATCCCAACCTTCCTTTTGTGGTATTGAACTAATAGTAAAATTTCATAGAGATCCATTCACTTAAACTAAAGTTAGAGTGCGGAAACCAATGTGTCTTCGGACGACGACGACGACGCCAACGACGAGACGACGCCAACGTCATACCAATATACGACCGCAAAAAATTTTTGCAGTCGTATAAAAAGTGTGGAAAACACTTTAACATTGGATATGATAAATAGTTCTCTAAAATTAGATATGATTTAATACAGTGTATATTAGACTTGCTACAATTCCCTTTCTTTTATTTCTTTCTTATTAATTTATATGTTTACTGTTAACTTCCAGTATACGGATTGCCCTTCTGCAGATGTCAGTATAATGGTAGTCTCCTAGTTATAGCAGTAAAATTGTTAAAGGGGCAAAATTAAAAAAAAGTAATAAGGAAGGGAGATGTAGCAAGTCTAAGTGTATATCTATTGTCAAATTATAATCAAATATAATTAATAGTTCCAAATATGTTTTCCTTTATTTGTCACAAACTAATATAGATTGGTAACTTATCTATAAAATGTCAACAATTTTTATCTACACAATTTAATGTAATATATACATTAATAAAAATAGATTATTATCTAATTAAAGGATTTCACTTCATAATTTTTTTTTTATATATATATAGCAATCAGAAAATTAGTTTATACAAAATAACAAACAAACCTGCCAAAAATTCTTCAAATAACTTACCAAAGAATGTCTTTTAAAAAATAAGTTATCTCCCTTTGTACATAAATATGGTTTAACATAGTACTCTAACATTAGATATGATCCAGAGTTATGGTCCATAACTCTGGACTAAATCATCAGACCCGAACAAAATTCAGACTTGATCTATAACTTGTCATGGCAAAACTATATACCAAATATCAAATCGATATCTTCAAGAAGGAAGAAAAAAAGTGTGGAAAACTGATTTGCCAGACTGACGGATGGACAGACGGACAGAGTGCAAACCTAAAGTCCCCTTCGACTTCGTCGGTAGGAGACAAATTATCATCCTTCCCTACGCCCATATCACCCTGCTTCCTAATTTTTGTATCACGGCTTTGAGACGTGGGCAGAACTCGAAATAATCAGTGATATTACAATGTTTGAAGAGATATTAAAGTCATACGAACTTCTTGTAATTTTAATGTTATCGAAGTTATTGAACCAATGCATGCATATATACTAAACTAAGTCCTGTATAAACTTTTTGTATATTCATTACGAATCTATAACATATCATTGACAAATAATATTTCATTCAGTGATTGTTGATCGCAAGCTAATTAACTTTCAAGTTTGCTGCCGAAGTTTACTGGATCGTGACATTGATAATCAATCAACACAGAGCATGTGGAGCTCATGACAAATAAGTGAATTGAAAGAGCCATGATATTTATTTTTTGTATTTCCCATGAGTTCCCATTTTTTAATTAAACTTTTCCTTAACAATTCTTAAATGACTTGTATTAAATTTGTTCTTTAAGAATCAGCTGCAGTTATTACTATTTACCTTCCAGTGCACGTTTGATTACATTCTTTCCCCCTGAGGCCTCACACATGCGCTGTGCTGTTGCGGAAGTTCTAACGAGAGGTCTCATAGTTAAGGTCACTGCATACAGGAAAATATCGGAGAATTGTTGTATACAGGAAGACAATAATTCAACAGCAGCACATTTATGAAGATTTTGATAATATAAAGGATTTTCTTTTACAAGAAAGTTCACGTACACTTGTTTAATAGTAAAACTTAACCATTCAAGTAAAGTATATTCAACTTTTATTCTAATTTGAAGTTTCATTCATATGAATTTAAGCTTATTTTTGTCAAAGCCTTTAATAACTGTCTAAGGGTGGGGGGAAGACCAGCAAAAAGCAAGATAAAACGATTATTTGGTTTTCAGTGTGTAGATACAGTAATTAAGCTATCAGCAGCTCAACACACTGTGAAGCTTTTTTTCCTCTTTGTTGTGCTCACTCGCCAAAAAGGTTCTAATTGTGGCTTAAGCTGACATTTAGGAATATCAATGTGCAGAAAACTTGAAAATCTATACAAATCTACTAGGATATATTTATAATACTAAACCCCTGCAAGAAAACATCAATGGTCAGACTGTGTATGTCATCTTTATATTGTTCATACACGTAATTGTTATGCCTTTAACCCTCTTATCGGTGAATTTGTGCTTAATTGAGTTATTATATAAAATTCCCTGAACTTGAAATATTGTCGTTGAGCAAGGAAAAAGCAAAACGAAATGGAGACATTTGGGAGTGATGTCGTCAATGTACATTCAAGAAAATCTCATAACATAAAAGAAAACAAATATTCAATAAATAAATTTACTTTTATGTCTATATGTTCAACTTTTCATTACTTAATTTGTGGGGGATTTGTCAGTCTCATGCTGGTCTTTTACAACCACGACTGAACCGCTGACAAACCTTATCCTTTACAGATAAGATAAGATAAGATAAGATAATTTTATTGGTTCAAAATCCAAAATTATAGGATTGTTACCAAGACAATGCATAAACATAGAAACAAAATCTGACCACATTATAAACATTATATATATATAACTGTATATCCCCTCCATTATTAAAAGAAAATATTGTTACAATAATAAATGAATGTATATAATCTCTGCTGAGGAGTCGATACCACAAAGTTATTAAGTACTCAATAAAGCATTTCTAGAATTATACATGGTGCTTATGAATTTCACAATAATTTTAATTATATCAGTCTCACCACAGGTATACAAAAATTTAAATCTTGCTTCATTAGTCATATTTAAAAAAGAGGGAACTATTTCACTAATTTTGGAAAATAATTGTTCTCTAATTGTATTCAGTTTTGTACATATTATAGTGAAATGAAATTCATCTTCTACTTCTAAAAGACACAAGGGACAAATTCTTTCTTCTACAGGTGTTTTAGTGTGTCGTCCTTGTTCAATTTTAAGAACACTATTACTTATGCGAATTTTGACAAAATGTCCTATTACTTTTCTGTCAATATTTAACAATAAATAGGTTTCCAATTTGTAATTTTCTTTAAGCTGCCTATATGTTCTGAGCTTATTACCGTGCAATGATTTATCATCACAAAAAATATTTTCTTTCCAATAATTCAGATATCTATCATTAAGTTTGGTATGAAGTGCATATAATAAACGCCTTTTTGAAATAGTATCATGGTTTTCCCAAACATGTAAAAAATTTAATGTAGCAAGTAGCTGTTCAATCTTTTTCGCAAATCCATTGGTTAATTGCAGGTTTGAACTATATACATCTTTAAGTAAACAATTATTACCAGATTTTATCACATGCAACCAGAAGCCATGTTTTAATGCTTCTATAAAAACTGGATACATACCAAGTTCAGCTAGTACTGCTAAATTGACAGCTGCTTTATTTACTCCAATTAAAGTTTTTGCAAATTTAATCTGAATTTTATTGGTAGCTAATGGCCAATATTTTGACTCTAGATTTGTAATATCTTTAATCATATATAGAGACCAAACTTCACTACAATAAAGAAGTATAGGTTTAACACAGGCATCAAAAAGCTGGAGGTGAGGTAAACATTAATATCTTCAGAAAATAACAGTTATCTAATACAAATTATAGCTTTTGAGGCTTTTTTACAAAGAAGTCTCACTGCCTCAGTAAAACTACCAGAGGGTTTAAACAGTATACCCAAATATTAATATTCTGTACAGTGTTCCAAAACATTATCATTAAATACAAATTTGTCTTTTGTAAGTTTTTTACCAGATTTGTTAAAAATCATAATTTTGGTTTTGTCAAGATTTACTGTTAAATCCCAACTAGTGCAATATAAACTTAGCTTATCAAGGCATTTTTGTAGGCCATTAGCAGTTTCAGAAATAAGAACTTAATCATCAGCATATAACAAACATGAAATATTATTATCATCTAACTTGGGCGGATCACATATGGAGTCAAAAATAGGGAGTTAATCATTAATATATAATGAAAATAATGTGGGACTTAAAATACACCCTTGTTTTACTCCAACTGTGGAATTAAAAAAATCAGTGACACCTTCAGAGATCTTCACGTAGTACAAAACCTCTTTATACATATCTCTCATTATACCGAAAAAGAGGCCATCTATGTTGTAATAAGACAATATGTAAAAGAGAGCCTCCCTGTTAATAGTATCAAATGCCTGCCTGAAATCTATAAAACAGGCATATATCTATTTTGATGATTTAAATGCCTTATCAATAATAGTTTTAAGAGTCAAAACATGATCACTTGTTCGACTTCCCTTTCTAAATCCAATTTGCTCACGACAAATAATTTTATTTCTTTCAAGATATTTTTCTAATCTACCATATAAAACTTTGAGAAAGAATTTTCTTAAACAACTTGAAAGGGCTATACCTCGATAATTAGATGGATCATTAAAATACCCACCCTTAAAATTGGGCTTAATAAAATGTTCTCTCCATAAAGTTGGGTAAATACCAGACTTAAGAATAAGATTAAACAATTTTACATAAACATCAATATTCATATTACAAGATATTTGCAACATTTCATTTGTAATACAATATGAACCACTTGCTTTATTATTCTTTAAAGATTTAGCTGCAATAACCACCTCCTCAGTTGTAATATAACTGTTTAAAATCTCAGTATTACAATCATTAAAAGCAGTTTAAATTTTCTGATCGTTAAGTTCATTTTTATCATAATCAATATTCATTAATTTATTAAAATATTCAAACCATCCCTAGGTTGTATGTTAGAGCTAGGATCCTTGAAGTTCTCCTTTTTTAGTTTTTTAATAGTTTTCAAAAAATCATCTAAACAGCTATTATTTGAATCTATAATCTGTTTTATCATTTTATGTCTAAATTGTCTATATTTTTTCCTTATGACTTTATTTAGTTCCTTTTTATGATATAATACTTTGTGTCTAAGACTATCATTCCAGAGCTCAGTACACAATTTTCTAGTCAGACTTTTTAGATACCTATATTTAGATTCACATTCATTATCATAATATGGCTTTTTTGCTTTTCTTCGTTTACTTCTCCTGGCTATAACAGAGGTTTTATTAGTATTACTTAAAAAAGCAGCATTGTATAATATTGATGATATACTTGAGACTGTGTCATTAACACTTTGAGCTAAATGGAATCAAGTGCATTATTTGCATCCATTTTTTAGGTTAAATTATCTAATTCAGAGTTAATAGTTTTAAATTTTATTTTAACATATTAGACTTAAAAATTTCTTCTCGTTTATTAGTCCATTTAACTCTTCTAAGAGTAGGCTTTACATAATTATTCAATGGCTCCTTTACTAATTGAGATAGTATGGTTATTGAAATTGGACAGTGATCAGAGATTGTTGGTTCATATTGACCTACACTAAAATTGACAATATTTGGTAATAAGCAATAGTCATCAATAGACACACCATTATGATTATAGAAAGTAATTTAAAATTTACCTTTCGAATCACCAAGTGTTCTTCCGTTAAGGATTCTTAATTGAGATTCTGCGCATAAGTCAAGTATAAGTTTTCCATAGTTATTAGTTTTTTGGTGTACTTGAGTATTTCTAAATTTGCATACACTATCTGCGACATAATTAGTGGGAAGAAACTGTCATCTACTTCATTTTTTATGAAATCTAACTCTTTACAGTTAATATGTGCATTTAGATCTCCCATGAGGATAACGTCCCCTGATATACTATATTTAGCAATATCTGTTTCAAGTTGCTCAAAAATTGGTTTATCAAAATGTGTTCTTAACGTGTAAGATGAGTTGGAAGGGGGAATATATAGGAAACATAAATATACATTTCTATCAAAACTGAAAAAATTCTTGTCTAGTTTGAACCACATTATATCATCTATGGATTTATCCATCAACTTTACACCTGATAATATTTCCTTCTTTAAAAAAGTAGCTAAACCACCTCTAGCCTTATTTGAATCAGAGGACCTACAGTTTACAAAACATTTATAACCATCATAGTTTAAAATCTCTTTGGAGGGGATATGTGTTTCTGAAAAACAAACAATATCTACAGTCATAATTTGACAAATAATATTATCATCTAGTTTACAAACTCTGTTACCACTTATTCTTTTAAACATTCCATTAACATTCCAAGAGCTGATAGATAATTGCTTTGATACTTTAATACACATGATTAAAATCTAAATTTTGAATTAACATTTCAAATTGCACAGGGGTTGGTGAATTGCAGAACAGATAGAAAGGGAAATTAAAATAAAAACTAAAATAAAATAAAAAGTTACTATTAGTATTTGTATAAATTTCAAGACCGAAACTTTACTTGCTTTAAGTATTTGCTTTAACTATATTCTAGAAGAAATAAAATAAAAGTGCTGGCCTTCTACTAGGATACAAGCTGGAAAATTACTTAATATTTCCAGAACTTTAATTAATTCTAAGTATAACAATATTTTCTTTTGCCATCCTTGGCTAATCCTTTCTCTTCATGCTAAAAGAAAATACCAACAAAATATAACTTCTACAAGAAGTTTATGGAAATAATAATAATCAAAATGTATGATCAGTTCTTAATATATCAAAATACATATTTTAATTAGTAAGAGTTATCTTATAGTCTACATTAAGCTTATTTTCCTAAGATCCATAATGGTGAAAAACACTTGCTACTGCCGATGCGATACTAGCGGCTAAAGTCTGATGATCAAAACTTATATTATAAGTGTGTTCTGGCTTTCTGTCATAGTAAATGTTGGGTGACCTTTGGTAGCGGTTAGCATCTGGAGCCTCAGAGATTCGTCTTCTGTCACTACGATCACTGTTCTTTCTATTAGGTGTATTGTGTGGGTAGTGAAAATCATTCCTATTCCTGATTGTGTCTTTCTGAGATTCTCTATATGAATTCACAGATAGATTGTGTTGTGAAACCTGGTTCCTAGTGCGTGGGAATAAGGTGTTTCTTAGGTTCCCAGCTAATACACGAACTCCTTCATTTTTCATCAGTCTAAATGAATCCAATATAATTTTTTTACCACATTACCATTTGACATGAAGTTGCTGTTTCTACAGATTTTTATGTTAGTAGCTGTGTCATATTTTGACAAAATTCTGTCATTAAAATCTTGGATTTTTACGTTAAGCCCTGCAAGTTGTGAAGGCAACACCAGTGAAATAACTACCAATTCTGCTCTTCCTAAGACCTTTTCTATTAGATCAGTATATTTACTAAAGGCGTCTTCTGCTGATTCATTTTTCAGGTTATTGATTCCTACGTGAATAATGATTGTTTCTACACAGGAGACTCTGTCTACTTGCCCTAAAGCTTCTCCAATTGTGTACGTGGTATATTTTATACCCTCTTTACCTGATCTTAAAAGTAGTCTTCTAATATCTACAAAATAACAAATAGAGTCATGCATGAAGATGACATCAGTGTTATCTAGTTCAATGATATCATCTGTTTTCCTTTTTGTCATGTTAGAGTTTGAGTTAGGTTGAGAAAGATGGTTGGTATGAGCAACTTTTTCCGTAGGACTTAAATGATTTGTTGCACTCTCTCGCGTCGATATATTGTTTTGTTGATTTCCTACATTTGTCCTTTGAGTTTTTTCCATGGCTCAATCGGGTAACCCTGACAGTCATATAAAAAGGACTCTATCCTATCTTGTAAGTCCTTGATCACTACATCTTTTTCTTCAGTTCTTGCTTTGACATTATACCTAAGTTCTTCCCCATCTTTATTGGCTTTATCTATAAGGAAAACTAGCTTTTCATTGTCTAAATCAGATTCAATTTTTGACTTTCTAATTTGTTCAAGTTGGTTTTGAAGTTCTAAGTTTCTTTTCTCCACATCCTTTTTTACAGTATTCAAATCTTTTTCTTTATTTGATCGGAGGAGTTCGTTATCTCTTTTAGTTAAGTTTATCCTCTTACAGCGCCATCTATGTTTAGCATAAGGAAGATAAAAACATGAAAACGGTGATTTGATGTGTTGTAAGGCAACAATTTCATACGATTAAACCAAATAGGTATTGAAGCTTCTTGACACTGTATGGTAAGAATTTTAACCACTTTTATATTATTTTTATTATTTTGCAACTAGATCTGGTCATTACCGATATCAAGTAAAGTATCTAAAAAAATAACAAACTAGCTGCGTGCTGAAATGCGAAATTGACATATTTGAAAGGATTATACGCTAATGAAAATTGTGTCACTACAAATATTAAGCTAAATCATTTTGAATAGATATGACAAATTATATCTCTTAAAAAATACTTCCATTAATTTGAAGAAAAAAAAGATGGGTCATTGTACGGTATGATTTGCTTGTAACCTAGCTGTTAAAGAAAATAATTAGATCAAGCTGAGAAATCTGTATCTTTTCCATGTTTAAAAAAAATATAAAAATCTTAAACCAAACAAATGTCAAATTATTCCTCTCAGTAAAGGTTGAGAAATCCTCTTCAAAATGTTTTCATTTCTATTCAGTTTTGGTGAATTTTCAAAGTATCAACAAACAGACATAAAAATATGGATGTAGCTTTGTATGATATTTAACAATGAATTCTGCTCAAACCGATGCGAGGGGTCAACTTGAACTTACTACCAGGCATGAGGAATATTGCTCATTGTTGAATGCCTTATGGTGACTTGAAGATGAAGGACAACAATAAAAACGTTCCATTTTATGGTTTTACCATGTTTTGATATTAATAGCGTCTCATGTACATTTACTTTATATCCCTTCATATTTTCATTGGGTATACGACAGACTAAAAAACTGCTTACATACTACAACTAAAAATCAGAAAGCTTCAGACAGTATAGCAAATTATTCTCTTCGTAACAGCTGAGAAATCCTTGACAAAATGTCTTAATTTCTGATTATACTAAGAATACATGAAAAATAGAGAAAAATGGCAATTAAAAATTTTAAAAGTTTAAGAAATGACCCCCTTTTTTTACCCAAACATTCATGTACATACCTTTTGTTTGGGTTTTTAATTAATATTGTAAATATTTGAACCTTTTATCCAGTTAAGACAGAAGAAATTGTGTCATGTATTTATATATATAATTATGTATTTCCCTTTTGAGTCTGAAATAAATCAACATTTTATTATCTTATAATTTGGTTTGAATCTTAACTTTGATACACCAACCATGCCGACTCTACATAAATATTGATTCATTCTATGCTGTAAACTGCAGGTATATTATCTTAAACATATCCTTGATAAATTAATGGAAAAAAAACAAAGTTTATTCTCTTGTTTCTCGCATATTAAAAAAAGACAATTTAATGTATGTTTCAAAATTTACTTATTCAGAATAATTGATATTCAGATTTTTTACGCTAAATTTGTTTGCTAGTCACTAAATTATTCTTCTTGTTGCTAATTTGTTTCTTCTTGTCGCTTCTTGTCGCTTCTTGACGCTTCTTGTCGCTACTTGACGCTAATTAGTGAGACCCTTTACGTTGAAAGTAAAGATATCTTTATTATGATTATTTTTTCTTTTTCTTAGTGATGAATATATATAATAATCAAAAATAGAATATAAAATAACTATTTTGAGAAAAGAAAACGCAAACTATAAATCATTTCCCATGTTCCGACGACGAGTTGTTGTAACCCAGTAAACAATCCAACGTTGACATTACGTTGTGACAACGTAATACTATCTATATGACAACGTAGTAAAATTACGTTGGTACAACGTAATTTTGTGGACTCCAAGGCACGTGCTGACAACCATCCACACAACGTTGGCACAACGTAATTTGTGACGTAATTTATTACCATCATAAGACGTTGTAACAACGTCGCAACACAATTGTAAATGTCCATTGTCCTCATTTGATTGGTAGGAGCAATATAATTCCATTGAAGAAGTAAAGAGGGTCTATATTTATTCTTTTGATCTGTTTTAAGTTGTAAATTTTTCTATGTAGGAAAGATGGACACAATGTCGATATGTACTCTATTTCCAAACTGCAAGCTGTGTATTATATTGTCACAAAAGGTTTTTTTTTACCTTTTTGCCAGGTTTCAATGTCAAATGTACAAATATCTCGTTTTCCCAAAAACTTTGCATTATGTTTTACATTAAACCTGTAGTTTTGACTTTTGTCCAATTCATGTTTCACACAGTTGTTTAAGGTTAAAGTTTTAGTTTTTAACTTTTGTAATACTGAAGTACAAGATTTACACATTTCCATTTAACAAAAACAACTTTTCTCTAAAATTTTTTACACATAATACTAATCATAAAAGGAGATTTTGTATGATGGCCAATGAGACAACCCTCTATCCTAAAATCAAATACTGATGATGTTAGCAATTATAGGTAACTGTACAGCCTTCAACATGACATCTTGGTACATGCTGCAACTTCTGAATGTTCAGGGTTTCAATGTTCTAGAATATACATGGTGGAAATTCTAGAATGTAGATTTCACTTTGACGACGGAAATATTTTTTAATGAATTATTCAGAAATACAACAAACTACCACATATACCTTAATATTTACTGTAGATTCATTCAGCTGGAATCACTACACAATGACAAGCTAGGAAAAAAGTTTGGAAAAAGGCCCAAAAGCTGACTGTCTAATTTACAAATATATATTCTACACAACTTATACACACTTCTAAAAATATCCCAAATGAAGAAATTCCTGAAATTCAATCAAACTAACTATTGCTTTTTTTCCATTGACCAACTAGAAATAGACCTATCCAAAAGTTAAGACTTCTTTTTTCTTAGCTACATGAACCAATAAAAAAATAATAATATGTTTCTGAATTTTTTTTATTTTTATTCCAAATTTTAGTCTTGTGTTGGTTGTATACATATCATTCCAAATTTTGGTTTTCTGTCCTCTGATCAGCTGGTCGTGTGTTGGTTTCAGGTCTCTGAAAAAATAATAATCATAAATTATAAAATACAAAAAAAAAATTGATTCCAACTTATGAATTACAGCAGTTCTTAAAAAATATCCTGTGTGTAAACATAATTAATATTTTTTCTATTGCTGGTCGTATAATAAATCTTGCAGATCCATAATTATGTTGTGTTGTTACTGAGATGTTTGTATCTTTGCCAATTATACACATTTTGATAATGTATGTTAGAAATTTTAACATAATTTCAACAGTATATAATAATTTATAACTTTTGGTTAACCTTTGTTCTTATTTAAAAAAGAAATTTGTTGTCAAATTGAACATGTGTTAATGAAATTATAGCTGTTCCAGAAAATTCTATGTCCGCCCCCCAGGGACGGCCCTTTTTTTAACCCCCAGCACCGACAGAATTAAAAATAAATAAGAACAACACTCCCTTTGCATTTGGTATTTCATATACAACCACCCCCACATAAAATTTAAAAAAAGTGTAACAAAAAATTTATTCCGCCGGAACAAATTTCATAGGAAATATGTTCCACCAGACTTTATATCACATAAAATATGTTCCAGCACTGTAAAATTTGTTCCGGAACTAATTTTATGACCAAATGTGAAATAAGTTCCGGAACAAAAATCATAGCTCCATGAATTTTGTTCCAATTAATATTAAGAGTTTTAAAAAGTTAAATAAGTTCCTGTGATATTTGTTTTAAACGAACGTGTACATATTTCATAGAAATCAATGAATAAGTTCCGCTCAAACCTAATTTTACTTTATTTATTATTGATATAATACCGGTACTTATTTTTATAATGCACTTGAATGATAACTTTAAACTCACTGATGACAAATGCTCAGTATATAAGATAACTTGTTTAACCAGTGGAACATATTTCATAGACAAGGAACTTATTTCACCAGGTGAGAAACAAATCTCACAAACCCAGAACTTATTTCACCAGATAAGGAACAAATTTCATAAACCTGGAACTTATTTCACCAGGTAAGGAACAAATTTCACCAACCTGGTACTTATTTCACCAGGTAAAGTGTGGAACTTATTTTATAGAGATGGAACAAATTATATAGAAATCATCTGTGAAAAAAGTTCTCCCAGAACATATTTCCTGTGATATTAGTTCCACTGGAACTTTTTTCACAGGAACAAATTTTGGCTCACAATATCATATGCCAATGAACGCAATGTATAAAATCAACAAATTATAATTTGATAAATAAAATTAATAAAAGAAGAATGTGTCCATGAGCCACAAATGATGTTATTAATGACATAACTAAAGAACAGTAAAACAGATGCTCTCCAAATTCAAACTCTGCGTTTTATGATAATAAGCATTGTGTATAAATTTCATAACATGTGGTTCAGGCAAACTTAAGTTAGAGAACAGAAACCAATTTTGAGTTCAATGTATGTTTGTACAGTACAAGAGTAAAACTATATCACTCAGTGAAGGAGGGTATAAAAAGAGCTGATCAACTGATGTTTACCTTTTTATAACTTGGTCCATCTTTTTGAGCTGGTGCATGCTTAAGTGTTACTGAATGCATTCCTCAACCTCAGACACATTGGATCTGTGGATTTTTATACAAGACTCTGGAAAAAATTATAAATACATTCAATTATCTTCTATATTCTTCCATCTGTTTACATGCGGGTCAGTCCAACAAATCTTTGGGAGAACAAGGTAAGTGACAAATTTACATGCATTCCAAAATTTTATAAGTTTTATGATTGATTACAACATTGTTTCTGATCACATATTTATTAGTGAGAGTTGATTATATCTCGTCATTGATAAACATGTAGATTTCATACCATAAATTGAACAGCAAAAAAGACGTCCCTATATACTGTTTTTTTTAACACCAGTAAACTGGGTTTTACCCTGAAAACAGAAAATTTTACCCAACTTTTCCCGACTGGACCCTAGTCTAAATAATTAGGACGTCTTGGAAGGCTAATTTAATTTTTTTTCTGTGACATCTTCCTACGACGACCTAGTCCCAAATAATTATGACGTTTTGGAAGACTATTTAAATTTTTTTCTGTGACGCCTATCTACGACACAATTGTCTATTCCCATGTCAGACCCAGTGATACATTGATTGATTGTTGGTTGCTTAATGTCCAGTGGCGATTATTTCATGCATGTTCAGGACGACCCCCAGTGATACATGTAGTATTATCATTTATAGGCCGAGTTTATAATATGCCAAGTTTGTAATGTGCCGAGTTTTTAATGGGCCGAGTTTGTAATGGGCCGATTTTGTAATGTGCCGAGATGTCTAGCTTCGCATTTGTGGTATTGATAAGACTTTTATGCTTCCAACATTATTAAAAAATAACAGTGCAAAAGACACTTGCAGCTTTAAGATATAGGGATAGTAGCTCTTGTCATGGATAGAAAACAAGTGCCTGTGCACCCCCCACCCACTTTTCTTTTTACTTTCTACAGTTTATTGCATATATCTTAAAATACAACACAAGTTAGTCGAGCAATTTGAAAAATGGATTCAAATAACACAAATGTTGGCTGAAATATCTTGTATCAGTGCAATATTGACAGTAAAAGAAGAAGTATCATATTTCAACACGGTCACGGACAACAGACTTGAAAGAGGCGCCCAACACGGCAACATATGTTTTATTTTCTTCAATCATACTTGTTTTTATCATGGAGAACCTTTTTGGCGTAATGTGCAATTATTATATGACCTTTTTCTTTGTTCTGGAATCTGGATCGAGCTAAATTTCACTGCATGCTGCAAGTTTTATCACTGTTTTTAAAAATCAAGCGGTGAAAGTGCGCATGCTCAGACTTTTCATAGTATACAGCGGTAAAACCCGAGTACTGCTGAACGTTCTACTATTATAACCAACCGTAAAAAAGTTAAAACCCGATTATGAAATTAAAATAATAAATGATGACAAAACTTGAATGATATATCAAACAATAAATATTCATATAAAATGTATATATTAGAACATTAAAATTGGATTTGTAATATTTTCTTGGACATTTTGGTGCAAATTATGTCTGTGCGGGAAAAAAGGGGGATATTGTGAAAGTCGAAAAAATCGTAAATACATTCTAGTGAAGGTGAATGATATATCCAGGAAGACTCATACCCACAAAGTTCGTCCCATAAAACCAGATTTATCACTGTGTCACTGGTATTCACAGGGTTTGTTCACTACGTTATTATAATATTATAATGTTGATACGACGTAACAAAATGTTACGTCGGATTATGACAGTTATAAGCACGTTGTCACAACGTAATAAAATGTTAAATCCTGACAGGGTACTAAATTTACGTAAATTCAACGTAATTTTATAACGTCGTCTGTACGTCTGCATCCAACGTTGGGTTTTTACGTTCCCACAACGTTGGTACGACGTAAACTCAAGACATGACGTTCAGACGACCATTAAAGGGAAATCACACCATTTATACTACTAATAATAATTCATTGAAATTTTGCATGTAGACAGATCATACTTATTAAGATATTTTAGGCGAAAAAAAAATTGGGGTCACCGATGTTGTTTTCGAGATATGACGTCATCAAAACTTAAAGAATCGCGTTATAACGAAATATAGAAATACCGCTCTAAATTGTTAAAAAAGACAAACTTATTGAAAAAACATGTTTAACTGGAATAACAAAAACAGTCAAATGTAACTTGTACCTTATGAACATTTATTTGTTTCGGTTTCCTTATTTTTGAAGGCATTTGAACATTTCCCGCCATTTTTAATTGCTATTTATAATAGATTTTTCTTGAAATAAAAAAAATCTACTAATGTTTTTCCCTTCAAACTTCTGCAAAAGTTGCAGCTTCAGGGAAGATTTTAAAAGCATAAATAAAAAAGGGGGGTCACCGATGTTTTAAAACCGCTAAAACGGAAATAATCTTTATTATTGAATTTTGGCGGGAACTATAACCTTTTAACGTTATAGAACGACGTTGCTGGTATAACAGCATTTCTTGCAACGCTTGGGTTGAATTAAACCTTTTCACTACAAAATATAATATCATTTTTGAACATTTTTTAAGGTATTTTGATTATTCGTTGATATCTTTATCAATCTATCGAATCGTTAAACATAGATACAATAACAGTTTATTATAAAGTAATTGTCAAAGTTGAAGTCATCTCATTTTTTTAATTGCATTTGTTGTATGCGGAAAACGAATGTTTGCCTCATGCCGTATTATAGAAATAATTTTCGGCTTCCAGATAAAGAATCTTCTACCTCGGAAGACTGAGGGTATCCGGGTTGACTAGTAACACGTTCCTTTTAGACTGCAGGCAGAATAATTTCGTTACCATAATTTCACTAGCTTGTCCATTCGCACCGGGAAGATAAAACCTGAAATGCCGTGTTAAAAACGCCACAAACTCAGCACGTTAAAAGAAACCTATTTTCGGTAGGAATTTAAAATTGGTTCCGTAATTACACAACGCTTCATAATTTATTCGAACTGTGGAAACCAAATTTTTTTCTGAGTTCTATCATCCCGCACCCATTTTTCATACATCGTTTCATGTTCATTGTACATAATATGTTCAATGTTCATCGCCTGTGCATTAAAACTTTATGTATTACGTATATTCTATTACCGTTCGATTAATCGCTCAACCGTTCGATTAATCGCTCAACGTTGGTATGTTATGAGAAATACAATGCATCTGATAATTTAGAGTTAATTGACAATAAAATACACATCGCTATATTGATATCAGGAACATAGAATATTCCCAGTTGATATGTAATTAAAAAAATCTTTTAATTTGTAATAAACGGATCTAGTTTTTTTTCTTGTTCTGCTACATCTATCCGTGTTTCTGTGGACATGTCGATATATTTTATCTAACTCTAGTTTTTTGTCGAGCCTTCGACTTTAGTCGAAAAGGCGAGACATAGCGATCCTACATTCCGTCGTCGGTGTCGTCGTCGTCGGCGGCGGCGGCGGCGGCGGCGGCGGCGGCGTCCACAAATATTCACTCTGTGGTTAAAGTTTTTGAAGTTTTAATAACTTTCTTAAACTATCCTGGATTTCTACCAAACTTGGACAGAAGCTTGTTTATGATCATAAGATAGTATCCAGAAGTAAATTTTGTAAAAATAAAATTCCTGTTTTTCCATATTTGACTTATAAATGGACTTAGTTTTTCTGCCAGGAAACAATACATTTACTCTGTGGTTAAGAGTTTTTAAAATTTTTAATAACTTTCTTAAACTATCCTGGATTTGTACCAATCTTGGTCAGAAGCTTGTTTATGATCATAAGATAGTATCCAGAAGTAAATTTTGTAAAAAAAAATCTATTTTTACGTATTTTACTTATAAATTGACTTGGTTTTTCTGCCAGGAAACAATACATTCACTCTGTGGTTAAAGTTTTTAAGATTTCAATAACTTTCTTAAACTATCCTGGATATGTACCAAACTTGGACAGAAGCTTGTTTATGATCAAAAGCTTGTATCTCGAAGGAAATTTTGTCAAAATTTGTACCTGTTTATCCGTATTTTACTTATAAATGGACTTAGTTTTTCTTCCAGTTAACATTACATACAGTATGCAGTTAAAGTTTTTAAAACATTTATTAGATCCATAAACTATCCTAGATTTATACCAAACTTGGACAGAAGCTTCTTACAATCAAAAGATAGTATCGAGAGGAATATTTTTATTGATTTTTTTCCTCATTTTTGTTGAGCCTGTGATTAACAGCAAAAGTAGGCGAGACACTGGGTTCCGTGGAACCCTTACGAATTTTTTTATCAGATGACAAATGAGAGTGTGGATAACCTTTGATGTAGAATAAGAATTCGAGTTCCAGCTAAATTTAGAGTTAAAGTTCCAGTTTTATTTTTAGTTCGAATGTTAATTCGAGTAAGAGTTCTAGTTAAAGCTCGAGTTCCCCTTAGAAACTTTCGAGTTATACTGTAAGATAGAATAAATTCTGGTAAGAGTTAAAATTTTGAGATCTGAGATCCGATGAAATTAAAAGAAAGATTGCAGTTTCTATTTTCTGTTGGTGCACCTCTCTTTCTTGAATTGTATATTCTTTTATCACATTTATGTTTCAGTATGGTATAGCCTATATAATTTTTTTTTGCCAAAACTGATTAATGATAGGTAATTTGAAAATAACTGATTGATTGTGTGTGCCACTTTCAGCACTCTGTTATATCATGTTGGCCATTTTTTTTTAAAGAACCAAGGTATCAAGAGTAAATCAGCTACCTTTGTACTCTGTCCTTTACAGTCATGATCGGAATCTGACAATCTCCCTATATCACTGTTTGTTGACATGCAAGTGATCACATTGAGTGATCTGAACACGAACCTACATCTGAACTACTAGTTTTTGTTTTGTTTTTGTTTTCGTTTTTTTCTTGATTTTTGCAAAACTTTCAGTGGCAAATATTACATGAATATCAGCACAAAATTTTTTTCTATATGAGATGAATACTCTTTCACAAGACGGACCTTAATGTGATGGTTACAGATTAGCACTCTGAAAGACATGTTACTCTACATAAATACATGTGTGTGTTAAATATTTCTCTTGTTGGAGTCTTGTAAAGCCAAATATACAGTGTGGATTTTTTGTTGTTGTTGTAGGCAGTACGGTCATCAATAGTACAAAAATAACTAGGCATAGTGTTTGATATTCCCAGATTGCTCTGACGTCTAGCGGCCTTATTTTTTAACTTCCTTTTCGTACAGTTCGCTATAATTGACAGTTTGAAGAAATACTACAAAATATGATTTTTTTTTTGTGCCCAAATTATGTAAGCCTGTACAAAGCATTAAAGGAAGATTGAGTATAATGTACTATATAATACGGTGCTAAATTTCTTTGATTTCGACAGACAGCAACCGATGTAAAATTATGTATGCTTCTTTTACAGTGATGTTTAACTGGCGTTATTCTTATATAATTTAATTTTGGATGTAACGCGTCTTCTGATTGGCTGACGTTGTATTGTTTATTATCCTGGTTCCCGGTACTACGTTCCAGGTATTAGCAAATAGCCATACGCTGTCACGGGGATGATGGTCCCAACCGTTTAGGAATAAGGGGTCCAAAAAGGGGCCCAAAACAAGCATTTTTCTAGTGTCAGGATAATAACTTGTGTATAAGTATTTCGATTGCCTTGAAATTGTACCACAATGTTTAATACCACAAGTAGAAGGTCAGGATTCATTTTAGAGGTTATGTGGCCAACAGTTTAGGAATTAAGGGCCAAAAAGGGGCAAAAAACAAGCATTTTTCTAGTTTCCAGACAATAACTTGTGTGTAAGTGTATGGATCTCGCTGACATTGTACCACAAGGTTCCATATAACAAAGGGAAGGCTAGGATTGAGTTTGGGGGTTAATTGTCCCAAACATGTAGGAAAGGGGCAAAAAAAGGGCCAAAACAAGCATTTTTCTAGTTCCAGACAATAACTTGTGTGTAAGTGTATGGATCTCTCTGACATTGTACTACAAGGTTCCATACTACAAAGGAATGCTGGGATTGAGTTTTGGGGTTATTGTTAAAATTTCAAATTTTTGAAAAGTTTCAAGAAGAAATCTTCAATTGCACAGTTTTGCACAATGGATTTATAAGATCTTTGACCACATTTATTTTGTGTCAGAAACCTATATTATGTCAAAAAATTGATCACAATCCAAATTCAGACAGTATCAAGCTTGAAGATTGTGTCCAAATTTGCCTCAACTGTTCAGGGTGCGATCTCTGCGGTCGTATTAGGCTGCGCTCAGCGAAGCATTTTATTGAGATTGTAGCCAAAAACTGTATTTTACCTACTCGATTCACACTCATACCGCATTTTCTCATTTATAAGGAAGGATAATACAAATAATGTTACTTCTATGCTACTATATTTCATGAAATTAAATAAATTTAAGCAGATCTTTTTTTTCAACTAACATCTTTTGATTGTGGAGCATGATATTGTGATACATATGGTTTCATCTCTTCTTCCTCCACCTCTTCTTCAAATGTTGTTGCCCTGTGGTGTAGGACTCCACACCACTTGAGAGGGACATACATTATTGTTTTTGGAAAATTTATTCCCTGTACTTTTAATTCATGTAAATAAGGGTCCACAGTTTTGAACATTGCATCTTCCGTACAATTAACTCCTCCAGTTGAGGGTGGCCTTTTCAGGACTTCTAGGAAAACATTTGGTCTACCAAAGATATAAAAATTAATATAATATAATATGAATATAATTCAATGTATAATCATGAATATTATAGTATAATATAAATTTCTTGGTGGAGGCACAGAGCAATCTCCCCCGTTTGCACCAGCAAATAAAATAGATATCTGTATTTTATTTTGAAAGGAACTTGAATTGTAGTTTTTAATGATTATATTTTGTTTTAAATATATATAATTCATTTTTCTATTATCTTACTTTGAAATGAAACTACATAAAGAGGAATAAAACAGATTAAACATTTCATAAAGATCAAAGTATTAAACTTTTAAAAAATTTAACAAAAATTGACTAAACTCTAAAATAAGAAAGAATAATTAATAAACCAATTTATAAAATTCAGAAAAATACAAAAAAAAAGATAACATACAGATATTTATTCAGTAACAGCCCTGGGTGGGAATCGAACCCACATTCCAAGAAATTCAATTAAATTATAATATTGTTTTAGAGCATAGACTGTTCTCTGATAAAACCTGTGTGGAATAAACTTTTCATTCCTGTTCATTGACATGCATATTCATTAAAAAAAAATTGACAGAAAAAATGAACAGTGTTGATTACCTATTAGGTGATTCAGTAATCACGGCTGGGTTTACCATTTGTAATGCTGATGTTATTTTTTTTCTGTGCTGATAGATTGGCAGTAGCAGTTAGCGCAAGTATTTTTGTGTCTTTTTTTAGAAAAGTCTTAATCAAACCTATTTTCATATATGCAGGTCTAAATTCCTGCTTTACCCATGCCAATACTAAGTGGGCCTCGTCAATTACAACATGAGTAATCTGTAAATGTTTGAAATAGTGTTAGGTGAAAGTCTGTAATTATACAAAGACATTAACTCTCAAATAGACAAGCGTCTGCATCATTATTAATTATCCAAATAAATCAATTGCAAGTTATGGTTAAAAACAAAGATTTTTTTTCTTAGAGGTGTAGTTAGATTTTTAAAAATAGTTGACTGCACATTCGACACTTTAGAAAAAAAGTTCACCATTCTGTGAATTAATGATATATCAAGATTTCAAAATAAGGAACATACATGATTAGACCACTCTTCTGTCATCAACAATTTTTTTACTTTTGGCTGTAAAATGTGTTCAGGATGGGACAGAATGAATCGTATACTAAGATCAACATTTTTCAACCTTGAAATAGTATCCTGAAATATTAAGAAGAAAATTTCATAATTATTTAAAGGGGCAGTAGCTGTCAAATTCATGTTCACCGATTGACTCAAATTCTCATATTTGATTTATTACAATGTAAAACATTTATCCATAGTATAAAAAGTCTACAATAAACAATATACCGGACATGAGCTTGATAATATGTAGCTTCGTTTCGTGTGTATTTTAGTGTAGACGCCATCTAATTAACTGTCGAGTTGACCTCCGACTGCCATATAAGGGATATAAACATAAATATAGATGTAAATAGATATCAGACTCGTACATTTGGATTTTTCTAGGTCTGTTTAAATTCATATTATAGATTAAAAATATATGTTGATCATCGTTTTTACCTATATAAGAATGATTTTTTGTGGATCGAATCAGTCAAACAAATGATTAACCTTTGTTTCACTTTCAGTGTTGACATTCTTCCTTTAAATAATTGAACACACACAATGCATGCGGTATCAATCTCTAGCTAAGGGGTTAAATTGAAGTTCACATGAATACGGAATCAATGAGGTCAAATTATTCATTTGCAAGTGAATAATTCATCATCAATGTTTCTTAGCTTATTTTGACAAAATTGAACTATACTGGCTGCTAAAAGCGATATATTATTTCACTTTTACACTTTCATTAATGATTGAACAAAAACAATCATATCTTATATTTTTTATATATCTCGTAGCTAGTGCCCCATTAAATTGTGAAGATTTTTATTTTTGCATTGTGTGTGGGTTTTTTTAATTAAAAATTTTTTGTTTCTTTATACAATGACCGCTGGGCGTCCAATTAATCAATTTATGAATGGTTTTAACTTGTTTAAATGTTTTGAATAGAAGACCAGAAATTATTATCAGATCAGGTATTTAAGAGAAATATATAATTTCTTATTGTATAAGAAGTGTGATCAAACTTTTATAATATTTAAATTTTTGCATTATCAACTGTTAAACCTTTCACATTTGTATCTAATTTAAATTATATACATGATTTAATCAGATATATATGTCTTGTATGAATTTCATAACTTTCAATGATATTGTTGTGAATCCTAATTTGATTATATAGCTAATTTGTAGAACAGTAAAATCGATTTAATATGTATCTTGATTGTATAAGAAACAAAGTACAAAAAAATGAAGTAACAAGAATAATACTGAATAAATTTTTTGTTACTAAATGTTTTGTTTCCTATGACTTATTTTGTTTGTAATGGCTTCCATGATACCTGAGCTTTGGGTATATGCATTAAGTCTGGACTGTCTTCCTTTTCAAGCAACTTCACAACTTCATCAGTAATGTGAACACATCTATCCCCAAATCTTTTTTCCTGTTCTTCTATGATGGCATTTAAGCCATTAATCACAAGACAGCATTTGCTGTCTTCTTCAATATAAGGGAGAGCCTGAGGACAAAATGAACATATACATGCTGTGAATATTAAATCTTGAAAATAACAAGACAGCTGTTTTATTTTAAAATTCTTTAAACTTTAAAAAAAAAATATACATATGTTGAATGGTGAAAATGGTTGTATTTGTATGTTCCATCGATATCTACTACAAACTTGTTGTTTAGTGCATGCCTCTGTGAAGGCTGTACTGTGACCAGGAGTATACTGTCTTACTTTAACTATATGATATCATGTCTTGGATGGAGGGCTGTCTCATTGGTACTCATACCATATTACAGTGCATGATTTTTTTCGCATGATACATGCCTAGATGTTTCTGATTCAGAAAAATGATACATTTATCTAATATTAGGAAGTACAAATGTATATATATATGCAGCCTGTTGATGTTAAATACAAACTTAAAGAAGTTCCATTTTACTGAGTTTACTAGTTCAACAAAATTAATTGTAAAAAAGAAGGCTGTATGATAAGTCTTTTCTTTTTCAACATGGAGCAAGAAACACACAAAGAAAATATATAAATGGCACTTTACCTAATTCAGTAAGGCACTGGCTACGGTTACATTGAAATGTAACAATAATAAAAAAAATTATTGTTACATTGAAGACTAATTACCGGAATACAGGGCTGGGTAAGGAACCGATTAATTACGATTAACATTAACATAATTAACACAATGTAACTGTTGACACAAATTTTATTGTTACATTCGTAATTTATCGGATCCTTACCCAACCCCTGCATTCCGGCAATTAGTCTCCAATGTAACAGATTTTTTTTATTATTGTTACATTTCCATGTAACCGTAGCCAGTGCCATTCAGTAATTGGAAGCCTTACATTGAATTTAAAATGAACTACAAGATACATGTATATAATTGACCGAATAAGGTAAACATTGTAAATATGGTTCAATATAGTTACAGTTCAATACGTGTGTTGATGGACGCAATTATTTGAAGCTAGAATATGTTTTAGATTGTTGATGGGCACTTTTTTCAACATTCAGATGATGATATGCAGTTTCTCTCGGCATATATTTTACGGTAAACGGACAGAAAGTCACAGGACAAAAAGTCACAAGACATAAAGTCACAAATTTGATAGGACAATAAGTCACAAATAATTTGTTGACAATTGTTTGAATATAGCAGAGAAAGATCTTGAAATATTTTCTTTTTATTACATACATATTCATGTTTAAGTTTAGGAAATTGTTCATTAGCCTTGATAAATGAAAATTTATTAAATTTTAATCATGCAAAGGATATATTTCTTGGCACAATGAAGCCATTTAAGTACCAAGCCACTTTGACATTTTGTTTTCATAACAATTATTTGATCATTATTGATATTTATTGAATAAATTTTAATTACAAAGTTGCTTCATATATAATAGTTCAAGAAAAAACAAAAATTTTATTTTTTAAATTAGTGTTTTCTTGTTTAAAGAAAAATAATCTCAAAACTGAATTGGAAGCAAGACAACTCGCCCCACTGGCAAATCGCCCCACACCAAATCGCCCCACTTTTTCACAAACTCGCCCCAATTTTAAAAAAATCACCCCACACAGGTTTACCAACTCGCCCCACTTATTAAAAAGGGTTAAATCCATTTCAATTTACTCCTGCCAACTCGCCCCTCTTATGAAGATGGGTAAAATCCCGTTGAATATATAATAAAGGTTTGCCAACTCGCCCAACTTATGAAAACTTATCTTGAAGTTCACAGAAAAATAAAATCGAAATTTAATATATGATTATGATTGAAAATAAATGATGTATCACTTCTTAAAATAGAATTGTAGATACATTATTTATTAATATGTAATTTACGTATTTTTTTAGAATAACTTTATTCTTGCATCCTTAGTTATTTGCAAAAGCGAGACATATCCTACATTCCGTCGGCGGCGTCGTCGTTGTTGTCGTCCGGCGTCCACAAATATTCACTCTGTGGTTAAAGTTTTTGAAATTTTAATAACTTTCTTAAACTATCCTGCGTTTCAACCACACTTGGACAGAAGCTTGTTTGTGATCATAAGATAGTATTCAAAAGTAAATTTTGTTAAAAAAAATCCTGTTTATCCGTATTTTACTTATAAATGGACTTAGTTTTTCTGCCAGTTAACATAACATTCACTCTGTGGTTAAAGCTTTCAAAATTTTAATAACTTTCTTAAACTATCCTGGATTTGTACAAAACTTGGACAGAAGCTTGTTTATGATCAAAAGCTAGTATCTAGAAGGAAATTTTGTAAAAATTTATTTCCTGTTTTTCCGTATATTACTTATAAATGGACTTAGTTTTATTCCAGTTCACATTACGTACAGTCTGAAGTTAAAGTTTTTAAAACATTTATTAGATTCATAAACCTTCTTGGATTTTTACCAAACTTGAACAGAACTTCTTACTATCAGAAGATATTATCTAGAGGAAAATTTTTAATAATATTTTCCCCATTTTTGTTGAGCCTGCGACTAACAGCAAAAGTAGGCGAGACACTGGGTTCCGCGGAACCCTTACAAATTTTTTATAAATGGGGCGAGTTGGCATGACTGAATTCATCGGGATTTTTCTATTTTTTTTATAAGTGGGGCGATTTGGCAGACCTATATTTAACGGGATTTTACCCTTTTTCATAAGTGGGGCGAGTTGGTGAAAAAGTGGGGCGATTTGGTGTGGGGCGATTTGCCAGTGGGGCGAGTTGTCATGGATTCACTGAATTGTGACTTTTTGTCTGTGACTTTTTGTCCTGTGACTTTCTGTCCTACATTAATATTTTACTATTATTAAACCTGAATAATTACAGTTTTGCCGTATCCAGTGGGCAAAACTGCAAGGACATCTCTGGATGTACACAAATTTATTGCTTGTTCCTGTTTGTCTTTTAAATTATGATATTGAAATGACATCTCAGAGTTCATCCTGTGAAGGAGCGTCTCCAGGGACGCCATCATTCAAAAGTTCGCCAACAGACGGCGTTCTGTTTAGAAATACCTCCGATTTTGAAGAGCGATGTAAACAAGTTCAAGGTAACGTTAAGTTCGTCCCGGTCGTTATATTGGTCAAACTCCGAAACAGCGGTTACGTCCTCCTTACTGACGCTACGTTGACTTTAACCACTGCAACCAACACCCTACGTTAGCGTAGGATTTTTTCAACATTCTTGAAAAAAAAATAAAAGTGTTCAATTTATTTTTATTTGTATGGAATTCGATACTATATAATCGATTGAATATAGATTTTAAAGACTACAATGTAAGCTACCAGTAATTTTAATAAAATGATATTTTAAACTGGAAATATATTTTGGTGTACGAATACTTATTTATCCCTCTCAAATCCAACATGGAAGAGACGATCCGGAAAGTTCAGAGTCAGCTGTATCCACAGTTGACACTGAAACTTGAACAAATTTCTTCGATAGAAAATATTATAGAGGGAAATAATATTATAGTCAATTTGCCTGTTGGGTTTGGCAAGAGTATTATATTCCATGTGTTGCCCAGTAAGTAATTTCAACAAAGTGAAAGACTTCTGATTCGTGTTGAAATATTTTTTTTTAGTGGCAGTGGCTTTTTTGCCGGCTTCACCAAATACTCTGTTTAGACGGCTCTTTTAATAATTGTTGAGTCCTTTAATCAGGTCGCGAACAACCCGCAAATGAAGAAATCCACAGTTCTTGAAATCTTTTTTCCCCTTGTGCAAGTTGTGGTGCTTGAAGAAAAACTGCTGGAAGTGGTCCTCGCTACTATTTCTATTACAAAATTTAAATACCAATACCAAATTACCAAAACTGTGTTGGTCCTTTCCAAATTTTGATGGTCAAATCCTTCGGACCACCACTTTTCGATAACTGTTGGAATCCCTTAAATTTTATTTTGAGGTTAAATCTTAAATGAGTGACTCACTGACTGTCCCCAAGAACATATATATTGACATATAGATATATACTGTCCCTCAGACAAGGGGTCATTTTACTGTTGAGTGTTGGTAGAAAAGAAAAAAAAAAATTTTTTTTTTTACTTTAAAGGGGAAAACTTCATTATAATTTATATTTGGACCAACTTTTCTAAAAGACTTTAGCTCGAGAGGTGCACATATTTTTTAAAAAATAAAGAATATTTAAGTCCAGGAATATTACAAAATTCTTGGACATGTTTTGACTATTTATTGCAATATACATGATATAGATATATACAATGTAGTTCTTTGGGGAAAGTTTCTTAAAATAATACAAATACGTGCCCTTTTGTACTAAAAAGAGGTTTTTACAACAATAAAAATTTTATCACTTGAAATGTACTACATGTAAGAGAGATATATATAGTCATTACATTCTTCCCAACCTGTTAATTTATCTTTTAGATATGTTAGATACTGATTAATTGCAGGGGTGGATCCAGGAATTTGTCAGGGGGAAGTCACCTTATGAAAATTTAAATTAAAATTCATTTTTTTTTTATTGATATCATGAAAATAGATACAACTATAGAATACACAAGTTACACATGATTTATAAAATTTATTCTAATTTCATTGTTCTTGGATGCCTGCGTACAAACATGTCAACGATCACATCAAATTCTAAATCTAAATTGTAAGGCACGTGCATCAGTGCAAGTCCATTTATTCGATCCTGGCCCATTGTTGCACGTTTGTACTGATACTTTTGTACATGTACAAAAAATGTATGTAACTTCAGGGGTTGTTTCTTTAATCTGATCACTTTTATTTGTATCAATGCTAGGTCCATTACAAGTCGTTTGTACTTCAGAGGGGGCTGATTTGTGGCGTTTCCTGAAGGAAAGAGGGTATAAGTTACTAAAAAATTGGAATGATCGGAACTTTTAGAGAAACAGATGATAGAACGGGGGTATTCAATATAGAATATATATTTATGTGACTTAAAAAACTTTAAAATTATATTTGAGTTTTGGCATCACAGTGAAAAAACGTTATTGGTCGAGAAAAGTTATTATACAAACTTTAAAAAGTTAGATAAACTTTATGTAAATAAAAGTATGAATTACCTGCTAAAAACATCTAAGATTGAAGACTATCTTCGTTTTTGTCGAGCCTGCGACTTTTGTCGCAAAAGGGGAGATATAGCAATCCTACATTCCGTCATCGTAGCGATCATTGATTACATTTTCATTGTATAAACATACATGTCAAGGTACATGTTTTTCGCCTTAAGGTAAGTAAGTCCTTGACGAGAGACTTTTGTTATAAAATACATATCTGTCGTATTCAGCTTCTAAAGAATTTAGAAATCAAGTGAAAAACAAATGGAATTATGTGAATTCGAGGAGAGGATGTGATAGACAATGAACTTTTAGTATTTTATGTACTTAATCGCTCTTGCGTATCTAGAATACATATGTTTAATAAGATGGTTTTAGATTTTAAGTTTTCAAACATGTATATTTTCTAATCCCCTCTGAATTTATCTCCATTCCTAATTATGTTTTATTTTTTATCTTGATTATCACTATCTGTACAGAGCACGTCTACCGGACCACTTTTTTTTATACGCCCGTTTACAGGACATATGGTATACCGCTGTCCGTCGTCAACATGTCGGACATTAACTCAAAAGTGCTTTAACCAATTTGCATAAAACTTTGGTGAATTGTTTATATCTATTGACATGATCTCCCTTTCGCTTTTTATAAATTTTAGATTTTACGTTTCAGAGTTATGGGGTTTTATTCATTAAAAAAAGGGGAATTTTCCAGTTTTTGGACAATAACTCAAGAATGCTTTCACCAACTTGCAAGAAATTGTGGTGGATTGTTTCTATATTGACATGAGCTCCCTTTTGATTTTTATATATTTTAGATTTTACGTTTCCAAGTTACAGGGTTTTATTAATAAAAAAAGGGGGATTTTCCAGTTTTCGGACAAAAAAATAAAAAATGCTTTCAGCAGTTCGTATGAAACTTTGGTGAATTGTTTATATCTATTGATGTAAGCTCCGTTTAGAATTTTATAAATTTTACATTTTCATTTCTGAGTTATGGGGTTTTATTCATTAAAAAAGTGGAAATTTTCATTTTTCGGACAATAAGTTGAATAACTAAAAAATGCTGTCAGCAATTCTCATGAAACTTTGGTGAATTTTTATATCTATTGATGTAAGCTCCCTTTACATTTTCATAAATTTCTAATATGACTGAGAATTAATTCAACTTTATTTGTTCATAGTCTGACAACAGATTTACTAAGTATTGCTCAACAGCACAGTGTATTGCACAACAGCAAGAAATCTTCAATTGAATATAAATTCAATTCATATAACCAATTTCAAGTTCTCTGACTACATTTATTCAGAAACCTATAATATGTCAAATATTTAATACAATCCAAATTCAGACCTGTATCAAGCTTGAATATTGTGTCCATTTTTGCCCCAACTGTTCAGTGTTGGACCTTTGCGGGCGTATCAAGCTGCGCTCAGCGAAGCAGTTTATTGTTTTTAATTTAATCCATATCTTAATTTACTTTTAAAAGCCAAGAAATCTACGTTCTTACCCATTTTTGTAAATATTCCCTATTACCCATTAAGGGGTGTTCAATAGACAAAATGATTAAACGAAGAATTTATTTTTCAAAATGTTCAATGTGCACCATTTTTTGGTACATGGTGCATCATTTTTCGCAAACCCAGGGGGTGGTCACTGGCACCGGGTGACCACCCCCTGGATCCACCTCTGAATTGTGTCCATATTTGGATACATATCCAATTCAAAAGCTTCCATTTCCTATTACGATTTCCTTGATAGAAATTGATGCCTACAAAATGGCAAGGAACCTTACATGTAAAACCCAAGATTTGCAAATGTTGAAGTTTAAATCATCCCTATCGAAAGTTTTAGGCAATGCATCAACAACTGATTGACTTAGAAATATCTATTTCACATATGACGACAGAAATTTTCCAATAGGTGTAATCATAGTCAGTCCTCATATCCTCGAATGTGACATACAAAACTCACCAGGTTTGTACTTAAATGTACATGTCAGAGCAACACAAGGGATGAGACATGTGGATCAGGATTTGCTAACCTTTCCTGAGCACTTAAATCATCACCAGTTTTTTGTTGCGGTGGTGTTCTGTGTAGTTTTCTATCTTGTGTTTTACATACTGTTGTTTGTCTCTTTGGCATTTCATGTTTTTAGCCATGGTGTTTTTCAGTTCATTTTCAACTTGCGAGTTTGGTTATCTCTTTCGTATTTTAGCTCTTTATCCCACCTCTCTTACATGAGACCAAGTAATTATCTGGACTTCTGGAAGCTAAGCAAATGTTTTTGTTGGGTCAGTTATATGATAAAGCAAAAATGTGAACAAATATTGTATCACAGCTGTCAGACATATTTGATAAGGGCTCTGGGCTACTATACCCCAGCAAATTTTGTCCTTGCCCAGTGAAAAAATGAACAGTTGGTGCCTTTTTTTGGAAGATAACCAAAGAAATAAAAAGCTATAAGCACACTTTTTCATTGATATTAAACATTAGAAATGAAACTGATATTTCATGGAGTAATTTTAGACGATAACTTTTTATACGACAGCAAAAAAATTTTTGTGGTCGTATATTGGTATGACGTTGGCGTCGTCGTCCGAAGACACATTAGTTTTCGCCCTCTAACTTTAGTTTAAGTGCATGGATCTCAATGAAATTTTACCATAAGGTTCAATACCACAAAAGGAAGGTTGGGATTGATTTTGGGGGTTATGGTACCCACAGTTAAGGAATTAGGGGCCAAAAAGGGGCAAAAAATAAGCATTTTTGTAACTTCCAGACATAACTTGTGTGTAAGTGTATGGATCTCTCTGACATTGTACCACAAGGTTCCATATCACAAAGGTAATGCTGGGATTGATTTTGGAGGTAATTGCCTCCAAATTTTAGGAATTAGGGGTCAAAAAGGGGCAAAAAACAAGCATGTTTCTAGTTTCATGACAATAACTTGTGTGTAAGTGTATGGATCTCTCTGACATTGTATCACAAGGTTCCATATCACAAAGGGAATGCTGGGATTGATTTTGGGGGTAATTGCCTCCAAATTTTAGGAATTAGGGGCCAAAAAGGGGCAAAATACAAGCATTTTTCTAGTTTCATGACAATAACTTGTGTGTAAGTGTATGGATCTCTCTGACATTGTATCACAAGGTTCCATATCACAAAGGGAATGCTGGGATTGGTTTTGGAGGTAATTGCCTCCAAATTTTAGGAATTAGGGGCAAAAAAGGGGCAAAAAACAAGCATTTTTCTAGTTTCATGACAATAACTTGTGTGACAGTGTATGGATCTTTTTGAAATTGTACTACTAGGTTCCATATCACAAAGGAAAAGCTGGAATTGAGTTTGGGGGTAATTGCCCAAAAAGTTTCGGAAAAAGGGGCCAAAAATAAGCATTTTTCTAGTTTCCAGACTATAACTTGTGTTCAAATGTATGGATCTCTCTGAAATTGTACTGCAAGGTACCATACCACAAAGGGAAGGCTGGGATTGATTTTGGGGGTAATTCCCTCAAAATTTTAGTAATTAGGGGCCATAAAAGGGCAAAAAACAAGCATTTTTCTAGTTTCAGGACAATAACTTGTGTGTAAGTGTATGGATCTTTATGAAATTGTACTGCAAGGTTCCATATCACAAAGGGAAAGCTGGGTTTGAGTTTGGGGGTAATTGCCCTAAATGCTGAGGAATTTGGGGCCAAAAACAAGCATTTTTCTAGTTTCCAGACAATAACTTGTGTTCAAGTGTACAGATCTCTCTGAAATTGTACTGCAAGGTACCATACCACAAAGGGAAAGCTGGATTGAGTTTGGGGGTGATGAATCATAAGGGGGTTCAAAAAATTGGGGGGGGGGGGGGGGGATTTTTTTTTCTTTAAAATTTTCCATTTTAAATTGGTTATTTCTGATTTATATATAAAAGCAAATAATAATGATATGGTTTGAATAGGTAAATTAAAATTTTTTTAATTTCTTAGACCACTTTCATTCTGTGTGAGAAACCTATGCTGTGTCAAATATTTAATTACAATCCAAATTCAGTGCTGTATCAAGCTTGAATGTTGTGTCCATACTTACCCCAAGTGTTCAGGGTTCGACCTCTGCGGTCGTATCAAGCTGCGCCCCAGCGGACCATTTTATTTTAAAAGTTATTGTTATGTAAAGAGACATGCATTGCAGTTTTATATTTTTGAATGTTTATCTTGTATTTTTTTTTAAGAAATATTTGAAAACCTTGGAAGATTGAAAAATAAGGTATTGGTGGTGTCGCCTCTAAATTCAATTATGGAAGAACAATATGAAAAATTGAAAAAGATTAATGTGAAAGCTGTTCAGCTAAGCCAGAAGTGTCAGGTTATTGAAAACAACAAAGATAGCAGTGAAAACAACAAAGATAGCAGTGAAAATGGTATGTATTCATGGTATTATCAATATATAATAGCAACCAAACAACATACATAATGTAGCATAGATTTAAAACAATTACATGTAGAAGGCAATCTACTTTTTTCAAATTAATTCAATAACAATTGTATCTGTATCAAAACAATATCTGTTTCTGAATAACAAGAAGTATTTTAGAATGTTTACGTTAATTACGGTTCTGAATGTGAATGTTTAAACAACTTTAATAATTTGTTAAGATTAAGTTCTGTAATGAGTTCAGTATGGGAAAGACCTCTTAATTAAAATTGAGGTTTATCTTTTTCTGTTGATGCAGAAATGAAACATTAACATGATTAATGACAAATCAACTGTCAGAGAAACTAAGAAAGTTTTAATAAAATATAATTAACTTTCATATTTATTACTATATTATTTACGAAATATTAAAAACACAAAAGTGAAAAGATTCTCCTCATATTGGTGCCTTTATCTTTTATGAAAACTTTATTTTCAAATGGATAATGGCATTGATGTCCATTGAAGGGTTGCGTGATGCATGGGATCGAATCCCTTTGAGGTCAAGCCCTTGCTTCTCACACTGAACAAATTACTTATCTATGTACATAATATAGTCATACAGGAATCACTTAATGCCAGTATCATTCTGACACACCCTGAGGGACTGCTGGTTGCGGAAAATGGTGTTAAATTGTTACGAGCATTAGAGGGAAAAGTTGGCGCAATTGTTATAGATGAATGTCACAAAATTGATGACTGGTAATTCAATAGTTTCCTTTGTTGAATATTACATTTTTTTTACAAGTCTTTTGTATTCTTGATCATTTCTGCAATTGTTATTGACAGTTAAAATGTTTTTGTTGGTTATTTTGAAGTTGTATGCACAGTATTGGATTACAGATTAGCAGGAGCCATAAAATCACACATATTAGAATTATGTAAATTCCACAAAAAAATTTCATTCAATTCCAAGTTGACTACATTTTTCATTTTGATTTATTACTGATTAACCGTTGGCATGTTTACACAGCAGAATTTGTCATATACATGTATCATTCATTGCAATTTCAAGTTAAGCCCTATGTTACAACAACCAAAAACAAGACCATGCATGCATCATTTTTTGTTTGTTCAATAACATACTTATGATCTGTTTTAAAAAGAAATAAATGTGGATAGTGTCCACATGTGGACACAGATGATGCACCCGCTTCCATATCATATAGTTATAAAGGGACATAACAGAAGAACGGTAAAAGTGACACTACCCAAATTTGAACTTGATCTGAGTTTTGTTGTAATAAGCATTGTGTGTAAGTCTCATAACATTTAGTTGAGGCTAACTTAAGTAGAGAACAGAAACTAAAAATTCAGCAATTTTTCTATTTGTAAACACGCATAACTCTAGAACAGTTGTGTATAAGTGTTATAACATTTGGTTGAGACAAACTAAAGTTAGAGAACGGAAACGAAAAATTCAGCAATTTTTATGTTTATAAAGGGACTTCACTCAAGAATGGTAAAAGTGTTGCCACCAAATTTTGTACTTAATCTGTAATTTGTAGTAATAAGCATTATCTATAAGTTTCATAACATTTGGTTGAGGCAAACTAAAGTTAGAAGACGGAAACAAAAAATTTGTACTTGATCTTAGTTTTGTGGTAATGAATATTGTGTATAGGTTTCATAATGTTTGGTTGGGTCACTTAAGTTACAGAATGGAAAACAAAAATTTTGCAATCTTTCGATTTATAACTGTATAAAGAGGCATAACTCAATAATGGTTAAAGTGACACTACCCAAATTCAACTTGATCTGTGTTTTATCAGTGGAAGTCAAAATTAAACATTGCATTGTATAAAGCATTGATTGAAGTTGATTCAACTATAACCATGGACAAAGGAAGATAACTCCAATTTTTAAAAAATTACTTGATATTTAGAATATTTAGAAGAATATAAAAATTTTGCAATTTTTCCATTTAAAAAGGGGCATAACTCAAAAATGGTTAAAGTGATGCCACCAAAATTCATACGTGATCTGTGTTTTCTGGTAATAAGCATTGTGTACAAGTTTCATAACATTTGGTTGAGTCAAACTAAAATTAGAGAGCGGAAACGAAAAATTTAGCAATTTTTCCATTTGTAAAGGGGCATAACTCTAGAGCGGTTGAAGTGACGCCACCAAATTTCAAACTTGATCTGCGTTTTGTGGTAATAATCATTGTGTATAAGTTTTATAATATTTGGTTGAGGCAAACTAAATTTAGAGAACAGAAACGAAAAATTCAGCAATTTTTATACGACCGCAAAATTTTTTTATATTGGTATGACGTTGGCGTCGTCGTCGTCGTCCGGCGTCTTCCGAAGACACATTGGTTTTCGCACTCTAACTTTAGTTTAAGTGAATGGATCTCTATGAAATTGTACTGCAAGGTTCCATATCACACAGGGAATGCTGGGATTGATTTTGGGGGTAATTGCCTCAAAATATTAGGAATTAGGGGCAAAAAAAGGGGCAAAAAACAAGCATTTTTCTAGTTTCATGACAATAACTTGTGTGTAAGTGTTTGGATCTTTCTGAAATTGTACTACAAGGTTCCATATCACAAAGGGAAAGCTGGGTTTGAGTTTGGGGGTAATTGCCCCCAAAGTTTAGGAATTTGGGGCCAAAAAGGGGCCAAAAAACACATTTTTCTAGTTTCCAGACAATAACTTGTATTCAAGCGTATGGATCTCTCTGAAATTGTACTGCAAGGTACCATACCACAAAGGGAAGGCTGGGATTGAGTTTGGGGGTGATGAATCATAAGGGGATTCAAAAAATTTGGTGGGGGGGGTTTCCTTTTTTTTTCTTTTAAAATTTTCCATTTTAAGTTGGTTATTTCTGATTTATATTCAAAAGCAAATAATACTGATATGGTAGGAGATACACACCAAACAGGATGTGTAAATTATTATATAATAAGTATTGTGCAATAGCAAGAAATTTTCAACTGCACAGTATTGCACAATAGCAAGAAATCTTCAATTGCACAGTATTGCGCAATAGCAAGAAATCTTCAATTGCACAGTATTGCGCAATAGCAAGAAATATCCAATAGCACAATATTGCGCAATAGCAAGAAATTGTCAATTGTACAGTATTGCGCAATAGCAAGAAATATTCAATTGCACAGTATTGTGCAAAAAAAGATACTTCGTATAATTTGCTTATTTCTTGACCAATTTCAATGGTGTTTTTTGGCCCCGTTTTCAAATTGGTCCACATTGAGGTCCAAAGGGTCCAAAATTAAACTTTGTTTGATTTCATCAAAAATTGAATTATTGGGGTTCTTTGATATGCTGAATCTAACGGTGTATTTAGATTCTTAATTTTTGGTTCCGTTTTCAAATTGGTCTACATTAAGGTCCAAAGGGTCCAAAATTAAACTTAGTTTGATTTTAACAAAAATTGAATTCTTAGGGTTCTTTGATATGCTGAATCATAACATGTATTTAGATTTTTGATTATGGGCCCAGTTTTCAAGTTGGTCCAAATCGGGGTCCAAAATTAAACTTTGTTTGATTTCAACAAAAATTGAATATATGGGGTTCTTTGATATGCTGAATCTAACCATGTATTTAGATTTTTGATTTTTGGGCCCCGTTATCAACTTTGTTCACATTGAGGTCAAAAGGGTCCAAAATTAAACTTTGTTTGATTTCATCAAAAATTGAATTCTTGGGGTTCTTTGATATGCTGAATCTAACCATGTATTTAGATTTTGGATATTGGACCATAATAGGTGAATGTCCAATTTAAAATTTTTAAGTTCTTAGACCACATTCATTCTGTGTCAGAAACCTATGCTGTGTCAAATATTTAATCACAATTCAAATTCAGAGCTGTATCAAGCTTGAATGTTGTGTCCATACTTGCCCCAACTGTTCAGGGTTCGACCCCTGGGGTCGTATCAAGCTGCGCCCTGCGGAGCATTTTATTACATTTGTAAAGGAGCATAACTCTAGAACGGTAAAAGTGACGCCACCAAAATTCAAACTTGATCTGTGTTTTGTGGTAATAAGCATTGTGTATAAGTTTCATAATATTTGGTTGAGGCAAACTAAAGTTAGAGAACGGAAACCAATTTTGGGACGTATGTACATACGTCCAGACGGACATGGGTAAACTAAATGCCCCCTCCGCTACAGCGTGGGCATAAAAAAATATTGGAATCATCATATACCAGTCAGATGACCACAGGTCTTCCATGTTATCAAGAAAATCCAGACTCTTCCACAATAGGGCATCCAGGATTATAAAGGTATTGACTGAATTAGTCACGAGTTGTGATATCCTTAATTAATCTAACATTATGGGCTAAGGGAAATAACTCAATTTGAAATGTCAAAATGTGTACTTTTTTTTATAATTACAGAAAGTGGTTAAGTTATGCCTTTTATAACTTGTCTTTGCACAATGAAAACAATATCATTAATGTTGGAGCACACTTTGATATCTTAACTGTTTCAGTTATTGTAATTTTAAAGTATTGAAGGTTAACTTGGTTTGTTATAGAAATTTTCAATGATGTTAACAAGAGGTTATCCCATTACCATATTTTTATCATTTATATATACATGTATGTAGAAGACTTTTTTAACAGATATTTAATTTTTTACAGTATATACAGGTACAATACCTTAAATTATACAAGTTACATGGCAAATTGAGTACACAATTATTGTTAATTTACTATTTCATACATGTACAATATTATCAATTCATAATTGAACCATATCCAAATAGGTAGCATCACAGATAGAAAACAAATATATTCATATTTGCACCATATCCAAATAAGTAGGATCACAGAAAATCTTGTTTTCTTATTCATATAATCAGTATATTTGCATACCATAACCTATGATTGAGAGCAATATTTATTTACATAGTTTCTTAGATAATTTTAAAATATTAACCAGATTGTAAACTTCTTTATATTATACCTATTGGTACATAGACCATCATATTCAAGCAATAAAGCAGCACATTACATCAATGTAGAAGCATAGTCAGTCAAAATAGTATCACATTCAATTAAAATATCATCTCTCTCAAATAAAATAGCATCACTTTAAATCAAAACAGCACCACATTCAACAAAAAAAACCCCAACACATTGAGTTATAATAGTATTACATTCCATCAAAATAGCAGCATAATCAATCAATATAGCATCACATTCAATTTAAAAAGCATCACATTAAATTAAAATAGCATCACATTCTATTAAAACAGCAGTACATTCAATTATAATAGTATCATATTTAATAAAATGTATAACATTCAATCAAATAGCATTTCTTTCAATTAAAATAGCATTATATTCAATCAAAATAACATTACATTAATTCAAAATAGCATCACACTCACTCAATCAAAATAGCATATTCATTCAAAACATAATCACACTCAATTCAAATAACTTCATATTCAATTAACATTGTATTACATTCAATCAAAATAGCATCACACTTAATCAATATAGCATCAGAATTAATAAGAAGAACATTACATTCAGTTAAAATAGCATTACGTTTTATCCAAATATCATCATATTCTGTATAGTAAAATAGATTTCATTCAATCTAAATAGCATCACATTCGGTTAAAAAAAGCATTAAACTAAATCTAAATTAAATACCACCATTCAGTAAAACAGTATTACATTTAATTAAATAGCATCACATTCAGTTTAAAAAGCATTAAATTCAATCTAAATACCATCAGATTCAGTTTAAAAAAAAAGTTCAATCTGAATACCATCACATTCACAAAAATAGTATTATATTTAATCTAAATGGCATCACATTAAGTTGAACAACATGATTTCAAGAGCATGAATCACTCACCTGTAATTTTTTGCTTAAATTTTCCATCAATGATTATGTTTGCTTTTCAATATATATTAATGAGTGGCTTAAAAATTCCATTGAAATTTTCTTTGTATCTGTCTTTTTCTTCAAAAGCAAAATAATGCATTTTACCCCTATGTTCCATTTTAGCCATAGTGGCTATGTTTCTTGACGTACAAGGAAATAAAATACAAAATTTATACTATATACTTTGAAACTCATTCAGCCCAAGTTTGGCTGAAATTGATTGAGCAGTTTCAAAGGAGAAGATGTTTTAAAGCAAGCAAACTTTAACTAGATGAACAACTTGTGAAAAATTTAAAGGGCAATAACTCCTTAAGAGGTCAATTGACGTTTTGGTAATATAAACTTATTTGTAGATCTTACTTTGCTGAACATTTTTGTTGTTTACATTTTATTTTTATCATTAATAATATTCGAGATAGTAACCAAAAACTACAAAATTTCATTAAAATTACCAATTTAGTGGCAGCAACCCAAAAATGGGTTGTTAGATTCATCTGAAAATTTTAGGGCTGGCAGAACTTGATCTAATGAACATTTTTATTTACCATCAATTTGCTCTAAATACTTGTTTGAGATATAAGCCAAAAACTGCATTTTACCTCTATGTTCTATTTTTAGCCATGGCGGCCATGTTTTTTGACAAATCAGAAAATAAAACACAAACTTTATTCTAGATACCCTAAGGATCATTCAGCTTAAGTTTGGTTGGAATTGGTTCTGTAGTTTCAGAGAAGAAGATGTTTGAAATAGTTTACACCAGACAGACGCCTAGTGATGGCAAAAGATCACAGTTCCTTCGGAACGGTGGTCTAAAAAGCATCATATAATCTAAATAGCATTACATTCATTAAAACAGTATAACATTCAATCTAAATAGCATCACATTCAGTTTAAAAAGCATCAAATTCAATCTAAATACCATCACATTTACAAAAAAAGTATTACATTCAATCTTAATAGCATCACATTTAGTTGGGAAGCCATTAAATTCAATCTAAACACCATCACATTCAGTAAAATAATATAACATTCAATCTAAACACCATCACATTCAGTAAAATAATATAACATTCAATCTAAATACCATCACATTCAGTAAAATAATATAACATTCAATCTAAACACCATCACATTCAGTAAAATAATATAACATTCAATCTAAACACCATCACATTCAGTAAAATAATATAACATTCAATCTAAATACCATCACATTCAGTAAAATGGAATCATTAGTACAAAATAGTATCTGTCATTTGCAGTATAAATACTTTTGTTTTTACAATATATAATGTGAAATAACTTGTGTTACACTGACACAGAATTGATCTTAAGATAAGACTGTTGGTATTATCTAAATATATCACAAAACAACATCTTAAAAAGCATAAGTTATGAGTATATGTAGTTTTTATTTTATTATTTACTTTACCCATTATATAAAACTAACATGTTTTTATTTTTCAGGGGAAGAGAATTCAGAAAAAGTTTTTCAGAATTAGTAATTCTAAAATCTTTCTTCAACAACATCCCAATAGCATGTTTAAGTGGAACACTTACAGGAAAACATATAAATGCTTTATCAAAGCAGTTGCTTATTAGCAATTTTAAAGTCATTTCCGTCAGTCCTGAAAAGACTAATTTAAAACTCATAGTATGTGAAAAGATTAAAGGCAGCTGTTATGAAAAAATAGAAAACATATACAAGAGTCAAATTGACCAGTTAGTTGTTGAGGGAAATAATTTTCCTGTTACTTTAATGTTTATGCCAATGGAATACATTGCTCATGCTATGAGTTATGCTTATCATATCTTTGGTGGAGTAAACAAAATTACAGTAAATAATGCTGTTTTTGGTTGCCTGTATTCGAATCAAGATCCTGAAGTTATGAGGTGTATTATAACTGATCTCACGAGTGTTCAGCCTCGGTTCAGGCTTGTTTTCACAACAACAGTAGTTGGTATGGGTTTTGACCCTCCCTCAGTTACCCAGGTAATACATTGCAAACCTCCAACTAGTGTAACAAATTACCTTCAGGAAATTGGAAGAGCTGGAAGGAGAGGTCAAATGTCCACTGCCACTTTATACTTTACAAATATGGACTTAGCAAAAAACCTGCCAGGAATACAAGATGACATTATATGCTATTGTAGGCATAAAGCCTGTTACCGAGAATGTCTGTTAGAAATTTTTGGATACAAAAAATCAAGTAGTAGTCCTGAAGGTTGTTTGTGTTGTAGTTTTTGTTCATTAGAGTGTAGGTGTGAAAATTGTCAGTTGGTAAGAGTTGTTGATGAAATGAACTTGTAAAAACATGTTGGTCAAGATAAATTTAAGGTGGCTCTGGGAAATTATAAGTTAAATTAGTAGTACAAATCACTTTAACTGTTAAAACCTTTAAAGTATGGGGCCTGGTGGAAAATCAAATGGTAACTCTAAGAGTAATGTTTATTTGTATTGAAATGATAGGGGTAATAGATGCATAAAAAATTTGAAAACAAATGAAACAAATAAAAAGAAGGTGACATTTCTAAAATCATTCCAAATTTGTAACATTTTGTTAACTTTTACAACAAACTGAAATACACATTAATAGTTTTTTAGATGTGTTTTTATGATTTTTTCACATTAATTCTGAGAATTTATATTTTGGAGGAAAGGGGAGATAATTGGCAGGTGAAATAAGTTATCTACATCCAATTATTAAATTTGCATGGTTATCAATGTCAGTGATAACATATAACATTATAAGGCTATAATATATAGTAATAGATAACAAATTCAATAAATATTCCATCTATGATCAATATGGAAAGTAGGAAAAACAAAAACTAGCAATAACTACAATGTTCAGCAGTTAACAAGACATGAAAGGATAATTGACTATACTGATTGTACAGGGATTTCTCCCGACCATTTCATTAAAAGGAATGTATTACAGGTTTACAGTGTATAACCTTAATTCATTACTGTAACTGTGTATAAATTGTAACTTTTGAATAAGTCACTTTCCAACAACTACATAAGTTAATGATAAGTATTCATGCCTCTTTATCATGTAAGATTCACTCCTGAATTTAACTTCTTTCAACATCTTGCGGATGATCTTGCACTGGGTTGGCACTGAAATTACAAACACCAATATTTTCATTCAAAAATGTGTAATTTATATCCTTGTGTTTGTACATGTACAATGTAATATAAATGAAAGCAATATAGAATATAAATGATACTTTTACATGAATATTAACTGCCATTTAAGTGTAGCTCACAGTGACTTACTCCAGGTTCTGTATTTCTCATTGTGTTTACCCTTCAATGGAAATAACAATATCTTTGAATAAAAAAGTAACAGCTTGAATTGTTTTGAATGAAAAATTATGTTTAAAGATCTAAGTAATCATCAAAACAATAACAGTACACTGAAAACAAAATATAAACACTTTTGCAATCAAGGTTGAACAAAAACATGACTTAGCAATTCCATTATCTCTTCTATGATGACTTCCTTACAGATAAATATATTGCATCTGTGTTTTTTGTTCAGTCACATTGCATTGACTGTATATTCATTTGTGATATACAGTTGCTTACCGTATAGCGCCTTGCTTATGAGGTTGACTGGGTGTTTCCATAAAATTTGATAAATGACGTCAATAAAGAATAAAAGTTTGCGCAAATCTTTATGTTTCATGCTCCAATTTAAAAAAATATTTATATTTTATTTGGAACAGTTTTGTTATTTGCAGTATATAAAGAATTTTATTTTTCCTATGCTAAAAACAAGATATAAATGCTCGACCAACCTCATTATCTACCGGTTTGTAAGCCATGTACAAATAAAATTTAAATTTCTAGGCAATGTATGGTTACTTTATATTTATTATCAATACCATTAATTTAGTAGAATTTACCTGGATCAAAGAGGAATATCTGGCATTTCCTCTTCATCCTCTTCATTATCAGTACCAACATTTGCTGTGTCATCGTCATCTTCCTCATTATCTACAGAAATATATCCTCTACCCACCCTACCTAGCATCACATCCAAGTCAATGTCCATTTTGGTTAGATTTATATTAGAACATGGTTGAGAAGGTAAGTTACGGAAAGCACATTTTCTACCATTAGTAATTAGAAACGGTCTTATTTTTCTAAGACTTTCACTCACAACTTTCATATCCTCTGTTGAAATAACTTTGCTGTGTCTGGAGGCTTTTTTGGAAATGTTGTGTTCTGCGTCAAAATTCATACATATTTTAGCAATGACTGGTGCTGCTGCAGTAACAGCAGAAATAGCTGTTTCACTTTTATTTGCACCAAGACCCCTAATCAACTCTTTCTGATTTCTTACTGAATGCTCCTGTACCAAGTCAGCCTCAATATTATTGCCTTGTCCACCTCTCAAATTAACCATACTGCCTTCCAACACTCTAAGTTTGTCCAATGGAGAAAGAAAACAGCTGACTTTAGTTATGTAGTCAACACATTCGAATAAGTATTTGGAAAGGCAAGAATGTGCATAAAAAATTGGGATGCACACTTTAAGGTTTGGAATGATTCTGGAAATGTCACCTTCTTTTATAGTGTCTTCCATTTGTAGATAATGTAAGCCCCTAATTGTTAAATTGGTACTATAATTATACAATTCATCATTGCTTTCTGATGGTACCCCTGTCCGCATAACATCGAATTTGTCAAGTACTTCGCTTGTCAATTCCCTCATTTTCTGTTCTTTGGTGAGTCTGCTTGCCTTGCAGATATTTTGTGGATACGGGGTATTATCTTCTAAATTAAGGTTAAACAGTTCAAATGCCTGTTCACAAATCAGCTCCCTTACAATCAGTTTAAAGAATTCGCTATGGGAATTAAAGTGACCTTTAACTTTGCCATTTACATCAGTCTTCTTCAGTCTATTTCTCCAAAATGCTAAGGTACCTAATTTGTCCAGAGAATCCATCTTGTAAAGTGCTTTAAATGTTTTCTGTCAAATAAAATTGGAAATATATAGTTATATTAAATTACAGATGGTGTAGCATTCTACTGTTTTCATTGGATATGGAGATCATGCGTTTCAAAGGTTATTTTACGTATCTGACGCGTTGCTTCTATTTTTACTTATTTTGACGCTATGTTTCTATTTATATGTATATTGATGGTCAATATAAAAAAAATCTTGCTTATATAGTTTATATTTATGACGTCATGATGTCACACATAACAACCACGGAGGAAGTGCCGCATCTGAAAAGAAAATTTGCAAGTTTATCAGGAGATTTCAAGAATGTTATGTTAAATGCAGACGATAAGAATACAAGAATGCTAATGCAACAAGCTATGAAGTTATTGAAACAAATTGATATTTTCAATAACATGTTTAAGTTCTTGCAAAATACAATTGAAAAATACACAGAAAGAACATTGAATGTCATTTTTCTAATCCATTATTTACATATGTAATATATAAATTAAGGACTTTTACTCAGTCAATACATTATATATGGGCCTGTTAGATTATATTGACACTCGGACTTCATCCTCGGTCCATATAATCTGAACAGGTTCATATATAATGTATTGACCTCATTAAAAGTCCATAATTGATAAACATACTTTATCAAAGTCTTTGTCTACAAATGTATCATCATGTTTGAGGATTATGTACCCATGTGTTGATTCAATGCTAAACATATGGAATTTTTATAGAAAATCCACGACGTTTTCCCTTGTACTCTCATATTTGGCAATTTGGTACTTGATAGATAGAGGATTATTGCATGCAGTGCTAGCAATGATTTCCTTAAAATAAGTTTGAAAATTTAGATGTAAGTTGAAAATGAACTGAGAAAGCCATGTCTAAAAAATAAAAAGATCAGCAGACAAAGTCACAAACAACGTACAGTACACAAAACATATTACACAGACAACATAAGACTTCAAGTGTAATTTTACTCTTTGTCAGTGGGTTGCTGTCTCATCCCTGGATAACCCACATCTCCTTTTATTCATATATCAATTTAATTAGTGCAATTCCATAACAACCAAGATTATCTTACTAAATGATTTAGCACTGAATTATAATAAACATTGACAAGACAAAATCTGACCCCATTATTTGAGGTAATATTTGGCCAAATCATCCCTAATTATGACTGAATCCTAAACTAAAATGATATTTTATTCATACAAACTTCTAAATAATCTTGTTTAAGATGCCACAGCTCAATAACTACTGGTCTCAAATGTTCAAGTCTTCCCGATGCTGTTGGAGACATGAGACGTAGGTTTTTTGCACCTTCAAATCTGACTTTGGTCAGTTGGTCACCAGATGTTATAACTCCAAATTTATCTAATATTTCAACTGTTCCTGAACAAAAATATAGAACAACTGTACATTTTTGTTTTTCGTTTAATTTTTAGTACATAAATCAGGCCAGAAGTTTTCTAGTTTGATATGTTTTACATAATTTTGTCATTTTGCTGCCTTTTACAGCTGACTATGTGGTCTGGGCTTTTTCATTGTTGAAGGTCATACGATAAATTATATTGCTTAATTTCTGTTTCTCTAATTTGTGTGCTTTTTTCACATTTCCTGAGTGGTGTGAGAAAAATATTTCTCATCACTAGTGAAATATCTATTCTCAGCAAATGACGTTTAATTTTCTTAATTTCTTCTGAATTTCCTATTGTGACGTCATGAAAAAAGATGTCCATGCCTGATGATGTCACATATAAATACAACACAACTTTCTGAAAATGTTTGAAAAGGAAGGTTAACATCATTAGAGAAACAGATTCCACCACTATAACTCATGTATTAAGATATTTCTACACTCTCAAGAGTTGAATTTAACTGTCTCGAGTGGAGAAGTATTGTAACAAACTAGTTGCAGTTATGGAATCTATATGTCATTTGGTTTCTTGTGAAAAGTTGTCTCGTTGGAAATCACACCACATGATGTCATCTTCTATTTTATAATGTCTCAATATATAATTTAACCTATATTTGTACAGAATGAGGATTTTATGACAATTTCAAGGTTTCATGTTTTGAGCTGAAAACAAATCAAAATGTGTAAAAAATTGTTAATATTGCAACAATTTCAATTTTGAAAACGAACAACTTAAACATTTAGGGAATATGTGGTTTTTCAACTATTCACTTCATCAAAATAAAAAAAGTTTTTTACAGTCAATGCTAAACAAAGTTAGTTCATCCAATTAATTATTTTGTGTGATAAATTTATCATTTTCACAGTATACAGAAGTCAGTGATATGAAAATAGTCTATGAGACGTGGAGAGTTGTCTGATTGGCAATCATACCACATCTTCTTTTTTATATGTATGGTATAACACTAACAGTAATTAAATGACATAATGTTTGTGTCCAGAAAAAGATCATTATGACTGACAGCAACAAACCATGGGATTCCTGAAATGTTTTTTGAAGCAATTTCTCATATGAATCCATGACATCAAGAATGTCTTCATATTTAGCCTCATTCTTATGTTGGATGGGTAACTGGAAAACTTGGCTCTTTTGGGACATCCCAGCACTATAGCTATGGCTCATGTGTACTGGTACCACTGTTGTCATCCATTTGAACTGATCCATTGAACTCAAAATTCTTGCAATCTGAAATCAATTAGCTTTCTCCTCAACTTTTTACCACATGTAAAAACTTCAACATTCATTCTAGTGTAAATAATATTAGATAAGTTTTTCAAGATAAACAAGAAATTCATTATACTTTTAATACAGTCTATTCACTAATCAATGTAACCCGAATAATTCAGTCGTTATATTCCGCTGATCTACGAAGGCTACATTAACGCCTGAACGTCTTCCTCGATAAAGACCGTCAACCGGAAAATTCACACCGCTATGCAATATGGGAATTTTGATTTAAGTTGGCAGCTAAAGAAGGAGGAGTTCCGGATGTTAATTGATGTTAAATGATGTAAACTGATGTTAATTGATGTTAATTAATTATTATCGGATTTGTGTTAATTGAACACACGTGTTTGGTTAGACAATTACAAGACAGTTGCGCAGACTCATTATCCTGATGGCCACCGATTGGCTCTCTCTCACAGAGAGCAGGCGACGCGGCCAATGATCATAAGGAGTTCAAGCCCTCGTGTGGGAGAAAATCGGACACGGAAAGGGCTTGAATTATTCGAGTTATAATCAATGAAGAATTAACTTATATTAAATATTAATGTCAGTCAGTCAAGAGTTTGTGGTATACAATGATAGAACCAAAATTTCCAAACAATATTTCAAATTTTCATAACTTGTAAAGAAATCCAGTTTTATTAAAAAAGTTTTTTGTCTCCTCATTTCTTCAAAAGTTTAATAAGTCATTTTCTTCAAGTTGTTAAACATAATTACAAAGGCTCACTGAGACCAAACACACAAAATGTAAATGAACAGTGCTTTTTATGCTGTTCTTCATCTCAAAGTCACAGTGAACCTGCTTCACAGATTATTAAACATTTTTCTATTTCACAAGTTGCAAGCTCTAAGTAAAGCTGAGTTGTTTTCATGCAATCTTCAAGTATAAACTAAAATACCATAGAATTTAACCTTTTGAAAATTTGTATAGGAAATATTCAGCTCTTTAGATTATCAATACATAAAATATATAGGAAATTATAAAATGATTTGTTATAATATTCCAAAAGGTTAATTTCTATTAATAACGGCTAAATGTTATAAGTAGCATTGTACTTTTTCTGGTCTCCCGTTGGGATCGATCCAACTTACACTTATAAGTGTATTCTCCTGATAAAGACTCTGTTTGTACAATTATCATGCTAGTGCTAAAGCTTGGTAAGGCAATATATAAATGCAGTGCAAGTGTTAAGCAGCAATTATAAGCTAGCTGAATTCTACTATTTCTACAAAACTGACTAAACTAATGTAAATTCAGATAATGATGGTGTTATTTTAACTTAAAATTAAAAATTGAAACAAACATTCCAGTTTTGTATGTAATATTCTTTTGCATCCACATTTAAGAATTACAGAAATAAATTTTCTATTAAGGTAATTAATTTAAAACTCTGAATTTACATATAATTTGAAAGAGCAATTAAGCTAACAGGAAGGACAAAAAGCCACCACCATTAATGTAAGCATGTTATGTATGTTAATTAAAAGCTAATATACATCTAAGCATTTTTGTAAGCAGGAAGGCATGCATGCTTTTATATACTTACCATTTCAAACTGCTTGTCACCACAATGAGATAAAAGAAGGAATCCAATAAAGTTGTGTATAAATAAAACCAAAAAGTTTTTTTTCTAAAATTAAAGAAGGATTAACTTTACAAAACAATTTCAACATTATTTATCAATTACTTAATATTCATCCACTTAAAATATTACCAGTATTGAATATGAATATTTCATGTTGTCAATTTCTGCCTCTGTTAGTTTTAAAACATCTCCATTAACTGCTGGAACAGCAGGGGTTCTGTTGTCCATATCTACAGATGATAACCTGCTAGTTAAGGCATTTGAGGCAAATAAATGCATATCTGTATTTCCTTTATCTATTGATACACAACGACTTTTAATGTATATGTCCAGATTGTCGCCGGTAATTTTTAGCAGTGGCTTTTCCTTCAAATAATCACACAGAGCTCTATGGCTGATTTCTCCGGCCTCTTTTATCAATCTTTGCTTACTGGTTGGTGACAATGTAACACCTACTCTGTTCAATCTAGTAATCAGCTATGAAAAAAAAATATAATTTACATATTTCATTGAAATGATATAACAGTGTTATGAGCTGTCCCATAAAAGTAATAAATTAATCAAACACATTTTGGATGGAAGGCACTATTATCAAACCTTCTATGAATAAAAAATTCATTATTTATATTAATAAATTGTTCAATTTATGTTTCTACAATAACTATAATGATTTAAGTGTGCATAGAAATACCTTCTGACCCATGTATAAATAGTTCTGTACTTTTTGCTGCTAATTATTTTTAAGTAAATTGCTTTTACTTGTTGTCAATTGTTATATTTGAACAAAAAGTAGGAAAGTATTCTGACTTTTTCAGTTATATAGATATAAGTAGATGTGGTATGAGTGCCAATGAGACAACTCTCCATCCAAGTCAAAATTTATAAAAGTAAACCATTATAGGTCACAGTACGGTCTTCAACACGGAGCCTTGGCTCACACCGTACAGTAAGCTATAAAGGGCCCCCAAAATTACTAGTGTAAAACCATATGTATATGTATATGTATTTAAGTAAATATAAAATTTACCTATAAATTTTTCAAAATAAAAAATTAACTGAGTATCTAAACATTTCTTTTTTTAATGAATACCATATCTTCTGCTCGTCCCCTTATACAAATCGCTGTCATCATCCGTTGGAATGCACTCATTTCTGCATTTCTTGCAAACATAAGAATGCTGTATACTATAGCCAATGATCCAGTTATTCGACTTTTTTGCCCTTGTAGATGTTTTTCATCAAATGCAGACAGCAATATTTCCAAAAAAAATGGTGTCCTATATCATACAATAATTAAAACATGTACATGATTATATTGATAAATGATTACATTATTGAGCATTGTTAATTTAAAACAGTTACTATGATTATATTCTAAAAAATTCAAGAAACACAAATTGTGTCCTACTGAATTCAATATAGTAATCTCCCCTTGGTGATGGAAGGTTTTTTTTCTGAAAAATTTCAACACTTACAGCACTTCATTTTTTTATAGTATAATCGAAAAATTTGAAGATTGAAATTTTTAAATTGATACTTGGAAAAATGTTTTTAAACAAAAAAGTATTTTTCCAACATGCTCAATAGGAATGCTCAGAACAGGATACCTGGTATATCGTAATTCATATTGATACCTGTTTTTCATTTCCTCTATAATGGAATCGCACAATTTACTTGAATCTTCGGATAAATGCTCCATTTTCTTCCTGGTTAGTAGCAGACTTTGTTCTCCCATTCTTTTAGTGCTTACATTTTTAATTTCCTGGTTTATTAATGATCTTGCTCTTTGCATTATAAAAACGCCACTTACTCTTATATCATCTAAAATTTAATCATTGCAAATAAAAGCATTACAATTCCTTTCCAAATCTTGCATTGTCTCAATTAATGTACCTCTTTTTTGTGTTAATTACCAATAGTCTTTATTTCATTTAGTATGAGAAAGTCAATAGTGAATAAATATCATGCAGGCAGTTATATTTTGTAAATGTAGTTTTGACATAATATTTGAAGTACAACATGAACATTTCTTAAGCATAAAAATTTGTTGACAAAAAAGTATTCAAATAAATCCTGTAAATGTAAAATGTTCTAAATTCATATGCTATCCACTAGGTTAATAAGTGTCCAAATACCTGGTTCTGGCTGGTTTTTGTCATTTATTCTGATGTTTTCAACAAAAGAGTCCAATACACTTTCTTGAAATAGTTCCCTACAAGAGGGGGGTTTGGACCTGCTGTAGGCATGTTCTTCTCTTTTACTAGTTAAATTAAACCAAAATAAAGTCTATAAAAAATATAAACATGAGAAATTGAAATTTTTTTGCAAAACTTTAGAGCTATTTTCCTAACTCATGTAGTTCAAAGGTTTGGCTTGCTTTGTTTGAATAACTGTTTCCTCGAACATTATCAATAAGTTTTACAATTGCAATCAGTAGATCATTTGGGCTTTAGCTTGTATAATGCCATAGGATGCTTGTGCAAAAATTTATACAAACAAATTAGCCAGCAAGCAAACCAAACCTTTAAACTACATGCATTAGGAAAATAGCTCTAATAGAAATGAAACCTTTTCATTTTTGGAAGATTTATGAAACCATTCTGATTTGAACAAAGAACTTTACTGAAACTGTAAAAACAAAAATTTTAATTATTTGTTATGTTTAGCCTGTTTAGAGGACATGTTTTTCAACATACAATCAACAGTTACCATAGATTTCAGTTGCTGCCAGGATTTCTGTTGCTGGATGTTTGGTTTTCAGTGTAATGTTTTACTTTAAATGGTTGTCTTTTTCTCGTTTCTATTTTCGCTAAAGTGCGTTTTTTTTTTTTTTAACATTTGAATTATTATTCTACTCTCTCTCTTTATACTTCAGTTAACATCCCCTTTTTGAACAAATCATGCTAGATGAGACTATAATTTCAAATTCCGTAACTATTGGTTATAAACTCATAAGATTAGCAGTATCAAATGTAACAGGTAACTTACTCATTTGCATCGATACAAGCAGATGATCTTCTAATAATTGGTGTCTTGCTATAACCATGTTCTCTGTTGATTAATAAGTAGATTTTATTTATGGTGACGTCACACTTGAAAATAACAGTCAACAAATAAAAAAAATCAGAAAAATTTATCTTTGAAATAAGGCTCAACATTCCTTGAAATTACAAGAAGAGACAAAAAGCATTTAAGCATATGTTTAACTTTATAACAGAAAGTAGCATATCCACACATTTATAGTTGTATTTTAAGCATATTTAAGATACATTAAATAGGGCAACCATTTTTTAGTAATTAAGGCCAAATCATTATTATAGAAAATTAGGTTTCATAAATGGTATAAATAATTTGCAGTGAACATGGTTCTACATGTAGAAAATGCATTAATTTTGTTGTACTGATTAGAAAAATCAAGCAGTAACAAGTCATAATTTTATAAATATATCTTATTTTATAAAAGCATACAAGATCATAATTGGTTAAATGCAAAAAAATTTCTGATAAATCAAAACATCCAGAAAAGTTGCTTGCAAATCTATGGATAAAGAATTACTTACTCGCTTAACCCTACAGTCTTTTTAACATTGACATTTCCATGATGTACAATGCTTGCATCTAAACTGAAAATATACATATAAAGTAAAGATTTTTCTTTTAATTGTTAAACATAATTTATCAAAAAGAAAAACCAGTCTCATTGCAAGCTCAAATATCTGCCCGTCTCTTCTCTATACATATGTATATGGTTTGTTGAGAATAAAGATATACAGCAAGGCAATAATAATAATCCATCTAGAGTATGCAATTGCAAGGTTGTTTATATTGTAAATCCCTGCTGTATTTTAATTGAAATGCCATAACAACATAACTGTCTGTTGCTATTTGCATTTCCTAATACAATGTAACAACTTTAAGAGTAACACCATATGGCAGTTTGATTATCCTGGTCTAATCTGTAATATTTTTTGTGTAAATTAACTAAATATTTTTCTTATGTACTTTTAGGACTCCTTTCGTTTTAGGAATGCTAAACTTTTTCAAACTTTATCTTCCTCTCAAGACAAAAATCTACAAAAAAACTTACTGACTAAATACCAAAGTATCATCTTCATTATTACCAGAGACTGGTACTTCATCTGTTAATGATGTTGATGTGGATCTGAAAAAAATGAAGCCTTTCTAAACAACCTATTCTAAAAAGAAAAACTTGTTCTTCAGTCATATTGAGTATAAAAAAATAACAAGGTGTTTCTTAAATTTCAATTTATTTTATCCTCAATCAAATATTCACTCTAAATTTAAGTACAGATGTTTTATATTGAAGATCACCGTAACTGTTAGAATAGATCAGTTCTTTTTGTATTATAACTATTTGTTAGCTGTTTTTTGTTTCCTGCCAAATTATGATGTAGCAAATCCCTTCCATATGAATTTTGTAATTGCTTATTATGCTGTTACACCAGTCCCAGATTACGTGAGCATTTGCCAAATTCTCCATGTGCCAGTGCCAAAGTCCAGTTATTTAAAGTTAGCAGTTGTCATTTGCTGTTTGTCATACTAACATTGTTAACTGATTTAGCATAAGTAAGTTAGGCTATTGGTTTTCTCTTTTGGGTTTTATTGGTCCATCTTTACCTTACCTTACAATACAGTAGAATAGGATTTTATTCTTTTTTGACATATGTTGCAAATAAATCGAAGTAGTTTGTTTTCTGATGGTGGTTATTTGTCTCACTGGTAATCTCGATAACATAAACTCCTCTTTGATAGATATTTAATTATATTTTATAAAGTAACATGCATGTGTCAATAGTACACAGATGCCCCACTCACTGTATCATTTTCTATGTTCAGTGGACCGTGAAATTGTGGTTAAAACTCTTTTTTGGCATTAAAATTAGATAGATCATATCATAGGGAACATGTGTACTAAGTTTCAAGTGATTGGACTTAAACTTCCTCAAAAACTACCTTAACCAAAAACTTTAACTTGAAGAGGGACAGACGGATGAAAGGATGCACAGACCCAAAACATAATGCCCCTAGGTGGGGCATCAAATTTACAAGAATTATATATCTTTTTAAAATGGAACATAATAATTTTTATTCTCAATGTATTTTTTTTTACCCAATATCGTGGCATATTTCTGGAGAAAAATTGGCCATTCTCTTCTTCTGTGTTTTTCGAGACAAAAAAGTGGAAAAACAATGTTTGCTAGATGAAATAAATCCATAAAAACGAGAAAATGAGGAAAAACAATTTCTACAAACTGAGGCTTCATTCTGAAACAATTCATCAATCAAATCAAAAGTATCTGAACCAAAAACTGATTTTAATTTTGAACTGAAGTCATAATTAGAACATTTCTTTCCATTGAAATTAAATTTAACAGAAATTCCAGAACTTAGGCAAAAACAGCAATCAAATTGGTTTTCCTTTGTTGGTGTGGTATCTGTATTTTCCATTCCTAAAAGAGAAGAGATGAGAAAATTGTATATTTTTTGATAATTAGAATTATCTGATCATTCTAATATAAATGTTGAGCAATAAATAGGTCTCATAACAATTGGAAATAATTAATTAAAATTATATTTTTTTTCTCATTAAAATGTAAGAGAGTTTAGAATAAAAAAAAACCCAACTGAACTAACACACAAACTGTTATATCAGATTAGATTGGATGATTATATTCAATAGAATTTGTCAATTTTATCTCATCATATGATATAGAACCAATGAAAAGAACCAAATTCAATAAGATACATTTTACTTATTAAAACTGATAAACATTGTTTACTTTAGAAATAATACAAAATACTAAGAAGTTAGTCCCTGAACAAAAAATTAGCAAGCATAATAAAACAATTTGTAAAACTACTAGTTTAATATAAAGGCAAAATATAAAATTCAATCTTTCCAAGTTAATAGAGTGTTTATAAACTGTGTAATACCAGTGACTGATTAATTACTATACATTTACCTAAGCCTATATATAAATTTGCTTTCTTATGCCATGTACCTTCACTGAAATCTTCTGTATTTGTTTCTGAAACACAAATTAAATAATGCAGCTAAATACAGCTTTTTTATTAAGTTTAAATCTTTGGTGAACATTACTAATTGTTGTGCAACTGGGTTCCCTTTTTAAATATGAATAAAATAATAGAATCCTGAAAAATGTCAGAAGAAAGTGAAAATATGTTGTCTGTCATTATAATTAATTTGTCTCATTTCCATAAAGATTTTTTGACCAAATTTTCAGAAATTGTACTGGAAGGTCACCAATCCTCGTTTTTAGGCAAGTAGGGATTTTGTTTTACATTGAGTCTATAGGAGCAACATTCTGACTTTAACAGTGACAAACAAATCTTTAGGGTAGGCTATTATTCAGACTAAAAACGTAGAGTAGGTATAGGGTCACTGGCACCCTCGGGGGGCCACTTCAATACTTAGTTGATAGGGGTGCCGCTGGGGTTCTGTAACCCCACCCTTTTCATATAATTTAGATTTTAAAAATGTATACCTTTTCATATATTGCGTAGGTAAAAATGTTACCTTTTCCCATATTGTTTGGGTTCCATGTGGTGTGTATTGTAAGAGTGGAATACCAAAGTGTCAAAAGAGAGAAAATTGGTCGATAAAAACAGCCGGGACCACCAATAAAGATGACAGATAAAGAAGTTATGGGAACTTTATTGACCTTATCATATATTTCTGATAGTTTTCCCCGACCTATTCACATATTTCCAAGTTTGAAAAGGTGACCAATTCAAGCGGCACGTCCTATCACCTTGTATATACATGTAGGAAGCCCCCCCCCCTCCCCCCCCGAGCTGGAACCACACATACATTTATCTGGCTGAAGCATTCAGATGCTCCAGGCACACAGTTATTGTCCTTTGAGTTTCTTCGTCTACAACTTAAGCCCAGAGAATGGACAGACAAGTAAAACTTGCAATTTTTTTTCATACTCCTACCAATTTTTTTCTCTAAATTTATGCACAATTATAATTATCAGTATGGAGGAGGGTGGTGAAATTACATGTAAGGCTTATCAAATTTGATTCACGAATTTTAAGGTGAAATATTGACATACAGTCAAGAAGAAAAAGGTAAAAATTCAGTTGGTCTGATACGAAGCTGTCTGGCAAACTGAATTATTGTCTATTATAATAGACCCCGTTTTAATTTCCTCAATTTTGTTTATATAAATAATGTTCATCAAAAGAAATAATGAAAAATATACATGGCCGTGTTTTACGCAACCTGATTCATGCCATCATGGTTTGATGATTGATTGATCTTTTGTCATTTTTTTTTTTGGTTTGATCAAGACAACACAACGCCAGGAATATTATCTCATGTGTAAATTTGTTATTATAATGTATTTTACATATTTTTTTTTTATTTGTAATCGATTTGTGCTTTATGTTATTGTTTTCCTTTACCATTATCACAATCTAAGCAATGTTATTGTATATGTCGCAGACGATTGTTTACGTTGTTGAATCCCGGAAGAGAGTCCTCTATGAATGAGACCCGAGAGATGCGAAGTGCTGGTTGCAGTGATGATAGTTTAGCGAAGCAACGTCACCACTGTTTCGGAGTTTTAGCGAAGCAACGTCACCACTGTTTCGGAGTTTGTATATTGGTATATGTGTAACATACTGAATATTGCGATCGGGAACCAGTCTAATTGTTTATCAGCTCATAGACATAATTTTGTCATGTGACCGTAACGTCATCAACGTTTTTCATGGTTTACTCCGGTTAAAAATGGAATTTAGAATTAAATTATAAGAAATGACTGTAATATTTTTTCTGTCTATTCGAAATAACATAAAAAATGTGGTGCACACTTTAAAATAACCCGCTACGCGGGTTATTCAGTGTGCACCACACTTTTTATGTTATTTCTTCATAGACAGAAAAAATATTGCAGTCATTCCTTAAATAACGTTTGATATTTCAACAAATATGATTACTCTACGAATCACTCGTGTTCATGTGTTTGTGCCCCTATACCCCCTTTCCCAAAAAAAAAAAGAAACAGAGAGAGAGAGAGAGAGAGAGAGAGAGAGAGAGAGAGAGAGAGAGGCGTTTGACACCAAAGGAACATCGAAACTCATTGTTCTTATTTACATCCCTCTGTTGGACAGAAAACTAGTAATTCCGGAAGCTGTACGCTTACATGCTGTTACTCTTGGTATATTGTTATTTTTCCAGTATATTCCCACATTCCGCATCGCGACGATACGCTGCAAACAGTTGGGTTACACTAATGACAGGACAATTGCCCGTATTGACCGGATGAGATATAAATAGTCAGAACTTTTTTGTTATTTGATAGATTATTTTAATATTTGAAGACCTTAGAAATATTAGACTATATTTTATGAATATTTAACAAACAAAAAGTTGATCGGACGGATTTCACGCTCACTGATGTACGCTTTACAATATTGAACTGATCGACAAAAAGTGTTACTAGTAATATCTCTTTTGTTTTACAATATTTTTTCATACAACTAGAAAATCTGCGAGATTAATAGTTATCTGATATGAAAATTTAAACTTCATAGTAAAACAAAATGTTTTTCTAAAAAAAAAGTTGACCGGACGGATTTCACATTCGCCGATGTACGCTTTGATTATACTGAAATGATCGACAAAAAGTGTTATAAATATCTCTTTTGTTTTTAAATATTTTTTTTCTTCGTGAAACTAAGAAATCTGCGAGATCAATAAATATGTTAATATAAGAAAATATAAACTTTACAGTAAATAAAAAAAGTTTTTCTACAAAAAAAGTTGAGCTGACGGATTTCGCTACAAATAATAAATACCAGATCAACAAAAAATGTTGATATTTCTCATATCTAACAATATTTTTCGGTGAAATTAATTAACCTTTAAGAAAAATAATTGTATAAATGGTATTGTATGTAAATACTAACTCAATAATAATAATAATAATAATAATAATATCTTTATTTAAAGAAAGTAACTCATTTGAATTAAACCCAATCGTAAGGTAATTCAAGACCATATCAAGACCACTTTCTGCAATTTTTTTGCCATACATTTTGTCCGTTTCGAGTAGCATTTTCATTTTTTGCACTTAAATCAAAACGTCATTTGCTTTCTCTTGCTTTAGTGAACGTCCCTTTGAGCGGGCCGCCATTTTAGAAATTTTAGAAATTAGCAACCTTTACGACGGACTCGAAACGGCGACGTCATAATACGGTCACGACACTATAGCGGCGCCGAGAGCGATGCGTATAAACAATAGTGTGATTTCCCTTTAACCGACGTCGGGAGTACGTCGTGTGTTTGCTGGGAAGAACATGGTACTTTGTTTACATTTCTAAAAATAACCACGTCAAATATGAGTCACGCATGCTGTGCATAAAAAAACAATGAACATTCATTGTTATAAATATATTTAAGTTTTGGCATCTACTTCTTTTATAAAAAATTAATAAAAATTTATTTATTTCAATTACCTAAAATCTTTAATTTTGCATATACAGAAAATAATATAGATCCGCAGATAATCATGTAACAATCTCAAACCCATATCATATGATGGACCGGCTTAGTGCCGGCCCATGACAATGACATCACTCCTTACCATTCTTATTATTGTTTTCAGGATAATCGCCTTCAAAATTGTAAAATTGAAACAGAAACTTGGACAAACTAGCTTACATATGATGTTATCCTTGTGAAAAACTATGCAGGAACTTAGAAAGGATTTGCAATTAGCAATTCAGGGGACATATATGTCTACCGAAAGCGGAAATCGTCGCTTTCACTGAGAAGATGACAAAAAATATTTATATACTGTGATATTTATTTTTATACAACGTTTTATACAATCGTGCTAATTGCAATAATTGATAATAATTTGATATATATTTTGATACGAATGAAATTAAGTATTTATATATTACATGGAATACATTGAAAATTAATGTCCTATTGTCGTACAAATAAAACTCTTTAGAGTCAGTGACGTCAAATATGTACCTCCGTTGTTATGTTATTCTAAAAGCAGTAAGCATATTTGTAGTCCAAAAAACCAAGATTAATTATCAGTACAAATGGTTCATTATAGGATTAAACACATTTTTTCTAGAGGTTATTGATGTGTAAACCGGGGCGATTAACTCACAAACTGAATAAAAGTCCGAAGGATTACCATCAAATGAACAATTGGCAGGTCGTAACTAAGGAGTTGGCCGCCATATTGACTTTCTAAAATCCATAAATGTTCGATAAATGCAACGGAATCTAAAATGAAATAGCACCTACCTCCAAAACTTCATTTTATTTAGATATTATCCGAATTGAAAGCGTACAAGTAACGAAATTATCTTTCCCTTGAAAGTTTTCATTCGTATGACGTCGTGTTTTGCCATGACGTAAACTCGCCAAATCATTCATGAAATTTCGCGGAATTTTATTTAAATTTTAATTTTATACATTTTCGAAGCTTTAGTGCATTTATTTTATTCATTTCTTGTTATAAATACATTAGAATAGAAACAACTGTTATGCATTTGTTTTTTTAATCTCAATTTGCTTAAATTCCGGGGATCCCTGCAAGCATGTGTATCGCGCATGAATAGATTACGAAAGTAGTTTCGGGAACATGGTTTATCGAAGTGTAAACCAACAGAAAAATTCTAATTGACCAATCCAATTCAAGTATTTATAGATATGCAAATCATATAAGAATTATTCATTGGTATTTGCACGATGACGAACATGGAAAATTGTCTGTAGTAACCATGTAAATATATGAGAAAGTATTTTGATACGTTTCCAGATAAATATTGCCGGAATGGCTTTGAGTGGGATCCCGTCTATGGGAACGATTCACAATGCGGGGTACTAGCTCTTTATTCACACACAAGTCGGCAGTTCATCACAATAAACATAAACAAATTGGTAAAGTCCAAATTCATTTAATAAAGTCCAAATATAAGATATCAGTATTACAAATTAGTTATTTTAAACCAAAAACAATATATATGATTGCGATGGAAAATCCGAACGCAGTTCATGTGCTCTCGTTGGAATATCCAAACGGAGTCCCTGAATATAAATTTATCTTTCTTTAAATACCAAATAAAGTTGCTATAATAACACAGTTTGTTGGGGTCATGTTGTAAACAGAAATTATATAATTAAGTGATTTAATTCATCAAAGAGAATTACGATAGGTGATCAATCCATCAATCAATTGAATTATGTGGGTATTTGATATGACCGAATAAAAGTTGCATAACGAACTTGTAAGATGTTTGCATAAGCTTAGAGTTTAAAAGGTTATTGACAAATATAAATTTATAATCTTACATGTTTCAAATGTTAACAAATATTTCGGACATTTAAAGTCATAGCGAATTTCGAGATCGTTACAATTGAATAAATAAAATATGCATGCTGCATACGAAATGTACACAATAGAAATCGATATAATAAGAGTTTGAAATAGAAAATTAAGTACCAAAATAATGTGTGACAACTATTCCCTTTTTCAAGAAAATTCGTCCCGAATTTATGAATTTGAATCATTGAATGAGTAATAGTAAAATGAAATGTTCACTAAGAGTTCAATATCGTGGATATCGTCCTTGTCTCGGGTGAAAATGTTGATGGTTGTTACTTCTTCGGCTTTATAGTGTCTGTTGTATCATTTGTATCGTGTTATTTTCCACGTAGCGATTTCATTAGTTAATCCACACTTGTCACTTTTTAGTTGTTTTATTTCTTGTTCAAGTTCATATATCTCTGTGTACTTATCACTACACTGCTTACTTTCCCGGAATGCATTATCTTTCCAAAAGTTTGTATCTCGAATAGCTTTATTCAGTTCCGCTGTTACACTTTGTAGGTCATTTTGGAGTTGCTGATTTTGGAAAGACGAATGTCCCAACGAAGAAAGGTTTCCTTGATTTTGTTTTAATATTTCATTTTCATCCTTTAAGCTTGAAGTTAATTCCTCCATGTCTAAAGCATACACTATATACTGATCAACGATATCTTTGTGATGTTGTAGTGCAATTGAAAGTCTTTCGAGTTCTAATTTTTGGTTATCTGAATTTGAATCAGTGCCAAGGATGTTTCCTGTAATATTCCCGTTTGCAGGTGTCAGTACCAATATTGTCTTCTTCAAATCCTCATTTTCTCTTTTTAACTTGTTCATCTGTTCTGTTTTAGTATCACATTTTGGAACTGATTTATCTAGATCACTATTGGTTATCGAAGAAAACGGTAATTCGTTTACAATTTCTTTTTGTTGTCGATATTGATCAAGTCGCTTCATATCCCGAAGTTTTTAGATTTATGACGACGATCTCTAGATTGTTTATGTTCCTTCGATTTTGACGTATTTCCATATTCCACAGATCTCAATTTCTGAAATTCTCGGTAGGGTTGCCACGGTTTAACGTTCCAGCAGCATGCCGACGTGTGCATGTTATGTGAACATCTTGGTCTTGATATTTGATATAAATAGGCCATTGTTACAACGAGTAGTCGCCCGAACCTACTATGCCACTCGCTTGTTGTATTGCAAGAGGTTCCTCAGATCGATTCGATACTCCACCAATTTATGAGAAAGTATTGTCACACATTATTTTGGTACTTAATTTTCTATTTCAAACTGTCTTATTATATCGATTTCTATTGTGTACATTTCGTATGCAGCATGCACTATAGAAATCGATATAATAAGACAGTTTGAAATAAAAAATTAAGTACCAAAATAATGTGTGACAAATATAATAGTTCCACTAATACATATACAAAACTTGGCCTACCTTTCCCTATCGAATTTATCTTTTTACATTTCAAATATCACTGTGTATCATCGCCACCGGAAATTGGGTACTAACGAAGCGGAGAGAAATGGAAAAAAAAGTAAACAAGGTAAGAATTCATTCAATTTAAAGCATTTCTACTAATTTGACGAGGGTTCCGCTTAAGAAATGATTTTCTGATATATAATTCTTTAAATTATTAGGCCGATAAGTACAAAATTAAGACAATATTTTGTGTTATACTCCAAATCTTGCCACTTAGTACCTGAAAATTTCGAGGTCGATTGTCCTCTGTCGCCCCATTGGCAAGATATTCAACTGTTTTTCATTATTTTTCCAGACACGTTTTTAGATTATGATAGTGTGACATCATATTTACTGAAATCTGTTGTCATAAAGATGTTTTTAAAGAATATGGACCAAAACATTGTTTGTTTATTGTACGGCGAATTGCAGGACGTTGTACGGCGAATTGCAAAATAACAACTTTTGTCTGTACGGCGTCTTGCAATATATTGTAATTTAAAGATGAAATTAATCACTGTTTAGATAATATCAAGTGACGAAATTTTGGCTGTATCAAAGCTTTACCGGCTTACAAATATACAAATTTAACTACTTATCAATTATTATAAAATATATTCCGTTAATTTCGTTCAGAAGTCGTCGTTGCGTACCTCTATTTGACTTTGTGTTTTTAAAGACAAAAAGGTTTTTTTCAACCATATTATTCTAAATACATTCATATATATATATCGTTATACTACTAACGACTGTTGTCTTATTTGTTGTCAGGGTGAAATTTTGTAAGTTCAATAAAAAAAAACGACCATTCATCTTTTGTTGGCGCTGTTTTTTTTATTTAAATATAAACAGTGGAGATGTTGTATGATTGCAAATAAGATAACTATCCACCAGGGTCAAATAAAGTGTATGTAAGCAACTATATGCTATCGTTTGGCCTTCAACAACGAAAAATCGTACCTTACAGTCGGCTATAAAAAGCCCCGACATGAAAATTGTGGAAGGATTCAACAAGAAAACTAACCGCCTAACTCATAACAAAACAATTAACGAAAAATAACAAATATGATAGAGATGAACCAACGACAACCACCAAACTACAGGCTCGTGGCTTCGGACAGACACATAAAGAATATTAATGTGCTGGGTTAAATAGATATAGGAAGATGTGGTATGAGTGCCAATGAGACAACTCTCCATCCAAGTCACAATTTATAAAAGTAAACCATTATAGGTCAAGGAACGGTCTTCAACATTGTTTATTGTTTATTTTTAAAATTTTTGAAATGAATAATTTGTTAAAAGAAAAGTGAAGAAAATACTTTGTTTTCATTGAAAATTAGGAGAAATAAATCATGAATTGTGTTTCGAATTAATTTTCTTGTTTCTTATTGAAAATAAGATTGTATTTTTTTTTAGTTTAAGTAAATTCAATCAATCTTTTTACTTACAGGGAAATTTTTTTTATAAAAGACGGTTGCTTAGGCTGTTTGGCCTAAAGTTAAATGAGTAGATGGCGGGGTAGTGAAAAGGATTGTATTCGTCCGAATTTTCATTGTTACAGTAATACATTTTCATGATTACTATGTATAATATTTCTCAGTAAATTTTAATGTGATATTGTGCCAATTAAAATTATATGATTAATACAAGTAAGACTTGCATTTGCCTTAAAAGATATAGCAGTACGTGATTATTTGTTTTCAAACACACCTTCTCTGTTTTGAAACTTATAAAGGTATGGATCTCGGCCTATCTGTTTGGTTGAATATAAATGTGAATTCATAGAGTTTCAAAATCAACAGTAAGCCCTATTTGTGTGTGTGTGTAAATAATCTAATCTTTAGATAGATGCTAAAATTTAAATCACTTTTCTTAATACGAAGAAAAAAGTGTAACTTAAGCACGCCTGAATGTAAAAAGGTGTACCCGACTTATTCGTTCACGATAAGAATTTACCGATTTCGGTATTTTAACAAAACTGTTTACGAGGGCAAATAAATAAATGAACGCTATCAAATCAACATTTAAATTTACGTGGATTTTTCAAAAAGAATTTATGAGTATGCACCATCAGGATTCAAAAATATTTCAACCTGTCCTTATTAGATGTTATTTCATTATAATTCTTTAAACTTACAAATCGAAAATGCTAGCTTTTGTGAATTGTATTACAAAAAAAAACTTCATATAAGGTCATCTTTATTCTCAAGTAGAAAGTTTATATAAATAGTTTATGCCGTAGCCACAGCCGGATTTGTATCCCTTGTATCGGATTCTTCTTTCATTCTTTCCAAAAATGATTAATCTAAGGTTAATATTTTTTTTTAATTTAGACAGTGTTAGCCACCGAGCTTGTTCATTTCTTACTATATAGAGATGAAGTTTTTTTTTGAAAATTAATGTTCTTTATTCTAATATATTGGCTGTATCTGCCTTTTACAAATAAGACAATAACATTAATTGAAAAAGGAGACGTGGAATGGTTTTCACTGAAAGGACTTTAAAACAAAGTCCAAATGAAATAGATTTGATCAACTATTGGTTACTATACACTTCACAATGAACAAAACCCATACCGTATCAAAATTGCCTGATTTATGACAAAATCATAAACAAATATGTCAGGCAGCAACTTACGACAGCCGCTATATTACATGTTCCTGACCAGGGACAGACACATATATATTGAGGCAGGCTTAAACATGTTTGTGAGCACTCAAACCTCCCTTAACATGGTGCCGTGGTGTAGCAATACAACATTTATTTTTTGCAGAGAATGATAACTCATTTATATTTCATTTTATCTAAAGGTTGAAAGAGAATTCATTCACTTAATGGTTCTAAATATTCAATGCGGAAAAATTCTCTTGCCATTACCTCCTTCCTTCCCTCCACCCACAACCCATCCCCGAAATCTTCATCACTTATATGCAAATGCTGACTAATGTTGTATGGTTAAAACATTTGGTTGAGGCAATCTAAAGTTTGAGAACAGAAACGACAGCTTTAGCTTTTTTTCATTTATAAAAGGGCATAACTCAAGAACGGTAACAGTGACGCTACCCAATTTATAACTTTATCTGTGTTTTGTGGTGATAAGCATTTCGTGTAAGTTTTAAAACATTTGGTTAAGGCATATTAAAGTTAGAGAACGGAAACCAATTATTGGGACTTTCTGGACGGACGGGAGAGACGAGTCGGACGGACATGGGTAACATTTAACGCTACGTCAGGGCAGAACAACAGGTCAGTAAAACAGTGACATGCCTTTCCGAAAGTTACAACATTTGCCAGCTTTTGTATATGCCGTATTCATATTGTATACATCAGGTATGTAAAAGATGTAATAGGACTGTGTTCAAGCCTTATATTGTGTATACATCTTAAATGGTGTCAAGCGAATTGTATTTTTATCAAATGCATAATTAGATATTTGAACCTAATACTTTATTTTCTTTAAAAAGACGGCAAATAAATATTTTGAAATTAGCAAGTTGCCATACAGTTGAAAACAAGTTGCCATACAGTAAATTTGTCAACATGAGCAAGTTGCCGTACCCTAGACTTTATTTTTTATGGTCTATATTTTTTAAAAACGTTCATTTTGACAACAAATTTCAGTAAATATGATGCCACACTATAATAATCTAAAAAAGTGTCTGGAAAAATAATGAAAAACAGTTGAATATCTTGCCAATGGGGCGACAGAGGACGATCGACCTCGAAATTTCCAGGTACTAAGTGGCAAGTTACACAGTGATAAGAAGTATCAATTTAACATATCATAGGCTGCAACGGCTGCATCTGATTTTCGGTTCCTGTAGCAATAATTGCGTGTGGTTCAATGAATATTCTTATATGACGTGCTTCTGGTGTAACACCACTAATTCGGCCCGGCCAGAAAGCACATACCAGAAAGTAGTACATATTTAACACAAAATAGTTCCTACACATGAGTGTAACTTTCAAAATATGTAGAGTATTTAGGTTATGTTGGTATCAAATGAAAGCTGAATGACTGGTGATCATTGTAGAACACTTTTTGACTTATAATTTTGGATATTAAAAAAACTGCACTAAATTTTATAAAGAGGGTACTTTTTGCCTGTATGTCAGATCTGAAGTACCTGTTTTGGTACATCCGAAGTTCCGGGAACCAGTTCCTTCTTATATGCCATTAAAGGTATGTTGATTTTTCCAGTAGAAGACACCATAAAGTGTTGCTTTGACATGCAATGATTGTCACTTTATTTGAACTTGAAACAAAAGAGCTGTGTCTGCTTGAAATTGAGGAATTTAACATAGAAAGCAATGGGGCCTTGAATTAGTGGTGTACTTCCTATTACAGAGAATCATCAGAAATTCAATTTTTAGAAGTTGTACCTATTCCAATGAAAATAAGTCATATTTGATGTAAGTAAACATGTTTAATCATCTTTTTTGGATGAACAATTCTGTTTATGGGAAATTTCATCTCTTAAATTGACATAATCAGGTATTTTAGCCTTTTATGGTCACACAACATGCATGCAGTTAAGACTTGACTCCAAATTCTTATTTTTGCATTATTTGGGATTGCAATCAATAAAACATGTATATAATGACTTGTTTATGGTGAAAAAATAGCTCTTGGTCAAATAATCCTATGATTTTTCAAGTTTTATTGGTTTTCTTATGATAGCCTTTTACAATCTAGGCAATTGGTATATACTCATATAAGAATTCCAAAATCTCACTGTACATGCAATTTTGAACCAGTTTAGCAAGTTATCCAGCTGAAAAATATATAAATTGCTCTTTATAATCTATGTTGTACCACAGAAGTATGGTTTCTACCAAAAATGACCCTTTTCCAATTTGAAGAAAAAAGGGGGGACAATTTTCTCAATTATGTCTTAGGTTTGGTCTTATATATTTTTATTAAATGAACAAACTCTGGTGAAATATGACTATTGGTAAGCACATTGCTTTCCTAACAGAAATTATTAAATACAACAATGATATTAAGAATGAAGTAAGTATATTGGCCATTTATAATATCCATATGCAGTTTTCTTTGAATAACCTATATGTTACTACCAGTCCAATTTGAGCTTAAAATTAGTAAAATAGTATTTGGACTTAAGCTTTATGTGTTTTTTATTGCTTGAAATAGATCATAGAATGAAATAAAGTGATGCTGAAGTCAGTATAGCAAGTTTGGTTCTGTTATAGGTGTAACACCACTAATTCGGCCCGGCCAGAAAGCACATACCAGAAAGTAGTACATATTTAACACAAAATAGTTCCTACACATGAGTGTAACTTTCAAAATATGTAGAGTATTTAGGTTATGTTGGTATCAAATGAAAGCTGAATGACTGGTGATCATTGTAGAACACTTTTTGACTTATAATTTTGGATATTAAAAAAACTGCACTAAATTTTATAAAGAGGGTACTTTTTGCCTGTATGTCAGATCTGAAGTACCTGTTTTGGTACATCCGAAGTTCCGGGAACCAGTTCCTTCTTATATGCCATTAAAGGTATGTTGATTTTTCCAGTAGAAGACACCATAAAGTGTTGCTTTGACATGCAATGATTGTCACTTTATTTGAACTTGAAACAAAAGAGCTGTGTCTGCTTGAAATTGAGGAATTTAACATAGAAAGCAATGGGGCCTTGAATTAGTGGTGTACTTCCTATTACAGAGAATCATCAGAAATTCAATTTTTAGAAGTTGTACCTATTCCAATGAAAATAAGTCATATTTGATGTAAGTAAACATGTTTAATCATCTTTTTTGGATGAACAATTCTGTTTATGGGAAATTTCATCTCTTAAATTGACATAATCAGGTATTTTAGCCTTTTATGGTCACACAACATGCATGCAGTTAAGACTTGACTCCAAATTCTTATTTTTGCATTATTTGGGATTGCAATCAATAAAACATGTATATAATGACTTGTTTATGGTGAAAAAATAGCTCTTGGTCAAATAATCCTATGATTTTTCAAGTTTTATTGGTTTTCTTATGATAGCCTTTTACAATCTAGGCAATTGGTATATACTCATATAAGAATTCCAAAATCTCACTGTACATGCAATTTTGAACCAGTTTAGCAAGTTATCCAGCTGAAAAATATATAAATTGCTCTTTATAATCTATGTTGTACCACAGAAGTATGGTTTCTACCAAAAATGACCCTTTTCCAATTTGAAGAAAAAAGGGGGGACAATTTTCTCAATTATGTCTTAGGTTTGGTCTTATATATTTTTATTAAATGAACAAACTCTGGTGAAATATGACTATTGGTAAGCACATTGCTTTCCTAACAGAAATTATTAAATACAACAATGATATTAAGAATGAAATAAGTATATTGGCCATTTATAATATCCATATGCAGTTTTCTTTGAATAACCTATATGTTACTACCAGTCCAATTTGAGCTTAAAATTAGTAAAATAGTATTTGGACTTAAGCTTTATGTGTTTTTTATTGCTTGAAATAGATCATAGAATGAAATAAAGTGATGCTGAAGTCAGTATAGCAAGTTTGGTTCTGTTATAGGTGTAACACCACTAATTCGGCCCGGCCAGAAAGCACATACCAGAAAGTAGTACATATTTAACACAAAATAGTTCCTACACATGAGTGTAACTTTCAAAATATGTAGAGTATTTAGGTTATGTTGGTATCAAATGAAAGCTGAATGACTGGTGATCATTGTAGAACACTTTTTGACTTATAATTTTGGATATTAAAAAAACTGCACTAAATTTTATAAAGAGGGTACTTTTTGCCTGTATGTCAGATCTGAAGTACCTGTTTTGGTACATCCGAAGTTCCGGGAACCAGTTCCTTCTTATATGCCATTAAAGGTATGTTGATTTTTCCAGTAGAAGACACCATAAAGTGTTGCTTTGACATGCAATGATTGTCACTTTATTTGAACTTGAAACAAAAGAGCTGTGTCTGCTTGAAATTGAGGAATTTAACATAGAAAGCAATGGGGCCTTGAATTAGTGGTGTACTTCCTATTACAGAGAATCATCAGAAATTCAATTTTTAGAAGTTGTACCTATTCCAATGAAAATAAGTCATATTTGATGTAAGTAAACATGTTTAATCATCTTTTTTGGATGAACAATTCTGTTTATGGGAAATTTCATCTCTTAAATTGACATAATCAGGTATTTTAGCCTTTTATGGTCACACAACATGCATGCAGTTAAGACTTGACTCCAAATTCTTATTTTTGCATTATTTGGGATTGCAATCAATAAAACATGTATATAATGACTTGTTTATGGTGAAAAAATAGCTCTTGGTCAAATAATCCTATGATTTTTCAAGTTTTATTGGTTTTCTTATGATAGCCTTTTACAATCTAGGCAATTGGTATATACTCATATAAGAATTCCAAAATCTCACTGTACATGCAATTTTGAACCAGTTTAGCAAGTTATCCAGCTGAAAAATATATAAATTGCTCTTTATAATCTATGTTGTACCACAGAAGTATGGTTTCTACCAAAAATGACCCTTTTCCAATTTGAAGAAAAAAGGGGGGACAATTTTCTCAATTATGTCTTAGGTTTGGTCTTATATATTTTTATTAAATGAACAAACTCTGGTGAAATATGACTATTGGTAAGCACATTGCTTTCCTAACAGAAATTATTAAATACAACAATGATATTAAGAATGAAGTAAGTATATTGGCCATTTATAATATCCATATGCAGTTTTCTTTGAATAACCTATATGTTACTACCAGTCCAATTTGAGCTTAAAATTAGTAAAATAGTATTTGGACTTAAGCTTTATGTGTTTTTTATTGCTTGAAATAGATCATAGAATGAAATAAAGTGATGCTGAAGTCAGTATAGCAAGTTTGGTTCTGTTATAGGTGTAACACCACTAATTCGGCCCGGCCAGAAAGCACATACCAGAAAGTAGTACATATTTAACACAAAATAGTTCCTACACATGAGTGTAACTTTCAAAATATGTAGAGTATTTAGGTTATGTTGGTATCAAATGAAAGCTGAATGACTGGTGATCATTGTAGAACACTTTTTGACTTATAATTTTGGATATTAAAAAAACTGCACTAAATTTTATAAAGAGGGTACTTTTTGCCTGTATGTCAGATCTGAAGTACCTGTTTTGGTACATCCGAAGTTCCGGGAACCAGTTCCTTCTTATATGCCATTAAAGGTATGTTGATTTTTCCAGTAGAAGACACCATAAAGTGTTGCTTTGACATGCAATGATTGTCACTTTATTTGAACTTGAAACAAAAGAGCTGTGTCTGCTTGAAATTGAGGAATTTAACATAGAAAGCAATGGGGCCTTGAATTAGTGGTGTACTTCCTATTACAGAGAATCATCAGAAATTCAATTTTTAGAAGTTGTACCTATTCCAATGAAAATAAGTCATATTTGATGTAAGTAAACATGTTTAATCATCTTTTTTGGATGAACAATTCTGTTTATGGGAAATTTCATCTCTTAAATTGACATAATCAGGTATTTTAGCCTTTTATGGTCACACAACATGCATGCAGTTAAGACTTGACTCCAAATTCTTATTTTTGCATTATTTGGGATTGCAATCAATAAAACATGTATATAATGACTTGTTTATGGTGAAAAAATAGCTCTTGGTCAAATAATCCTATGATTTTTCAAGTTTTATTGGTTTTCTTATGATAGCCTTTTACAATCTAGGCAATTGGTATATACTCATATAAGAATTCCAAAATCTCACTGTACATGCAATTTTGAACCAGTTTAGCAAGTTATCCAGCTGAAAAATATATAAATTGCTCTTTATAATCTATGTTGTACCACAGAAGTATGGTTTCTACCAAAAATGACCCTTTTCCAATTTGAAGAAAAAAGGGGGGACAATTTTCTCAATTATGTCTTAGGTTTGGTCTTATATATTTTTATTAAATGAACAAACTCTGGTGAAATATGACTATTGGTAAGCACATTGCTTTCCTAACAGAAATTATTAAATACAACAATGATATTAAGAATGAAGTAAGTATATTGGCCATTTATAATATCCATATGCAGTTTTCTTTGAATAACCTATATGTTACTACCAGTCCAATTTGAGCTTAAAATTAGTAAAATAGTATTTGGACTTAAGCTTTATGTGTTTTTTATTGCTTGAAATAGATCATAGAATGAAATAAAGTGATGCTGAAGTCAGTATAGCAAGTTTGGTTCTGTTATAGGTGTAACACCACTAATTCGGCCCGGCCAGAAAGCACATACCAGAAAGTAGTACATATTTAACACAAAATAGTTCCTACACATGAGTGTAACTTTCAAAATATGTAGAGTATTTAGGTTATGTTGGTATCAAATGAAAGCTGAATGACTGGTGATCATTGTAGAACACTTTTTGACTTATAATTTTGGATATTAAAAAAACTGCACTAAATTTTATAAAGAGGGTACTTTTTGCCTGTATGTCAGATCTGAAGTACCTGTTTTGGTACATCCGAAGTTCCGGGAACCAGTTCCTTCTTATATGCCATTAAAGGTATGTTGATTTTTCCAGTAGAAGACACCATAAAGTGTTGCTTTGACATGCAATGATTGTCACTTTATTTGAACTTGAAACAAAAGAGCTGTGTCTGCTTGAAATTGAGGAATTTAACATAGAAAGCAATGGGGCCTTGAATTAGTGGTGTACTTCCTATTACAGAGAATCATCAGAAATTCAATTTTTAGAAGTTGTACCTATTCCAATGAAAATAAGTCATATTTGATGTAAGTAAACATGTTTAATCATCTTTTTTGGATGAACAATTCTGTTTATGGGAAATTTCATCTCTTAAATTGACATAATCAGGTATTTTAGCCTTTTATGGTCACACAACATGCATGCAGTTAAGACTTGACTCCAAATTCTTATTTTTGCATTATTTGGGATTGCAATCAATAAAACATGTATATAATGACTTGTTTATGGTGAAAAAATAGCTCTTGGTCAAATAATCCTATGATTTTTCAAGTTTTATTGGTTTTCTTATGATAGCCTTTTACAATCTAGGCAATTGGTATATACTCATATAAGAATTCCAAAATCTCACTGTACATGCAATTTTGAACCAGTTTAGCAAGTTATCCAGCTGAAAAATATATAAATTGCTCTTTATAATCTATGTTGTACCACAGAAGTATGGTTTCTACCAAAAATGACCCTTTTCCAATTTGAAGAAAAAAGGGGGGACAATTTTCTCAATTATGTCTTAGGTTTGGTCTTATATATTTTTATTAAATGAACAAACTCTGGTGAAATATGACTATTGGTAAGCACATTGCTTTCCTAACAGAAATTATTAAATACAACAATGATATTAAGAATGAAGTAAGTATATTGGCCATTTATAATATCCATATGCAGTTTTCTTTGAATAACCTATATGTTACTACCAGTCCAATTTGAGCTTAAAATTAGTAAAATAGTATTTGGACTTAAGCTTTATGTGTTTTTTATTGCTTGAAATAGATCATAGAATGAAATAAAGTGATGCTGAAGTCAGTATAGCAAGTTTGGTTCTGTTATAGGTGTAACACCACTAATTCGGCCCGGCCAGAAAGCACATACCAGAAAGTAGTACATATTTAACACAAAATAGTTCCTACACATGAGTGTAACTTTCAAAATATGTAGAGTATTTAGGTTATGTTGGTATCAAATGAAAGCTGAATGACTGGTGATCATTGTAGAACACTTTTTGACTTATAATTTTGGATATTAAAAAAACTGCACTAAATTTTATAAAGAGGGTACTTTTTGCCTGTATGTCAGATCTGAAGTACCTGTTTTGGTACATCCGAAGTTCCGGGAACCAGTTCCTTCTTATATGCCATTAAAGGTATGTTGATTTTTCCAGTAGAAGACACCATAAAGTGTTGCTTTGACATGCAATGATTGTCACTTTATTTGAACTTGAAACAAAAGAGCTGTGTCTGCTTGAAATTGAGGAATTTAACATAGAAAGCAATGGGGCCTTGAATTAGTGGTGTACTTCCTATTACAGAGAATCATCAGAAATTCAATTTTTAGAAGTTGTACCTATTCCAATGAAAATAAGTCATATTTGATGTAAGTAAACATGTTTAATCATCTTTTTTGGATGAACAATTCTGTTTATGGGAAATTTCATCTCTTAAATTGACATAATCAGGTATTTTAGCCTTTTATGGTCACACAACATGCATGCAGTTAAGACTTGACTCCAAATTCTTATTTTTGCATTATTTGGGATTGCAATCAATAAAACATGTATATAATGACTTGTTTATGGTGAAAAAATAGCTCTTGGTCAAATAATCCTATGATTTTTCAAGTTTTATTGGTTTTCTTATGATAGCCTTTTACAATCTAGGCAATTGGTATATACTCATATAAGAATTCCAAAATCTCACTGTACATGCAATTTTGAACCAGTTTAGCAAGTTATCCAGCTGAAAAATATATAAATTGCTCTTTATAATCTATGTTGTACCACAGAAGTATGGTTTCTACCAAAAATGACCCTTTTCCAATTTGAAGAAAAAAGGGGGGACAATTTTCTCAATTATGTCTTAGGTTTGGTCTTATATATTTTTATTAAATGAACAAACTCTGGTGAAATATGACTATTGGTAAGCACATTGCTTTCCTAACAGAAATTATTAAATACAACAATGATATTAAGAATGAAGTAAGTATATTGGCCATTTATAATATCCATATGCAGTTTTCTTTGAATAACCTATATGTTACTACCAGTCCAATTTGAGCTTAAAATTAGTAAAATAGTATTTGGACTTAAGCTTTATGTGTTTTTTATTGCTTGAAATAGATCATAGAATGAAATAAAGTGATGCTGAAGTCAGTATAGCAAGTTTGGTTCTGTTATAGGTGTAACACCACTAATTCGGCCCGGCCAGAAAGCACATACCAGAAAGTAGTACATATTTAACACAAAATAGTTCCTACACATGAGTGTAACTTTCAAAATATGTAGAGTATTTAGGTTATGTTGGTATCAAATGAAAGCTGAATGACTGGTGATCATTGTAGAACACTTTTTGACTTATAATTTTGGATATTAAAAAAACTGCACTAAATTTTATAAAGAGGGTACTTTTTGCCTGTATGTCAGATCTGAAGTACCTGTTTTGGTACATCCGAAGTTCCGGGAACCAGTTCCTTCTTATATGCCATTAAAGGTATGTTGATTTTTCCAGTAGAAGACACCATAAAGTGTTGCTTTGACATGCAATGATTGTCACTTTATTTGAACTTGAAACAAAAGAGCTGTGTCTGCTTGAAATTGAGGAATTTAACATAGAAAGCAATGGGGCCTTGAATTAGTGGTGTACTTCCTATTACAGAGAATCATCAGAAATTCAATTTTTAGAAGTTGTACCTATTCCAATGAAAATAAGTCATATTTGATGTAAGTAAACATGTTTAATCATCTTTTTTGGATGAACAATTCTGTTTATGGGAAATTTCATCTCTTAAATTGACATAATCAGGTATTTTAGCCTTTTATGGTCACACAACATGCATGCAGTTAAGACTTGACTCCAAATTCTTATTTTTGCATTATTTGGGATTGCAATCAATAAAACATGTATATAATGACTTGTTTATGGTGAAAAAATAGCTCTTGGTCAAATAATCCTATGATTTTTCAAGTTTTATTGGTTTTCTTATGATAGCCTTTTACAATCTAGGCAATTGGTATATACTCATATAAGAATTCCAAAATCTCACTGTACATGCAATTTTGAACCAGTTTAGCAAGTTATCCAGCTGAAAAATATATAAATTGCTCTTTATAATCTATGTTGTACCACAGAAGTATGGTTTCTACCAAAAATGACCCTTTTCCAATTTGAAGAAAAAAGGGGGGACAATTTTCTCAATTATGTCTTAGGTTTGGTCTTATATATTTTTATTAAATGAACAAACTCTGGTGAAATATGACTATTGGTAAGCACATTGCTTTCCTAACAGAAATTATTAAATACAACAATGATATTAAGAATGAAGTAAGTATATTGGCCATTTATAATATCCATATGCAGTTTTCTTTGAATAACCTATATGTTACTACCAGTCCAATTTGAGCTTAAAATTAGTAAAATAGTATTTGGACTTAAGCTTTATGTGTTTTTTATTGCTTGAAATAGATCATAGAATGAAATAAAGTGATGCTGAAGTCAGTATAGCAAGTTTGGTTCTGTTATAGGTGTAACACCACTAATTCGGCCCGGCCAGAAAGCACATACCAGAAAGTAGTACATATTTAACACAAAATAGTTCCTACACATGAGTGTAACTTTCAAAATATGTAGAGTATTTAGGTTATGTTGGTATCAAATGAAAGCTGAATGACTGGTGATCATTGTAGAACACTTTTTGACTTATAATTTTGGATATTAAAAAAACTGCACTAAATTTTATAAAGAGGGTACTTTTTGCCTGTATGTCAGATCTGAAGTACCTGTTTTGGTACATCCGAAGTTCCGGGAACCAGTTCCTTCTTATATGCCATTAAAGGTATGTTGATTTTTCCAGTAGAAGACACCATAAAGTGTTGCTTTGACATGCAATGATTGTCACTTTATTTGAACTTGAAACAAAAGAGCTGTGTCTGCTTGAAATTGAGGAATTTAACATAGAAAGCAATGGGGCCTTGAATTAGTGGTGTACTTCCTATTACAGAGAATCATCAGAAATTCAATTTTTAGAAGTTGTACCTATTCCAATGAAAATAAGTCATATTTGATGTAAGTAAACATGTTTAATCATCTTTTTTGGATGAACAATTCTGTTTATGGGAAATTTCATCTCTTAAATTGACATAATCAGGTATTTTAGCCTTTTATGGTCACACAACATGCATGCAGTTAAGACTTGACTCCAAATTCTTATTTTTGCATTATTTGGGATTGCAATCAATAAAACATGTATATAATGACTTGTTTATGGTGAAAAAATAGCTCTTGGTCAAATAATCCTATGATTTTTCAAGTTTTATTGGTTTTCTTATGATAGCCTTTTACAATCTAGGCAATTGGTATATACTCATATAAGAATTCCAAAATCTCACTGTACATGCAATTTTGAACCAGTTTAGCAAGTTATCCAGCTGAAAAATATATAAATTGCTCTTTATAATCTATGTTGTACCACAGAAGTATGGTTTCTACCAAAAATGACCCTTTTCCAATTTGAAGAAAAAAGGGGGGACAATTTTCTCAATTATGTCTTAGGTTTGGTCTTATATATTTTTATTAAATGAACAAACTCTGGTGAAATATGACTATTGGTAAGCACATTGCTTTCCTAACAGAAATTATTAAATACAACAATGATATTAAGAATGAAATAAGTATATTGGCCATTTATAATATCCATATGCAGTTTTCTTTGAATAACCTATATGTTACTACCAGTCCAATTTGAGCTTAAAATTAGTAAAATAGTATTTGGACTTAAGCTTTATGTGTTTTTTATTGCTTGAAATAGATCATAGAATGAAATAAAGTGATGCTGAAGTCAGTATAGCAAGTTTGGTTCTGTTATAGGTGTAACACCACTAATTCGGCCCGGCCAGAAAGCACATACCAGAAAGTAGTACATATTTAACACAAAATAGTTCCTACACATGAGTGTAACTTTCAAAATATGTAGAGTATTTAGGTTATGTTGGTATCAAATGAAAGCTGAATGACTGGTGATCATTGTAGAACACTTTTTGACTTATAATTTTGGATATTAAAAAAACTGCACTAAATTTTATAAAGAGGGTACTTTTTGCCTGTATGTCAGATCTGAAGTACCTGTTTTGGTACATCCGAAGTTCCGGGAACCAGTTCCTTCTTATATGCCATTAAAGGTATGTTGATTTTTCCAGTAGAAGACACCATAAAGTGTTGCTTTGACATGCAATGATTGTCACTTTATTTGAACTTGAAACAAAAGAGCTGTGTCTGCTTGAAATTGAGGAATTTAACATAGAAAGCAATGGGGCCTTGAATTAGTGGTGTACTTCCTATTACAGAGAATCATCAGAAATTCAATTTTTAGAAGTTGTACCTATTCCAATGAAAATAAGTCATATTTGATGTAAGTAAACATGTTTAATCATCTTTTTTGGATGAACAATTCTGTTTATGGGAAATTTCATCTCTTAAATTGACATAATCAGGTATTTTAGCCTTTTATGGTCACACAACATGCATGCAGTTAAGACTTGACTCCAAATTCTTATTTTTGCATTATTTGGGATTGCAATCAATAAAACATGTATATAATGACTTGTTTATGGTGAAAAAATAGCTCTTGGTCAAATAATCCTATGATTTTTCAAGTTTTATTGGTTTTCTTATGATAGCCTTTTACAATCTAGGCAATTGGTATATACTCATATAAGAATTCCAAAATCTCACTGTACATGCAATTTTGAACCAGTTTAGCAAGTTATCCAGCTGAAAAATATATAAATTGCTCTTTATAATCTATGTTGTACCACAGAAGTATGGTTTCTACCAAAAATGACCCTTTTCCAATTTGAAGAAAAAAGGGGGGACAATTTTCTCAATTATGTCTTAGGTTTGGTCTTATATATTTTTATTAAATGAACAAACTCTGGTGAAATATGACTATTGGTAAGCACATTGCTTTCCTAACAGAAATTATTAAATACAACAATGATATTAAGAATGAAATAAGTATATTGGCCATTTATAATATCCATATGCAGTTTTCTTTGAATAACCTATATGTTACTACCAGTCCAATTTGAGCTTAAAATTAGTAAAATAGTATTTGGACTTAAGCTTTATGTGTTTTTTATTGCTTGAAATAGATCATAGAATGAAATAAAGTGATGCTGAAGTCAGTATAGCAAGTTTGGTTCTGTTATAGGTGTAACACCACTAATTCGGCCCGGCCAGAAAGCACATACCAGAAAGTAGTACATATTTAACACAAAATAGTTCCTACACATGAGTGTAACTTTCAAAATATGTAGAGTATTTAGGTTATGTTGGTATCAAATGAAAGCTGAATGACTGGTGATCATTGTAGAACACTTTTTGACTTATAATTTTGGATATTAAAAAAACTGCACTAAATTTTATAAAGAGGGTACTTTTTGCCTGTATGTCAGATCTGAAGTACCTGTTTTGGTACATCCGAAGTTCCGGGAACCAGTTCCTTCTTATATGCCATTAAAGGTATGTTGATTTTTCCAGTAGAAGACACCATAAAGTGTTGCTTTGACATGCAATGATTGTCACTTTATTTGAACTTGAAACAAAAGAGCTGTGTCTGCTTGAAATTGAGGAATTTAACATAGAAAGCAATGGGGCCTTGAATTAGTGGTGTACTTCCTATTACAGAGAATCATCAGAAATTCAATTTTTAGAAGTTGTACCTATTCCAATGAAAATAAGTCATATTTGATGTAAGTAAACATGTTTAATCATCTTTTTTGGATGAACAATTCTGTTTATGGGAAATTTCATCTCTTAAATTGACATAATCAGGTATTTTAGCCTTTTATGGTCACACAACATGCATGCAGTTAAGACTTGACTCCAAATTCTTATTTTTGCATTATTTGGGATTGCAATCAATAAAACATGTATATAATGACTTGTTTATGGTGAAAAAATAGCTCTTGGTCAAATAATCCTATGATTTTTCAAGTTTTATTGGTTTTCTTATGATAGCCTTTTACAATCTAGGCAATTGGTATATACTCATATAAGAATTCCAAAATCTCACTGTACATGCAATTTTGAACCAGTTTAGCAAGTTATCCAGCTGAAAAATATATAAATTGCTCTTTATAATCTATGTTGTACCACAGAAGTATGGTTTCTACCAAAAATGACCCTTTTCCAATTTGAAGAAAAAAGGGGGGACAATTTTCTCAATTATGTCTTAGGTTTGGTCTTATATATTTTTATTAAATGAACAAACTCTGGTGAAATATGACTATTGGTAAGCACATTGCTTTCCTAACAGAAATTATTAAATACAACAATGATATTAAGAATGAAATAAGTATATTGGCCATTTATAATATCCATATGCAGTTTTCTTTGAATAACCTATATGTTACTACCAGTCCAATTTGAGCTTAAAATTAGTAAAATAGTATTTGGACTTAAGCTTTATGTGTTTTTTATTGCTTGAAATAGATCATAGAATGAAATAAAGTGATGCTGAAGTCAGTATAGCAAGTTTGGTTCTGTTATAGGTGTAACACCACTAATTCGGCCCGGCCAGAAAGCACATACCAGAAAGTAGTACATATTTAACACAAAATAGTTCCTACACATGAGTGTAACTTTCAAAATATGTAGAGTATTTAGGTTATGTTGGTATCAAATGAAAGCTGAATGACTGGTGATCATTGTAGAACACTTTTTGACTTATAATTTTGGATATTAAAAAAACTGCACTAAATTTTATAAAGAGGGTACTTTTTGCCTGTATGTCAGATCTGAAGTACCTGTTTTGGTACATCCGAAGTTCCGGGAACCAGTTCCTTCTTATATGCCATTAAAGGTATGTTGATTTTTCCAGTAGAAGACACCATAAAGTGTTGCTTTGACATGCAATGATTGTCACTTTATTTGAACTTGAAACAAAAGAGCTGTGTCTGCTTGAAATTGAGGAATTTAACATAGAAAGCAATGGGGCCTTGAATTAGTGGTGTACTTCCTATTACAGAGAATCATCAGAAATTCAATTTTTAGAAGTTGTACCTATTCCAATGAAAATAAGTCATATTTGATGTAAGTAAACATGTTTAATCATCTTTTTTGGATGAACAATTCTGTTTATGGGAAATTTCATCTCTTAAATTGACATAATCAGGTATTTTAGCCTTTTATGGTCACACAACATGCATGCAGTTAAGACTTGACTCCAAATTCTTATTTTTGCATTATTTGGGATTGCAATCAATAAAACATGTATATAATGACTTGTTTATGGTGAAAAAATAGCTCTTGGTCAAATAATCCTATGATTTTTCAAGTTTTATTGGTTTTCTTATGATAGCCTTTTACAATCTAGGCAATTGGTATATACTCATATAAGAATTCCAAAATCTCACTGTACATGCAATTTTGAACCAGTTTAGCAAGTTATCCAGCTGAAAAATATATAAATTGCTCTTTATAATCTATGTTGTACCACAGAAGTATGGTTTCTACCAAAAATGACCCTTTTCCAATTTGAAGAAAAAAGGGGGGACAATTTTCTCAATTATGTCTTAGGTTTGGTCTTATATATTTTTATTAAATGAACAAACTCTGGTGAAATATGACTATTGGTAAGCACATTGCTTTCCTAACAGAAATTATTAAATACAACAATGATATTAAGAATGAAATAAGTATATTGGCCATTTATAATATCCATATGCAGTTTTCTTTGAATAACCTATATGTTACTACCAGTCCAATTTGAGCTTAAAATTAGTAAAATAGTATTTGGACTTAAGCTTTATGTGTTTTTTATTGCTTGAAATAGATCATAGAATGAAATAAAGTGATGCTGAAGTCAGTATAGCAAGTTTGGTTCTGTTATAGGTGTAACACCACTAATTCGGCCCGGCCAGAAAGCACATACCAGAAAGTAGTACATATTTAACACAAAATAGTTCCTACACATGAGTGTAACTTTCAAAATATGTAGAGTATTTAGGTTATGTTGGTATCAAATGAAAGCTGAATGACTGGTGATCATTGTAGAACACTTTTTGACTTATAATTTTGGATATTAAAAAAACTGCACTAAATTTTATAAAGAGGGTACTTTTTGCCTGTATGTCAGATCTGAAGTACCTGTTTTGGTACATCCGAAGTTCCGGGAACCAGTTCCTTCTTATATGCCATTAAAGGTATGTTGATTTTTCCAGTAGAAGACACCATAAAGTGTTGCTTTGACATGCAATGATTGTCACTTTATTTGAACTTGAAACAAAAGAGCTGTGTCTGCTTGAAATTGAGGAATTTAACATAGAAAGCAATGGGGCCTTGAATTAGTGGTGTACTTCCTATTACAGAGAATCATCAGAAATTCAATTTTTAGAAGTTGTACCTATTCCAATGAAAATAAGTCATATTTGATGTAAGTAAACATGTTTAATCATCTTTTTTGGATGAACAATTCTGTTTATGGGAAATTTCATCTCTTAAATTGACATAATCAGGTATTTTAGCCTTTTATGGTCACACAACATGCATGCAGTTAAGACTTGACTCCAAATTCTTATTTTTGCATTATTTGGGATTGCAATCAATAAAACATGTATATAATGACTTGTTTATGGTGAAAAAATAGCTCTTGGTCAAATAATCCTATGATTTTTCAAGTTTTATTGGTTTTCTTATGATAGCCTTTTACAATCTAGGCAATTGGTATATACTCATATAAGAATTCCAAAATCTCACTGTACATGCAATTTTGAACCAGTTTAGCAAGTTATCCAGCTGAAAAATATATAAATTGCTCTTTATAATCTATGTTGTACCACAGAAGTATGGTTTCTACCAAAAATGACCCTTTTCCAATTTGAAGAAAAAAGGGGGGACAATTTTCTCAATTATGTCTTAGGTTTGGTCTTATATATTTTTATTAAATGAACAAACTCTGGTGAAATATGACTATTGGTAAGCACATTGCTTTCCTAACAGAAATTATTAAATACAACAATGATATTAAGAATGAAATAAGTATATTGGCCATTTATAATATCCATATGCAGTTTTCTTTGAATAACCTATATGTTACTACCAGTCCAATTTGAGCTTAAAATTAGTAAAATAGTATTTGGACTTAAGCTTTATGTGTTTTTTATTGCTTGAAATAGATCATAGAATGAAATAAAGTGATGCTGAAGTCAGTATAGCAAGTTTGGTTCTGTTATAGGTGTAACACCACTAATTCGGCCCGGCCAGAAAGCACATACCAGAAAGTAGTACATATTTAACACAAAATAGTTCCTACACATGAGTGTAACTTTCAAAATATGTAGAGTATTTAGGTTATGTTGGTATCAAATGAAAGCTGAATGACTGGTGATCATTGTAGAACACTTTTTGACTTATAATTTTGGATATTAAAAAAACTGCACTAAATTTTATAAAGAGGGTACTTTTTGCCTGTATGTCAGATCTGAAGTACCTGTTTTGGTACATCCGAAGTTCCGGGAACCAGTTCCTTCTTATATGCCATTAAAGGTATGTTGATTTTTCCAGTAGAAGACACCATAAAGTGTTGCTTTGACATGCAATGATTGTCACTTTATTTGAACTTGAAACAAAAGAGCTGTGTCTGCTTGAAATTGAGGAATTTAACATAGAAAGCAATGGGGCCTTGAATTAGTGGTGTACTTCCTATTACAGAGAATCATCAGAAATTCAATTTTTAGAAGTTGTACCTATTCCAATGAAAATAAGTCATATTTGATGTAAGTAAACATGTTTAATCATCTTTTTTGGATGAACAATTCTGTTTATGGGAAATTTCATCTCTTAAATTGACATAATCAGGTATTTTAGCCTTTTATGGTCACACAACATGCATGCAGTTAAGACTTGACTCCAAATTCTTATTTTTGCATTATTTGGGATTGCAATCAATAAAACATGTATATAATGACTTGTTTATGGTGAAAAAATAGCTCTTGGTCAAATAATCCTATGATTTTTCAAGTTTTATTGGTTTTCTTATGATAGCCTTTTACAATCTAGGCAATTGGTATATACTCATATAAGAATTCCAAAATCTCACTGTACATGCAATTTTGAACCAGTTTAGCAAGTTATCCAGCTGAAAAATATATAAATTGCTCTTTATAATCTATGTTGTACCACAGAAGTATGGTTTCTACCAAAAATGACCCTTTTCCAATTTGAAGAAAAAAGGGGGGACAATTTTCTCAATTATGTCTTAGGTTTGGTCTTATATATTTTTATTAAATGAACAAACTCTGGTGAAATATGACTATTGGTAAGCACATTGCTTTCCTAACAGAAATTATTAAATACAACAATGATATTAAGAATGAAATAAGTATATTGGCCATTTATAATATCCATATGCAGTTTTCTTTGAATAACCTATATGTTACTACCAGTCCAATTTGAGCTTAAAATTAGTAAAATAGTATTTGGACTTAAGCTTTATGTGTTTTTTATTGCTTGAAATAGATCATAGAATGAAATAAAGTGATGCTGAAGTCAGTATAGCAAGTTTGGTTCTGTTATAGGTGTAACACCACTAATTCGGCCCGGCCAGAAAGCACATACCAGAAAGTAGTACATATTTAACACAAAATAGTTCCTACACATGAGTGTAACTTTCAAAATATGTAGAGTATTTAGGTTATGTTGGTATCAAATGAAAGCTGAATGACTGGTGATCATTGTAGAACACTTTTTGACTTATAATTTTGGATATTAAAAAAACTGCACTAAATTTTATAAAGAGGGTACTTTTTGCCTGTATGTCAGATCTGAAGTACCTGTTTTGGTACATCCGAAGTTCCGGGAACCAGTTCCTTCTTATATGCCATTAAAGGTATGTTGATTTTTCCAGTAGAAGACACCATAAAGTGTTGCTTTGACATGCAATGATTGTCACTTTATTTGAACTTGAAACAAAAGAGCTGTGTCTGCTTGAAATTGAGGAATTTAACATAGAAAGCAATGGGGCCTTGAATTAGTGGTGTACTTCCTATTACAGAGAATCATCAGAAATTCAATTTTTAGAAGTTGTACCTATTCCAATGAAAATAAGTCATATTTGATGTAAGTAAACATGTTTAATCATCTTTTTTGGATGAACAATTCTGTTTATGGGAAATTTCATCTCTTAAATTGACATAATCAGGTATTTTAGCCTTTTATGGTCACACAACATGCATGCAGTTAAGACTTGACTCCAAATTCTTATTTTTGCATTATTTGGGATTGCAATCAATAAAACATGTATATAATGACTTGTTTATGGTGAAAAAATAGCTCTTGGTCAAATAATCCTATGATTTTTCAAGTTTTATTGGTTTTCTTATGATAGCCTTTTACAATCTAGGCAATTGGTATATACTCATATAAGAATTCCAAAATCTCACTGTACATGCAATTTTGAACCAGTTTAGCAAGTTATCCAGCTGAAAAATATATAAATTGCTCTTTATAATCTATGTTGTACCACAGAAGTATGGTTTCTACCAAAAATGACCCTTTTCCAATTTGAAGAAAAAAGGGGGGACAATTTTCTCAATTATGTCTTAGGTTTGGTCTTATATATTTTTATTAAATGAACAAACTCTGGTGAAATATGACTATTGGTAAGCACATTGCTTTCCTAACAGAAATTATTAAATACAACAATGATATTAAGAATGAAATAAGTATATTGGCCATTTATAATATCCATATGCAGTTTTCTTTGAATAACCTATATGTTACTACCAGTCCAATTTGAGCTTAAAATTAGTAAAATAGTATTTGGACTTAAGCTTTATGTGTTTTTTATTGCTTGAAATAGATCATAGAATGAAATAAAGTGATGCTGAAGTCAGTATAGCAAGTTTGGTTCTGTTATAGGTGTAACACCACTAATTCGGCCCGGCCAGAAAGCACATACCAGAAAGTAGTACATATTTAACACAAAATAGTTCCTACACATGAGTGTAACTTTCAAAATATGTAGAGTATTTAGGTTATGTTGGTATCAAATGAAAGCTGAATGACTGGTGATCATTGTAGAACACTTTTTGACTTATAATTTTGGATATTAAAAAAACTGCACTAAATTTTATAAAGAGGGTACTTTTTGCCTGTATGTCAGATCTGAAGTACCTGTTTTGGTACATCCGAAGTTCCGGGAACCAGTTCCTTCTTATATGCCATTAAAGGTATGTTGATTTTTCCAGTAGAAGACACCATAAAGTGTTGCTTTTTGTCATGCAATGATTGTCACTTTATTTGAACTTGAAACAAAAGAGCTGTGTCTGCTTGAAATTGAGGAATTTAACATAGAAAGCAATGGGGCCTTGAATTAGTGGTGTACTTCCTATTACAGAGAATCATCAGAAATTCAATTTTTAGAAGTTGTACCTATTCCAATGAAAATAAGTCATATTTGATGTAAGTAAACATGTTTAATCATCTTTTTTGGATGAACAATTCTGTTTATGGGAAATTTCATCTCTTAAATTGACATAATCAGGTATTTTAGCCTTTTATGGTCACACAACATGCATGCAGTTAAGACTTGACTCCAAATTCTTATTTTTGCATTATTTGGGATTGCAATCAATAAAACATGTATATAATGACTTGTTTATGGTGAAAAAATAGCTCTTGGTCAAATAATCCTATGATTTTTCAAGTTTTATTGGTTTTCTTATGATAGCCTTTTACAATCTAGGCAATTGGTATATACTCATATAAGAATTCCAAAATCTCACTGTACATGCAATTTTGAACCAGTTTAGCAAGTTATCCAGCTGAAAAATATATAAATTGCTCTTTATAATCTATGTTGTACCACAGAAGTATGGTTTCTACCAAAAATGACCCTTTTCCAATTTGAAGAAAAAAGGGGGGACAATTTTCTCAATTATGTCTTAGGTTTGGTCTTATATATTTTTATTAAATGAACAAACTCTGGTGAAATATGACTATTGGTAAGCACATTGCTTTCCTAACAGAAATTATTAAATACAACAATGATATTAAGAATGAAATAAGTATATTGGCCATTTATAATATCCATATGCAGTTTTCTTTGAATAACCTATATGTTACTACCAGTCCAATTTGAGCTTAAAATTAGTAAAATAGTATTTGGACTTAAGCTTTATGTGTTTTTTATTGCTTGAAATAGATCATAGAATGAAATAAAGTGATGCTGAAGTCAGTATAGCAAGTTTGGTTCTGTTATAGGTGTAACACCACTAATTCGGCCCGGCCAGAAAGCACATACCAGAAAGTAGTACATATTTAACACAAAATAGTTCCTACACATGAGTGTAACTTTCAAAATATGTAGAGTATTTAGGTTATGTTGGTATCAAATGAAAGCTGAATGACTGGTGATCATTGTAGAACACTTTTTGACTTATAATTTTGGATATTAAAAAAACTGCACTAAATTTTATAAAGAGGGTACTTTTTGCCTGTATGTCAGATCTGAAGTACCTGTTTTGGTACATCCGAAGTTCCGGGAACCAGTTCCTTCTTATATGCCATTAAAGGTATGTTGATTTTTCCAGTAGAAGACACCATAAAGTGTTGCTTTGACATGCAATGATTGTCACTTTATTTGAACTTGAAACAAAAGAGCTGTGTCTGCTTGAAATTGAGGAATTTAACATAGAAAGCAATGGGGCCTTGAATTAGTGGTGTACTTCCTATTACAGAGAATCATCAGAAATTCAATTTTTAGAAGTTGTACCTATTCCAATGAAAATAAGTCATATTTGATGTAAGTAAACATGTTTAATCATCTTTTTTGGATGAACAATTCTGTTTATGGGAAATTTCATCTCTTAAATTGACATAATCAGGTATTTTAGCCTTTTATGGTCACACAACATGCATGCAGTTAAGACTTGACTCCAAATTCTTATTTTTGCATTATTTGGGATTGCAATCAATAAAACATGTATATAATGACTTGTTTATGGTGAAAAAATAGCTCTTGGTCAAATAATCCTATGATTTTTCAAGTTTTATTGGTTTTCTTATGATAGCCTTTTACAATCTAGGCAATTGGTATATACTCATATAAGAATTCCAAAATCTCACTGTACATGCAATTTTGAACCAGTTTAGCAAGTTATCCAGCTGAAAAATATATAAATTGCTCTTTATAATCTATGTTGTACCACAGAAGTATGGTTTCTACCAAAAATGACCCTTTTCCAATTTGAAGAAAAAAGGGGGGACAATTTTCTCAATTATGTCTTAGGTTTGGTCTTATATATTTTTATTAAATGAACAAACTCTGGTGAAATATGACTATTGGTAAGCACATTGCTTTCCTAACAGAAATTATTAAATACAACAATGATATTAAGAATGAAATAAGTATATTGGCCATTTATAATATCCATATGCAGTTTTCTTTGAATAACCTATATGTTACTACCAGTCCAATTTGAGCTTAAAATTAGTAAAATAGTATTTGGACTTAAGCTTTATGTGTTTTTTATTGCTTGAAATAGATCATAGAATGAAATAAAGTGATGCTGAAGTCAGTATAGCAAGTTTGGTTCTGTTATAGGTGTAACACCACTAATTCGGCCCGGCCAGAAAGCACATACCAGAAAGTAGTACATATTTAACACAAAATAGTTCCTACACATGAGTGTAACTTTCAAAATATGTAGAGTATTTAGGTTATGTTGGTATCAAATGAAAGCTGAATGACTGGTGATCATTGTAGAACACTTTTTGACTTATAATTTTGGATATTAAAAAAACTGCACTAAATTTTATAAAGAGGGTACTTTTTGCCTGTATGTCAGATCTGAAGTACCTGTTTTGGTACATCCGAAGTTCCGGGAACCAGTTCCTTCTTATATGCCATTAAAGGTATGTTGATTTTTCCAGTAGAAGACACCATAAAGTGTTGCTTTGACATGCAATGATTGTCACTTTATTTGAACTTGAAACAAAAGAGCTGTGTCTGCTTGAAATTGAGGAATTTAACATAGAAAGCAATGGGGCCTTGAATTAGTGGTGTACTTCCTATTACAGAGAATCATCAGAAATTCAATTTTTAGAAGTTGTACCTATTCCAATGAAAATAAGTCATATTTGATGTAAGTAAACATGTTTAATCATCTTTTTTGGATGAACAATTCTGTTTATGGGAAATTTCATCTCTTAAATTGACATAATCAGGTATTTTAGCCTTTTATGGTCACACAACATGCATGCAGTTAAGACTTGACTCCAAATTCTTATTTTTGCATTATTTGGGATTGCAATCAATAAAACATGTATATAATGACTTGTTTATGGTGAAAAAATAGCTCTTGGTCAAATAATCCTATGATTTTTCAAGTTTTATTGGTTTTCTTATGATAGCCTTTTACAATCTAGGCAATTGGTATATACTCATATAAGAATTCCAAAATCTCACTGTACATGCAATTTTGAACCAGTTTAGCAAGTTATCCAGCTGAAAAATATATAAATTGCTCTTTATAATCTATGTTGTACCACAGAAGTATGGTTTCTACCAAAAATGACCCTTTTCCAATTTGAAGAAAAAAGGGGGGACAATTTTCTCAATTATGTCTTAGGTTTGGTCTTATATATTTTTATTAAATGAACAAACTCTGGTGAAATATGACTATTGGTAAGCACATTGCTTTCCTAACAGAAATTATTAAATACAACAATGATATTAAGAATGAAATAAGTATATTGGCCATTTATAATATCCATATGCAGTTTTCTTTGAATAACCTATATGTTACTACCAGTCCAATTTGAGCTTAAAATTAGTAAAATAGTATTTGGACTTAAGCTTTATGTGTTTTTTATTGCTTGAAATAGATCATAGAATGAAATAAAGTGATGCTGAAGTCAGTATAGCAAGTTTGGTTCTGTTATAGGTGTAACACCACTAATTCGGCCCGGCCAGAAAGCACATACCAGAAAGTAGTACATATTTAACACAAAATAGTTCCTACACATGAGTGTAACTTTCAAAATATGTAGAGTATTTAGGTTATGTTGGTATCAAATGAAAGCTGAATGACTGGTGATCATTGTAGAACACTTTTTGACTTATAATTTTGGATATTAAAAAAACTGCACTAAATTTTATAAAGAGGGTACTTTTTGCCTGTATGTCAGATCTGAAGTACCTGTTTTGGTACATCCGAAGTTCCGGGAACCAGTTCCTTCTTATATGCCATTAAAGGTATGTTGATTTTTCCAGTAGAAGACACCATAAAGTGTTGCTTTGACATGCAATGATTGTCACTTTATTTGAACTTGAAACAAAAGAGCTGTGTCTGCTTGAAATTGAGGAATTTAACATAGAAAGCAATGGGGCCTTGAATTAGTGGTGTACTTCCTATTACAGAGAATCATCAGAAATTCAATTTTTAGAAGTTGTACCTATTCCAATGAAAATAAGTCATATTTGATGTAAGTAAACATGTTTAATCATCTTTTTTGGATGAACAATTCTGTTTATGGGAAATTTCATCTCTTAAATTGACATAATCAGGTATTTTAGCCTTTTATGGTCACACAACATGCATGCAGTTAAGACTTGACTCCAAATTCTTATTTTTGCATTATTTGGGATTGCAATCAATAAAACATGTATATAATGACTTGTTTATGGTGAAAAAATAGCTCTTGGTCAAATAATCCTATGATTTTTCAAGTTTTATTGGTTTTCTTATGATAGCCTTTTACAATCTAGGCAATTGGTATATACTCATATAAGAATTCCAAAATCTCACTGTACATGCAATTTTGAACCAGTTTAGCAAGTTATCCAGCTGAAAAATATATAAATTGCTCTTTATAATCTATGTTGTACCACAGAAGTATGGTTTCTACCAAAAATGACCCTTTTCCAATTTGAAGAAAAAAGGGGGGACAATTTTCTCAATTATGTCTTAGGTTTGGTCTTATATATTTTTATTAAATGAACAAACTCTGGTGAAATATGACTATTGGTAAGCACATTGCTTTCCTAACAGAAATTATTAAATACAACAATGATATTAAGAATGAAATAAGTATATTGGCCATTTATAATATCCATATGCAGTTTTCTTTGAATAACCTATATGTTACTACCAGTCCAATTTGAGCTTAAAATTAGTAAAATAGTATTTGGACTTAAGCTTTATGTGTTTTTTATTGCTTGAAATAGATCATAGAATGAAATAAAGTGATGCTGAAGTCAGTATAGCAAGTTTGGTTCTGTTATAGGTGTAACACCACTAATTCGGCCCGGCCAGAAAGCACATACCAGAAAGTAGTACATATTTAACACAAAATAGTTCCTACACATGAGTGTAACTTTCAAAATATGTAGAGTATTTAGGTTATGTTGGTATCAAATGAAAGCTGAATGACTGGTGATCATTGTAGAACACTTTTTGACTTATAATTTTGGATATTAAAAAAACTGCACTAAATTTTATAAAGAGGGTACTTTTTGCCTGTATGTCAGATCTGAAGTACCTGTTTTGGTACATCCGAAGTTCCGGGAACCAGTTCCTTCTTATATGCCATTAAAGGTATGTTGATTTTTCCAGTAGAAGACACCATAAAGTGTTGCTTTGACATGCAATGATTGTCACTTTATTTGAACTTGAAACAAAAGAGCTGTGTCTGCTTGAAATTGAGGAATTTAACATAGAAAGCAATGGGGCCTTGAATTAGTGGTGTACTTCCTATTACAGAGAATCATCAGAAATTCAATTTTTAGAAGTTGTACCTATTCCAATGAAAATAAGTCATATTTGATGTAAGTAAACATGTTTAATCATCTTTTTTGGATGAACAATTCTGTTTATGGGAAATTTCATCTCTTAAATTGACATAATCAGGTATTTTAGCCTTTTATGGTCACACAACATGCATGCAGTTAAGACTTGACTCCAAATTCTTATTTTTGCATTATTTGGGATTGCAATCAATAAAACATGTATATAATGACTTGTTTATGGTGAAAAAATAGCTCTTGGTCAAATAATCCTATGATTTTTCAAGTTTTATTGGTTTTCTTATGATAGCCTTTTACAATCTAGGCAATTGGTATATACTCATATAAGAATTCCAAAATCTCACTGTACATGCAATTTTGAACCAGTTTAGCAAGTTATCCAGCTGAAAAATATATAAATTGCTCTTTATAATCTATGTTGTACCACAGAAGTATGGTTTCTACCAAAAATGACCCTTTTCCAATTTGAAGAAAAAAGGGGGGACAATTTTCTCAATTATGTCTTAGGTTTGGTCTTATATATTTTTATAAAATGAACAAACTCTGGTGAAATATGACTATTGGTAAGCACATTGCTTTCCTAACAGAAATTATTAAATACAACAATGATATTAAGAATGAAATAAGTATATTGGCCATTTATAATATCCATATGCAGTTTTCTTTGAATAACCTATATGTTACTACCAGTCCAATTTGAGCTTAAAATTAGTAAAATAGTATTTGGACTTAAGCTTTATGTGTTTTTTATTGCTTGAAATAGATCATAGAATGAAATAAAGTGATGCTGAAGTCAGTATAGCAAGTTTGGTTCTGTTATAGGTGTAACACCACTAATTCGGCCCGGCCAGAAAGCACATACCAGAAAGTAGTACATATTTAACACAAAATAGTTCCTACACATGAGTGTAACTTTCAAAATATGTAGAGTATTTAGGTTATGTTGGTATCAAATGAAAGCTGAATGACTGGTGATCATTGTAGAACACTTTTTGACTTATAATTTTGGATATTAAAAAAACTGCACTAAATTTTATAAAGAGGGTACTTTTTGCCTGTATGTCAGATCTGAAGTACCTGTTTTGGTACATCCGAAGTTCCGGGAACCAGTTCCTTCTTATATGCCATTAAAGGTATGTTGATTTTTCCAGTAGAAGACACCATAAAGTGTTGCTTTGACATGCAATGATTGTCACTTTATTTGAACTTGAAACAAAAGAGCTGTGTCTGCTTGAAATTGAGGAATTTAACATAGAAAGCAATGGGGCCTTGAATTAGTGGTGTACTTCCTATTACAGAGAATCATCAGAAATTCAATTTTTAGAAGTTGTACCTATTCCAATGAAAATAAGTCATATTTGATGTAAGTAAACATGTTTAATCATCTTTTTTGGATGAACAATTCTGTTTATGGGAAATTTCATCTCTTAAATTGACATAATCAGGTATTTTAGCCTTTTATGGTCACACAACATGCATGCAGTTAAGACTTGACTCCAAATTCTTATTTTTGCATTATTTGGGATTGCAATCAATAAAACATGTATATAATGACTTGTTTATGGTGAAAAAATAGCTCTTGGTCAAATAATCCTATGATTTTTCAAGTTTTATTGGTTTTCTTATGATAGCCTTTTACAATCTAGGCAATTGGTATATACTCATATAAGAATTCCAAAATCTCACTGTACATGCAATTTTGAACCAGTTTAGCAAGTTATCCAGCTGAAAAATATATAAATTGCTCTTTATAATCTATGTTGTACCACAGAAGTATGGTTTCTACCAAAAATGACCCTTTTCCAATTTGAAGAAAAAAGGGGGGACAATTTTCTCAATTATGTCTTAGGTTTGGTCTTATATATTTTTATTAAATGAACAAACTCTGGTGAAATATGACTATTGGTAAGCACATTGCTTTCCTAACAGAAATTATTAAATACAACAATGATATTAAGAATGAAATAAGTATATTGGCCATTTATAATATCCATATGCAGTTTTCTTTGAATAACCTATATGTTACTACCAGTCCAATTTGAGCTTAAAATTAGTAAAATAGTATTTGGACTTAAGCTTTATGTGTTTTTTATTGCTTGAAATAGATCATAGAATGAAATAAAGTGATGCTGAAGTCAGTATAGCAAGTTTGGTTCTGTTATAGGTGTAACACCACTAATTCGGCCCGGCCAGAAAGCACATACCAGAAAGTAGTACATATTTAACACAAAATAGTTCCTACACATGAGTGTAACTTTCAAAATATGTAGAGTATTTAGGTTATGTTGGTATCAAATGAAAGCTGAATGACTGGTGATCATTGTAGAACACTTTTTGACTTATAATTTTGGATATTAAAAAAACTGCACTAAATTTTATAAAGAGGGTACTTTTTGCCTGTATGTCAGATCTGAAGTACCTGTTTTGGTACATCCGAAGTTCCGGGAACCAGTTCCTTCTTATATGCCATTAAAGGTATGTTGATTTTTCCAGTAGAAGACACCATAAAGTGTTGCTTTGACATGCAATGATTGTCACTTTATTTGAACTTGAAACAAAAGAGCTGTGTCTGCTTGAAATTGAGGAATTTAACATAGAAAGCAATGGGGCCTTGAATTAGTGGTGTACTTCCTATTACAGAGAATCATCAGAAATTCAATTTTTAGAAGTTGTACCTATTCCAATGAAAATAAGTCATATTTGATGTAAGTAAACATGTTTAATCATCTTTTTTGGATGAACAATTCTGTTTATGGGAAATTTCATCTCTTAAATTGACATAATCAGGTATTTTAGCCTTTTATGGTCACACAACATGCATGCAGTTAAGACTTGACTCCAAATTCTTATTTTTGCATTATTTAGGATTGCAATCAATAAAACATGTATATAATGACTTGTTTATGGTGAAAAAATAGCTCTTGGTCAAATAATCCTATGATTTTTCAAGTTTTATTGGTTTTCTTATGATAGCCTTTTACAATCTAGGCAATTGGTATATACTCATATAAGAATTCCAAAATCTCACTGTACATGCAATTTTGAACCAGTTTAGCAAGTTATCCAGCTGAAAAATATATAAATTGCTCTTTATAATCTATGTTGTACCACAGAAGTATGGTTTCTACCAAAAATGACCCTTTTCCAATTTGAAGAAAAAAGGGGGGACAATTTTCTCAATTATGTCTTAGGTTTGGTCTTATATATTTTTATTAAATGAACAAACTCTGGTGAAATATGACTATTGGTAAGCACATTGCTTTCCTAACAGAAATTATTAAATACAACAATGATATTAAGAATGAAATAAGTATATTGGCCATTTATAATATCCATATGCAGTTTTCTTTGAATAACCTATATGTTACTACCAGTCCAATTTGAGCTTAAAATTAGTAAAATAGTATTTGGACTTAAGCTTTATGTGTTTTTTATTGCTTGAAATAGATCATAGAATGAAATAAAGTGATGCTGAAGTCAGTATAGCAAGTTTGGTTCTGTTATAGGTGTAACACCACTAATTCGGCCCGGCCAGAAAGCACATACCAGAAAGTAGTACATATTTAACACAAAATAGTTCCTACACATGAGTGTAACTTTCAAAATATGTAGAGTATTTAGGTTATGTTGGTATCAAATGAAAGCTGAATGACTGGTGATCATTGTAGAACACTTTTTGACTTATAATTTTGGATATTAAAAAAACTGCACTAAATTTTATAAAGAGGGTACTTTTTGCCTGTATGTCAGATCTGAAGTACCTGTTTTGGTACATCCGAAGTTCCGGGAACCAGTTCCTTCTTATATGCCATTAAAGGTATGTTGATTTTTCCAGTAGAAGACACCATAAAGTGTTGCTTTGACATGCAATGATTGTCACTTTATTTGAACTTGAAACAAAAGAGCTGTGTCTGCTTGAAATTGAGGAATTTAACATAGAAAGCAATGGGGCCTTGAATTAGTGGTGTACTTCCTATTACAGAGAATCATCAGAAATTCAATTTTTAGAAGTTGTACCTATTCCAATGAAAATAAGTCATATTTGATGTAAGTAAACATGTTTAATCATCTTTTTTGGATGAACAATTCTGTTTATGGGAAATTTCATCTCTTAAATTGACATAATCAGGTATTTTAGCCTTTTATGGTCACACAACATGCATGCAGTTAAGACTTGACTCCAAATTCTTATTTTTGCATTATTTGGGATTGCAATCAATAAAACATGTATATAATGACTTGTTTATGGTGAAAAAATAGCTCTTGGTCAAATAATCCTATGATTTTTCAAGTTTTATTGGTTTTCTTATGATAGCCTTTTACAATCTAGGCAATTGGTATATACTCATATAAGAATTCCAAAATCTCACTGTACATGCAATTTTGAACCAGTTTAGCAAGTTATCCAGCTGAAAAATATATAAATTGCTCTTTATAATCTATGTTGTACCACAGAAGTATGGTTTCTACCAAAAATGACCCTTTTCCAATTTGAAGAAAAAAGGGGGGACAATTTTCTCAATTATGTCTTAGGTTTGGTCTTATATATTTTTATTAAATGAACAAACTCTGGTGAAATATGACTATTGGTAAGCACATTGCTTTCCTAACAGAAATTATTAAATACAACAATGATATTAAGAATGAAATAAGTATATTGGCCATTTATAATATCCATATGCAGTTTTCTTTGAATAACCTATATGTTACTACCAGTCCAATTTGAGCTTAAAATTAGTAAAATAGTATTTGGACTTAAGCTTTATGTGTTTTTTATTGCTTGAAATAGATCATAGAATGAAATAAAGTGATGCTGAAGTCAGTATAGCAAGTTTGGTTCTGTTATAGGTGTAACACCACTAATTCGGCCCGGCCAGAAAGCACATACCAGAAAGTAGTACATATTTAACACAAAATAGTTCCTACACATGAGTGTAACTTTCAAAATATGTAGAGTATTTAGGTTATGTTGGTATCAAATGAAAGCTGAATGACTGGTGATCATTGTAGAACACTTTTTGACTTATAATTTTGGATATTAAAAAAACTGCACTAAATTTTATAAAGAGGGTACTTTTTGCCTGTATGTCAGATCTGAAGTACCTGTTTTGGTACATCCGAAGTTCCGGGAACCAGTTCCTTCTTATATGCCATTAAAGGTATGTTGATTTTTCCAGTAGAAGACACCATAAAGTGTTGCTTTGACATGCAATGATTGTCACTTTATTTGAACTTGAAACAAAAGAGCTGTGTCTGCTTGAAATTGAGGAATTTAACATAGAAAGCAATGGGGCCTTGAATTAGTGGTGTACTTCCTATTACAGAGAATCATCAGAAATTCAATTTTTAGAAGTTGTACCTATTCCAATGAAAATAAGTCATATTTGATGTAAGTAAACATGTTTAATCATCTTTTTTGGATGAACAATTCTGTTTATGGGAAATTTCATCTCTTAAATTGACATAATCAGGTATTTTAGCCTTTTATGGTCACACAACATGCATGCAGTTAAGACTTGACTCCAAATTCTTATTTTTGCATTATTTGGGATTGCAATCAATAAAACATGTATATAATGACTTGTTTATGGTGAAAAAATAGCTCTTGGTCAAATAATCCTATGATTTTTCAAGTTTTATTGGTTTTCTTATGATAGCCTTTTACAATCTAGGCAATTGGTATATACTCATATAAGAATTCCAAAATCTCACTGTACATGCAATTTTGAACCAGTTTAGCAAGTTATCCAGCTGAAAAATATATAAATTGCTCTTTATAATCTATGTTGTACCACAGAAGTATGGTTTCTACCAAAAATGACCCTTTTCCAATTTGAAGAAAAAAGGGGGGACAATTTTCTCAATTATGTCTTAGGTTTGGTCTTATATATTTTTATTAAATGAACAAACTCTGGTGAAATATGACTATTGGTAAGCACATTGCTTTCCTAACAGAAATTATTAAATACAACAATGATATTAAGAATGAAATAAGTATATTGGCCATTTATAATATCCATATGCAGTTTTCTTTGAATAACCTATATGTTACTACCAGTCCAATTTGAGCTTAAAATTAGTAAAATAGTATTTGGACTTAAGCTTTATGTGTTTTTTATTGCTTGAAATAGATCATAGAATGAAATAAAGTGATGCTGAAGTCAGTATAGCAAGTTTGGTTCTGTTATAGGTGTAACACCACTAATTCGGCCCGGCCAGAAAGCACATACCAGAAAGTAGTACATATTTAACACAAAATAGTTCCTACACATGAGTGTAACTTTCAAAATATGTAGAGTATTTAGGTTATGTTGGTATCAAATGAAAGCTGAATGACTGGTGATCATTGTAGAACACTTTTTGACTTATAATTTTGGATATTAAAAAAACTGCACTAAATTTTATAAAGAGGGTACTTTTTGCCTGTATGTCAGATCTGAAGTACCTGTTTTGGTACATCCGAAGTTCCGGGAACCAGTTCCTTCTTATATGCCATTAAAGGTATGTTGATTTTTCCAGTAGAAGACACCATAAAGTGTTGCTTTGACATGCAATGATTGTCACTTTATTTGAACTTGAAACAAAAGAGCTGTGTCTGCTTGAAATTGAGGAATTTAACATAGAAAGCAATGGGGCCTTGAATTAGTGGTGTACTTCCTATTACAGAGAATCATCAGAAATTCAATTTTTAGAAGTTGTACCTATTCCAATGAAAATAAGTCATATTTGATGTAAGTAAACATGTTTAATCATCTTTTTTGGATGAACAATTCTGTTTATGGGAAATTTCATCTCTTAAATTGACATAATCAGGTATTTTAGCCTTTTATGGTCACACAACATGCATGCAGTTAAGACTTGACTCCAAATTCTTATTTTTGCATTATTTGGGATTGCAATCAATAAAACATGTATATAATGACTTGTTTATGGTGAAAAAATAGCTCTTGGTCAAATAATCCTATGATTTTTCAAGTTTTATTGGTTTTCTTATGATAGCCTTTTACAATCTAGGCAATTGGTATATACTCATATAAGAATTCCAAAATCTCACTGTACATGCAATTTTGAACCAGTTTAGCAAGTTATCCAGCTGAAAAATATATAAATTGCTCTTTATAATCTATGTTGTACCACAGAAGTATGGTTTCTACCAAAAATGACCCTTTTCCAATTTGAAGAAAAAAGGGGGGACAATTTTCTCAATTATGTCTTAGGTTTGGTCTTATATATTTTTATTAAATGAACAAACTCTGGTGAAATATGACTATTGGTAAGCACATTGCTTTCCTAACAGAAATTATTAAATACAACAATGATATTAAGAATGAAATAAGTATATTGGCCATTTATAATATCCATATGCAGTTTTCTTTGAATAACCTATATGTTACTACCAGTCCAATTTGAGCTTAAAATTAGTAAAATAGTATTTGGACTTAAGCTTTATGTGTTTTTTATTGCTTGAAATAGATCATAGAATGAAATAAAGTGATGCTGAAGTCAGTATAGCAAGTTTGGTTCTGTTATAGGTGTAACACCACTAATTCGGCCCGGCCAGAAAGCACATACCAGAAAGTAGTACATATTTAACACAAAATAGTTCCTACACATGAGTGTAACTTTCAAAATATGTAGAGTATTTAGGTTATGTTGGTATCAAATGAAAGCTGAATGACTGGTGATCATTGTAGAACACTTTTTGACTTATAATTTTGGATATTAAAAAAACTGCACTAAATTTTATAAAGAGGGTACTTTTTGCCTGTATGTCAGATCTGAAGTACCTGTTTTGGTACATCCGAAGTTCCGGGAACCAGTTCCTTCTTATATGCCATTAAAGGTATGTTGATTTTTCCAGTAGAAGACACCATAAAGTGTTGCTTTGACATGCAATGATTGTCACTTTATTTGAACTTGAAACAAAAGAGCTGTGTCTGCTTGAAATTGAGGAATTTAACATAGAAAGCAATGGGGCCTTGAATTAGTGGTGTACTTCCTATTACAGAGAATCATCAGAAATTCAATTTTTAGAAGTTGTACCTATTCCAATGAAAATAAGTCATATTTGATGTAAGTAAACATGTTTAATCATCTTTTTTGGATGAACAATTCTGTTTATGGGAAATTTCATCTCTTAAATTGACATAATCAGGTATTTTAGCCTTTTATGGTCACACAACATGCATGCAGTTAAGACTTGACTCCAAATTCTTATTTTTGCATTATTTGGGATTGCAATCAATAAAACATGTATATAATGACTTGTTTATGGTGAAAAAATAGCTCTTGGTCAAATAATCCTATGATTTTTCAAGTTTTATTGGTTTTCTTATGATAGCCTTTTACAATCTAGGCAATTGGTATATACTCATATAAGAATTCCAAAATCTCACTGTACATGCAATTTTGAACCAGTTTAGCAAGTTATCCAGCTGAAAAATATATAAATTGCTCTTTATAATCTATGTTGTACCACAGAAGTATGGTTTCTACCAAAAATGACCCTTTTCCAATTTGAAGAAAAAAGGGGGGACAATTTTCTCAATTATGTCTTAGGTTTGGTCTTATATATTTTTATTAAATGAACAAACTCTGGTGAAATATGACTATTGGTAAGCACATTGCTTTCCTAACAGAAATTATTAAATACAACAATGATATTAAGAATGAAATAAGTATATTGGCCATTTATAATATCCATATGCAGTTTTCTTTGAATAACCTATATGTTACTACCAGTCCAATTTGAGCTTAAAATTAGTAAAATAGTATTTGGACTTAAGCTTTATGTGTTTTTTATTGCTTGAAATAGATCATAGAATGAAATAAAGTGATGCTGAAGTCAGTATAGCAAGTTTGGTTCTGTTATAGGTGTAACACCACTAATTCGGCCCGGCCAGAAAGCACATACCAGAAAGTAGTACATATTTAACACAAAATAGTTCCTACACATGAGTGTAACTTTCAAAATATGTAGAGTATTTAGGTTATGTTGGTATCAAATGAAAGCTGAATGACTGGTGATCATTGTAGAACACTTTTTGACTTATAATTTTGGATATTAAAAAAACTGCACTAAATTTTATAAAGAGGGTACTTTTTGCCTGTATGTCAGATCTGAAGTACCTGTTTTGGTACATCCGAAGTTCCGGGAACCAGTTCCTTCTTATATGCCATTAAAGGTATGTTGATTTTTCCAGTAGAAGACACCATAAAGTGTTGCTTTGACATGCAATGATTGTCACTTTATTTGAACTTGAAACAAAAGAGCTGTGTCTGCTTGAAATTGAGGAATTTAACATAGAAAGCAATGGGGCCTTGAATTAGTGGTGTACTTCCTATTACAGAGAATCATCAGAAATTCAATTTTTAGAAGTTGTACCTATTCCAATGAAAATAAGTCATATTTGATGTAAGTAAACATGTTTAATCATCTTTTTTGGATGAACAATTCTGTTTATGGGAAATTTCATCTCTTAAATTGACATAATCAGGTATTTTAGCCTTTTATGGTCACACAACATGCATGCAGTTAAGACTTGACTCCAAATTCTTATTTTTGCATTATTTGGGATTGCAATCAATAAAACATGTATATAATGACTTGTTTATGGTGAAAAAATAGCTCTTGGTCAAATAATCCTATGATTTTTCAAGTTTTATTGGTTTTCTTATGATAGCCTTTTACAATCTAGGCAATTGGTATATACTCATATAAGAATTCCAAAATCTCACTGTACATGCAATTTTGAACCAGTTTAGCAAGTTATCCAGCTGAAAAATATATAAATTGCTCTTTATAATCTATGTTGTACCACAGAAGTATGGTTTCTACCAAAAATGACCCTTTTCCAATTTGAAGAAAAAAGGGGGGACAATTTTCTCAATTATGTCTTAGGTTTGGTCTTATATATTTTTATTAAATGAACAAACTCTGGTGAAATATGACTATTGGTAAGCACATTGCTTTCCTAACAGAAATTATTAAATACAACAATGATATTAAGAATGAAATAAGTATATTGGCCATTTATAATATCCATATGCAGTTTTCTTTGAATAACCTATATGTTACTACCAGTCCAATTTGAGCTTAAAATTAGTAAAATAGTATTTGGACTTAAGCTTTATGTGTTTTTTATTGCTTGAAATAGATCATAGAATGAAATAAAGTGATGCTGAAGTCAGTATAGCAAGTTTGGTTCTGTTATAGGTGTAACACCACTAATTCGGCCCGGCCAGAAAGCACATACCAGAAAGTAGTACATATTTAACACAAAATAGTTCCTACACATGAGTGTAACTTTCAAAATATGTAGAGTATTTAGGTTATGTTGGTATCAAATGAAAGCTGAATGACTGGTGATCATTGTAGAACACTTTTTGACTTATAATTTTGGATATTAAAAAAACTGCACTAAATTTTATAAAGAGGGTACTTTTTGCCTGTATGTCAGATCTGAAGTACCTGTTTTGGTACATCCGAAGTTCCGGGAACCAGTTCCTTCTTATATGCCATTAAAGGTATGTTGATTTTTCCAGTAGAAGACACCATAAAGTGTTGCTTTGACATGCAATGATTGTCACTTTATTTGAACTTGAAACAAAAGAGCTGTGTCTGCTTGAAATTGAGGAATTTAACATAGAAAGCAATGGGGCCTTGAATTAGTGGTGTACTTCCTATTACAGAGAATCATCAGAAATTCAATTTTTAGAAGTTGTACCTATTCCAATGAAAATAAGTCATATTTGATGTAAGTAAACATGTTTAATCATCTTTTTTGGATGAACAATTCTGTTTATGGGAAATTTCATCTCTTAAATTGACATAATCAGGTATTTTAGCCTTTTATGGTCACACAACATGCATGCAGTTAAGACTTGACTCCAAATTCTTATTTTTGCATTATTTGGGATTGCAATCAATAAAACATGTATATAATGACTTGTTTATGGTGAAAAAATAGCTCTTGGTCAAATAATCCTATGATTTTTCAAGTTTTATTGGTTTTCTTATGATAGCCTTTTACAATCTAGGCAATTGGTATATACTCATATAAGAATTCCAAAATCTCACTGTACATGCAATTTTGAACCAGTTTAGCAAGTTATCCAGCTGAAAAATATATAAATTGCTCTTTATAATCTATGTTGTACCACAGAAGTATGGTTTCTACCAAAAATGACCCTTTTCCAATTTGAAGAAAAAAGGGGGGACAATTTTCTCAATTATGTCTTAGGTTTGGTCTTATATATTTTTATTAAATGAACAAACTCTGGTGAAATATGACTATTGGTAAGCACATTGCTTTCCTAACAGAAATTATTAAATACAACAATGATATTAAGAATGAAATAAGTATATTGGCCATTTATAATATCCATATGCAGTTTTCTTTGAATAACCTATATGTTACTACCAGTCCAATTTGAGCTTAAAATTAGTAAAATAGTATTTGGACTTAAGCTTTATGTGTTTTTTATTGCTTGAAATAGATCATAGAATGAAATAAAGTGATGCTGAAGTCAGTATAGCAAGTTTGGTTCTGTTATAGGTGTAACACCACTAATTCGGCCCGGCCAGAAAGCACATACCAGAAAGTAGTACATATTTAACACAAAATAGTTCCTACACATGAGTGTAACTTTCAAAATATGTAGAGTATTTAGGTTATGTTGGTATCAAATGAAAGCTGAATGACTGGTGATCATTGTAGAACACTTTTTGACTTATAATTTTGGATATTAAAAAAACTGCACTAAATTTTATAAAGAGGGTACTTTTTGCCTGTATGTCAGATCTGAAGTACCTGTTTTGGTACATCCGAAGTTCCGGGAACCAGTTCCTTCTTATATGCCATTAAAGGTATGTTGATTTTTCCAGTAGAAGACACCATAAAGTGTTGCTTTGACATGCAATGATTGTCACTTTATTTGAACTTGAAACAAAAGAGCTGTGTCTGCTTGAAATTGAGGAATTTAACATAGAAAGCAATGGGGCCTTGAATTAGTGGTGTACTTCCTTCTTTCGCTTTGTAAACAGCACCGTGATAAAATTCTCGATTTATCTATACTTAGCGCAGACTCATAGATGTACATATTGATGGCTGTTACTAATTACCTCCCACGTAAATCCACATGTATCGTAACCTATGTGCAAACACTATGTCGATGTCGTTGTGTTCAAATTGAAATTGAAAAAGAAACTACAGAACCTTTATTCCTATTCTAATGCATAACAAAAAGAATTATGCACGAGAGCTTAAAAAATGTATAAAATCAAAATAAAATAAAATTCCGCGAAATTTCATGCACATAGCCAGAAATTGGTAGTACTTTTGCTAATTAATATTCATAATATTTAAATGAGAATTGTACCACGTGATAATAGTTTGAACTGGACTGGCTTGATATCATTAAAATCTTTAAAACACGGATATTATAAGTTGCCCGTCACAGAGTCCTTGATTATAATCACTCTAATATTTCCGTAAAGTTGTCAGGTGGTCAAAATCAAAACAACATGAACAATGAACGCGAATTTAGTGAATTTTTCGTGTTTTCGTGATTTTATTCTTCTTGAAATAGGGGCATTTTAACTTTACGTGGGAACCTAGAGTTCAACGACTACACATACAAGGTTTGGACTTGCTTATTATTTGGACATTCAAGTTTCAAGTTTCATCCCCGCAACCTGGTTTTGTAATGACCTTGTTAGCCAATTTTCAACACGAAGTTTGCAAATTTGACGTTTCAGCCATTTTAGCCTGTATTTTATACTGCAATGTTAAAATCCTCTCGCTTCGATTTTTAAAATAGCTCAGGAACCTTGATTTTTGCAACGACAGTCATTATGTTACGTTTAAATGGTGTATATTGTTGTGTATATTTATTTTCTGTCCCCTCAACCTGTCTATCACTTAAATTAAAGTTAAAACAGAATTTTTTTTTCAAAATTCCCTATCATTTCAATATAATTTCCGTGACCCGTATCCGATTTCTTTAATATAATATTCAAATAAGCAAAGTGGCGCTGATTTCTGGATATGATGCATTCTCTTGGCGCATTAACATCATGTCATAACATGACGTCATACGAATGAAAACTCTCAAGCTGAATGTTTTCCGTTACGTATACGCCTTAAGTTCGGATAATATCGCATTAAAATGGAGTTTTGAGGTAGGTGTTGTTTCATTTTCTATTCTATTGCATTATTCGCACATTTGTGGATTTCAGCATGTCAACATGGCGGCTCACTCCTTAGTTACGACATGTCAACTGTGGATTTGACATTAAATAGTAGCCAACAAAAACAAATGTTTGGGTTAAGATTTATAAGGATTGAACACAATTTGTCTAGTGGTTATTTAAGAAATAATTCATGCAAGACCTAGATTTATTTGAAATTTGGAGCTTTTATCTTACCGGGGGTAAATTAGAACAGCCATACCCACGGCAACCTGACCTTCGCTTCAATTTTTAAATTACCGTATTTGTCCTATTAGAATCGAAATAATTCATGGAAGCCATAGATTTGTTGGACATTTACACATGGCCTGGGCCGTGATATTCGTTAATTTTATCCCTCGCTAACGGTCAGGATAAAATTCGAATATCACGGCCCAGGTCATGTGTAAATGTCCAACAAATCTATGGCTTCCATGAATTATTTCTTAAACAACACACTACAACTAAATGACGTACCATAGAGCAATAAGTAGCAAATGGTTTACGTACCATATATCCTGGTTCCCGGTACTACGTTCCAGGTATTAGCTGATAGCCATATTGGTATATGTGTAACATACTGAATATTGCGATCGGGAACCAGTCTACGTACCATAGGGATTTTATCCCAAACTCCGAAGTCTCTCTTCCTTGTATCATTTTAGAAATAAGGAGATATGGTATGATTGCCAATGAGACAACTATCCACCATGCAGAGTTCAAATAAAGTGGATATAGGTAATTATAGGCCACCGTATGCCCTTAAACGGTTAGGAAAGACCATACCCTAAAGTCGGCATGTTCATATTGCTTTTGATTAGTACCATACTTTTCTTAGTGGAATAGTCACTAGTCATACATGTAGTCAGAGGATGTGTCACTACATTAAAGTGTTCATGTAGTGTATAACTCTTTTACAGTTTTAAGAGTTTTATCTTTTAAACTAATTCATAGGATTTTAACCGTGTGAGTGATTTTACACCGATTCTAAGATTGGTGGTTCTCCTGACATAGGAGGGAGTTGCAGTACAGGTAAACAGGTATAAGTGAGTTCTCATAAAAAAGAAGATGTGGTATGTTTGCCAATGAGAAAACTCTTCACAAGACAACTATAGGTCACCGTACGGCCTTCAACAATGAGCAAAGCCCATACCGCATAGTCATCTATAAAAGGCCCCGAAATGACAAATGCAAAACAATTCAAACGAGAAAACTAACGACCTGATTTATGTACAAAATAATGAACGAAAAACAAATATGTAACAGCAACAAACGACAACCACTGAATTGCAGGCTCCTGACTTGGGAAAGACACATACATACAGAATGTGGTGGGGTTAAACCTATTAGCGGGATCCCAACCGTTCCCTAACCTGGAACAGTGGTGTCACAGTACAACATAAGAACGAACTATAGAAATCAGTTGAAAAAGGCTCATCAGATGGATACAAATAGAAATAGAAATGCATCTCGTTTTGTTTCAGCATATAGAAAAAAAACAAGACGTGGTATGATTGCCAATGCGAAAACTCTCCACCCGAGTTTATATAATATATAAAGCTAGTTACTAAAGGTCACTGTACGGCCTTCAACAATGAGCAAATGTTGGACATAGTGCCAGTAATAAGAATGGTAAAGAATTGGGGTCCATTTCAACTTGTCCGTGTAATCGGAGAGGGAACTTATACTAATAAACGTATGTTTTTTTCGTTTAACTAGCAATATCAGCCAATCATCATTGTATTACTGACATCAAATCTTATGTAATCAGAAGATTAACTGGAGTATAAAAATATGGTAATCTGGTCGTAAAAAAGTTGCGAAAGTTGAGCATCTGTTTGATGTATACGCAGCTACGTCCTCTCGGAATGGGCAAATTAACTCCAATGCCTGGTGTATTGAGGATGTCACGCTCTCACTGCAAGTAGAAGAAACCTTGCAACAACGTTAGAGTAGTCAGTACGGGTCGTTGCATGACCACATTTATGTTTCTAATAATAATAAAAACTTTCTATCCAACATACATAACCTCTTTTATCAGTGTCATTGCAACCGTTCATGAAGATCTACACAGATCTACACACTTTGCAGAATTTTATTAAGTGTTAATTTGTTTTTGTCCTGAATTTACATGAAATCGTTTGCCTCTGAACGTTGCAAGCAATCAAACAAAAATCAATCAATATAGTCGTTAATATAAAACAATAACATACAAACAAACCAAAAAAAGAGAAAAATTGACTCGAGACAAGAGAAATTGACTCAATCATTCACTCAAAATGTCTGCTAAAAGCAATTAGCATATCTTCTAATGATATGGAATGTTGCCGTCAAACTATACATTGACATTCAGATATCTTAATTGTCAATGAGTGGAAGAAAATGTTCGTGTTTAATCTTTATTCGAATCTTAATTCACTTCTATTTTTTCTTGTACACGGTATGCGCGTTTGGACGACATACATAATATATAGAATTTTTGAATCGCAATCTACTAGTAATTAAAATACAGAACTCGGATTTCGTTATACTCTATATACATGATATATGAGATCTAACCATGATGCGTATATAGTTTCACTTCTGTAGGATTTTGCATGTGACTTTTTCAACCAATCAGAAATCTAGTTATCGAATCTGAACAGCGCACGCGGAACATATACTTGAATGAGGTTCATTGAAAGGTCACGAGGGTATACAAAAATAAAAACAATATATAAACTTAACATTATCCATGATTATGAGGTCAAGTGTTCTAAAAAGAAGCACGTCATATTAAAATATTTGATAATCAATGGAAGAACGCATTAAAAAGGAATAAAACCATTAATTCGTGTCCTATTTTGCTATTGTGTCTTACGTGTAAATAACGTTACAGTCGTTTAATGTCAAACCTACAACGTATCCTGGCCTTTGCATATTGTATCGCACTAATTCCCGACGGTTCGATAGTACAAACACTTGTACTTCTGATTTGAGCAACAAGGCCAACACCACCTCAAATTTTGATTTCATTTTTATATTTTGTATAACTTTGATAACAAAACTACCAAAATCATTTACTTATTTACAAAGTGAAATATATGCGTAGAAACTATTTTGTTTAACATACGTTTTACTGTCTTGCATGTTCTTTCTGACTGGGGCCAGTAAGGGGTTCCACACCCTAAGCTATATTTATTCTCATGTTCAGGTAGCGGGGATGTTAAACTGTTCGACGAAAGAATTTTCTAAAACTTCTGGAAAAAACTTTTTGTTTTCCTTATTGAAGAAACGACAGAATTGATTTAAATATGATGAGAGCATTGCTTTTCAAAAAAACTACCGAAATATCAAATAAAAATAAAAATAAGGGGTCACGGGCCTTCTGAAAAACACAAATTGGCTTATTCAATGCAATTATCTGCTTTTATTTTTAAACGGATTTTTTTCAGAAAATTTTAATACATTTTCAAAGACCTGATATAAGGAGTAATAATCTGTATATTCTGATATAAGTTGATCAACAAGATCGACACTTCCCATTGTTCTGTTATAAACAGAGACAACTTTGGGCACTTCATTGTCTTGTCCTCTGCTTTTTGCATGATTTTCCATTTTTTAAAACAAAGGTTATACCAATTTTGAAAGAATTTTCAATAGATCAGAAATGGATTGTAAAGAACATGTACTATATGATGGACGTGTGTCTGGTAATTAGATTTTATCAATTTCATTCGTTATTTCTATTATTTTTTTTCATTAATTTTGTTAAATTAAAAAATAAACATAATTTGAAATTTATTTCCCGGAAAAAAAAGTAGTCTCATGGCATTGTTTCTCTAATACGTTGTAAAAATATAGTGTATCAAGACATAAAAAATTAATAGTAAATCATTTTGTATGTATGTGTTACTTGTGCATATTGAAGCTGACCTGGGTAAAGCCTGTGTACTAAGAAGATTAACTGTTCTGCGGTCTGACCATAGTACAGCAATTAGAGATCCTTGCATCAATACTTTAGTACTTCCCTTGGGAAGTTTTAGGTTTCGATACTATCTTCGCTTTCCCCGTCTCCTTACACATATAGTTTCAGTAGAGTATGATTTCAGATAAAAGCTTTGGGCTCGTGAAGAAACTGTCAAAAGTAACGTGATGATGTATCTCCAAGTGTGGCTGTACTAAGTTCATTACAGTATGGTACCCCAGGCCGTTTGGATATTGCACTACATTCTGTGACTTACGGTCAAGGAACAGTAAATGGGCTATGTCACAGATTTTGATATACTTTTGCATATACATTGTAACTGTGGCTCGTTGATTTATATCTGAAAATCGAAAAAAATAATACCTTAAGTTTATCTCTTTTATTTTCTAAAATATTACCGATTGCATTCTTTCAAAATAGGTGAACATTTGTATAGGAAGCACATGAAATCCACGAAAAACGTTCTTAAATTTACCTTAAAAACATAAAATTTTCAATTTTTACTTCATAGTTTTTTTCTGAAAATGTATGTTATTGATACTAAAATTTCCGTTTTAATGATATAAAATAATCATATGATCACCGACTTCGTTTTTTGTGTATTAACCAATCCGTTACCTTGTAGGTAGTGAAAAACGTCAAAAATCAACGTTTTACGGTCTACAACGCGGCGACGTTACGATTATTTCATCGTTTTTTGGTATTTTTTCACCTAGTACACTACTTTGATTGATGTATACTGTAAAAACGAAGTCGGTGACCCTATTATTATTTTACATCATAGAAACGGAAATTTTTGTACCGAGAACAATGGCATATTGTTTTTTAAGAAAAATCTATGGAGTAAAAATTGGAAATTTGATGATTTATAGACAAATTTAAGAACGTTTTTCGTCGATTTTATGTGCTTTCTACACAAATGAGCACCTATTTTGAAAGAATTCAATCAATATTATTTTAGAAAAAAAAGAGATCAATGCATTATTTTTTCGATTCTCCGATACAGTTCAACGAGCCAAAGGTGTGTGCCAAATTTAAGGAAAATATGTGACATAGCCCATTTACTGTAACTTTACCTTAAATTAGAAATGCTTATTATGCTTATGTTCTTTTTATCATACAGAAAGAAAAAAACATTTATGAGGCTTATAAGGTACAGAAGTTCACTTGTATTAAAACATTAGTGAGATCGTCTCAAATAGGAATAAATCAGTGATTCAATTAATAAAACAATATCAAACAACACGAATCCTTATTTCAAAAAAAAAAAGATAGATACAGATGATAAAGTCAATGAATATTTTTCTTGACAAAGAAATTACATTTAATTACATTTAGTGACTGAGTGAACATTACCAACACAATGGTGACTGCTGTACCCCAATTTTTGACATTTTTACCTATTGTGTCCGTTTGTTTTGTTCACAAATCGTTGTCAATATAATGGAATTTTATGCGACTGTCATACAAGTGAGAAGTTTATCTAGCTATAAAACCAGGTTTAATCCACCATTGTCTACATAAGAAAATGCCTGTACCAAGTCAGGAATATGACAGTTGTTATCCATTCGTTTGATGTGTATGAGCTTTTGATTTTGCCATTTGATTAGGGACTTTCCGTTTTGAATTTTCCTCGGAGTTCAGTATTTTTGTGATTTTACTTTTTACATGTACTTGATACACGATACCTTCAGTTACTGAATTACAATTATTAGAAAGTGTAAGTTATTAACTTCTTTTAAGTTTTACTGTTTTATTTGTAGCGTTTTGAGGACATTTTTATTTTTTCGTCATCTTTCAGTTTCTGTTTGCGATTACTTTAAGGTGTGTGTCTTTTTGTAGGCCATGTATTAAATCATATGATGACGACCTTTGAATCCTAAATTATCAGTTTATCTTTGAATGGATCTCCTCTTTCTTCAGCAGACTCAACTTTTGAAGGTTTGGCAAGACTTCAAAAGGTTCCGATTAATAGTATAAAGCCCCTAAAGTATTTAAATTTGAAAGATACAACAAATACTCACACTTTCGGGTTTTTAATTCATTAAATATTTGTACCTGTCTGCCTTTGTACACCACTATTTGATATTTGATGGGTGTAACCGGTGTCTGATTCTAATAGAGCAGAGGCCGATTTAGAGTGGGGCCAAGGGCCCCCCCCCCCCCCCCACCTTTGTGTGAAAAATTGGTTGATTATATAGGGAATCACTGAAGCTCGACTCGAGCGGACCCCCTCTTAGGTAGTCAGTGGGCCTCCACGTATGAAAATTTCTGGATCCGCCACTGTAGAGTCGAAAGTTTAATGCACCACCGGTGTGCCTTTTTGTTGGCCATGTATTGAACCATATGAAGACGACATTTGAATCCTACCATCCTTTCGTCTACTGTGCTATATCTTGTTAGTCTAAATGTCAGAGATATATGACAACGGGTTCACACATAACGAAAAAAGGCAAACTTTAAACGCATTTGAAAACAGTTTTGTAGAGTGTTTCGTCATACATTGTAATGTGTGTTGTTACCGAATCAAAAAAATGAAGTTTTACCTTAAGGTGGTACCCAACACCTTGACTAATATTAATTTGGCTCGTTTAATTTTCATAAAATTTTGACAAAATGTTTACTTTGACCCTTTGACAAAAATATAAAAATTTCAAAAAATTTGAACCAACCACTTTATCAGAAAAATTTCATTGGTTATATAGCAGTTTGACACTAATTTTGATCATTGAGAAGCTTAATATTTCCTTAACAATACAACGTGATTAAAACGTTTAGCTGATTTTTACAGAGTTATCTCCCTGTAGTGTTAGGTACCACCTTAAATGCAAAGAGTAACTTTTCTATTGTTCTATACGTTACAGTTGTCCCAATGTAACAATCTAGAATCAATCTAGTACAAATGAGTCAAATAAGAGTATGATTGAAAGCGAGTAGTTTTAGTTATTCCTCCAGCTTTTAAAAACTTGGTAAATTCTTATGTAAATCTATATTTATATATCATACTGAGAAAATTAGTACCAAAATAGTTCGCATAAACATTATGATTGTGTTTGTACTACTAGTATATCGAAAATAAATATATTTAGCACATCTTCGTCATCCGTTAACATTTCTCAATCAATGTCAGAGCCGCTGTCTTCTGACCAAGACGCCATGATTGCAGAATAATGAAGTCATACGTTATAATTACAATTTTGTCTGGAAACCGTTAAATACCCATTAGAATTCCAGGTTTTGTCGAACAAAACGGACAACTCCATATAGAATACGCTTGCCTATGTCTTACCGTATAATATATTATTTTATCCATCTTTATCATTTTTGTATTCAGACGTCACGCAAATAAATTCATCAGCCCTTTTATATGAATTAAGTTTGTATTATGAAAAGGTTTCTCGTAAGCAATCGGAACAACATACAACACAATAGATATATACGGAAATAAAAGGATAACAGAATAAATGTATGAATTTATTTTTTTTATATAAAAAATTCCTCAAAATTTAATTCGTATGTAAACGAAAAGTTGATTCCATATAACGTTCAACATACAAATGACTACAGTTTCTGTAAACTTTGCCGTGTCTTTTCTTCTTAAGTTATTTTACTGAGTACCAAAAACTGCCTTTATTTAGTTTACGTATAAAATTGAGAATGGAAATGGGGAATGCGTCAAAGAGACAACAACCCGACCATAGAGCAGACAACAGCCGAAGGCCACCAATGGGTCTTCAATGCAGCGAGAAACTCCCGCACCCGGAGGCGTCCTTCAGCTGGCCCCTAAACAAATATGTATACTAGTTCAGTGATAATGGACGTCATACTAAACTCCAAATTATACACAGGAAACTAAAATTAAAAATGATACAAGATTAACAAAGGCCAGAGGCTCCTGACTTGTGACAGGCGCAAAAATGCGACGGGGTTAAACATGTTTTTTTGAGATCTCAACCCTCCCCCTATACCTCTAGCCAATGTAGAAAAAACAAACGCAAAACAGTACGCACAGTAAAACTCAGTATAAGAGAAGTCCGAGTCCGACGTCAGAATAGGAAAAATGGAAATAAACAAAATAACAACAATACATAAATAACAACAGACTACTAGCAGTTACTGACATGCCAGCTCCGGACCTCAATTAAACTGATTGAAAGATTATGTCTTCATCATATGAATATCAGGCACAATCCCTCCTGTTAGGGGTTTAGTATTATACCGTCATAAAATATATGAGAAGAGCATAACCCGTGTCATGCCAACAACTGGTTTTAGAATAAATGTGTTTAATTCCGATGCAAAGACCCTATAAATGAATCAATATTAAAGCCAAAATATGCAATCTTTAATGACCTGACAACAGTATCGTATTATACATGTATTTGTTTGAGGGCCTCAATGAAAATTATACTAGTTCTAATTGAGTTACCCTCTTTGAATAAAGAATTTATTATAATTATTACTTTATTCGCGCCATAATCTTCTTTTTCGCGCCGTCTTTAGTCGTCTTCAGTACCCGTCTATATTGTGACGTTAACAATGGACCATTGACGTTCTACACAAAAAACAACTTTAGTATGTAAAAGCCATAAATGTCCCTTTGGCAGCAAGAGGACGGCTAGACGAACGACAAGGTAAGATGGTAGACTTGTATGCTCTGTGGCAATTTATTTTCTAGAGAATTTTCAATAACAGGTATTGAAGCAAAAGTATTAAAATATACTTTAAATCTTTCGAATCAGTGGCGTAATATACAAACAGTTTTTTTATTGATATTTTGCGTAAAATACTAGGCAAAAATAGAAACGTTACATGTTTGTAATATCATTTATATTCTTTATAACAAAAAATTGATAACAATAAGTTAATGAAATAGTTAGTTAACATCATTTTGAAGAGAACAATAACAAGTTTCTCTATATTGGAAACAATATTGCACATTTCCGGACAATTTTAGAAGGACGAGTACACATGTACAAAATTCAAGTTCACATGTCAATACCGTGTATGACCACCTCTTGCATTTATGACTGCCTGACACCACCGTTGCAATGGATCAATAAGACGTCGAATGAAGTCTTGAGGGATGTTGTTTAATTTCCTGAAAAGTGCTATTCGGAGCTGGGCGAGCGTTTCCGATGGATTTTGGCTATTTCTGATACGTCGTCCAAGTTCGTCCAAAAGATGTTCGATTGGCGATAAATCTCGAGACATTGCTGACCATGGCAACACACGGAAGTTGTCCTGCTGAAAAACGTGGTTGAAACGATGCATTCGGAGAAACAGGAGAACAAATGGAGCCAGAACTTGGTCCCTATACCTGGTTGCATCTATAGGTTACCATCAATAATTTTGAGATCGGTACGTTCCTGGTAGGTAATTCCGCCACCACCAAATCGCTCTGTTTCCTGTACGCACACATCAGAAAATCGTGCATTGCGCCTCCGGTAGACCCTGGCTCTGCCGTCGCTAAATTTCAAGTTGATTTTCGATTCATCGGTAAAAAGAACCTGTCTCCATGTTAGCCTATTCCATCGAATCCGTACCCGAGTCCATTGAAGTCGCGTCATCCTGTGAATCTGCGTAAGGATAGGTCCCTTCAACGGACGACGAACTCTTAGACCAACTTGACGCAATCGTTTACGAACTGTTTGGGCATATATTCTGTTGTTATTTCTTCCATGATGTTGTCGTGCTGTTTGTGACGCGTTTACACATCGATTCCAGAGATGAATAATACGGATGTGCCTGTCTTGACGTTACGTCGTTTCACATGGCCTGCCACTTCGAGGAGGATCATTTGTCGTGCAAGTATCTCTTCGACGAGTCTTCAGCCTTGCAATAGTCATTCTAGAGACATTAAAATGATTTGCAATCTGCATTTGAGTCATTCCTGCTGCCAACATCCCAATAGCTCGTTCTCTCTCATTTTGGCGTAGACGGGGCATTGACTTACGTGTAACTTTTCAACTTTTCAATGCAACCTTTTTTTTAACAATAGTGTTTGACACAATTAATGACCAAAAGGACAACTCGATTCCATCTCTTTACAGATAAATTTTTGAATAAATGTGTATTTGTTTGAAATTAGAAAATGACGTTTCGTCATATCCGAATTTTTTACAAATGAGTAAATTTGATAGATAAATCATTCAGGTCACTAGTTTTAATCTTGAAAATATTTGAAATTAATATATGTATTTTTTTTAATTAAAAACCAATGTAACGTTTCTTGTTTTGCCTAGTATATTATCTTATCCAGTGTTTCTTTTTTTTTTTACAGCTCAAATATTTACTGTTGGCTGTTAACAAAAGTATGAAATTTGGTAAAATGCTATACTGTGCTACTAGTTTGATATTCGGATGTATTATGTTGTCGTCTGCTTGCAAACTTGCCATTTCCAATTATAAAGGGAAACTGGTCACTAATCAAATGCTACAAAAGAGAATCCTGAAAATCGAGATCACGTTGAAAGACACACTTGAAAGACAATCAAAGATGCTCAAAACAGTTATGGAAAAGGCACATAAAGGTACGGAAAAATTTAATTAATGGAATATGAATCGCCTGCCATTTGTATTTACTTTCAGAAATTCAATGATTTCTTTTTTATTGGGATAATGTTTAATTGACTCCAAATTTCAGTTTTATTGCAGATAGTAAACTAGTTAAAGAAATTAACCAAAGTCTAAAAATATCATTTTGCCATACAAGGACGTATATTAGATGTTAGTGATACATGTACGTCCTTGGCCATACCTGGAACATAATATATTGGTATAATAGTCCAAGGCCATACCAAATAAAATTGTTGTTGGTAGCAGATTTATCACAATCTTTTTATTCTATTGTAGAGACACCGGTCTATTTTTTGTGTTTTATAGACACTTTTCTACTTTTGAAGATTGTATGTTTTCTCTACTATATGTCTTTTTCTTTTGGTTATTGTGCGACCCCTATATAGAATAGAATATTTCAGAAATGACTGTAATATTTTCTGTCTATGAAGAAATAACATTAAAAACTGCCTTTATTTAGTTTACGTATACATATATATACATAGCGGGTTATTTTAAAGTACTAGTGTGCACCACATTTTTGATGTTATTTCGAAAAGACAGAAAAAATATTACAGTAATTTCTTATAATTTAATTCTAAATTCCATTTTAAGGATGTTCGCTAGCGCTACTCTGTTTCAGAATAAAAAGCTTTATAAAAGACTGTTATAAATTGATAGTATATAAATCATGAAAAAACGTTATCGTACTTCACGGTCACGTGACAAAATTATGTCTATGTGCTGATACACTCACTGTCAGCCAATCGGAAGACAAATTAAATTATAATAGAATAGAATATGTTCATTTCCTAAATCACAGGGCCCGTAAAGGGCATTAAATCAGTTACAATTGATTGACATAATTGACATAATTACTCTAAATATCAGCACAGAAATGTTAAATCTGCAAATTTGTGGACGCAATTTTTTTGTTCTTCCGGGATTCGAACTCATGCTATTTGGATACCGAGACAACACCGCCTGCACTATGTCCATCGTTCTAGACCACTCGGCCACCCGTCTGAACTATATATAAAGAAAACATAAAAACATGTCATAAAACCTATCTTTCCATATTTTATTTCAAAATTCATAGATTTCTTTTTATGCACAAAAATGTGTTTTTTTCATGAACAATCTAAGCAAATTTGGGCAATTTTGAACGACTCGTAGCTAGAAAAATAGCACGGTGACCCATACTTTTTATAACATTTTTGAAAAAAAGCATAGTAAAATCTTCATTTTGGCAAAGTATAAGAAAATTATATCTGAGGAAAAATATACCGATGATCTACCTTAATATAGCCATGGAAGTATACATATGGTCATTGTAATAAAAAAAAATCAGGTTTAATATACTCCTCGATGTTTGACAAGGATTGTAAATTACTACATGTATTTGCGGAAATAGATTGAAGGACTACCTTCTCCAAAAAATATAGTTATAAATAACTCATTAAAAGTTAAAATAAGTAACTCATATTAAAAGTTAAAGTATCAGGTGCACTACTTCGTGTCCCATCGTTCCATCTATAGAAGACTCGTTGCATGATTCTTGGAATTTCGTCAATTCGTTTTAAAAAAAGTCGCGGCAATCTGTATTGATAAGCTAAGTTAGAGGGTAGCAAAAATGAGGTTTGATAAGATACCTCGATGTTTGGCAAATTACTACCGATATGTGATTTGCGGGAATAGATTAGCAATTGTTTAAGTACATATAATACCAGTAATTTCAAGATAAATATTATTTAGTCATAATCATTTTATCAGATATCCGTTTGTCATTTTTATTTTTGGAAAACGTATGAGTTTTCTAAGGACGACTAAAAAAAATATAGTTATACATGGCAAAGTCCTTTTTTTTTCTTTTTTTTTTTTAATATGTTAAACCCCTCCCCTTAATAAATCCGATTAAAAGTTAAAGTATCAGCTAGTGCACAACTTCGTATTCAATATATTGAAGAATCATTTCAAGTTTCTGTGAATTCGATCAATTCATTTTCAAGAGTATTCTGTATGCATAAGGCAAGTTAGATTGTCTAGCTGACAGAGGCCTAGAGCGTGTTTGGTGACAAAATAGGACGATATGTTATTAGCAAAACACACACACACACACACACACACAAACACAAAAAACCCATTATTTTTCTCAAAAACAGTATCCGTATTCAACGGACAGGCGATGCAAATTAAAACAGATTTTTTTATTTGCGTAGGGGACATGAACTATACTGTACTGGTCCTGTTATTCCTGTTTCCTTCTGTCTATCACACGACCGTTTAAAACAACAAAACAACAACTTTTAAAATTATATTCTTAACCTTTTGAAAAAAAAGAAGACAAATATAAGACTATATACTGATCTCAATATCATGAAATCGTCCGACCTTAAAGCAATTCTTTCTTCTCCCTGTATACTAGTTTGATCAACATTGACTTGTAATAATCTGAGATAACTACAACACATATGCATGATAGAAGTTTCCGTTATGATAAAGAAATATTTTATACTTTATCTTTTCTGTGATTTTTCTTTCTCTTTTTTTTTTCTTTGTTAGAATTTCTTCTAATAAAAAGAAATAAATGACTATATGATATTAGGCACTAGATGATTAATTTAAGGATAATCTTACTAAATTTTGTAAAAGAAAATAAAGAATGATATGACATGTCAAGTTAACAGATACTTAACGATTTTGCGGCATCGCACTAAAAACGTTTGAAGTCAGTTTGTTGGAGTTCTGTCAATATAATACATCCCCGCTTGGACATAATATAGTGTTAGGATACCATTTTCAGAATCATGTAATTATATAAACGACTTTTTGTATTAAGGATGCTTGCTTGTCATGTTTTGGAATTTTTGTCAGATTTTCGAAATCCTCTGGTTTTATCCATTTGAATGCCTTAAAATATTTGACCATGGACCCCCATTTTTCTTTTTATAAATCTTTTACATGTATAAGTATAAGCCATTTGTAAAAGTCTTATAAAATCTTATTTATTTTTTAATAGTTTTTGAGAACTTTAACTGGTCAATGATAAAGCTATGAAAAATCAAGTGAGATCATTTTCCCGCCAAAATTCCAATGGCTAATATCTCGAAAACAAGCACATTGACCCCTATATTTTTTTGGCTTTTTTTATTCCTCAACTAATCCCCTATCAATATATACTAGTGTTATGGAAAGCTATTTATTTTGGAACTGAGCAGCGAACTTCCTTAAGGATGTTCGCTACTATTGTTTTTTACTTTTTGTCAGATATTCGAAATCCTCGACTAGTTTTATCCATGTTAGCTGGGACTATTATACTAATAGTTAGTATAATAGTCCCAGATGTTAGTGCCAATAAAAATTTTGTCCGCTAACCCTTACTTTTCTTTTCATAATTTTATCACATATTGTCAAAAAGCCATTTTTGAAAATCTTATATAATCCTTGTTATTTTTTCATAGTTTTTGAAAGAAAAAAGGTGCCAATCTGTATCTGTATCTGTATCTTTATATTTTCTGCTAATATAGGCACACCCTCAGTATGAAGTCAATGAATAATATCCGTTCACCAGTAGAATGTTATAAGTTAAAAGTATCCAATCACCAATAGAATATATATTACGATGTACACTATATACAATTGTCGGTATATTCCTACACCAATATCACACACGTTCTTATTTATAAAATCTAAAAATAAGTCTATAAATAGCAAAAGTTTTGCAGTCCACACACAACCATTTTCTTAAGTAAAACTATTAGCTTAAATTATTTTTTCTAGATCTTTTCTTACCTAAATTTAAAAGTTTGTATCTATGTACATGGAGCTTATATATTAATGTTCTATATGGGTGTTAATAAAAGTATATAGTTCGCTGGTTAGAGAGTTATCACAGTAGTTCACTAAGTGGTATGGGTTGATAATTACATGGATGTTAAATATATGAAAAATCTAGAGAACAGTTCCCGCCAAATTTTCAATGTCTTATATCTCGAAAACAACCACACGGATCCTTAGTTTTTTTCTGCTTTTTTTAGTTCCTTTATTTATATACTATCAATTTATATAAATTGAAAAGCTTGTTATTTTAAAACAGAGTAGCGAACATCCTTAAATAAATTTAGGATTGGATGAACAGAGAAGCAAAACACTATTAATAATATTGAATTCGTAATCGAAGATGAGAATGCAATCAAAATCTGATTATAAATGAATGCATATTGATCTGGTCATCAATATATAATCACAATTAAAAGCCATTTGTTCAGAGAACAATTGAAGGTCTTTCCACATTAAATTTCTAAATAATTAAAAAGGAGCTACTTGTGGTTTACTCGAAGTAACTATTTGTATCTAATTATAGATTTCTTCATACTGATTTAAAAAATATTATATATATAATTTAGTCTGAATAAATGGAGATAATTTGCTAGTTCCGGTTTAGAAAATGTCACTTCCGGTCTGATATGATAGCTTTAGTCACACAGATTCAAAAAATATATAGTTTCTATTTACTTTTGCTTGAAGTTGTAACACTACTAATTCGAGCCCGGCCAGAAAGCACATACCAGAAAGTTCTACATATCTAACACAATAGTTCCTACGCATGGGTGTAACTTTCAAAATTTGAAAAAATATTTAGGTAATTTTGGTATCAAATGAAAGCTGAATGACTGGTGATCATTGTAAAACACTTTTTTATTTATAATTTTGAATAATAAAAAAATGCATGAAATTTTAAAAGGAGGGTACAGTTTGCCTGTTTGTCAGATCTGAAGTACCTGATTTGGTATATCCGACATTAAGGGAACCAGTTCTCTCTTTCATGGCATTTAAAGTATGTTGATTTTTTCAGTACACGACATCATAAAGTGTTGCTTTGACATGCAATGATTGTCACTTTATTTGAACTTAAAACAAAAGAGCTTGAAATTGAGGAATTTAACATAGAAAGCAATGGGGCAATGAATTAGTGGTGTACTTCCTGAAATAAGGGAGATATATTGCCACTTCCGGTTAAAAAAATCACATCCGGTACCACATGATATGTTACTTTGGGTGCAATCAACACTTTTTTCTATGACGTCATATCTTGAGGGACCATGCATATAAGTGACCCTTAGTGGTGGTATTGTTAATAAAGATACTTGTATAAAACTAGATATCTGGAATCAGAATTTTCTCTAGTTTATAATGAAATAAAAATAAAGTGTAATTTTAACATAACTAAAAAGTTCTATCCAGAGAAAATGAAACAAAAGGCCTTTTCTGAACATGAAAAACCTGAGATCAGGTCATGTGCATACCCATGTATACATTATACAGGCACATTTCAGATAATCAAAACTGTATGAATTCGTAGATTTTTACCTGGTCTTTTAAAACATTCTCGCTTCAGAGCACGTTCGCCTGCTTCGAAAAGAGCTACAGTAGCTGCAAATAAGTTTTCAATTTTCACTGCCAAAAAAAACAGGATGTTAAATGTGTTGTCTCCCCTTAAAACATGTATATTTAATCTATTTTTTTTTAAATTATTTTAATCATTCAACCTGACAGTTTTAATTGAAAGCTAATTAACCGATTTTTACAATCAAATACAAAAAAAACAAGATTTTTTTCACCAATTATGTAAATAAAAAGGGATTTCCGTCCATGGTTTTTTTTTATAGGAAACTGTTTATAGCACCCTTTATACTGATTCCAAAAATATATGGTTCAAGGTACTTTTAAATGAAATCAGTGCAGAAAATGAATACTTCCGGTTTACAAAGGTCATTTCCAGTTGACCTTCTCAATGTCATATATCTACCGACCTAATGAAAAAAACCCATAGCTTTATCATGTACAAATATGAATTTACAACAAAGGTCAAAATGTGGAACGTCAAATTTACCTTTGATCTTGACCTAAATTTGAAGGTCATGAAGCAAGGACCTCAAATCAAAATACCCTAGGTCTCTCCTATATATGTTTAATGAGTTATATCACCATACAGCTAATTTCAAATATAAAAGATATAATTAACAATAAAGTAAAAATATTTTGTCCATCTCTTTTACGGTTTCTGATGAGAAGGTATAAAAAGCCAAAATCAAAATTCAAAATATGATCTTGACCGTTGACCTTGGCCTCATTTTTTCTTGGTGGACCGTTGACCTCAAATCAAATGACCCTAGGTGTCTATCACTTATGGTTTACCAGTTACAAATACATTTCTATTATATCAAATACATAAGGGGAAATAACTCTCATATGGAGTCTCCGGGACGTTTCGGTCGAATGTTTTTTTGACAACCTTAGGATATAACGAGCAATTTGGAAAAATAAATTTGTCGGTTTCTTTTACGGTTGCGAAGGAGTATCAATAACAAGGAAAACAGTGTTTGGGGAGATAACTCTTATAGGGAAAAGTGTTCGGTTAAACGGTGTCAGTTTCAAAAGCGTATAAACTGTTCGATATCATATGAGCTGCGTCGGATAGAAATCGACCTTATGCAAATGAAAATCAAATGAATATCAATACATCTGTTAACATATTGCGGGTTGAAAAAATCTCTATGCCAATTCTGTAACTGTTTGCAAATTTAGTGATATAAGAACCGTACAACACAGACCAAAGTTCATCTATTATTTTATGTTCCAAACTCAGTCAACATCATATACATGTGACACGTACACCAGGACTTGCATAAGGTCGATTTCTACCCGATGCAAATATCTAAGCGACATCTTGCGAAATAAAATCTTCTCGCAAGAAATAAATATGGCGGAAGAAAAAAAAATAATAATCAGAACAAAATAAATAGGTCTTTCCCACGGAAAATTGGAAAGACCTAATAATAATAATAATCAGAACAAAATCACAAGGTATTTCCACAAAAAATGTGGAAAGACCTAATAATAAACATTCTTTATGTTTTCAATCAAATTAAATTGATTCTATTAACATTAATAAAATAAGAAGATGTGGTTTGACTGCCATCTAAGACAACTTTCCACCAGAGACGAGTTGTTTAAATTTAAAATTGTACTGTTGTTATTTTTTTAGTGACAATCCTTAGATAATCTATTTGAGGCAATTTTAACGGGATTTGAATACACAATCATATAGAAATAACAATTTTGTCGGTCTTTTAACGAATGCATTAAAACAGCATTTAGTATGTTTTACTGAATGAGACCTCTTGATTCGGCAAGATGAAATTAAAAAATATATTTAACATCAATCTGTTTTTCTGTTAATTAACTTCGTTAAAGTGAATACACAAGAAATAGGTGCGCAAAATAAATTGAAAAGTTTGTACCTTTCATGTCTTGTCCGTTAAATATTTGCATGACTTAAATTTACTTTGGCCGTCAAAAGGAAATTGTTATTTATTCTTGTATAAATTGAAAAAAAGTACTTTTAATTGAATTCCCTTGTTATTTTTTTTTAAATTCCAGCTTTTCCACATAATTGAAATTCATTGAATCAATACAATATTAAACAAAGAGTCCATAATTTCGAATAAATCACAAAACGATAACGAAAGTAAGCTTCAGGTACATGTACTTGTAAGTAAGTAAGTAAGTAAGTAACTTATATGACAATAAATATGTCGGCTTCTGGGTATACATCAGTGGATATATGATGGAAACGATGCTGGAAGCATTTCTGTTTCTTGTTTAACTTGTCTATTGTTTGCGTTGTAAATGATTATATAATTAGAAAAAAAAACAGGGTTAATATATCCACGAGATGACTGACTCTCCGCCCCAAAAAAATTCAAGATAATAGATCGATGGATATTTTAAATTGAACTGGATGAAATATCTATCACAATATTTGAAAAGCTTTAAATTCCCGCCGTATGTGATCATATATTCGAGCAAAATGTCCTATTCTCTGGAATACATGTACATTTCAAAATAAATTTAAATACTGTCTTTAAACAAAAAGGCTAAATTCTCCGAAATGCAACAAAACTATACAGTTAAGAAAGACAACAACTGAAATAAATAACTTAACAATAAATTTTCAACTGAGACGGGTGACTCGCAATACATTCGTTTGCCATAATACAATCATTTCCTTGTATTATTCCTGAAGAAATACGTCCTTGTAAATCATTGTTATATTTTCTTTATATGTAACTCTTTCACACACACACACACACACATACAGCTTAAGCCTGCCCAATAACTGTTATCGTCTTTTCCGTTTTTTTGTGTGGTACATGCATAAACATATCTCTGCCATGTTCGATCTTAAAAGTTATTACAATAATTTACAAAATAAGAAGATTTGGTAAGATTGTCATTGAGGCAACTTGTCACCAGAGACCAAAGGACGTGGTTGAAAACAACTATAAGAGACTAAAAGATACGGTTTTTATCCATGAGCAAAATCTTTATCTCAAAGTAAACTATGTAAGACCTCGACATGTCAAATGTCGAATTAATAAAGCGAGAAAACCAACGGACTAGATTGTTCTAATGAAACAAAAATAAACAACACCCAAAATATTACAGACAGCAACCAAACTGAAACCACCGAATTCCAGGCTCCTGATCTAAGGTCAAGTTACAGTAAATAGGCTATGTGACAGATTTCAGTAAAATTTTGCATACAAATCTGGCTCGATGAACTACAACTGAAAATCGAAAAAGTAATGCATTTATCTCATTTATCATTTAAAATATTACTGATTGAATTCTTTCAAAATGGGTGAACATTTGTATAGAAAGCACATAAAATCGGCGAAAAACCTTCAAAAATGTGTCTTAAAATCTTCAAATCTCTTATTTCTACTCCATAGATTTTTCTTAAAAAACTATATGTTGTTGATACATACATTTCCGTTTTAATGATGCAAAATAAAGATAGGGTCACCGACTTCGTTTTTACGGTATGCATCATTCAAAGTTGTGTTCTTTGTGAAAAAAATCCCACAAAACGTCGAAATAATCGTAACGTCATCGCGTTGTAGGCCGTAAAACGTAGATTTTTGACTTTTTTCACTAACAACAAGGTAACAAATCGATTATTAGGCAAAAAACGAAGTCGGTGACCATATGATTATTTTATATCATTAAAACAGAAATTTATATCTGTCAATAACATTTAGTTTTTTAAGAAAAATCTATGGAGTAGAAATTAAAGATTTGATGATTTTAAGACAAATTTTAGAAGGTTTTTCGCCAATTTTGTGTGCTTATTATACAAATATTCACCCATATTGGAAGAAATCAATTTGTAATATTTCAGATAACAAAAGAGATAAATGCATTATTTTTTCGATTTTCAGTTGTAGTTCAACGAGCCAAGATTGTATGCAAAATTTTAGCAAAATGTGCGACATAGCCCATTTACTGTTCCTTGACCTTAAGATAGACACACAAATCAAGTGGTGGGGTTAAACATATTTTTGAGTGATTAAACCCGGTTAGCCAATAGAAAGTCACAGGACAGAAACTAACAAATTTGATAGGACAAAAAGTCACGCGGGACAAAATGTAATAAATAATTTGTCAGTTATAATTATTTTGATAAAATGGAGAAAGTTCTTGAAATAATTTCTGGTTATTACCTTCATTCATTTAACAGTTTAGGAAATTGTTCATTAGCCTTGATGAATGAAGATTTATCAAAATGTAATCATGCAAAAGATATATTTCTTGGCACCATGAAGCTGTTAAGTACCAAATCACTTTGACTAATTGTTGTCTTAACAAGAATTTGTCTTTATTATTTTTTTATAATAGATTTTGTTTACAAAGTTGTTTTATATAAAATAGTTCAAGAAAAATACAAAAATTATTTTTTATCTATAATAAGTGTTTACTTATTCAATGCATGGAAGTAATATGGAAGGGAATAACAACGACTAATTAGCATGTATTAATGGCCTGCAGAGCTCTGTTCTAAAGTCATATGATTTGATTCAATTATAGTCTCAGCGGCAAGACCCCTTTGGTTACTATCTGTGATACCGCGGTTGTAAAATGGCATCTGGAATTTCTTATCAGTCACGTGATTTTATCGAATCCTAGTTTATCAATTAACAAGGTGGCGCTGTATCATATAAAAAACTTCTACCTTCAAAAAGAAATCGAATGATGTAAAAAAAACTTGAAAAACGGACGAGAATTATTTACACTACAGCAGTTAAACATGGAAAATTGTATTTATTTTTGCATATTTTTGCTTTTTACCGTTCGTTTTAAACTGATCTAAAAGTATTTTTCGATTGAAAGCCGATCCCGAGTAAAACAGGTAATACCGACGAAGCGATCAGGTTTCACATGATGTTTAACAAAATAATGAAGACAAATGAAGACATAGATTTTTTTACTATTGAAATGTGCAAAGTATATCGAGATTTAAAAAAGGATATTTACCTTTAAGTATTTTGAATTTATGTATATGTAATAAATGTCAATGATTACATTATTGAAACTGGACAATGTTAATCGGGATAATAAGTTCGTAAATATCTATTTTAAAAAAGTGTTTTAATACAGTTAATATAACACGCTACAGCAAAAAATAAAAACAAACAGACAAAATGAGCTTGATCATGACCTTATCTGCCTAACCGCAAATTCATTTATACGAATTAGTTTAAAGAATAGAAACGTTTGTGAATATTTTAATTGACTGGTATACATTATTCATATTTAATAAAAGGGGGTCCAAACATATTTTTTGTACAATCATATTCTTAAAATTTTAAGAAATGGCGTCTTAACTGTCTGTAAATATCAAAATTTAAAAACGATCCACCCATGTTCTCCACTTTTTTAGATCGAAATAAACAGAAATAGGAAAATTAGACTAAAATCAACATTGAACGAATTACTCTATTCGGCAGCGTACATCAGCGAAATGTAACGAGTGGACTATTCGGGTTACTTTGCACGTATATACGACAACAACTTGTCTGTTCGTAATTTTCCGTGAACACGAAAACGACCGAAAAGTGTCGGTGATTTGATCGATCACATGCGGAGAATCAACTACCATTCCATATCGTAAACTGATTAACGAGTAATCGAAAGATAGGCGGTAACGCAGATGAAACCTTTGAACTGACGTTGTTGTTATTCCTTTCAATATTACTTCCATGTTCAATGGAAGTAAAATCAAGGAATTGTATATTAAATATACAATTCCTTGGTAAAATGAAATACTTCCATGCTTATTCGAAGAAAATAATATCAAAACTGAATTGTGACTTTTGGTTCTGTGACTTTTTGTCCATGACTTTTAATCTGTGACTTTTTTCCTGTGACTTTCTTTCCTACATTCCTCGAACCTACAAACCCAACTTAACCTAGGACAATGGTATAACAGCACCACAAAAACAACCTTTGAAATCAGTTGAAAAAGGCTTGAACTTTTCAGATTGGCATGAGACACAAAAAACTATTCACAAAAAGATAAAAGATCTAGAGTACCGATCTGAAAAAAGATCATTTTTCTGTACACATCCAACATGCATATAATTATATTGTTCACTCAACCCGGGAAAATGTGCTTATATCCAAGTCGATGTATACTGACCAATTCAATAATTCGTGATGAACTGTCAATAAATGTTTGAACTTAAGGTGTATCATCGGTATATATTTCCTCAGATAGCATTTTTTTATACTTTGCCAAAATGACGATTTTACCATTCTTTTTTCGAAAATATAATAACAAGTACGGGTCGCCGTGGTATTTGTCAAGCTACAAGTCGTTCAAAATTGCCCAAAATTGCCCAAATTTGCATAAATTGTTCATAAATAAACACAATTTTGTGAATGAAAAGAAATCTATGAGATAGAATTTTGAAATAAGATATGAGAAGATAGCTTTTATAATATGATTTAAGAAAATAAAACGAGAAAGTGGTGTCACAAAACTTATGTTCTTGCTACAAGTAAAAAATGAAAATTTCATTATCATTCCAGTATAAAATTATCACTATCAGAGACCAAACTCAAGCTGGCAGCCACTTTTAGCAGCCAATCAAGATAGCAGCCACTTTTTTCCAGCAGCCAATTTTCATGATATGTCTAAAAACCAAAATACTGTATAAGACTCAAACGTTCCAAAAATCTCAAAATCTTAGTTAAATATAATTTAACAGCGGAATTCGACAATTTCACGGCTTGTGGTGATTCTCAAAGGATTTCAGTCCGTTTTAAATACCAATAATGATAGCAGCCACTTTTTTCGGAGGACACCGTTTGTTTTATAAAAAATTGTACAATCTACAATTTAAAATAGTTTTCAGTTTCGTTCTTTTTTTATCGTTTCTGGTTCCTTATGATAAGGAGGTACAGAAACAATGTAGGAATAGAAAATTAAAAAAATAAAAGTACAATTACCATTGTTAATAATAGATTTAAGTAACTTGTGAGGAATCGTGTTATATATATAATTCCAACCAATTTGGACTGAATAAAATAGAGGCAATGCAAGATAGAAAAATCACATACATGCTTTCCATACACTCGGCATCCTCAAATATCCAGTATTTTAGTTGAAACCATTTTTAATATCTATTTCTGTATATATGAAATGAAACATTTCGATATACATGTAATGGTTTACTTATCTCTTTTTTAATGTGAACAAGTATTTTCATAAAAATCCTACGTGGAATATTTTGTACGGCATGCATCATTACCAATTCATCGATTTAAAACTGAAATTTTCCTTAGTATGGAAAATACGTTAAGGGCATACGATACAGTTACAGGGGAGGTAATGACGTTGCTAACGTAAATTGTTATTTTTCGCGACGTCAAACTGTGACTTATCGGGAAAAGATGCAGTTTTCGACTGATTTTTATCATTCAAACTGATTTAACTTGAAAACGAGTTCATGGACCCCTCTTTTTTAAAATGACATTTGGTTTGATTACGTAGGAAGATTATGCGTACCAATTTTCATGAAAAAGTCAATAGTGCAATTTTTTTTTAATTTGATAAATATACAGCAAAAAATGACGTTTTTTTTCTTCATTCATGAACATTTGATAAATATGAGTTATTTGTAAAAATAAAATGTACAAATTTATAGAACATTTATATAAAACAGAAACTACAAATAATTTAACAAAAAACAGCTTGTGTTTATCTTTTAAAACAAAAAAGTTATGTATTTCTGTCGAAAGGAAAAATACGTCCACAAATCCGAATTTTGAGGAAATATCTGAAATTTCAACCTCAATTTACTCAAAAAGTAGCACATGATGGTATATTTTTTATTACATATTTGATTTAATCAGGTAAAAAATAGCCTATATGCAAATTTTCATCAAAATTTCATTATGGGATCAAAACTGTATCGTATGCCCTTAAGGGGCAACTTTGAACCTCTGTGGTGGCCAGACGGGATCGGATCCCAGAAAAATATTTAAGTGGCGAATAGCCTCGGTCAACACCTTTGAAATGAGCTAGGTTGAAACGGCAAAATTATGTGAAACTTGTAACATAAAATAAGCATAACATAGAGTTTTTGACCTTAAATTTATACAAATTCAACATATTTTCCCGCATTTTCGTATAATAGAATTTTTCGGATTCGGACTATGACGTCATACGAAATTCACCGCAAAAAAAATCAAAAACGGCCATGGTGGATGAGTTTGAAATGTAGTTCGTCATGTGTAAGAAGTAGTAATTTGGAAGGATTAATATTCGAAAATGGAAGAATCGGTAAGAAAAAATATTGAATTGCTATTTTTTTTATTTCAAAATATCTTGATATTCCAAATGTGCATAACAAGAGGTTTAAAAAAATCTGCAAAATATGAATGATAGTCCAGACTGAACACCTGAATTTTTTTAATGTCCAGCTATTATGTTACAATTTAAAGAAATGACGTATTAACGCTATTTTCTGAATAGGGTCCACGACATAGTCGCTTATTATTTCCATTACACTGCTCTTAGCTTATATTTATTTATATTTCCAGAATGTGCATATGCTGCACTTTGTTGTTAAAAAAAAAGAAATATGTTGAACGTGTATGTTTAAAGCTATGTGATAAACTAAGTGTCCAGTGTTTTTGTTACGCGTTTGTTTTCTGGGGGGAAATGCCGACGTCGTAAATGATTGAAATAATTTGAAGACGTTACGTTTGTGGACTCAGCTTTGTGCACGCCGTCTCACACATGTTTATTCTACATGTAACATTAAAGTAGCAATACTTGCAATACACAAGGTATAATTATGTTGGTTTTTTTGTTTGTTTGTGTTTTCCACTTTTCAATCATGAGAGAGGATAAAGCATACAATCGAATCATTATGTTGAAAAGTGAACTTCCAACAATTAAGAATCTTAATATATTTTTCATTATTATGACAAAAATAAATTTGCTAAAAGCTTCAAAGAAAAACTTTGACAAAATACACACGTATTATTATTAGGTTAGACTGGTGTTATTGTAGCGGATGCATGTGGAAATTAAAATCCTTCGGATTTATGACATAAAAGAAGAATCTTCATCGTTATTCCATATATCGTGACCATATAAAACATCAATTGGATTAGGTTCTTTGGTTGCACCAGCTATATTTTTTTAACAGAACAAATGACATGATTTTTTTTTAATTATTAAAATTTCAATACTAGTAATTATTATTCCATAATTTTTCCATAACCGTAAGCTAACTAACAATAATATCTTCCCTGAAAAAACACATAAACTCCCAATACTATGATAAAGTTTAAAATATGTTTTTAACAAAAATATTTACGAATTAACTTTTTACGACTACATGTACTGCATAAAACTACACACCCCGGGATACCAACATTGATTTGTGTGATTCAAGTAGCTAATTAAGATTGTTCTCCACAGGGAGTGATGCGTGTAATGTCACCGTGTATATATTATTAATTTCTCACACCTTTCTTATCATTTCAAGTTGAAATCTTTCAGAGTTTTATCTTTGACGAGTTTTTGATTTGGCTAAGTTAGCTACATGTATTTGGAAAATGTTTACTTAATACTTTGTCATAGTTCACGGAGATCCGTTACATATATTCCTTTAGAAATAAACATAATTATAAAATGATTAATTAAAACGAATATGAAAATAAATAAAAAATACTCGAAACTGTAACATATTTTGAAAAGTTTTAATTCTAAAAAATCGCATAATGGATTGTTACTTGATAAAACAACGACCGAAATCATAAAGTCTCGCAGCATGCATAGAGGTAGCACGGTAGTATTTGCATTCCAGAATTTAGGTTGCTCTTTTGTGTACCCTACTTAAGTCAATGTATCTGAACAGTGTGATTGGACAAAAAATACAGTATCAACTGAACATACTTTCCCAAACTGAGGGATGAATCAGGTGTAGAAAAATATGAAATAATTTTACATACAGATGAAAATGAATTTTTGAGAATTTTTGAGAATTTTGTATTCACCGCACGATGAAAGACCTAAAAGCACTGGTAGTCTTAGGTTCTTAAAGATAGCAAAAAATATAAACGGTCATGATACATATTCAAATTCATTTCTGAATAGTAAAATGAAAGTACTTCAGTTAACTGTGAGTGTAGAATTTTTAGCAGTGTTAGAAAGTGGTGAAAATTCTAAAAAGGCTATCATTGTCCCTTATGGGCAAGGAAATACTACCGTGCCACATAGAGGTTTACATCTACTGTGTCTAATAAAAGATACACACACGTATTCCTCATTATTAACTTAAACACAAAGTAGACTTATAAGTCCATCTTTTTAAGATGCCATAGTAAAAACAAATGTCTTGCTTTAGGAACAGACAAATCAATTTTAAAAAAACTCTTAATTCGACAAAAATGTTGAAACTGTGAAACTGACATGATGTTTGATTTTTTTTATTGACCAAAAATTAATGTTTTTTATTATTAGGTTAGGTTGACGTTTTATTTTCAACTGAGACCATATGCAATCCCATCAGAAATAATTATGGTTCTCTTTTCACCGACATGTCCCTTTTTTAACCAAGCTAATGATTAAAGCTATTGATTTAAAGTACATTGGAAAATTCCATTATTGTATGACAAATATTCTACAAATCATGATTTTGCATGGACAAGACTTTTGTGCAAGTGTGATGCTAGTTAATTTATCATATCCAGTATAAAAGTTATCCTAAGCAATGGAGTATAACATATATGGCAATCTATGGACTTCTTCCATCTGGCAGTAAATGAGTATTCTTTATAGCTTGCTGTTCGGTGTAAGCCGAGGCTCCGTGTTGAAGGCCGTACTTTGACCTATAATTTTTCATTTTACAAATTTTGACTTGGATATAGAGTTGTCTCATTGGCACTCATACCACATCTTCTTATATCTAATCGCTTCATTGTGCTGAATGTATAAACACGCAGCCACGTCCGATGCCACATCTCCTTTACCTTAGCATATATATATATATCCTTGCAACAACTCTTTCAGGGGTTTGATGGCAAAAAAATCATTTTCGAGTTTGCATTCGAAATTTCTGTTCTTCATCGTGTTCTTCCTAGTCGTTCCACTTATTGAATTATTGTTGATTTGTTCTTGTTCCGAATATGCATGAACTATTTGTCACTCGACGCCAAGCAAATCCGTCAAATATATCCGCGCATGATATAAAATTAATCTGTTGCACCTTAAGATGCCGAAAACTTTGCAGTAGAATGTAAAAAATTTCTCATTTGTATTTCAAGGTGCATTCACACTAAAATTGTTCATTCTTTTTTATGTCTCAACCCTTCATGAGAAGCTTGTATTAATTCAATGGACAACCGACTGAATAAATCAATAACAACACTAAACTGTTCTATCACGCTTAACATGATCTCTCAAAGAATGTGCTATGGGTGCGCTGAAGGTTAGAAAAAGAGTTGAATTCAAACGGTATTGAATAAAGACCACGAGCTAGTGTTTGTCATAGAATGTGGACATACTGAGTGTTTTAAATCAAGAAAATAGTTATAGGACACGGTGGTACTATCTGGATGCACAAACGGGAAAAGTTACCCGAGATGTTGAGATATTGAAATATAAGCGAAAAAAGGTTAAGTTCCGCTTAACTTCTATAAAGGAATTTAGCCTAAATAAAAAAAGAGTGTTTAAACAATCTCTGCAATTGTTTAGTAATGACACAGTCTTTCGAATCAACTTGTACTTGTTATATCTGCTAAAATGTAAAATGAAATTAGAAAAAAAAAATTTCCAAATGAAAAACTTTGGGATTCATGTCTAACATTGACAATATCACTTAATGATTTTGGTGCGTCCAAAGCGCTTTTCTGTATTTACCTTTATTTTGATATCCAAAGTTATAAATGTGTCTTCTTAAAACTAAGGAATATAAGTATGAGTATGATGGCCATAAAATCAGTAGGACATCATCGTTTTCGAAGCAATAACATAAAGGTGTTAATTCTGTTTATTTATTGTTACCTTACTACCTTTACCAGAGACATATAATACAATGTCTCTGCCTTTACATATAAAAGATCATAAACTTGAAATTGATATTTAACCAAATTTGATTACATAATACTTTCTATTTATTATTAGTGGTCAAAGTTATGTATACCACATGTATTGAAGAAGTGAAATCAATTTTGTTTTAAATCGTTCTCAATTTTAAACTTGCAAAATTTGTAAGATTTCTTAGATGCATTTCGCCATCTTGCAGTTCAAAGATGAAAAAAGAAGCAAACATTTCACTAAGTTCGTTAATAGTTAAATTGAGTTAATGTGAGTTTATAATTGTTCTCTGTACCGATGTAATGCATTGTCTGTATGAGAATCAAAATATATATAGTCATTCAACCAGACATGGCAAAATTCAATATTTTAGGTGGGCAGATTTTTTTTTTTTTTTCGTTTCTCTGTTTTTTTTTTTTTTTTTGTCTTATAAAATCAAATACTTCTATTTTTCTTAACAGAATTTGCATGTTTAGAAAAATGTTCAAAGATTAAGAAAGAATTTTTGACTATAAATACGCATCTCGTATAATAAAAACGAATTGAAATTATTATATATAAACCGTAATAATTCTAATTTGATTCTAAACTCGGTTTCCTATTAAGATTACAAATTATTATACTATTGGAATTAAGCGTGGATATCGATCATCAAACATCCAAAACCTGTTGTGATCCGATATTCAATTATTTATGTACACAAGTTGGCGTGCAAAAATCAATATGTTCCTCGGACCATGGAAGTATTATATTGACAGGAACTCCAACGAAAAATTAGCACATTCCCATCCAACTGATTTCTTTAAGAAAATAAAAGGTTCCGACTCAGTTTGTCAAGAACGTGATAACTCCTCTGTGGGGTATCTGCGATGCCGCCTTCGTCTGTTTTGTTAACTGAAGCTGGTCTTATCACGTGAATTGGTATCGAGTGTCTTATCTACCTACCAATGTAAATAAACACGGAAACTCCCGTGGTTATTTGTGAATCGCCACATGAATAACGACACCTGTTTCCGTTCAATAAATGAAGGCAAAAGCTGAAAAGATCTAAAAAATCGGTCCATATTTAACAGAATGACATAAGAAAATTAACTGCATTCGGAAAGAGGGCAAGCTAATTTTTAGTTTTGTTTAATATGTTTTAATCATTGGAACTTGGAAATCGGGAAATATCCGATATTAGAAATTACATGTACCTAAAGTCGGGTGTTTGCGGAAAACAATGTGATGCGCGTGTAGTGTGTAAGATGGCGAAGGATAGCTCAAATTTAAGTTAAAGGTTGTAAATTTTAATCGAATGTTACAAGAATATTTATGGTTTTCTCTTTCGTCTCAATGTAGAAAAGTGATATTAACGTATTTATCAAATATGTTTTAAAGACTAAAAGAGGTTAATAATCACACGCACATGATGACCTCTACATAGCATTATCAGCTTACGAGACGGATGAATTGTTACACCTTTTATAATAATTCCAAAGTTATAAACAACCTTAAACATTCAACCTAGTCCGAGATTACTCTGACGTCTGACAGATTTTTTTTTTACGAATGGCTTTAAATATTTCTAGATGCATTTAAAGAACGATCACCACGATGGGCCCTAAGCAGTATAATATTTTTTTTATTCTTAAAATTTTATCATGGGAACCAAGTTTGAATTTATTTATGTGTGTAAATGCTTAACAGTTCTGAAACATCTTACACCGTATGTTAAGCAATTTATGTTTTTGTTTCTTGTTGAATTGCATGAAATATTTGCCATTGGACTTTCGGTAAACAATTATTCAAAATATTTGATATTTTTTCCGATCAAAGCCCTAGCTTTAACCTCCCTCGCCCCCCGCCGCTATGAACCAACTTTTGAATTAAAGTTTTGTTGGGAATTCTTTCAGTAGACACTAAATTAAAATATTTGTCAAAGTTAGCAGTAAAACGCGATAATAATTGCTGATAAAAACTTTTCCGTTTACTTTTAATAAGAATTTTATGATTTTCAAGCCTAGCATGTATATAACAGTTATAATAAATGCGTGTTTAGCCAACGGCCCTCTCATGAATAAAAAAATCTTACTATTTAAATTGATTGTAACTTAAACTGAAATGTTTATGGCTTGTGAGTATTTTTACTCTTCAGTTATTTTTGGTGAAAACAGTCGCGGGGATTTCGTTTCTTTCTTTTTATTTGTTTTTACGCAGCAAAACCCGTAAAAACTGACATATTTGTTGACATTTAGTCGGTAAATGTCATTTCCTTGACAATTAAGTACACATCCGGTTATTTCGGTATGTTCCGTAATTACGATCAATCACGAGGTTCCAAAAATTTGATCGGAACCCATGCATCCATATGACATGTCGAGTTAATTAACAGATACTTTACGATTTTGCGGCATCGCACTATAAACGTTTGAAGTCCGCTTGTTGGAGTTCCTGTCAATATAATACTTCCATGCTCGGACATACTGATAAACTCGTTTCCCTTTATAAGAAAATTGAGTTACCTCCCTATTTTGAGAACGAGTTGTCTTTCTTGACCGAACTAATAGTTCAGTATGGTTGGCCAGACGGGCCCGGATCCAAGAAAAATATTTAAGCGGGGAATATTCTGGGTCAATACCTTTGAAATGAGCTAGGTCTGGTTCGGAACTTTGCCGTAGGGATATACCGATGAGTACCGAATGTATGGTTGGTATGGAAAATACGTTAAGGGGCAACTTTGAACCTCTGTACAAGCATTCGGTACTCCTCGGCAACTCCCTACGGCAAAGTTTCGAACCAGACCTAGCTCATTTCAAAGGTGTTGACCGAGGCTATTCGCAACTTAAATATTTTTCTGGGATCCGGTCCTGTCTGGCCACCACAGAGGTTCAAAGTTGCCCCTTAACGTATTTTCCATACTAAGGCAAATTTCAGTTTTAAATCGATGAATTGGTAATGATGCATGCCGTACAAAATAGTCCACGTAGGATTTTTATGAAAATACTTGTTCACATTAAAAAAGAGATAACCATTACATGTATATCGAAATGTTTTCATTTCATATATACAGAAATAGATATTAAAAATGGTTTCAACTAAAATACTGGATATTTGAGGATGCCGAGTGTATGGAAAGCATGTATGTGATTTTTCTATCTTGCATTGCCTCTATTTTATTCAGTCCAAATTGGTTGGAATTATATATATAACACGATTCCTCACAAGTTACTTAAATCTATTATTAACAATGGTAATTGTACTTTTATTTTTTTTTAATTTTCTATTCCTACATTGTTACTGTACTTCCTTATCATAAGGAACCAGAAACGATAAAAAAAAGAACAAAACTGAAAACTATTTTAAATTGTACATTGTACAACTTTTTATTAAACAAACGGTGTCCTCCGAAAAAAAGTGGCTGCTATCATTATTGGTATTTAAAACGGACTGAAATCCTTTGAGAATCACCACAAGCCGTGAAATTGTCGAATTCCGCGGTTAAATTATATCTAACTAAGATTTTGAGATTTTTGGAACGTGTGAGTCTTATACAGTTTTTTGGTTTTTAGGCATATCATGAAAATTGGCTGCTGGAAAAAAGTGGCTGCTATCTTGATTGGCTGCTAAAAGTGGCAGCCAGCTTGAGTCTGGTCTATCAGAGCTATCTTTCCTTAAATGGCTAAGTAGAAAAATTGATCCTAAAACACAAACATTTTGTATTATGCAATAAATCACCTATTTGTCTTCATACAAATAAACATTCTTTAACATAAATTGGAAATCTGCAGATTTAGGCAAATAACAAGACCGATTGTGCTGATTGCGGTATACAGTGAATCTACCTTAAATAAAATGTCTGACATTCCGAATTGCTTATTTCCCTTTTGTTACGCAAGAACTTATGACAACGGACTTCGGCTGCGAAATTAAATATGAAATAGTTGTTCTTAAATTCAAATTACATTTCTATAAGTTTTATGCTCAATCAATGTTGAATAAAAATATCTATTTTTTTTATATATAAATTGAAAGAAGATGTGGTATGATTGCCAATGAGACAGGTCTTCAAAAGAAACAAAATGACACAGAAATTAACAACTGTAGGTCACCGTACGGCCTTCAACAATGAGCAAAGCCCATACCGCATAGTCAGCTATAAAAGGCCCCGAAATGACAAATGTTAAACAATTCAAAGAGAAAACTAACGGCCTAATTTATGTACAAAAAATGAACAAAAAACAAATATGTAACACAGCAACAGACGACAACCACTGAATTACAGGCTCCTGACTTGGGACAGGCACATAATACAGAATGGTACGGGGTTAAACATGTTAGCGGGATCCCAACCCTGGATTTAATGATTTAATAATTTAATAATTTAATAATTCACCCGTAATATATGTTGATGTGTTTGGTAACACATTTTAATCGATTCAGAGGCCTTTTCCTAGAGCCAATGCATCTGAGTTGGCTATTCAGTGAATTCTATGAAACCCGTTGCTAGACAACCAGAGGAGGCCAAAAATGACACTTATCAAACCTTGCCTTTTACAAAAGGACAAGCTAAATATGAAAAGGTTAGATTTGTTTGTACAAGTATAACGTTGAGGTTTCAAACTGTTTCACTTCAAAAGCTGGATTGGAGTTGCCTGTGGTATAGATTAATTGAGATGAAAAGTATCTTGACTATGATAGCCAATGATCAAACCATTTAAACCAATTTGATTGGTTTTCAAAAACAGTTTTAGCTCGGGATTATCAAAAAAGAATACAGCTTTTGAACTATTTTCAAACTGGCTACGAAAACAAATAATCATGATTAATTTCATTAAATTTGTTCACATTTACATTTCCACTTTAGCCACAAAAGTGACTCCTGCATGTTGTAATGTTATCTTTCGAAAGAGAGAGGGGTTGAGATAGAGAAATGTATAATCCATGTCAGTTTCCATACAAGAAAAATGAGATAAAACCAAGTATCTTGTATCAACAACTATCTGATCTTTCATGCCAAAGAGGCATTTAGGTTCACGATTGCATTTCTTTTTTTTTAAGATTTGTATTGTCGGGTTGTTTCCTGGTTCTAAAAATAGAAATAAAGTTTGATTTTGATTAATCATTAAAACATTGGTTTTAAATTGCTTTTTAAAACGTATATTAACTTTGCACACATTTTTTTCTTTTCTGAACAATTTAGTCATGACGAATTGTATATTAATAGATAAAGCGGGGCAGTCCAACGACTTTTTATTCTTTTTTCTTAGATCCGCTTCCACATGATATGTGTTTGGAAGATGTGTCTTTCAAGAAAATGACAGGTCAAAGTTCAAATTATAAGCGTTTCCGAGCCAGAGCTGGTAATGACGGCGATCTCTCTACATTTTTTCATACGGGTAATCAAAGGAATCCATATTGGTGGGTAGACCTCGGATCTTCCTTCTCAGTTCATCATGTTGAAATTTGGAATAGACGAAGAAACGGTAAGTAAACGAATCCCTGATGTTTGCAAAACTTTACAAAATCGGGAATAAAAAAAACTGGAAATCAAGGTACGTATATGTACCAGTATATTTTAGAATAATTTTCACTGGTCATGTTACAAATGTATTTGAATATCAATCAGATTAAAATTAAGATCTTTCGTAACCCGCTTACAAACATGACTGAATAAGAGATATTTTAATTAGATAGTCTGAATATCGTATTGATGATGACTGGCTGATTTGTTACATGCACTTTGCAAATGGTAGCAGATTGTTGAACAGGGTTATACGGGTTGTATGGACCCGAACTTTCTTTTATAAAAAAAAATGTTCGGAAGTATTTAAAGAAGTTTTTGAGGCAATGGATTAGATGAACTATTAAAACAAACAAGGATGGCAAATCGTCTAAATGCATACATGAAGAAAAGGTTTTTTTTTTACTAAAATGAGAAACGAAATCGAAAAGAAACATAACGAAACAAAATTCTGACGTTTGATAAACTTACTTAAAAAAGGTCTAAAACGTAAATGGAATGGTAACCGAATTCTCCAAGAAGGTAATTAATCGCGGAAAAACTAATAAAGCATAGGTCACACTTATCAATCCAGTCTGAACTTAAGGATGTGTGCTACTCTGTTTCAAAATAACAAGCTTTTTAAAAGACTGTTATAGATTAATAGTATATAAATAAAGAAACTAAAAAAGCTGAAAAAAATGAAGGGTCCGTGTGCTTGTTTTCGAGATATAAACCATTGAAAATTTGGCGGGAAATAATTCTCTCTAGATTTTTCATACATTTAACATTAGCACCTTTTTTCTTTAAAAAATGATGAAAAAATAACAAGGATTTTATAACATTTTCAATGATGACATTTTAAACTATATGTAATCAAATTTTGGAAAGAAAAGTAGGGGTTAGTGGGCAAAATTTTTAATGGCACTACATGGATAAAACCAGAGGATTCCGAATATCGGGCAAAAATTCAAAAACAAGAGGAGCGAACATCCTTAAAAAGCAATCTAAGATTATAAAAAATCCCAGGACATACACATTCAAGAACAAACTCTTTATATAAATATTTCTTTATAACTACACCTTTTCTTTCACTTGCATTAAAAAAAAATAACCGTAAGAATAAATCGCAGATATTTAGTGAAATTATATATACCTGTTGATTATTTTTATCTAATCATACGGAAGCCCAGCGGGGACCTACAAAAAAATAATATTATATCATTATCTCAATATATATATCGTTATTTCGATAAAATTAAATCGTTATCTCGATATATTTATCTCGTTATCTCGATATTTATATCGTTATATCGATATATTTATTTCGTTATCTCGAAATAATTATGTCGTTATCTCCATATATTTATTTCGTTATCTCAATATATATTTATCGTTATTTCGATATAATTAAATCGTTATCTCGATATATTTATCTCGTTATCTCGATATTTATATCGTTATATCGATATATTTATTTCGTTATCTCGATATAATTATATCGTTATCTCAATATATTTATTTCGTTATCTCAATATATATATATATCGTTATTTCGATATAATTAAATCGTTATCTCGATATTTATATCGTTATATCGATATATATATATATCGTTATATCGATATATATATATATATATCGTTATCTTGATATAATTATATCATTTACTCGATATAATTATGTCGTTATCTCGATATCATTATATAGTTAAAGTTGGGTTATGGCACCTTTTTTCAAATAACTCAAAAAAATTCTACAGATATCAAAATCTAGCAGAGAGTAAAATTGATCAATACATTATGATCTGCCTCTGTTGAAATTTAAGTTCAGGTTGATCGGAAAATTCGTTTCAGAGCTATGGCCCTTTATTTGCAATTTTTCTCATTTTTTTATATAATCTTTACAATATTCTTAAAAGCTGGAGCCTTTTTTTATTATTATTATTCCAAAATATTTCCTGTTTACGCTTATCTTAGTCGTCCATGTAACAGATTAAGGTTCCCGGTTTACAAAAATGCCATCTATACAGGGGCAATAGAAAGCTAACAAAGTCCATTTTAACCTTTATTTAACATAAGTTTTAAATGTCTTAGGCTAGCTTGAACTAGTATATATATATATCTTTAATATACACGAGGTCGTAATAAATGAGATGTAGTAAGAGAATTAATAAGACAACTTTTTCCTGGGACAAATTGGCGTTATTGTAATAAAAAAAATGTACACAGGAAAATATAAATATAATGGTTTTGTCGTTAGGAGTTACTGTAACTGTCAGTTGATCCTCCAGTGATTTAGCAAACACTCCCCGATAGTTGTCCGACCTCTTGTATATTACAGATATATATACTATTTCAAGCGTGTCTGGGACCTATATTGAAAATCGACAGTTCTACGCATTCGCGTCAGCTACAGATTGATACAAAACTTTAACGACATTACATTTTTGCACCGGCAATTCAATCGGCTTTCCTGGTCTGTTGCTTTCTTCTTTTCGTCCTGATTATGCATGAAATATTTGCGACTGGACTTTAAGCAAACATCAATCAATGTAAACAGAAATTGACATATCAAGCAAGCGGATCAAACTGCCAGCTCAAAAAAAATAAGCCTGTTTAATGTCTTTCAAGGTTTGTCATCCATCTGAAGCGCGCGAAATGAAGAATGTTCGATTAATCCCCCAGTGGTGTTAGCCGGTGCTGACCGATAGTTATCCGACCTCGGTAAATAGATTCAAATTATGAGATGTTTCATAGCATAACTTTTTTGTTATTACATGTAAAATGTCGGTTTATGGCTCGTTTTAAAGAAAATGGAACATACCTTTGAAAATTTTAAGATGTTGATTCAGACAATTTAATTGAGGTCTGGAGCTGGCATGTCAGTAACTGCTAGTATTCCTTTTTTAGTTTATGTATCATTGTCATTTTGTTTAGTTTCTTTTGTTACCTATTCTGACATCGGACTCGGACTTCTTTTAAACTGTGTTTTACTGTACGTATTGCTGTGTGTTTGTTTTTTCTACATTGACTAAAGGTAAAGGGGGAGGATTGAGAACCCACAAAACATCGTTTAACCCCGCCGCATGTTTGCGCCTGTCCCAATACAGGAGCCTCTGGCCTTTGCTAGTCTTGTATGATTTTTAATTTAAGTTTCTATTATACATTTCGGAGTTTAGTTTGACGTCCATTATCACTGAACTAGTATACTTTTTTGTTAAGTGGCCAGCTGAAGCACTCCTCCGGGTGCGGGGTTTTCTCGCTGTATTGAAGACACATTGGTGGCCTTCAGTTGTTTTCTGCTCTTTGGTCGAGTTGTTGTCTCTTTGACACATTCCCCGTTTCCATTCTCAATTTAATTATACATAAATAAAATACAACGAGAAAACGAAGACCATATTCTTGATTTATCGAGTTACTGACCTTGTGTATATTATAAAAAAGAAAAAATGTTCAAGCAAACCTGGGGCCTATAGTTTTCAATAAATAAGCAAAAATATGCGAAAATCTGCAAATTTGGGTATTTTAAGAGAAGCAAAATCTGAAAGTTTTGCCCACAAGACTTTATTGTAGCTCTTAATGATCTGAACAATATCCAATTTAAACTAAGGCTTTAGCTTTTAATCTAAAATTTGAATTGAATGGATTTGATTTAATCGATAAAAACAAATAAGAAACAGTAATTTTGATAATTTAGGCGAAATGTATTTCTTACTCGATAAGAAGCATATAAATATATGCAGTGTTGTATATGTATATATATATTTTAAAATATACGACGAGGAAAAGTAACATCCGGCCACCGAAAGCTTTATTATTGTAGAGCCTAGGTGGTCGAGTGGTCTAGCGCGTTGGGCATAGTGCAAGGCGATTTGGTGCCACGATATATCAGGAGCTCGAATCCCGGCGAGGGAAGAACAAACAATTTGCGAGAGCAAATTTACAGACCTAACATTGTTGGGCTGATGTTTAGACGTATTTTAAAATATATAGAGAATATCATTTGGCTTTTTCAATATCACATCCGTATCAACCCGAGACAGCAATATAATCCCAAGAGCTCTGGTTGAGGGTTGATACGGTGTGTGATATTGTAAAAGCTATATCATCTACACTTTATTATATACATATACCTCACGTAGATGTGTTTAATGTGACATGACGTCATACAGATAAGGGGGGTTGAAATGACGTCATACAGAATAGAGGTTTGACATGACGTCATAAAGATTAGGGGTTTGATAAAGCCTTTCCAACAGTGACTGCAATCGATGACGTGACGTCATATAGATTAAAGGTGTGATAAAGCCTTTGCAACCGTGCTGATATCGATATCATCAATGTGGCTGATACAGCACGCTTGCCAATGATTGTATTACACATACAATTTATCTGTATTTACTACTAAGTATATAATAAATATACATATATATACAACACTGCATATATTTATATACTTCTTTTAGAGTAAGACATACATTTCGCCTAAATTTTCAAAATTACTTTCTATATTTCCATATCTTCTACCAATTAAAGCCTTTATATAATTATCATGCATTTATATTTTTTTGATATTATATGCGCTTATCATTATGCATAGCGAACTGTGTATTTCTTAAACTCAATGTTAAATAAAGATTGAAGTGGACTTTGATAGCTTTCTATTGCTCCTGGATAAATGACATTTCTGTAAACAGGAAATACTTTGGAATATTGATGAAAAACTAAAAAAGGCTCTAGCTTTTACGACTTTCGAGATATTGTCAAAACTAATATGAAGATTTGAAAAAGTTGCAAATATAGACCCATAGCTCTTTAATAAGTTTTCCGATCAACCTAAACTTAAAATTTGGCAGATACAGATCATTATGTACTAATCAATTTTACCCTCTGCTAGAATTTTGATATATGTATCAGTTTTTGAGTTATTTGCAAAAAAGGTGCAATAACCCCACCCCACCTTAACTATATATCGAGATAAAGATTTAATTATATCTAGATAACGATATAATTATATAGAGATAACGAAATAAATATATGGAGATAACGATATATTTATATCGATATAACAATATAAATATCGAAATAACGATATAAATATCGAGATAACGATATAATTATATCGAGATAACGAAATAAATATATCGATATAACGATATAAATATCGAGATAATGAGATAAATATATCGAGATAACGATTTAATTATATCGAAATAACGATATATATATTGAGATAACGATATAATATTAATTTTTTGTAGGTCCCCTCTGAGATAAATATATCGAGATAACGATTTAATTATATCGAAATAACGATATATATATTGAGATAACGATATGATATTATTTTTTGTAGGTCCCCTCTGGGCTTCCGTATAATCACGTGTGGTTCCGCGTTTGATCTCAGTTTGTCATTAGTCAAAATTCGATTTTGACGTCAAATTTTCTTCCATTCCTCTGAAAATTATATTGTGACGCCATGAAAAAGAGCGACCATGCCTGATGTCCACATATCTGCATATCGTAAAAACATCAGTAGAATAAAAGTAAATAGTCCAGAGTCCCCTGTCCTCATTTCTAATGACTGATTTATAGGACCCCAACTTATTTATTTGGGATGTTGTTGATGGATTGAGTATCAAAATCACCTTTTCTTCATCAGACTAATCTTTAACAGAAAATTTTATAGGGGCACTAGCTACGCGATATAATAATAAAATAAAATATGACTTTTTTTTGGTTCAATCATTAATGAAAGTGAAATAGTGAAATAATAATTCGCTTGTAGCAGCCATGTAGCCTTGAGATAAGCCGTTTTCGTTAAGATCTAAAATGATATGACCTACCAAAATCAGTAGTTTGACGTGACAAATTGTATTTAATAAATTTTAAAACGATTTTTTTTTCTGAATTCCGTCAAAGTACAAAGTACAGGAACCATTTAGGGATAAAGAAGCATATCATTTTTTTTTCTTCTGAATTCCGTTAGACAAAGTATAGTAACTGTATATGGATAAGAAAGCTAATCAATTTTTTTCTTCTGAATTCCGTCAGACAAAGTACAGTAACTATATATGGATAAGTAAGCAAATTAACATACCCGGGCATTGTTAAAGTAATGAACATAAAGATGTACCGTAGCGCATTGCATGATATGAAATTATCCAAGTTTGCATGCCTGCATGAATTATAAATAGCCAAGTAGGATAATTTAACATTTCGCCAAGATTTGTCTTGTGAAAATGCCTAATTAAATGACTTGTTCTCTACAATCTTACTTAAGGATGTTCGCTACTCTGTTTCTAAATAACAAGCTTTTTAAAAGACTGTGATAAATTGATAGTATATAAATAAAGAAACTAAAAAAGCAGAAACAAAATGAAGGGTCCGTGTGCTTGTTTTTGAGATATAAGCCATTGAAAAATTGGCGGGAAATAATTCTCTCTAGACTTTTTATACACTTAACATTGGCGCCTTTTTTTCTTTCAAAAAGGAGGAAAAAATTAACAAGGTTTTATAAGATTTTCAAAGATGACATTTAAACTATTTGTAATCAAATTATGGAAAGAAAAGTAGGGGTTAGTGGGCAAACATTTTTAATGGCACAACATGGATTAAACCAGATGATTCCGAATATCTGGCAAAAATTCAAAAACAAGAGGAGCGAACATCCTTAATGTAATAATATATAAGGAAAACGGCAGACATTTTTAACTACACAAGTTTAGGGGTATTCTTTAGTAGTTAAAGTGCACTCGAAAGTAGTAAGGTACACTCGAATCTCGAAGTTACATACATTTTGTTCTGCTTTATATTTTTAAATATCATCTTCAGTAATTCAATGCTTTGTATATAAATTAAGCATAAAGTAGAAATCTAGTACACATGGCAAAATACCACTTTTTGATTTAATCAATACATTGATCGAGTCATCGGGTTAGAAAAAAAGATACCCATTATAACTGTATCGCACGTATTTAAATACCTCAGTTCTGCAACATCTTTGTAAGCGCTCGGTCAAATTTCAGAGATACTTAAAATTTATTTGTACCTATGGTTAATGAATTTGGTTGTGTCTTAGCTTGGGCTAGACAGGAAAACTTACGCTATCGTCTGTTTCATGACGTCTAATCACACAGGATTTTGACTCACCAAATGGCTAGTTTACGACAAGACTTACATGATGGGCGTCACTAGTGGATTATAAACGGCTAAGGAACATATATTCCGTCTCTGGTTTTTGAGGTGTTATAGATGCTCAATCCTTATTTTTCTAACTGTTGTATATTAATATTTTTATTTCTCCAGCTTTTACCTTAAGATTATAGTTTTCATTTTTATATTTTTTTGAAACTTTTGTTATTTTAGCGCAAAATTACCTGTCCATACAATCCAACCCGCCTTGTCCATGTCAATTGAAAGGATCATTCTTTTCGTTCTCCATTTGTCCGAAGTAGCCATATTTAACAAACGTATGTGAATTTTGGGTCTTTCGTCGCTTCTTGCAAGAACAAACTACTACCATAATCCGCATGAAATTGAAAGTGATACATGTCAAAATTGTTGAACTGAAAAATCTTGCATGTTTTGTTGGAATACCAAGCATAGTATAGTGATATTCTGAACATTTTTCTGATTTGCACGAATTCCTTCTCAATGCAGGAACTGGTCACAGTGTTAAAAATTTTCATTTTCATTTTAGGTAATAGACTTCATGTAATGACTGTTAGTGTTGGTCCAACTTTAAGAAGAATGACGCGGTGCGCTTATTACAGAGGCCCGGCTAGAAATGGGAGTCATATTATACTGAAGTGCCGTAAACCTATAAAAGGACGGGTGGTCAAGCTTGCCCTAAGAACCAGGAGCTACTTCCACTTAGCGGAAGTTAAAGTGTTTGCATATAAAAAGACTTGTTCACCAAAATAGAAAACATTTATTATCTGATATCAAGTATATTATGACACTTTTCTTGGTGCTATCATTATCTTATTAAAGATTAAATCTTCTCTTGTTTGTTGCGTGAACCCCTAAGTGGGCTTTTGGATTTGATTTGTAACAATAAAATCATTATGCATACTTGTCATTTTGACAAATCAGATAAAAAAAAATCTGTTTCAAATGAAAATAAAATAAGTAAAATATTAAAAGACTATTCGTTAATATACATTTTTTACAACTTTTACTGTATTCTCTATCAATTAAGTTATCTTGTAAGCTAATTAAATGTTTATTTAATTCATTGATGTCACTTTTATTTCTTATATTATTCACACACTGTAAATTAATACTCTTAAATTTATGTGTGTTTTGGATGTGCACTAGTGATTGGTAAATATTGATACGTTTCTGTGTTTTAATATACGTGACTTAACATCAAGATTTCCATTATTATGGAATTGATCACCTTTGTTCACTTCGGTATCTAAAAAAAGGTGGGTCTGAACACGGAAACACGTGAAATAACAAATCACACAAACTTTGCACGAAAAAAAAAAAACACTCTGGAAAAACGAAGCAAAGGAATAAAATCGTAAATATTTAGGAAAAAAGTACCAAAAGTTATTACTCGGCCGTTCTTGAAGATCATGCAGTCATTATAAATTGATATAGCGACCCTGCATGTGGTCACTTTTTAGCGTCCTCTAGTTGCAGACGATTTATCATAGTAATACAATAGGCTATTAATAAATATCTTGGGACCAGTTAATAAGTTTATAATTTAAAACAATATCTGGGCTGACTTTGAATTAGTTGGTTTACTTTTTAATCAAATGCGGGACAAGCACGAGAAAATGAGAATACCGACAGGAAACACGGAAAATAATTAAGGGAAAACACAAATTAACGAAGCACGCACGTCGAACCAAACACGAGAAAACGAGAAATAAAACGTCGAAACACGAAATCACGTGAAATAAAAAGGCCGAAAACGATGCACGAAAATAACCCTTTACCACCCTCTAAATAGGTCATACTAGATGTCGACACCTCATATTAGAACTAAATTAGACGGTCAATTTCGTTTGCTAGGTTAAAGAAATCTTCAACTTGCTCTAATTTGCCTGTGAAGACCATAAAACCGTCATCCCTATTGTCAGTGTGATTTGATGTTTTTCTCCATTGGAACTTATCTAAGATTTTAATGAATAGGACAGACAGATGCAGATCTGTGCATGTTGGTGAAAATATACCATCCATGGGCGCTCCTATAATGTGTTTGTATAACAGTCCATTAAACTCAAATTCATTGTTTCTAAGAATTAATTTAACAAATGCAATTAAATCTATTTTGTTGAGAATCTTTAAAGTGTATTCTCCTGTGTGTCAATTAATTCAAATGCATTGATAACAGTTTCTTCTTAATTATCAATGATCATATTTGTGTACCTTAACGTACATCATAGGCAATAAGAATGCATTCTTTTTTTTACCTCATGTGACTCTATTTTATTAATGGAATCTTTTTATCTTGAATGTAAAAGCTATGCCTCTTCAATAATGGTTTTATAATAAGATCAAGTAAGTATCTCTCGCGGGAGAGTTGCATTTATTGATGATTGGTCGGTAACGAACATTAATGTGTCCTGCTAGCTGACCAGTTCACAATGCCTCATTACTTATTTCTAGATTAATTTTATGAATTTTTGGAAGAAGGTAAATGTGTCCCCCATGTCTTGAATCATTATTATTCTCTAAGAAATTATACGTCTGGGAATCTATTATTTTTTTCCTCATTGCGTTATGTTAGACACTTCTCTCAACATGCCAAAATTGTAATGATTTACAATAAAAAGAAAATGTTATCTTCCATACACAAGACCATGCAAAACACTGATATATAATTTCTTATTCAGTTGAATTAATAATTAGAATAAAAAAGTTCTAAGGTTCACGTATTGTCTTTTTTTTTTTAAAGCAACTTGTTTTTGATTATTTAAGAGAATGAATATATCATTAGAACAACGGAACTTTTGCATGGATATTGTAATTTGCATACATACAAGGAGATGTGTGATTGAATATAGAAAAAAAATCATTGACTGCAACGCTCTCAAGAAAGACAAAAGACTAGCTATAGATACTTTTAAATAAATAAAAAAAAAAACACACTTATTTGTGTGTGACTTCATCATCAAATATAATTACATATACTCTATTTCAGTTTTATTTTTCGTCTAGTTAATTGATCATTTCAGAAATGCAATATTGAACGGTATGTTTAACCCGATAAGATGTTGAACGTATGTAATCCTTGAGTACTGGTCAATATATACAGTCATGCAGTTTCAACTCCCACGACGCGCAATGAGTTCTCAATACAACCAAACTTTTTTTATCAAGCCCAGAGAATGCTGTCAATTTCCATTTTTTTGTTTTTACCTCAAGCACAAGTATACCCTTTTGTACACAATGTTTAATGATTTAGAATTTTGCGTTCCAAACTAAGTGTCCTAATACAAAGTACTCCATAAGTCAGGCCGAAAAGCGGATTATATTGGTTCACTCGCATAAATTAATTATATTTCCAAGAAGTATTACACCAATATGTGAGTTGGTTAATGATTGATGAAATTTAATGCCAGTTTATTATTAACCTCTCTGTGTAAGATTGTATAATATCTTATGCTTTGGTGGATCGTTCTTTCATGAACATATATATCATATAAAATTAAGAAGATGTGGTATGATTGCCAACGTGAAAATTATCTACCAGAGACAAGATGACGTAAATAACTATAGATCACCGTACGACCTTCAAAAATGAGAAAAACAAATATGATACACAGCAACAAACGACAACCACTGAAATACAGGCTACTGGCTTTAAACAGGCACATACAGAATGTAGTGGAGTTTAACATGTTTGCTGGCGCTAAACATTCACCATAACCTGACCCAGTGGTTTAAAAATGCAAAACTAGAACAAACTATCAAACAATGTCAAAACTCATCAGATCGATACAAAGCACAAAAAAAAAACCCTTACAAATACACAAAAGACACACAATTATGTATTTTCTTATCCTTTTCCTTGCATTAAAGAACATCCTGAAAAGTGCTCTAGAATGCTCAAGATGCAGGATTTTGCACCATGATTCAGCTTCCACCAGACCCCTGTCTATTACGTTTCACTTCTTTGTTTGCCTGGCTACGCCACTGGTCATGTCCGGTTGTTGATTTTATATTATACCTATATTGACTGTAATACAAGTGCTCGATTTGTAGCGTTGCTTTACCTGGTTCAACCTATTACTTTCAAGCAGTAGTGCCAGTATGGTTCATAACTGTTCAAGTTCTGGCCCAGTGTGTTCAGAGATTTTATTTTCTAAAAGCTTACACTAAGCATATCTGCAGTAATGCTTAAACCAAAATTTGGGCGCCTCTAAAAGCTGTAGCATGGTACATAATCCTGCATTCTGAGCATTCTAGTGCACTTTTCAGGATGTTCTTTAACACAACGTTTGCAAGGAAAAGAATAAAGAAAATACATAATTTTAACGCAGAAACCAAGTTTGCTCCCATTAATTCATTCTATAGCTGCTGTGACTGAAGGTGCAGGGTAAAAATTCTCCATGGAAATGAAAAATGCAAATGCTTATAAAACTGCATACCAAATATCATTGACTTATTATAAGCGGTTTCAATTAAAGACAAATCTTTCCATTCAGATCTACCAATAATTTCTTCCTTAAAATTTTATTTTCAGTTCAGGCTAGGTAAAAGCTTTAAAATTAGCCAATAAAAAAATGGGGTCACCGACCTCGTTTTCGATTTAAAGCGGCATCTTTTTTATGGAATTTGGAAATCGGGACTTTTAGTTATTAGGAGTGAAACATTTTACAAAAAGTCTGTATCACATATTTTTTTTTATTTTGTTAACCTTGATGTTAGCAGAAATTATATTCATATTATTGATATTATCATCTTCCGAGGGACAAATGATAAAGATAAGTTGCTAACATAATTTTTCCCGCCTTTTTTATCTAAAAAAATCAAATATAAAAAAAAAATAACCAATGAAAAGTCAATAGAATATGCATTGCTTGTTATTAAACAAAGTGAGGAAATAAAACCGTAGGGTCATCATACTGGAAAAAGAGATATTTTTGAAAAGACGTTAAACATTTGAATTGGCGGGAATACATTGCGCCAATTCTGAAAGCAACGTCAAAAGACGTTAGGCCGAATTGACGATGTTTTCACAGGTTATGGACATTTCAATTCCTATTTATTTGCTGTTTTGCTAGTTGTATGCTTTAAATGAACATTAATATACATATGATGGTAGTTATTTTTTTTTTATTTTGACGTAGACAAGTAATTTAAAAGTGGTAAGTCGAAAACAATGCGTTGTGCAAATATCTACAATTAAAATTCGATTTAGTTAATAAGAATTTCTATGTTTGGAAAGAAATTCAATTTCAAACAACGAAGATTTGTTTTAAATATTATTATGTGAACAGCGAAGTTAAAGTACAAATTTTATGAATATTGACTATATATTAGATAGTAAAAGGAGATCAAGATTCTCATAGAGTTTGTTTTACAAAATGGGCTCTAGTTAATATAATTCTTCAAAATATGTCACAAGTGTGATCAATATTGCAAATTTAACATGTTTTCGTGAAATTTCGAATCAAAAGAATATGATTCAGTTAAAGTATATGTATCTGAAAGACAAAACAGAGCATCGCTTTCGAAATGATTTCAATTTTGGTTTAGAATGTCTCCTTTTCATTTGGACGATAATTACTTATAATTAACCGAATTCTAACATAATTTCCATTATAATATTATCATATGTTTAGAAATACGCTGCATTTTCACTTTTAGCAGCCAATCAAGCTAGCAACCACTTTTTTCCAGCAGCCAATTTTCATGATATGTCTAGATCTAAAAACCAAAAAACTGTATAAGACTCAAACGTTCCAAAAATCTCAAAATCTTAGTTAATATAATTTGACGGCGGAATTCGACATTTTAACGGCTTGTCGTGATTCTCAAAAGATGGCAGTCCGTTTTAACTACCAATGATGATAGCAGCCACTTTTTTTGCAGGACCCTGTTCGTTTAATAAAAAAATGTACAATTTAGGCCACACCAATTTAATTTCTTGTTCTACAGATTTTTCCACTTCAGAAATTGGGGCGAGCGAGCGATTTGAAAATTTTAATAAAAAAAGATTAATTTGAAAATTTTTTAGGCGAAGCTTGAAAAGTGAAGGCGAGCGATTATAATTTTTTTTGTGAACATCAAATCATAGGTTTTGACAATATTGGTCAAAACAATTATTAAAATGGTATGAAACTTGATTTAACACTTGTACTTTGACATTTCTTTAATTTATCAACTTCAGAAGTGTTTTTATTTTTTTACATGTAATGCCAACTATAATTGCAGCATATTTATGACTTCTTGTATTACTGTTACTTTCTGAGGACTTCAGATCTTGAACTGAATAATTGAATAATTAACTCAACGCCTAAAATGATCTCCATTGAATTGTCATAGATGTCTTATAACTAGCAAACAGCGGGTGTCTTGTATGAAGCAGGAACTGCTCATCCTTCCGGAACACAGGAGTTCACCCCAGTTGTTATGTGTTCGTGCTGTTCGTTGATGTGTGTACTTTTTAGTTTTTGTGTAATATGTTGGTTGTCTGTATCTCCGTTGCTTTGGTGTTCTCATTTTTGTTCTTTGTCTTTTTGGCACTTTGTATATAAATAAGATGTGGTATGTGTGCCAATGAGACAACTCTCAATCCAAGTCACAATGTATTTAAAGTTAACAATTATAGGTCAAAGTACGGTTTTAAACACGGAGCCTTGGGTCACACCGAACAGCAAGCTATAAATGGCCCCAAAATGACTAGTGTAAAACAATTCAAACAGGAAAACCAACGGTCTAATCTATATACAAAAGGAGAAACACATATAAGCCACACCAACAAACAACAACTACTGAACAACAGGCTCCTGACTTAGGACACGTGCATAAAAATGCAGCAGGTATGGATAGTTTTGTTCCGCCGGCAAACGATATTTCAGTTGAAGGCAACACTTCTCCTTCTGTGTCCTTTATTCTAACAACGAAAATTGGCATGATTTTGCGAAGAATCGTCCTTGACTTTGATGAAAAAATCTGTAATACTAGTATTCAGTTTAAAGGGTCGACTTTGTCTAAAACGCTCTGGCGATCGCTTTTTAAGAAAATCCGACTTGCCGAGGAGTACCGAAAGAATGTGTAGTTGATATGAAAAGTACGTTAAGGGGCAAATTTGAACCCCTGTGGTGGCTAGACGGGCCCATATCCCAGAAAAATATTTAAGCAGGGAATAGTCTGGGTCAATACCTTTGAAATGAGCGAGGTCTCAGACTGGTTTGGAACTTTGCCGTAGGGATATGCCGATGAGTACCGAATGTGTAGTTTGTATGGAAAATACGTTAAGGTAGCAATACACAGTTAGGAAAAAAACTTAAAATTGACACTCATAATTTTTAAACATCCTCTTTCCCTTCCTTTCTAACAAATAAGGCTTAATATTTGTGTTATGCATGTGTATATTTATAGAAAGAGAATCTTCCATAGATTTGATTTCTAATGGTTATAATGGTGAAATATAATCTCTTTTGGGTGTAACCATGGCAACAATCTGCATTTCTTTGATACAAAATATTGCATAAAAGGGGGGTGAACATGTCACAAAAGTCTCCAAAATTTGGTCCAAAGGAAAATTTCAATCAATTACAGTGATACCTTTCCTGAATCCATAGACATATATCTATCAAGAGGTCCAAAAAAAATCATATGCATTTCTGCTCGTTTTTCCATAAAATTGAATTGAAAAGATCGAGCGCAAAATCTTTGTTGATAAATACTACAATAATTTATGAACCTATGGGCGGTACGGATAGGAAAATACGGACTGTCAAACAGAAAAATTGCCTATAAAACATGCTAAAAATAATCTAAATGTACATATAAACCCACTAAGAAGGCTATATTATTCTTCAATTATCTAAAAATCTATTTTATTGTACAAAAACTTTCATATTTAAAAAATTCACCATGGCCATAATGCGAAACTAAACTTCTAACTGTGTATTGCTACCTTAAGGATAAACATTTTTTTTTCCAATTCCACTTTAAATGGATTTCTGTGTTCTGCTAGCTTAAACGAGCAAATTGGCCTGCTAGTTTTGAAAATTGGTTCAGAAATAAATATTTTATGAAGGTTAGCAGTTGACACTGAAATGCAACAAAAAAGTGATTTGGTGAAACATGCCATGTTGAAGTGTAAATTCTCCTTTTTTAATAAAATTTCTAAAACTATACCTTCTGTGCTTGTCTTTTCTTGTTTAAAAACTTAAATTAACCTTAACAGTAGACAAATTTTACAAGTTAAAGCTATTTTAAGGCTTTAGAATGTCAATTTTGTTGTGTATTAGCATACCAAAGCCTTGGTTAAAATTTAGCAAATACTGAATTAATTTATAACAGCCGGAACAAATTTAGACTTAATTCAAGCTAAATTGTGACTTTATACTTGCTAAAATAATAAATTTGATTTAGTCGCATGAAAAAATATAAAGCGTTCCCTTCTGAGGTTTCTACATAACGCGCATTGTTTCTTTTCCAAGGGGTAGCCAATAAAGTATCAATTTATGACTGAACCAAGTCTTTGTGTCAAAATGTCTATATTGGTTGCTAAGGACAATAAACAACAAAAGTAACATACATTGTCATACTAAAAGATGTTTCTCCCTCATAATTGTATCTATAATCTAAATATCAATAGATTTGTGGTATGATTTGTCTAAAAATAAGCAATTCTGTGATTTGTCAAATGCCATAAGGTAGCAATACACAGTTAGGAAAAAAACTTAAAATTGACACTCATAATTTTTAAACATCCTCTTTCCCTTCCTTTCTAACAAATAAGGCTTAATATTTGTGTTATGCATGTGTATATTTATAGAAAGAGAATCTTCCATAGATTTGATTTCTAATGGTTATAATGGTGAAATATAATCTCTTTTGGGTGTAACCATGGCAACAATCTGCATTTCTTTGATACAAAATATTGCATAAAAGGGGGGTGAACATGTCACAAAAGTCTCCAAAATTTGGTCCAAAGGAAAATTTCAATCAATTACAGTGATACCTTTCCTGAATCCATAGACATATATCTATCAAGAGGTCCAAAAAAAATCATATGCATTTCTGCTCGTTTTTCCATAAAATTGAATTGAAAAGATCGAGCGCAAAATCTTTGTTGATAAATACTACAATAATTTATGAACCTATGGGCGGTACGGATAGGAAAATACGGACTGTCAAACAGAAAAATTGCCTATAAAACATGCTAAAAATAATCTAAATGTACATATAAACCCACTAAGAAGGCTATATTATTCTTCAATTATCTAAAAATCTATTTTATTGTACAAAAACTTTCATATTTAAAAAATTCACCATGGCCATAATGCGAAACTAAACTTCTAACTGTGTATTGCTACCTTAAGGATAAACATTTTTTTTTCCAATTCCACTTTAAATGGATTTCTGTGTTCTGCTAGCTTAAACGAGCAAATTGGCCTGCTAGTTTTGAAAATTGGTTCAGAAATAAATATTTTATGAAGGTTAGCAGTTGACACTGAAATGCAACAAAAAAGTGATTTGGTGAAACATGCCATGTTGAAGTGTAAATTCTCCTTTTTTAATAAAATTTCTAAAACTATACCTTCTGTGCTTGTCTTTTCTTGTTTAAAAACTTAAATTAACCTTAACAGTAGACAAATTTTACAAGTTAAAGCTATTTTAAGGCTTTAGAATGTCAATTTTGTTGTGTATTAGCATACCAAAGCCTTGGTTAAAATTTAGCAAATACTGAATTAATTTATAACAGCCGGAACAAATTTAGACTTAATTCAAGCTAAATTGTGACTTTATACTTGCTAAAATAATAAATTTGATTTAGTCGCATGAAAAAATATAAAGCGTTCCCTTCTGAGGTTTCTACATAACGCGCATTGTTTCTTTTCCAAGGGGTAGCCAATAAAGTATCAATTTATGACTGAACCAAGTCTTTGTGTCAAAATGTCTATATTGGTTGCTAAGGACAATAAACAACAAAAGTAACATACATTGTCATACTAAAAGATGTTTCTCCCTCATAATTGTATCTATAATCTAAATATCAATAGATTTGTGGTATGATTTGTCTAAAAATAAGCAATTCTGTGATTTGTCAAATGCCATAAGGTAGCAATACACAGTTAGGAAAAAAACTTAAAATTGACACTCATAATTTTTAAACATCCTCTTTCCCTTCCTTTCTAACAAATAAGGCTTAATATTTGTGTTATGCATGTGTATATTTATAGAAAGAGAATCTTCCATAGATTTGATTTCTAATGGTTATAATGGTGAAATATAATCTCTTTTGGGTGTAACCATGGCAACAATCTGCATTTCTTTGATACAAAATATTGCATAAAAGGGGGGTGAACATGTCACAAAAGTCTCCAAAATTTGGTCCAAAGGAAAATTTCAATCAATTACAGTGATACCTTTCCTGAATCCATAGACATATATCTATCAAGAGGTCCAAAAAAAATCATATGCATTTCTGCTCGTTTTTCCATAAAATTGAATTGAAAAGATCGAGCGCAAAATCTTTGTTGATAAATACTACAATAATTTATGAACCTATGGGCGGTACGGATAGGAAAATACGGACTGTCAAACAGAAAAATTGCCTATAAAACATGCTAAAAATAATCTAAATGTACATATAAACCCACTAAGAAGGCTATATTATTCTTCAATTATCTAAAAATCTATTTTATTGTACAAAAACTTTCATATTTAAAAAATTCACCATGGCCATAATGCGAAACTAAACTTCTAACTGTGTATTGCTACCTTAAGGATAAACATTTTTTTTTCCAATTCCACTTTAAATGGATTTCTGTGTTCTGCTAGCTTAAACGAGCAAATTGGCCTGCTAGTTTTGAAAATTGGTTCAGAAATAAATATTTTATGAAGGTTAGCAGTTGACACTGAAATGCAACAAAAAAGTGATTTGGTGAAACATGCCATGTTGAAGTGTAAATTCTCCTTTTTTAATAAAATTTCTAAAACTATACCTTCTGTGCTTGTCTTTTCTTGTTTAAAAACTTAAATTAACCTTAACAGTAGACAAATTTTACAAGTTAAAGCTATTTTAAGGCTTTAGAATGTCAATTTTGTTGTGTATTAGCATACCAAAGCCTTGGTTAAAATTTAGGAAATACTGAATTAATTTATAACAGCCGGAACAAATTTAGACTTAATTCAAGCTAAATTGTGACTTTATACTTGCTAAAATAATAAATTTGATTTAGTCGCATGAAAAAATATAAAGCGTTCCCTTCTGAGGTTTCTACATAACGCGCATTGTTTCTTTTCCAAGGGGTAGCCAATAAAGTATCAATTTATGACTGAACCAAGTCTTTGTGTCAAAATGTCTATATTGGTTGCTAAGGACAATAAACAACAAAAGTAACATACATTGTCATACTAAAAGATGTTTCTCCCTCATAATTGTATCTATAATCTAAATATCAATAGATTTGTGGTATGATTTGTCTAAAAATAAGCAATTCTGTGATTTGTCAAATGCCATAAGGTAGCAATACACAGTTAGGAAAAAAACTTAAAATTGACACTCATAATTTTTAAACATCCTCTTTCCCTTCCTTTCTAACAAATAAGGCTTAATATTTGTGTTATGCATGTGTATATTTATAGAAAGAGAATCTTCCATAGATTTGATTTCTAATGGTTATAATGGTGAAATATAATCTCTTTTGGGTGTAACCATGGCAACAATCTGCATTTCTTTGATACAAAATATTGCATAAAAGGGGGGTGAACATGTCACAAAAGTCTCCAAAATTTGGTCCAAAGGAAAATTTCAATCAATTACAGTGATACCTTTCCTGAATCCATAGACATATATCTATCAAGAGGTCCAAAAAAAATCATATGCATTTCTGCTCGTTTTTCCATAAAATTGAATTGAAAAGATCGAGCGCAAAATCTTTGTTGATAAATACTACAATAATTTATGAACCTATGGGCGGTACGGATAGGAAAATACGGACTGTCAAACAGAAAAATTGCCTATAAAACATGCTAAAAATAATCTAAATGTACATATAAACCCACTAAGAAGGCTATATTATTCTTCAATTATCTAAAAATCTATTTTATTGTACAAAAACTTTCATATTTAAAAAATTCACCATGGCCATAATGCGAAACTAAACTTCTAACTGTGTATTGCTACCTTAAGGATAAACATTTTTTTTTCCAATTCCACTTTAAATGGATTTCTGTGTTCTGCTAGCTTAAACGAGCAAATTGGCCTGCTAGTTTTGAAAATTGGTTCAGAAATAAATATTTTATGAAGGTTAGCAGTTGACACTGAAATGCAACAAAAAAGTGATTTGGTGAAACATGCCATGTTGAAGTGTAAATTCTCCTTTTTTAATAAAATTTCTAAAACTATACCTTCTGTGCTTGTCTTTTCTTGTTTAAAAACTTAAATTAACCTTAACAGTAGACAAATTTTACAAGTTAAAGCTATTTTAAGGCTTTAGAATGTCAATTTTGTTGTGTATTAGCATACCAAAGCCTTGGTTAAAATTTAGCAAATACTGAATTAATTTATAACAGCCGGAACAAATTTAGACTTAATTCAAGCTAAATTGTGACTTTATACTTGCTAAAATAATAAATTTGATTTAGTCGCATGAAAAAATATAAAGCGTTCCCTTCTGAGGTTTCTACATAACGCGCATTGTTTCTTTTCCAAGGGGTAGCCAATAAAGTATCAATTTATGACTGAACCAAGTCTTTGTGTCAAAATGTCTATATTGGTTGCTAAGGACAATAAACAACAAAAGTAACATACATTGTCATACTAAAAGATGTTTCTCCCTCATAATTGTATCTATAATCTAAATATCAATAGATTTGTGGTATGATTTGTCTAAAAATAAGCAATTCTGTGATTTGTCAAATGCCATAAGGTAGCAATACACAGTTAGGAAAAAAACTTAAAATTGACACTCATAATTTTTAAACATCCTCTTTCCCTTCCTTTCTAACAAATAAGGCTTAATATTTGTGTTATGCATGTGTATATTTATAGAAAGAGAATCTTCCATAGATTTGATTTCTAATGGTTATAATGGTGAAATATAATCTCTTTTGGGTGTAACCATGGCAACAATCTGCATTTCTTTGATACAAAATATTGCATAAAAGGGGGGTGAACATGTCACAAAAGTCTCCAAAATTTGGTCCAAAGGAAAATTTCAATCAATTACAGTGATACCTTTCCTGAATCCATAGACATATATCTATCAAGAGGTCCAAAAAAAATCATATGCATTTCTGCTCGTTTTTCCATAAAATTGAATTGAAAAGATCGAGCGCAAAATCTTTGTTGATAAATACTACAATAATTTATGAACCTATGGGCGGTACGGATAGGAAAATACGGACTGTCAAACAGAAAAATTGCCTATAAAACATGCTAAAAATAATCTAAATGTACATATAAACCCACTAAGAAGGCTATATTATTCTTCAATTATCTAAAAATCTATTTTATTGTACAAAAACTTTCATATTTAAAAAATTCACCATGGCCATAATGCGAAACTAAACTTCTAACTGTGTATTGCTACCTTAAGGATAAACATTTTTTTTTCCAATTCCACTTTAAATGGATTTCTGTGTTCTGCTAGCTTAAACGAGCAAATTGGCCTGCTAGTTTTGAAAATTGGTTCAGAAATAAATATTTTATGAAGGTTAGCAGTTGACACTGAAATGCAACAAAAAAGTGATTTGGTGAAACATGCCATGTTGAAGTGTAAATTCTCCTTTTTTAATAAAATTTCTAAAACTATACCTTCTGTGCTTGTCTTTTCTTGTTTAAAAACTTAAATTAACCTTAACAGTAGACAAATTTTACAAGTTAAAGCTATTTTAAGGCTTTAGAATGTCAATTTTGTTGTGTATTAGCATACCAAAGCCTTGGTTAAAATTTAGCAAATACTGAATTAATTTATAACAGCCGGAACAAATTTAGACTTAATTCAAGCTAAATTGTGACTTTATACTTGCTAAAATAATAAATTTGATTTAGTCGCATGAAAAAATATAAAGCGTTCCCTTCTGAGGTTTCTACATAACGCGCATTGTTTCTTTTCCAAGGGGTAGCCAATAAAGTATCAATTTATGACTGAACCAAGTCTTTGTGTCAAAATGTCTATATTGGTTGCTAAGGACAATAAACAACAAAAGTAACATACATTGTCATACTAAAAGATGTTTCTCCCTCATAATTGTATCTATAATCTAAATATCAATAGATTTGTGGTATGATTTGTCTAAAAATAAGCAATTCTGTGATTTGTCAAATGCCATAAGGTAGCAATACACAGTTAGGAAAAAAACTTAAAATTGACACTCATAATTTTTAAACATCCTCTTTCCCTTCCTTTCTAACAAATAAGGCTTAATATTTGTGTTATGCATGTGTATATTTATAGAAAGAGAATCTTCCATAGATTTGATTTCTAATGGTTATAATGGTGAAATATAATCTCTTTTGGGTGTAACCATGGCAACAATCTGCATTTCTTTGATACAAAATATTGCATAAAAGGGGGGTGAACATGTCACAAAAGTCTCCAAAATTTGGTCCAAAGGAAAATTTCAATCAATTACAGTGATACCTTTCCTGAATCCATAGACATATATCTATCAAGAGGTCCAAAAAAAATCATATGCATTTCTGCTCGTTTTTCCATAAAATTGAATTGAAAAGATCGAGCGCAAAATCTTTGTTGATAAATACTACAATAATTTATGAACCTATGGGCGGTACGGATAGGAAAATACGGACTGTCAAACAGAAAAATTGCCTATAAAACATGCTAAAAATAATCTAAATGTACATATAAACCCACTAAGAAGGCTATATTATTCTTCAATTATCTAAAAATCTATTTTATTGTACAAAAACTTTCATATTTAAAAAATTCACCATGGCCATAATGCGAAACTAAACTTCTAACTGTGTATTGCTACCTTAAGGATAAACATTTTTTTTTCCAATTCCACTTTAAATGGATTTCTGTGTTCTGCTAGCTTAAACGAGCAAATTGGCCTGCTAGTTTTGAAAATTGGTTCAGAAATAAATATTTTATGAAGGTTAGCAGTTGACACTGAAATGCAACAAAAAAGTGATTTGGTGAAACATGCCATGTTGAAGTGTAAATTCTCCTTTTTTAATAAAATTTCTAAAACTATACCTTCTGTGCTTGTCTTTTCTTGTTTAAAAACTTAAATTAACCTTAACAGTAGACAAATTTTACAAGTTAAAGCTATTTTAAGGCTTTAGAATGTCAATTTTGTTGTGTATTAGCATACCAAAGCCTTGGTTAAAATTTAGCAAATACTGAATTAATTTATAACAGCCGGAACAAATTTAGACTTAATTCAAGCTAAATTGTGACTTTATACTTGCTAAAATAATAAATTTGATTTAGTCGCATGAAAAAATATAAAGCGTTCCCTTCTGAGGTTTCTACATAACGCGCATTGTTTCTTTTCCAAGGGGTAGCCAATAAAGTATCAATTTATGACTGAACCAAGTCTTTGTGTCAAAATGTCTATATTGGTTGCTAAGGACAATAAACAACAAAAGTAACATACATTGTCATACTAAAAGATGTTTCTCCCTCATAATTGTATCTATAATCTAAATATCAATAGATTTGTGGTATGATTTGTCTAAAAATAAGCAATTCTGTGATTTGTCAAATGCCATAAGGTAGCAATACACAGTTAGGAAAAAAACTTAAAATTGACACTCATAATTTTTAAACATCCTCTTTCCCTTCCTTTCTAACAAATAAGGCTTAATATTTGTGTTATGCATGTGTATATTTATAGAAAGAGAATCTTCCATAGATTTGATTTCTAATGGTTATAATGGTGAAATATAATCTCTTTTGGGTGTAACCATGGCAACAATCTGCATTTCTTTGATACAAAATATTGCATAAAAGGGGGGTGAACATGTCACAAAAGTCTCCAAAATTTGGTCCAAAGGAAAATTTCAATCAATTACAGTGATACCTTTCCTGAATCCATAGACATATATCTATCAAGAGGTCCAAAAAAAATCATATGCATTTCTGCTCGTTTTTCCATAAAATTGAATTGAAAAGATCGAGCGCAAAATCTTTGTTGATAAATACTACAATAATTTATGAACCTATGGGCGGTACGGATAGGAAAATACGGACTGTCAAACAGAAAAATTGCCTATAAAACATGCTAAAAATAATCTAAATGTACATATAAACCCACTAAGAAGGCTATATTATTCTTCAATTATCTAAAAATCTATTTTATTGTACAAAAACTTTCATATTTAAAAAATTCACCATGGCCATAATGCGAAACTAAACTTCTAACTGTGTATTGCTACCTTAAGGATAAACATTTTTTTTTCCAATTCCACTTTAAATGGATTTCTGTGTTCTGCTAGCTTAAACGAGCAAATTGGCCTGCTAGTTTTGAAAATTGGTTCAGAAATAAATATTTTATGAAGGTTAGCAGTTGACACTGAAATGCAACAAAAAAGTGATTTGGTGAAACATGCCATGTTGAAGTGTAAATTCTCCTTTTTTAATAAAATTTCTAAAACTATACCTTCTGTGCTTGTCTTTTCTTGTTTAAAAACTTAAATTAACCTTAACAGTAGACAAATTTTACAAGTTAAAGCTATTTTAAGGCTTTAGAATGTCAATTTTGTTGTGTATTAGCATACCAAAGCCTTGGTTAAAATTTAGCAAATACTGAATTAATTTATAACAGCCGGAACAAATTTAGACTTAATTCAAGCTAAATTGTGACTTTATACTTGCTAAAATAATAAATTTGATTTAGTCGCATGAAAAAATATAAAGCGTTCCCTTCTGAGGTTTCTACATAACGCGCATTGTTTCTTTTCCAAGGGGTAGCCAATAAAGTATCAATTTATGACTGAACCAAGTCTTTGTGTCAAAATGTCTATATTGGTTGCTAAGGACAATAAACAACAAAAGTAACATACATTGTCATACTAAAAGATGTTTCTCCCTCATAATTGTATCTATAATCTAAATATCAATAGATTTGTGGTATGATTTGTCTAAAAATAAGCAATTCTGTGATTTGTCAAATGCCATAAGGTAGCAATACACAGTTAGGAAAAAAACTTAAAATTGACACTCATAATTTTTAAACATCCTCTTTCCCTTCCTTTCTAACAAATAAGGCTTAATATTTGTGTTATGCATGTGTATATTTATAGAAAGAGAATCTTCCATAGATTTGATTTCTAATGGTTATAATGGTGAAATATAATCTCTTTTGGGTGTAACCATGGCAACAATCTGCATTTCTTTGATACAAAATATTGCATAAAAGGGGGGTGAACATGTCACAAAAGTCTCCAAAATTTGGTCCAAAGGAAAATTTCAATCAATTACAGTGATACCTTTCCTGAATCCATAGACATATATCTATCAAGAGGTCCAAAAAAAATCATATGCATTTCTGCTCGTTTTTCCATAAAATTGAATTGAAAAGATCGAGCGCAAAATCTTTGTTGATAAATACTACAATAATTTATGAACCTATGGGCGGTACGGATAGGAAAATACGGACTGTCAAACAGAAAAATTGCCTATAAAACATGCTAAAAATAATCTAAATGTACATATAAACCCACTAAGAAGGCTATATTATTCTTCAATTATCTAAAAATCTATTTTATTGTACAAAAACTTTCATATTTAAAAAATTCACCATGGCCATAATGCGAAACTAAACTTCTAACTGTGTATTGCTACCTAAGGGACAACTTTGAACCTCTGTGGTGGCCAGACGGGCCCGGATATAAAAAAAATATTTAAGTGGCGAATAGCCTCGGTCAACACCTTTGAAATGAGCTAGGTCTGGTTCGGAGACTTGCCGAGGAGTGAATGTGTAGTTGATATGAAAAGTACGTTAAGGGACAACTTTGAACCCCTGTGGTGGCTAGTCGGGCCCGGATCTCAGAAAAATATTTAAGCAGGGAATAGTCTGGGTCAATACCTTTGAAATGAGCTAGTAGGCCCGGTTCGGAACTTTGCCGCAGGGGTATGCCGATGAGTACCGAAAGTGTAGTTGGTATCGAAAATACGTTAAGGGGCAACTTTGAACCTCTGTGGTGGCCAGACGGGCCCGGATCCACAAAAAATATTAAAGTGGCGAATAGCCTCGGTCAACACCTTTGAAATGGGCTAGGTCTGGTTCGGAACTTTGACGTAGGGACTTGCCGAGGAGTACCGAAAGAATGTGTAGTTGATATGAAAAGTACGTTAAGGTAACACGATACCGAATGGCATATCTCCCGATTTCTAAATTTTTTGGCACACTTGTACTTTGATTCGAGTTACATCGGAATATGAAATAAAAAATGGGGGTCACCATTCTTGTTTTTTTGTAATTTTGATAAGTAAATGTCAATTTTGGCGCCAAATTTACATAGATATATAGGGAAAATGCCTTTTTTTCGACTTACTTTTCTAGATTTTTCAATGGATGTCTATTTTCTCATATACGGAGAAAGACTAAAAACTAACATAATATCCAGGAATGTGTACCAAATCTATACATACATAAAAAAACATATGTCACCATCCTTGTTTTTCAGATAAATTGCTTCAAAGATGACCGATACGCTTAGAAATTGACAAAAATATGTGACGTTACGGAATACAGAATATAACGTTGTTTTACATTGACTCATTTCAGTTGTCTTTCATTTCCTGAAATTCACGGAACATAAAAGTATCAAGTAAATAACACGCAATTATGCATAAAAATATAATTTAATGGATATGGTCAATTAGATAAATACTGGCTAACACGATTTATAATTTTCTTCTGATTACTAATCCGTGGTTTCCCATTTGAAGTCCTCTCAGCAAAAATACTCCGAACGCCGTCTTGTCCAGCTCTACTAAAAGAAGACTTGATATGATCAAAACTAAGTCCACTTCCGGCTGCCCTATCGCACAGTGCTTTTGACATAATTTTTTCTCTAATAACCCCATTATAGGAGACCATTAAATGTTTCTTTGCGTGAAACATCTTCAATTGACGTTCTATTTCATTTACAACGAAACTATTCTCAATAAGTTGTTCTTTTGCATTGTCTACCTCTATCAACTCCTTTAACATTTTTACATCATCAAGGGCATTGTGAGCATTATATGTTGTCTTAAGAATGTCATTAGCAAGAGAGCTCTGTGAATATGATTTTCTTTTCGGATATTTAACACGGAATAATGGAAGTGTGTCTGAAAATCCTAATATACGGTCTTTGAGGTTTTGTAAAATTGTTGAATTTAAAGGCTGCATCTGGGATACAAGTATTTTTGCATCGAATTGTTTACAATTATGTGCAACCAGTAATGAGTTTTTCGGAAGCCAATCAATAAAACTATTAAAAACATTCTCCTTTGGTTCTGTCACAAGTTGCTGACCTTTATAATAAAGACGCGTCCCTGTACTGAAAAGATGGGTGACTTCGGTAGCTTTTGGATGAATCGGTTTTGTCGGAATAATGTACTTATCAAACTCTCCTTTGTTACAAACTGCTGACAATTGAACTATCTCGGAATCGTATCCTGTAATAAATGCATACATATGATCATAATTATGTTGATTGCTATAACGTATGATTGTTTCTTTTTCATAAATCGATAGTAATTGGGTCAGTTTGATGAATCAAAAATTAGTGTTTTGCAAATGAAATATATTACAAAAGAACACAGCGTCTTACATTAATTGATATGGGCTTATAACTGTATGAGTGGCTGCCTGTTGATTTTACCATAAAAAGGTTTTCGGGGCCTTTTATAGCTGACTATGTGGTATGGGCTTTGCTCATTGTTGAAGGCCGTACGGTGACCTATAGTTGTTAATTTTTGTGTCATTTGGTCTCATGTGGTGAATTGTCTCATTGGCAATCATACCACATCTTTTTTTTTTTTATTTAATCAAGCCAACATCTATTGGCCTAAAATATACATGACATTAACTAAAGGACAAGTCGATTTGGCCAACGCTTTCATACCCTAATGAAACTTCCATAGATGACAATTTATTCTGAAATGTTTCCAATTACTTAAGATGTTCAGGTCCGATGTCCTTTTCAGTTAAGTTATTTAAATAATAAACATCGTCGTGTTAATAGTCAACTTACCAAATCCGGTGGTTTCAATGTCGAAAACGACAACAGAAAGTTCCTCGCTACTATCAAGGTCGACTCTTGTTGGTAGTTCTAAATCAATTGGGTCTGGGATTGTTTCGATGTCTACATTATCCCCATCTGGTCCCATGGCAATCAGTGATTTGTAAGTTATACCTTCTTTGGTCTCTTTGGTTAAAGTGTTAATAAATGAATCGGACTTTTTACTTTTTCTCTTCCTTTTGATAGCCGGTAACTTTTTCTTTTCTGCATCTCTTTTAGCCTTCTCGTCTAGTTTTATTGTTTTTGATACCGTTACTTTTCCAGGTGAAATTCCATGATTTTCGTTTACCTGTATACAATAAAAAGTTAAATTTATAAGCTTATTTGAATAAAAATTTGATGATCATAAAATTACATAATATAACAATAAAACGCTATTTTGCACTTCTTTAATATTGTGTACTTACTTCGGAAGATATCCAATGTTTTAAATAAATCTTAGGCTATTAAATCGACAAAAATATATTTATTCTACCTTACAAGACAAAAACCTCTAGACAAGGAGAAAATTTATCTCCTTTTCTTTTTTCTTTGTATCTGAATGACTTGGAAGATTTTTTTCATAGAAATGATGTAATAGGTTTAAACACAGTGACAAATGAAATAGAAGAACAAATTAATATTTACTTCATACTTTATGTACTACTTTATGCAGATGATGCTGTTTTATTTTCTGAAACTGCAAAAGCAGCTAAATACATTTTATGAATACTGTGATATATGGAAACTGAAGGTTAATCCAACCAAAACAAAAATTGTTTTTTTTTTTTTGGTAATGGTAGATTCTCAAACAAAATTTTACACTTGATGGTAATGATTTAGAAATTGTCAAGGATATTTCATATTTAGGCATTATTTTATCATAGTATCTATATAACATTAGAATTTGTATTTTAAGTCTCCTCTTCGTGTCCTATTCAAGGGACAAAAAAAATCGCAAAACATAATGACACATAAATTAAAGTACTTACGTCAACTATATATTTTCGCCCACAATTCAGTTGTGCCACACCGGCAGCTACTCTGAAATTCAGGGACTCTGATCCGCCAAAATGTTTGGCTTTGGGTGCTTTTGTTGCAATTATATGATTCAGCGACTCATTCGCCTGAGAGGTACCAATGTGTATTAGCCTATCCGATCTGTCTGCAAATCGTTGGAATAGCTTCAGTAAGTCATCTCGGAGCTGTTCTCCTGACATGTCGAACCCACCTGGTAAACCGTTATGTTTGTATGTCTCTGGATTTTTCAGAAACCCGCACCACTCTGATTTACAACGATCGTGATCACCGTATGCATGAGGGACAATTGCAAGCAAGCTTTGATTCAATTCGTCAGAGTGACCTTGGTTTTGAGAAATGGCATACGAGGCACACCTTACAAAGTAACTGATTACGCTTGTGCTTAACTCCTTATGGCCTTTCTTTATTTCATAAAGAGAGTTTGAAAGGGTTTTCTTTATGTGATTCTTGTCAGACTGTTTGACTATATTTGGATCAACTGACTTATGAAGTCTTGATATAGTAGTTGAATCCTCATCCATGGTTATTGATTTCACTCTGTAACCCATTTCCATTAAATTAGAAACTAGATCTACTGCTATTGCTGATTCCATAGATCGTGCACTTCCTGCATAGTTCTTCCGACAGTCATGGTCTGATTGTTTATCTGTAAAAAGACACTTTCTGCAATCTGTTGATTTTACCCCAAAGTCTAAACATTTACCAGTTTTTTCTCCAATCATCGTAGCATGTCCTGAAAAAAAAATGAACATCAAAGTACCTTGCATTTATAATGAAGTAGTTTCACAACAGATTAAAAAATTCAATACATTATAGCACATTATAGAGATACAGATTACATACAACCAAACTAAATGTATAAGTAATTAAGGTTACAAATAATAAAATAAACTCTACCATTTATTCGACAACAAATGCGCATTTCGACAATCAATGTCTCTTCAGTGATGCTCGAGGTCAAAATATTTGGAAATCCAAAGCTTGTCACAACATTCATAAAATCAAAGTACTGAAGTACTGAACATCGGATGACCGCAAGTTCTTTTGGATGGTCACAAACACTTGTCTCAGAAAAAAAATCATTGACGGACAGATATGCAGACAAGGTGAACATTATAGGAAACTTTCATCTCGATGCGAGACCATAAATACGATGTTTTATATAACAGTTTTAAAAAGAAAATTACAGATGGAAAAAACAAGACTAAAATTAGGCATAATAAATAGTTTATTGTGCTAGGTTTTTACCACTGCATTTTATCTGAGAATTCAATAACTTACCTGTTTTACTATTATAACATTTTCCACTCCCCCTTTTCTGCCAAGCGCCATCAAACGAGACGGAAAGTAACTGTTCAATGTCCACATCATTGTCAGTAGAGTTTTCTATGGTACATGTACTTGTACATGGCTGTATATCTGAAGGAAGGTTTATCTCTTCTGTTGACGTTCTATAATTGAAATACATAAATAACGAGATTTTTATCACTGAACATACATGTTCAATTTTGTATAATATGATATAAAGAAAACGGAAATTCAATCGGGTACGGATCTTTACGATTTACATTTTGAGATGTAGCTACATGTAAATTTCTATACATTTTAAATCTGCTTATAAAATCCCCTTGTCTAGCATTGTTATTACACACATATATATATACATGATCAAAATTGAAAATGGAAATGGGGAATGTGTCAAAGAGACGACGACTCGACCAAAGCAGAAAACAGCCGAAGGCAACTAATGGGCCTTCAACACGGAGAGAAAATCCAGCACCCGGAGGCGGGATACAGCCGGCCCATTAACATACATTGTGTATTAGTTCAGTGAATGATTACCTGGTTATTTGTATTTCCTCATCGATTCCTTGTTTACAAGTGTCAGCAGCCTTTTTCTCTATCGTCGATCCTATTTCTCGCTCTCGTTTTTTTAGTGCTTTTACAGTTATTGAAGGGACATTCATGGTTGAGAAGAAATATCCAACTTGTTCGGGTCCTATACCAGTATGTATCATTGCTGGAAACAAATAATAAATATTATAGAATATATGGCAAAAACAATAGACCACATGTACTTACATTTACTGGCAATCACCACCCGGTAAGCTGAGTTCACGTCGTTTAGGTTAGCCGGTTTTCATTATCACTTGTTGCGGTTATAAAAAGTGTCAACAGACAGTTTCTTTTAAAAAAAATATTAATTTTGATTCTAAAAAAGGAAAGTTTTAATACAATTAAAACATCATTATAAAACGGAGAAGTAAATAATTTTTTTCTATTTTTACTTCACTGAGTTCATGCATGGACGAAATGAAGGAAATATATATGACAAAAAAGTATCTACATGTATGACTGTGAGTATCTTGGAAATTTTTTTTTGTTTGACTTACCTAGAGCACTTTTGGTATTAATATCCCATATTCCAAATCCTTTGTTTTCTTTATTTTCATCTCTGTGTTGTTTTCCCGTGTAAACACAATTGACGGTTTTACACTGCTGGCATTTTATCTTCAATACGCTACCGAATCCGTATCGTACTTCTGCAAGACAGTCTGACAGGTTGAGTGTTGACTTTTTACATTTTTTACAACAAGACAACTGTTCCGCTAAATACCCAAGCTCTACAATTCTTCTGCCCTCATTCCACAAAATAAAGTCTGAATCAGTTTGTGTTTCAAAAGTACTGGTTTTTACTGGTATGTCATCTTCTACTTTTCTTTTTTTCCAAGTGAACTTGCCCTTTTTAGAATGCATGCGCCGCTTTTCCGCCATGTTCAAATGCAGGACTGAAACGTCTAACGGGATTTGTAGTGTACGTCACAATATAAAAAGCACACACATTCCCGCAAATTTGCAGTATCGGATTTTATTATACACGGTATTGATATGAGATAAATATTGAGAACATTTTACACGATCATGTAATACAAATAGATATAGAAAGATGTTGTATGAGTGCCGATGAGACAACTCTCCATCCAAGTCACAATTTATAAAAGTAAACCATTATAGGCCAATGTATGGTCTTCAACACGGAGCCTAGGCTCACACCGAACAGCAAGCTATAAAGGGTCCAAAAAAATACTAGTGTAAAACCATTCAAACGGGAAAACCAACGGTCTAATCTATATAAAAAAAGACTATTTATAAGTATTTTCTATGTTTTTGTTTAAACTTTCACATATGTGTGATTTTTGCTATTGTTCTCGTTTTTGTTATTTTCATTTCGATCGCATACATGTAGATTATTAGAATTGTGAATATGATACACTGATTGTACGTATAGTAAGCAACGCTAAAATGAAGATATTTTTAATATGCAGATATCTAAATTTGTAAATTTGAAATAAAGAAACATTTATCTTTCAACTGTTTTATACCAGACTAAGGCAAATTGTTTGTTTAACTCGTTCTAAGTTATAACAAAACATCAGGTTTTACGTTTGTCGTCAATTTCATGTTTGTCCGACAACAGCAGGAACGATAACTCGTGACGTAACGTCATTCGGTATCGTGTTACCTTAAGGGGCAACGTTGAACCTCTATGGTGGCTAGACGGGCACGGTTCCCTAAAAAATATTTAAGCAGGGAATAGCCTGGGTCAATACCTTTGAAATGAGCTAGTAGGTCTGGTTCGGAACTTTGCCGTAGGGGTATGCCGATGAGTACCGAATGTGTTGTTGGTATCGAAAATACGTTAAGGGGCAACTTTAAACCACTGTGGTGGCTAGACGGGCCCGGATCCCAGAAAAATTTGCCGTAGGGACTTGCCGAGGAATACCGAAAGAATATGTAGTTGAAATGAAAAGTACGTTAAGGGGCAACTTTGAACCCCTGTGGTGGCTAGACGGACTATTCGCCACTTGAATATTTTTCTGGGATCCGGGCCCGTCTGGCCACCACAGTTTTAGTTATATGTCAATCATTTGTACTGGCACATTGGACAAGGAAAATTTCTGTTTTTAAATTAATGAATTGGTAATGTTGCATGCCGTAGACAATTGTCCACGTAGGATTTTTATAGAAAATACTTGTTCACATTAAAAAAGTGATTAAAAATGTGTATCGAAATGTTTTCATTTCATATATACAAAAATAGATATTGAAAATGGTTTCAACTGAAACAATATATATTAGAGGATGCCGAGTGTATGGAAAGCATGTATGTAATTTTTCTATAGTACATTTCATCTTTTTTATTCAGTTTAAATTGGTTGGAATTATATATATAACATATATAACACGATTTCTTACTTAAATCCATTATTAACAATGGTAGTTGTACTTTGATTTTTTTTTATTTTCTATTCCTACATTGTTTCTGTACCTCCTTATCATAAGGAATCAAAAAACGAGAAAAAGAACGAAAAAAAACGATTTTAAATTGTACATTTTTTTATTAAACGAACAGGGTCCAAAAAAAAAGTGGCTGCTATTATCATTGGTAGTTAAAACGGACTGCCATCTTTTGAGAATCACGAGAAGCTGTTAAAATGTCGAATTCCGCCGTCAAATTATATTTAACTAAGATTTTGAGATTTTTGGAACGTTTGAGTCTTTTTTTTTGCTTTTTAGACATATCATGAAAATTGGCTGCTGGAAAAACGTGGCTACTAGCTTCATTGGCTGCTAAAAGTGGCTGCCAGCTTGAGTCTGGTGTCAAAAACACAGATGAGGTGCATGGTTGGTAATTTAACCCCCATGGAAATGAGACTTGCAAATGCTAATACAACTGCATACCAAATATCGTTGACCTACCACTTGTGGTTCCCCATAAACTGACCTTATCACAAACTTATACATTGTTGCTGCTGTCGAAAACAGCAATATCTAAGTCTTGCTTTTTCAACATAGAAGCGAGACAAAAATTCAGTCCAATATCAGCTGTGAATTTAACCTTTGACCCGTAGATCAATAGGAATCTCCCTCACCCCTTAAGACATTATTAACCACATTTGATAAAAGTTGGACACTGATGTTGTTTAAATGATAAAACCTAGCATCATCAAACACAGTTATTCTATGCATAAAAAAACAGTTCTTGTATAACATCATTACATTACAGACAAATAATTCTACAAATACTCTCAGAAATTCCTCAGCTAGTTCATCGCAAAAGAGAGGCGAGAAGATATCAAAGTAGACGCCATGTCAAAAAAAGAAGAAGAAAAAAACAAAAGACAAACATCAGTATACAAAACACAACATAAAAAAACTAAAGACTGAGCAACACTTAGCAACCAAAAGCCGGTGGTGATCTCAGGTCCCCTGGAAGGGCAAACAATAGAGATATATACTCAGTGGAAATCTACTGAAAAAAGAACAAAAGAAAATGTACCTCTTCTTATGATAGAGTCGAGAAAATCAACAATAAAACAATGCCGGTGACAACACTGATCAGAAGTTATTTCTAAATAACAATTGTACATTTTAAAGAAATTATTTGTTAAACTGTGTTATCAGAAATATATATGCAAATACACGATGTTTTATGTTCAGTATTTATCGAGATAATTGCTTTAGAAGCTTGTGAAAATGAAATCTAAAACATGCCAATATTTGCTGCCTAATGATAAAACAAGATGGAAAAAAATCGTGTACACACAAAATCTAAATATCATTCGGGTCACCAAATCTTGGAGTGTTCCACCAAGTCCTAAGCATGTTACAATTTCCCAAAATGTAGTTATTTTTAACATTCTAAATTTTCGAGTACACCGGTCTGCGCTTGTCACATGAAAATTCAATATAGAAATATTGTCTTTTCATGAATATAACAATATAAAAGTTTGTCATTGCAGGTTAAAAAATTACAGGTAAATATTCTTATAAAGTAGGCATCATTTTACTATTTTTTATACAATTTTAAGAAAAGGTCGTCTCGATGTTTGTACATGTAATTGCGTTCTTCTCGATCTTTTCACATTCAATGGCAGGTTCTTTTGAATTTGCTAAGTAACTTAATTTCAAAAGTGCAGCATATCAATATATGGATTTTTTCCCTGACTTTCTCTGATCTAGCTGCATAAATAAAGATAAATAGCATGTTTCAGAGAGGTACAAGCCAGTAGAAAAAATTAATTGAAGTTGGTATTCTAGGAATTTATTCGCATAGCAACATTTTAAACCAGTTTTACTATGGCATGGTATTGGTTGCAAAAATTTGATATTTTTCATTTAAATGCAATATTTCTTATTTAATTGGTATATTTCTTCATTTAAATGCAATATTTTTTTATTTGAATGGTATATTTTTCTTTTAAATGCAATATTTTTTATTCAAATGGTATAATTTTTCATTCAAATGGTATAATTTTTCATTCAAATGGTATAATTTTCATTCAAATGCAATAGTTTTTATTCAATTGGTATAAAATGTCATTTGAATGCAATATTTTTTATTCAATTGGTATAGTAGTTTTTTATTTATATGCAATAATTGCATTATGGGAAACTCTTTGACGTTGTAAGGTCAAATTTGCAACAACGTTTGTGATTGGTCGGAAATTGTTTGGATTTCTCCCCTTTCTTTCTAAACATGGGTGACCAAGAATTAAAAAACGCGTCAGAATATCGCCCCTATAACTAAATCTAACGTTAGTGCAAGTCTTGCACTGGCTGTTAAAACCTTGTGGTCATAACTAGTATTTCTATTGCAAAATTTCGATGGTCAAAACGTTCGGTCCACTTTTCAAAAACCGTTTCATTTGTATAAGGATTTATATGCAAGTATATCGGTTTTTTTAAATAGATTAGACACCGTTGGTTTTCCCGTTTGAATGCATGGTTTTACACTACTAATTTTTTGGGGGCCCTTTATAGCTTGCTGTTCGGTTTGAGCAAAGGCTCCGTGTTGAAGACCGTACGTTGACCTTTAATGGTTTACATTTGCAAATTATGACTTGGATGGAGAGTTGTCTCATCGGCACTCATACCACATCTTCTTCTATCTATATACAACCGTAAACCAGACGTTTCTCAGACTGTTTTCTTTTTTTAATAAATTCTTTGCCGCGTATTGTGTACTGATTGATAACTCAGTCTGGGAGAACAAGATTTATTTCAGTGCCAGTTGTAATTAGGTTTGAGCAAACTTCCAGTAATTGCAAATACTCTTATGTCGGTGCTTTGTGTCTACTGTCTTAATGTTACTTTTTTGTGTGTCTAGTACCGATCTTTTGAGTTAATTTGCTGATTTGTGCAGGTTGTTATTTTATTGTACTGTTACACCATTGTCCCAGCTTCGGGATGGGTTGCTCACAAACATGTTGTTGTACTGTTACACCGCTGTCCCAGATTAGGGGGAGGATTGGGATCCCGCTAACATGTTTAACCCCGCCACATTCTGTATGTATGTGCTTGTCCCAAGTCAGGAGCCTGTAATTCAGTGGTTGCCGTTTGTTGCTTTGTTATACATATTTGTGTTTCGTTCATTTTTTTGAACATTAATTCGGCCGTTAGTTTTCTCGTTTGAATTGTTTTACATTTTTGATTTCGAGGCCTTTTATAGCTGACTATGCGGTGTAGGCTTTGCTTATTGTCGAAGGCCGTACGGTGACTTATAGCTGTTGATTTCTGTGTCATTTGATCTCTTGTGCAGAGTTGTCTCATTTGCAATCATACCACATCTTCGTTTTTATATCCACCCTGCCATATTCTTTATTTGCCTGTCCCAGGGATGGAGCCTGTAGTTTAGTGGTTGTCGTTGGTTCCTGTCTCGACTCATATTTGATATTTTGTAAATTGTTTTGTTATGTATAATTAGGCTGTTAGTTTTTTCGTTTGAATTGTTCACACTTTTCATGTCGGGCCTTTTATAGACGACTTTACAGTATCAGGTTTTTGTCATTGTTGAAGGCCTTACGATTGTCTACAAAAAGCATTTGTCTACATGACCGCAAAAAGCTCTACAGAGCTTATGTTTGTAGTATTTAATGTAACCCGACTTAAAATAAATTTTTCTTATCTTATCTTATCATATCTATAATTGCTTACATCCACTTCATATTTGAACTCCGGTGGATAGTTGCCTTATTAGCAATCATATTCCATCTCTTCATTTTTATATTATATACGTGACTTCTAAACTCGTGTTTTCCTGAACAAGCATGAAATAATTTTCACTGGGCGTTAAAATTAGCAACGAACAATCAATCAATTTAAACTTGTGTTAAATAAGAGGAAAACCATTTGATATTTATTTATTTAGTGGGGTGGGGGACAGAAGGATTTCATATATGAATATGGTTGCCTGGTAAGAGCTGAAACATAGGCATGATTAGCGACAGATTGAAATGAATAATAATGCCCTCTCTTCCCTTCCCCATCCTTCATCTATAAATTTAAACTGACCACCACGGAATAGCCCAATAGTGTTGAAAGTAGCGTTAAACACCAATCAATCAAAATCCCTTCCCTAGAATATCAAATAATCGTCCCTTAACTGTTATTGTCCGTGTAGTTCTTATATTTATCCAGCTTATCGTCCTACAGGGATGTCCTACTAAGGATGTCATACCATAAAAACGTTTATAAAACAGCTCACATTCTAATATATCTGCATTCATAAATTTATTAATTTCATTTAGACTAAACGGCGCCATGTTTGTTATGTGCCTCTGTCGTCAACCTATCAAAAAAGAAGAGGTGGAAGAGAGCCAGAAGATCTTCCCAATGCAAAAAAAAAAAAACAGAAATGGACTTCTTCTGGCTCACTTCCGAAGAACAAAAAAAAAAAACGCGCCCCATTGATATGTTTTAAAAACGCCTTGCCCCTACCCTTTTTTTTTCCAAAAAATGACATTATTAAATATATAAACACATATATAATCATCAAAATTAAAATGCTATTGTATTTTTATAAGACCTACTTTATTACATGACCTGGGACTAATGACATCAATCTATAAGTCCTAGCATACATTAATTATTATAATATGAATATGTTTCTTGATCTAAAAACCACATATGATGCTATGCATGATCGAGTCACCATTTATCAGGACATGAATTGGGTTTACATAGAGAGGATAAGGGACGACATCAGAAAATCAATGAAGGATAAAAAACTTAATTCACAAATATTTTTTTTTGGGGGGGGGGGGGGGGGGGGGGGGGGGTCAAAATTGCTGCAAGTTTTGTTTAATTAACATCGATTTTATATATATCCTTATTGTTCAATCAATTTTTCCCAAATTAAGTTATCCTACATTGAACTTTTGATGTCGTCCCTAATGTGCAAAAAAAATAGATAAGGGGCGGGACCAAACCTATAGATAACATAATAAAGAAATGATGAAATATACAGAATACGTTGATTGACTTTTGGTTGCCTTATGTCCAGTGGCAAATATGTCACGCATGTTTAGGACAAGTATAATAGAGATCAAAGGATAAAGAATAGAGTGAAATGGTAAAAACTAATTTAAAAAGATATAGAATTATAGAAACGATCTTTGATCTGAAACCCCTACTCTCACACACACACCATAACCATTACTGCCAATACTCGCATATATACATCTCTATACAAATATCTAAATTTGAACATACCCTCCCCCCCTTCTAGACACCGAGGTTTTAGATCCGCCCCTGTTAAATGTGTCTAATTATATACATTGTGTACGGGTCTAGATAAAAGCTAAACGTGCAATCATATAATTTGTTGGATACCTAATTATATTATATAATGTGTCACAAAATAAACTTGTATACCCCCCTTCCCAATGCAGTATTGAAAAGTAAATCATTTAAAAGTCCTGAAGATAAAATATGTTTTGAAATATGCCCTGCATACTTATTTATGCAAAGACATATAGTAATTATTGAACTACTGTGGGGCTTGAAAAAAAATCTATTGAAGGGATTCGGAGACGAGAACAGTAAAAAAAAGCTCAGCAACGAATCCTAAATGTAAAATGATTTGCAGCATAAGACATGAGAGCACATATTATAGATAGTATTAAATATGAAGTTCACGCCTCATATAGTGAAGTCCTATGTCATAGGACTATTGTTGTAACATGGGTTAGTAACTGGTTCCAATTTATCCTGAATTGTCTTTATTAAAGAATTAGTTCCGGAGTATAACAGCTTATGTCTCTACTTGTGGGTTTCTGGTTCTGCTGTCGTAATTAGGTGATTTTTTTCTACATGTAGTAAAAAAGAGGGGCATGGTCCAAATAATTGTAACGTCCTGGATGCTTTTTATTCTTTTTTCATGTGTGCCTTCCTGCAACGTCTCTGCATGAGGATCAAGAAAAGTAAAAATGATATAGCACTAAAGAACGTCATGATTACATGTATCTGGACTTAGAAGGGGGAGGGGGGCTAGCTATGTTTTTTTTTTTATTTCAATGTGTAGACTGTAGGAGAGTTTCTTCAGAAAAGGTTTTCATTGGAGGTGTTTTTGCTATGCACGCAGGCATCTGTTTCTATCCATGAACAAGTTGTGTGTCAAATTAATTATTATTACTTGTCACTCGCATTTTTTGCTCGTCCTGGCCATTATTGGCATTAACAGCCAATGCACGAACTCGCACGAACGCCAAATTTAGTTAGAGGGGCAATATTCTGACGCGTTTTTTAATTCTTGGTCACTCAAGTTTAGAAAGAAAGGGGAGAAATCCAAACAATTACCGACCAATCACAAACGTTGTTGCAAATTTGACCTTATTACGTCAAAGAATTTCCCATAATGCAATTATTGCATATAAATAAAAAACTACTATACCAATTGAATAAAAAATATTGCATTCAAATGACATTTTATACCAATTGAATAAAAAATATTGCATTTGAACGAAAATTATACCATTTGAATGAAAAATTATACCATTTGAATGAAAAATTATACCATTTGAATGAAAATTTATACCATCTGAATAAAAAATATTGCATTTAAATGAAAAAATATACCATTCAAATAAAAAAATATTGCATTTAAATGAAGAAATATACCAATTAAATAAGAAATATTGCATTTAAATGAAAAATATCAAATTTTTGCAACCAATACCATGCCATACTGGGGAGGTAATATTTTGTCACTGGATTTCCCGCTGTACTACAAGCAAGTACAAAATCAATTGGAAAATTGGAAAATCAATATATATGTTTATAGATAACTTGGAGGGAAATACGGTGGTGAATATACAGTAGTAAATTGCTTATATTTCACGCATTAAGGTATGTCTTCTGCAATACAATTCGGCAAGTATATATGAACATGTTAAAAGAGGGTATCTCAGTTGCTCCGGAAGGGCAACTAATTGCCTTGCAATAAGCCATCAATAACAGATCCCTTATAGAGATATAAAAAGGATTATCTAACGGGCAGGGATATAATTCGCTTGCATGAGGCATTGTAAATAACTTTCCTATGCCAACCAGACGTGGCTGTGTATCATTACATACAATCGGTAGGTCCTGTAATAGAGGCCGTCCTGGATGAAGGCTTGGGAAATTTTTACTGCCACTGGAAAATGAGAATATATTGGATAGAGACAGAAATTTTGCCATGCAACAGCCCAATTACGGGCCCCTCAAAATGTTGTTGCAAGGGTTGTTAACGTGCAGAATGCATGGCACCAAATTTAACGTCCCCATTCTAACTGGACGTTGCTGTGTACTGGTACATCCTGCACTGCTAAACGGACGCCCCACTTCGGTAAGGGTTTTGCTGCCGGACAGAAGAAGACCAACACTGACCACATTTCTATCCCCCAGTCACCCTAGTGAGATTCCACACTCCGGCACCGGAGTCTTTCCCGTAATCGGAAGAAGAAGATTCATATTAGTACGGCGACAAGTAATGTAAATTTAAAAATTTAATGGACCGAAATACCTCTCGGCTAATGTTGGTCTTATTTTGAAGATAAATTTAATACCCTTTGATTAAGGCATGTCGAAGAGTGCCAAAGTGGTGCAGATTTTTTGAAAAATGGTAGTCAAAGGTCAAAAGGGGGATTTGAAAAAAATCTCAATTTTGGGACATTTTGTACAATATCTCGGTCGTCCCTCTTGATAACTGAGAAGAATTTTCTATGGAATCATTACTTTTACAAATTGTGCCTTGGATGGAGAGTTGTCTCAATGGCACTCATACCACATCTTCTTATATCTATCTAGGAATGTTGCACAAATTTAGCTTGTCATATTTATGCATGATTTCCAGAGATTAGTGATGTATAACCCCTCTTCCAACATGTAAAAAATGAAGAAAAAAAAAAATCTTTATCTACGGCCATTATCGACAAAAAATATCTATATTTTATATTTAGCTATGCAATAATAAATGACAACATATAAAAACATTTTTGGGAAAGTTTTGTTAACATGCCATAAAAAACAAAGGAGAAAAAAGTACTGTAAAGTTATCAACCGCTACATTATTTAATGAAAAAATGATGAAACTCATTATTTAAACCTTAAAGAATGTTGGAACTATATAAAAAAAAAATAGTCTTGATGCATAAATGTCAGCATGAACACGATCGTATATGAAGGTTTTTTTACGTAAATAGTTCAATCAGTACAAGAATAATAGCATATTGAAAACGTGTGACCCCCTTTTTTATAAAACAACACGAACAACGGAATATATAGCAGACTTGACTAAACCCGATTTTAAAGCCCGAAAAATATGTGAATTACAAACAAACACGATTCACAAGACACATTACGCTACAAAGGAAGATGTCTAGGTTACACTAACACTAGACATTAATATGCACGTCCTTTTGAAAATGTAACGGAAAAATCAGAGAAAAATATGTGGATGTCATGGTATAAAAAAATATCTCCAGTTGGTTTAAAAAACACGAACCGCGTCATGGTCCGAGACCACTGGTAGGTTTTTTGTTTTTGTTTTTTTGTTTTTTTTTTGTTATTTATTTTGGGGAGGGGGGGGGTAGTTTGGACTTTTTTTTTTAGAGAGAGAGAGCTCCCCAAGCATATCAAGTCGGAGGCCACTAGCAGCAGAAAACAAGAAATATTGGGCATTGAGATGAATAGTTCAATCATCATTCTTATCGTAGCAATCTTCTAAAATCAAAGTACTGAAGTACTGAACATCGGATGACCGCAAGTTCTGGTGGATTGGGACAAGCACTTGCCTCAGAAAAAAAAATCACATCTCTATACATGAAAGTTAGGTTAAGGAACATAGATATATATTTTTTCTGAGACAAGTTCCTGTGTGTATGATGAATAAATGACAGGGAAATCAACCTCACCGTAATAACTATTATATTGTATTTGTTAACAGTATACTCTGGTTTGTTGTTCATATATTATATTAATATTTGTATAACAGTTATATATAATTTTCATCCACTTGCATATCGTTCTATACTACTATTCTGATGGTAGTGCAGTGCCAGTGCATGGTGGACACTCTTCTGTAATAATTCGTTTTTCTAATAGATTGGATTTGAGAAGGCATTCATATTTTCCTGCGTTTGTTACAAAACGTTCTTGGGATATTCTTCCGCATGCGTTAACACAAAGTTTCGGAATTCTTGATTTGTTATTGATATACAATTTCTCCCGACAAAACATTTTCATATCATTTATCTATGTTCTTAAAAATTATTTTCATGAATATTTATTGATGAAGTTACCGGTAATATATAACAAGCAAAAAGGAATGTTATTTTGCACTCGATAATATCCGCGTAATTATACGAAATACGTTCGGTTATTAGTCAAAACCGCAAGTCACGTGGGTAGAAATGCCTGTGGCAACAATACACCGGAATGCCCTCACGGTCATTCGCGGTAGTAACCTGATGAGTAAGCTGGTTTCTACATTCACCATTGCCCTGACAACAACAAGGGAAATTCTGGTCGTAGCATACGCAAGAAGATTTTCCACAAATAGTTTTGAATTAAAATGTACAAATAAGATCCTGAGGACATCGGATTTAAAATATACTGTAACTATAGAGCTAATCCTCATATTCATATTTCAAAGATGATTTAGGTGGTGGTTTGGCGATATAACTATTCACTGCTGAGGTCATACAGATCCGCGATGAATTGACTTTTCACTGCAACATATGTGTCAGTATTAGAACCAGCTAGAATAACAAACTTTGATACATATTTGGGTTTTGTTTCGACGTCTTATAACTGTCAATTCCGATTAAAGAAGACGTATCGCATCCTGTAGGAGCGTGAGTAGCTGTGCCGGACATTAGTGGTCCAATAACTTTTCATATATCGTGAAAAGGTAAAACAAATTTGCGTCTTTGGTTGAAGAAATGCATTCAGTCTGAAACCACAATTCATTATGTTTGACATCTGAGGAAAGTACTTTATACAATGAAGTAAAACATAAGTGTCCGACGATTTTACAGCAAAATGCATTGAGTGTGTAGGTAAATGTAATATATTTGGCTAGCTTGCTAGTTAGCTGAACCGTGAAGTCATTATAAGGTTATCTATACTCCCTCTTTTCGGAGTAGTCTAGTCCTACAGACAGATAGATTGGTTATATGTCGGACTAGTCTACTCTTAAAGGAGGGTAGTATACCTAACCTAAGAATGACTTCACGGTTCAGCTAGCAAGCAAGCTAACCAAAGATATTACCTTTACCTACACACTCAATGAATTTTGCTGTAATGTAATGAGATCCCTTTTTACCAGTTGTTCATAAGCTAACAGAGACGGCAGAATAATCTTATCAACCCCTGTTTATTTTCGGGTGCACAAAGAAATTTCTTACAATCTCTAATTGATCTACCTTCAACGACCCGAATAACTTTAGATCTACACTCATTTGAAATAGACCTCTTTATTCTTTCTGCTTATTTTGTAGAATGTTCCACATCATATCAATCAAACACGTCCACGATGTTTTCAAAACAAGCTATTAGGATTTTAAAGGCTTCCTTGGATAAATTTCCAAAACGGTTATAACTTTTTACATAAAGACTTTTTAATGCAGGGATATCACACACTCAGCTAAAGGTATACATTTCCGTACAGAGAGTGCATAGTTATCATTGCCCATATGAAAATAATTGTCATCCATGGCCACTAACCTGGCAAACAAAGAGGTAGGAATAAATTGAAAAGCTGTAGAAATACTAAATTTTGACGAAGATGGGTACTAATAATTTGAAATTTTGAACGATCGCCTGTAAACACAATTTTTTCCGCATCTTAAAGGGTCTGGAAGCAAGGAACAATATGCATCTATAGCAAATTATACGACAACGAAAATGCTTTTTTTCACAAACAGATCATTGTGAAGACTTTCTGTTAGTTTTTGGAAAGCAACATCGTGCTCCGACTGATTTGAAGCATCAGAAGCAAGTTCAATGTTTCATTTCAGTAAGTAGTTAATAATGCATGCTGAATGGTGCAGCGCCTTGTCTTTGAAGTAATCTATAGAGAGAGTAAACTTGCAACTGGAGAGTCTGACTGGTAATTTGCGTCATTTAAAACATAATCGAGTTTAGTGTGACGTCCATTTTCACTGAACTAGTATACAATTTTATTTAGGGGCCAGCTGAGGACCACCTCCGGGTGCGGAGATTTTCTCGCTGCGTCGAAGAACCATTGGTGGCCTTCGGCTGTTGTCTGCTCTTTGCATGGTCGGGTTGTTGTCCCTTTGACATATTCCCCATTTCCATTCTCAATTTTAAGAATAAAAACACCCCAACAGTCATTAAACCTTAACATGAGCACTTAGTCAAACATCTAGACACAAACATTGATACAAATCTATATTCTTTTTTACAAAATGAAAAAGAAATGCACATTTAATTCATTATGAAAAACACAGCAATGTATAAACAAAAGCAGCTGAGATCATCCTCTGCGGTTTGTTTTATACTCAGTCTTTTCCTACGTAGTAACGTCCCTTGCCCAGGTGTATCACTATGATCAGATTTCTACACGGGGTTATTGATTCAGACTGATATATGACATAATTCCTTACAATTCTCATTGTTGTTTTCAGGATCATCGCCTACACAATTCCAAATGCCAAACAGAAACTTGGACAAACCTTACATAATAAAATATTATCATTGTGACAAACCATGCAGAAAATTAGAAAGGATTTGCAATTAGCAATTCAGTTGACATATGTTTACCAGAAACGGAAATTGTCGTTTTTACTGACGAGATGGACATGCATGCGCAATTAGATGCTATGATATTTATTTTTATACAATGTTTTACACTTGGGTGTTAATTGCAATAATTGATAATAATTTGATGCATTGTTTATATATTTTTATACCAATAAAATTTCGTGTTTTATATACTAGTATTGCATGGTACACATTGAAAATTCATACCCTATTGTCGTACTACTACAAAAACGTCAAATATGAACTTCCGTTGTTACGTGATTTGCAAGTAGTAAGAATATCGTTAAAAACTGGTCATCAATACAGTTTGCTTACTCATTGGTATTTGCATGATCACGAACATAGAAAATTTGTCTCTAGTAAGGGAGCTACCTTTTGATTTTTATGGGGGGGGGGGGGGGGGGAGGGGGGCTGAATGAAAAAAGGCAGGACTGGAGTTTTGAGTGAATAAAAGGCAGGATGACAGTTAATGTAAAAAAAGTCAGGATAAACTAATAAAAAAAAGCAGGACCGAATAGAGTGAAAAATAAAAAGGAAGGACAGAGATAACAACTAAAAGAGACCAAGCAAACATATTAGTTCCACTAATTCATATACCGAACTTGGCCTACCTTCCCTATCGAAATTATCTCTATATATTTCAAATATTAAGGACCAATTTAAGTTATCATAGGATGCAACGGATGCATCTAGCTTTTGGAGCCTGTAGCAACAAGCACTCTGAGAGTATTGCATGACAATGCACAGTCCCGACTACCGGTTTAAAAATTCATTGTACTGGAACAAAATTGTCGTGTGAATCCTGAAATGATGTATTTCCCATTTGCTAAGAATTGCTCATAGATTGGTTTCAAACTGTGCAAACATATAGGCATAGTACTAATAAAATAATTTTGATAACATTTTTTTACAGCAATAATACCTGAAAAATAACACTATACAAATATTTTACTCTGAACTTACGAGATGATTAACATATTATAATTCAATGGGAATGTAGAGATAGAACCGTGTAGTTCTGACAAAATTCGTAGACTGTAAATTACAGTTGTATAGGGCTGGAACATTGACCATTGGATATCAAATATGAAGCAATCGCCATTTTTATCAAACCTATAAGTTTCACACGACCGAGTTCTATCTAAATCGGTAAGTTCAAATATCTGCTGGTGCAAATATTGAACACTAAATCTAGAACAAATTTCAAATCAATAAGATCAAGCATGACGAAAAAAAATGTGCGGGAAACTTGATAATTTCCGTGATTTTTTATAAGTTAGAGAACCATTACTCTGCAAAAAAATCATTCGAACCGAACAAAATTCGCACTTGATCTGTAACTTGTCATGGTAAAACTATATACTAAATATAAAACCAATATCGTCAAAGTAGACTAAAAAAGTGCGGAGAACTGATTAACTGTGTTAATGTTCTAAGCCAGAGGACCATTACTCTGCAAAATAATCACCCAAAACGGAACAAAATTCTAACTTCATCTGTTATTTGTTATGGTTAAACTATACAATAAATTTCAAATTAATATTTTCAAACTTGACCAAAATAAGTGCGAAAAAATGATTAATTGCGTATATATATATATATGGTCGAGTGGTCTAGCGCGTCGGGCACAGTGCAAGGCGATTTGGTGCCACGATATCTCAGTAGCATGAGTTCGAATCCCGGCCAGGGAAGAACAAATCTACAGATCTAACATTGTTGGGCTGTTATTAAGACGAATTATATATACAGAAATGTGTTTTCAGCCTTGTATCACCATCACTGGTGATCCGATGGATAAAATAATTTGTAGAGTCGTCACTGGTTCAGACGTACTTATGTGAAACTATCCCTTTACAACGGGGGCAAGCGCCAGCGGGGTACTGACACCTGCGTCATTAAAAACATAGTATTTACAAACAACTATATGATAGTAATACAAATGGTACAAGATACTTGGAAATCGGCGTTTTACGTTTCCGCAAATTTGCATTACTTTTTCGGGAAAAAAAAGATGACGTTTCCGGAAGTAAATACCTTACTTTTTCGAGAAAATAGTAACGATTCCGGAAAAAATAAATTGTTACTTTTTCGAGAAAATAATGAGGAGTACTTTGAACTTTGTCCTAAATGAAACTGCAACAACTGATTGTAGCAGCATGAAATTTTTTTAACAGCAGTATGTATTGCACATTCAAAGTCAATATGATCTACCTCGGGCTGGAGAGTTAGTTTTCGGTTAGTGCACACATCAATAAGTAGATCCCACATTTTGATAAAAAGTGGAAGTAACGCAAACACAAGAGGAATGTAGTTACCATTTTACACCCATGTATCGAATAATTAACTGTGCCATCTATGAAAATATCAGTTATTCCATTACATAGACGATCATAGACATTTCAAGTTGGTGAAACATAAAAATATAACGATTCGGACATCATCATCGTTCACTAAGATGAAACTTTCATTTTTTTAATATCTGGTATATTGTAGATATAAGATCAGAACCTTTTTTGTATAAAAATATGAAATAAATAATTTATCTAACATAATTTATATTCAAATATTAATGATTTACTACCAGGTAAATTTCCGGAAAAGTAATAAATTCAATTTCTGGAAACGTATACTTTAAGTTTCCGGAAACGTAGTATTGGAACTTTGAAAAAATTAGCGGAAATGCAATACGCCCTTGCAAATATTTAAAAGTCTAATAAATACATCAACGCTAAAATAACATAATACATTGGTTATTTCGTAAAAGTACATTACAGTAACAAATTCATATTCATATATTATTGGAAATCTTTCTGTCGTCCATAAAAGTTGAAAAAATTCAACCTTGAAACTATAAAAACGTTCGCACACTGTTCATGATAGTTAAAAATTGGAAATTTTATCAAGTACAAAAGAACGTTCATTCATTTGAGGAACATAGGCAGACAATTTGTTCTTGCCAAAAATTTTAGCCTTGTTGAGCGGAAGTCGTCAACGTTTGATAAATACAGCTGCTTACGTTTAACAACCACAAATGATTGATACAACTTTAAACTACTCTTTCAAAAAATATTGGAAAGTTTAGTATTGGTCGTTTCGTTACCATAAATTTTGCTAAAGATATTAACGTTTATGTTTCCGTTTGCATGATGGTCAAGACCCGCAGTCTGTAGAATAGTTTTGATATTTTCTATATATTTCCATTCATTACATTTAACAGGTATAATTTCATTTAGGATAATTTTAGACAGTCGATAATCGGGCAGGTTTTTTAATCTAGCGAAGTATGCAATTCTCTGTCTATCCATAAATCTATTTATTGACTCCCAGCCAGTCTTGTATATGTCTGTCTGGCAGGTATTATCTGACCTTTACTTCATTTTCAGGGTTCATTGCTCAATGATAAGTTTTCGTAATTTTGTCTGTTTATCAGATACTATAAGCAACAGGTCAACTATTTGGTGTATTGAATGATTGTAAGGTGTACATAAAATTGAGAATGGAAATGGGGAATGTGTCAAAGAGACAACAACCCGACCATAAAACAGACAACAGCAGAAGGTCACCAACAGGTCTTCAATGCAGCGAGAAATTCCCGCACCCAGAGGCTTCCTACAGCTGGCCCCTAAAATATATATACTAGTTCAGCGATAATGAACGCCATACTAAACTCCAAATTGTACACAAGAAACTAAAATTAAAAATAATACAAGACTAACAAAGGCTAGAGGCTCCTGACTTGGGACAGGCGCAAAAATGCGGCAGGGTTAAACATGTTTATGAGATCTCAACCTCTCAACCCTCCCCCTATACCTCTAGCCAATGTAGAAAAGTAAAAGCATAACAATACGCACATTAAAATTCAGTTCAAGAGAAGTCCGATGTCTGTTTGGCCTGGTTCATCTGACATCGGCTTGACTAGTATTATCGTAGAACATTGATTGTGTTACAGTGACTTGACTAGTATTATCGTAGAACATTGATTGTGTTACAGTGACTTGACTATGGGTGTTACTGTATAACTTTACCTATAGGTTAGGTAAACTACCCTCTTTTAAGAGTAGACTAGTCCGACAGATAACCAATCTATCTGTCTGTCTGTAGGACTAGACTACTTCGAAAGGAGGGTAGTATACCTTACATAATAATGACTTTACGGTTCAGTTAGCAAGCAAGCTAACCAAAGATATTACCTTTACCTACACACTCATTGCAATCGGCTGTAATATGTTTGAAAATTTAAACTGTTTTTACATAATAAATGCTTCTTTAAAATTTTAACCCTTATACATGGTATTGTCCAGCTGCCAGTGAAACAAGAAATAGTTGTTCAGGTGTTTACAGTTTAAATTTTCAGATGGATATGTTGTTCATTTCTTCACATGACCCTTCAAGATTTCTATTTTGGATTATTATCTGCAATGTTTGAAATCTATTGGTATCATTGTGCATACAATATTGGATTTATTTTATTTGAATTCACTTCTCAGACTTTTTATTGTAATTTTGCTTCTTAAAACGTGACTTGTTTTTTCCAAGAATTTATTGTCATGAAGGTATCAAGGAGGAAATAATTCATTCAAACTGTTTTGTGGGGCTTACATATGATGATGTACATGTAAAATTCGAAATAATTTTGGAGTATACCATGCAGTGTTTTTTCTTTGAAGTCTACTATAATATTAGTAGGACTTTTGTGCATAAAATGCTGTGTTCATTCAAGGAAATTCAATTTTAATAAGATGGGATTTAGTTATGTTAAAGATTAAAAAATTTCAAAACTGGAATTCAAGTAGGAGATATAGTGTGAGTTCAACCAACATGTTTCTGTGGCTTTAAATGTGATTTTGAAAACATTCATTATTAATTTTGGGATCTATTAAAAAGATGATTCGCCATTTAAATGGGATCTTGGAAATGAAATAAAATGTTGAATTAATGCAGTGGATATAGTCTAATCTTGTGATAAAGTGAAAAATAAAAATAAAATATTCCAAAATATTCCTAACGTGAGGATATGTTTTAAGTGAATGTGAAATTGGAAATAATCATTATAAAATTCTGGATCAAATATTGTTTAATTTGGACATATATCATAGGAAATGAAATAAAAATGTATACTGTGGATATAGTTAAATCAAGTGATATAGTAAAAATATGAATAAAATATTACAAAATATTTGTAAAGTGAGGATAACTATTTTGAATATAATAATGGAAAATCTAGGATCTACTACCGTCTTGCATAGGAATAACTAATAAGGTTATAATTAGATATCACGTGGTATTCGTACAGAAGGTAGAAGATCCTAGTTACCGGAAATCAACGTTGATTGGTCAAATTATTTCAAGATGTCTAACTTGCCGAGAATGAAAGTAGAATGTATTGAATGTTGAAAAAAGTGGATTATCTAGACTCAGAAAGGTCGTTGATCATAGAAAGGCACACGAAAATGTGGAAAACCCGTTTATTTATACATGTATACAGGTAAGGATGTCTGACAAGTACAAAATAAGCGAAAAAATAGCGCAAACAAATTGTCCGCGAATCTCCTGTTTTGAATGGACACTGCTTTCTGTCTCTATATTGCAAAAAAAAAAAAAAAAAAAAAAAAAAGAAAATAGCAAAATCAATAAAAAGCAAATATAAATTAGTAAATATATGCATTATAGGGACAGAAGATTTCGGTCTAGAGGAAATGGAGTGCATTATAGGCCATGCAATTAAATACCCTGCAAGAAAATAACATATATATACATTCTTGTTTTGGCTTGATCACTCCTAATATTTTAAATGACAGTAAAATAAAACATCTCTCTATTCCCTTCTAAATATTGTTTCTTTGGCAATTGTATGACCAATTACTTCTAGGAATACACTCATTTCAATGATAAAAATATTGTAATGACAATGTTTATTTCCTTTGTTTAAGGATTCTCTAATATAAAACACGGGAAAGTGATTTGTTTTATCAAATCAGACGTTTTCAACAAATATTTATTAAATCTTTTAATGATTTAGAATTTTAGGTAAAAATTAGATAAATCATATATATTGGGGATTTAAAACAATGAAAACCAAAAATAATTTCTTCCCTATCAATTTTTATTAAAAAGAATAATCCTAGGTAAAGAAAAACTTCAGGAAAAAAGCATGCTGAAAGGTTGGAATAGGTAAATTAAAAACTGTACAGATAGATTCAAGGTAGATTTAAATCTAACAATACCAACTGGTCAATTTAAATGTCCCTATTGTATTGTCAATTTTAAAATCAGGTTGAGCTATAGGTAAAGTTATACAGTAACACCCATAGTCAAGTCACAGTAAGTTTATTTGATACTTGTAGTTAAACCGTCATGTTACAGACTTTCAACATAAATTCAATGATAAGTAAAACAGGCGAGACATTTCAGCGTGCGCACTCTTGTTTAAATTAAATACGAAAAAAAAATGTGAAAAAACAGCTTTTTATATGAATTTGACTCAAAAAATTTAAATAGAAACACATTTGAAGACTTAAAAGTTTGACTTAGTTTAAAGGACGCAACTATTTGATTCAGTAAGGCGCTTTAATAGGCAGCTTCGTCAATTTGAATGATTTTTTAGCATTTATGTGAATCATACAACAGAACTCTTTGTTATTTCGAAACTTAGAATATATTCAGGAAAATAGTTAACCCGAATTATTCAGTCCCTACCCGTAATCGATTCATCCCACTCGCTGATGTGGCCATCGGAGAGCAGCGAAATGTAAAGACTGAATTATTCGGTTTAGAAAATGGTTGACGAACACGAACCAGTGATTTTCAAGACTTATGTCCCTTACTAAGATTTTATTTTAAATCATCATCAGAGCACTATAGCGGTTGTACTAATACAGGCTTTAAATGTAACAATTCCCTTTACAAGTTTTATTATTGTTTTCAGGATCATTCATTGTCTAGGCCACGCCAATTTAATTCCTTGTTCGACGGACCCGCCCGCACATATTTTTTTCTAAACGGAAAAAAAAAATATTTTTAAATATTCCCGCTTCCCGCATCCGGAAAAGTAGTCGTGTCTATTTCCCGCACCGGTATTTTTGTAAACATTAAAAAAAGCGATCGCCAGAGCGTTTTAGTCAACTTCAAATCGCGACCCTTTAAACTGTTTGGAGCATTAACACAGATTTCTTATCAAAGTCAAGGACAATTATTCACCAAGTTTGAGCTTTCTAAAAAGCTGTGGACTGCTTCGCTCTATCCTAATTTAAGGTTATATGTGTGCATGTGGTTGTTGAATTAGTATTCTGGAGGTGTGCCTCTCTGAAGGTGTGCCTAGATTGGCAGAAGTTATAAAATACAGATAATGCATTTTTGTAAGCATTGTATAGGAACATTGTTTAGCAAAACAATTCGTGCATATTGCAGATTAACAAAGCAAAGAAACACGTATTAATAATTGATATTTCAATATTGAATTTCAGTGTGCAATATATGCATAATAAAATGTACATGAATTAAAGACAATTGATCGGAACTGAAATACACATAGTTAATTTTCCGGCATTTGATGGTATCCTGAGACGAGAAAAGTCTGTAATTCTTTATCTCATTTAAGCCAATAGCTGTTGCTGTATCTCAGCCGCATCATAAGCATCCAATCAGAATCTATATGTGATTAGTAATTATTTCAAGATGGCGTGTATATCGACTGAAACTAATAGCTCCGCACCGTGATGCGAAGCAAAAAATCATGCCGATTTTCGTTGTTAGAATAAAGGACTTACAAATTTGAAGCAAAGCTGTTCATACCCGCTGCATTTTCATGCACCTGTCCTAAGCCAGTCGGGGGCCTGTTGTTTAGTAGTTGTCGTCTGTTGGTGTGGTTCATAGGTGTTTCTCATTTTTGTATATAGATTATACTGTTGGTATCCAGTTTGACTTGTTTTACACTAGTCATTTTGGGGCCATTTATAGCTTGCTGTTCGGTTTGAGACAAGGCTCCGTATTGAAGGTCGTACTTTGACCTCAAGTTGTTAACTTGAAATAGATTGTGACTAGGATGGAGAGTTGTCTCATTGGCACTCATACCACATCTTATTTACATACAAAGTGCTAAAAAGACAAAGAACAAAAATGAGAACACCAAAACGACGGTGACACAGACAACCAACACATAACATAAAATACTGAAAAGTGCACACATCAACGAATAGCACGAACCCCTAAAAACTTGGGGTGAACTCAGGTGTTCCAGAAGGATGAGCAGTTCCTGCTTCTTGCAAGACAACCACCGTGTTGCTAGTTATAAGTCATGTCCGGTAAGGGAGAAAAGACATCTATGACAATTCAAAGGAGACTATTTAAGGTAGTTGAAGTAATTATTCAATTATTCAGTTCAAGATCTGATGTCCTCAGAAAGTAACAGTAATACAAGAAGTCATAAATATGCTGCAATTAAAAGTGAGCATTACATGTCTTGGTGAACAGGAAAAACAAACCACTTCAGCAGTTGATAAATTAAAGAAATGTCTAAGTACAAGTGTTAATTCAAGTTTCATTACCATCTTATTTTGATCAGAACCTATGATTTTATTTTTACAAAAAAAAAGTATAATCGCTCGCCTTTACTTTTCAAGCTTCGCCTCAAAAATTTGAAAATAATCTTTTTTTTATTTAAATTTTCAAATCGCTCGCTCGCAACAATTTCTGGAGTGGAAAAATCCGTAGAACAAGAAATTAAATTGGTGTGGCCCTATGCGGCAAATCACCTAACAGGAACTAAGGAAAACCTTACATCTGATGTTTCTATAGTTACCAAGAATGCAGCTGGTTAGAAATGATTGATATACATTATCATACGCAATATAAAAATCCTTAAGACCAGGATCTCGTCCTTTAAGACATATGGGACACGTTCATCCTTTTCAAAATAAAAAAATATATGCTATAATGTAAAATGAATATTTAGATAATAAAATTAGTTTTCATATGTTACTATTTTAGATAATCGTTAAAATTCATTTATACATTAAAAAAAGATTAAAAATTTACAAATAAATTCATCTTCCTAAGTTTAAACATAGGATGCAATGTCTTTGCTAATAAAACTTGAATATTATCACAGTTCATAATAAAGTCAAACTTGTCATCAGAATTAAAACAATTTAAAGAGTTATTCAAAGCATCAATAAAGTTAAAATGTTTTTCTCTTATATCTGAGTAAAAATTAGGTTTCCATACATATAACGGAAGCGGAAAACGTCCTTTTCACTGACGTCACGGACATAGTCATTTATCAAAGATTGTGATATTTATTTATATTTACCATTTTGTACTTACGTGTGAATTGCAATTATTAATAATTTGATTTTATTTTTGATACATATTTTTTATATACGCGAATTGTGTCATTTATATATTGCATAACAGACATTTAAGTTACTGTTCTTCTGGCGTACACAAAGACGTAAAATATTATGCGTCAAACATGTGCTTTTGTTATTATGTTATCAAGTTTTCCACATATAATTTTAAAACCATTTGATTAAGCATCAGTACAGTGGGATATCCAGTGAACGAAAACAAAAGAAAAATCACTTTTCTTATGATAGAGCCGAGAAAATCAATAATAATACAATGCCGGTGACAATACTGATCAAAAGTTATTTCTAAATAATAATTGAACATTTTAAAGAAATCATGTGTTAAACTGTGTTATAAGAATAATACATGCAAATACACGATGTTTTGTGTTTAGTATTTATCGAGATAATTGCATTAAAAGCTTGTGAAACTGAAAATTAAAAAATGCCAATCTGTGCTGCATATTGATAACAAAAATTGGGGGAAAACATGTACATTCAAAATCTAAGGATCTTTCGGTTCACCAATTTTTGGAGTGTTCCACAAAGTCCTTAGCATGTTACAATTTCCCAAAATATACTTATTTTTCACATTCTAAGTTTTCGAGTACACCGGTCTGCTCTTGTCAGCTTGCCATATATCGCAGCTACTGCAAAGAAATGGTTCGGTTTTTAGTCTTAAAAAATGACTAGTTAAACAGTGTAAGCGATATTTGTATCTAGCGGACAGTCACTTCCTGCTTGACTCTACACCCTAAATAAGACATAATATGTCAATGTATCGAAAGAAGTGGGGCGTCCATTGCTCGAAATCGTTGCAGTGGACTGTATTCGTACCAGCTATGTCAGTTTAAAAAAAACTCTGCCAAGCTTTCACAAATTAATGACATTCTTTCAAGCTTTCACAAGTCAATAACAAGTAGAAATACTGAAACAACAATTTTTACGAAACAAATATTTTTATTTGCAAATATGGCACCAAGGATGAGCAGAATAATCACACTCATGCTTATCATATATAATAAAACAGTAGTTTTTTTAGTAGTTTTAACAAATTCCTCATGCAAGGCTCTGATTCCTATCGGATTAGCCTATACTTTAGGTCCTTTTTGGTTTGCTCAGCTTTTCAATGTTTGAACTACCTTTTGGATTGTTTTATATTTTGGCCTCAAGCATTACTGAAAAGACATTAATTGTCGAAATGAGCATCTGTTGAAGTAAAATTACACTAGAAGTGGATAGTCAGAATAGTTTCTATAGTAACGACCACATTTTTCTCTGCTATCCAATTTTCATAGGCATCTTACCATTTTTTGTTTTTCTTTACAATGTAACTACAGTGAAACTATAATCTTAATAATGTCTGACCGAATGTACTTAATGTCTACGCATTTCTATTCTACTCAATCATTTAATTTTAAAGTAAATCTACAGATCTCAAGATGTAGTTAACTGATTCCACTCAAATACATTTTGTACCTGTTTAATATGTCTGAAATCTACCAAACTGAATTAGACAGCTCATCTCAAGCCTTCATAAGAGATGTGTAGTGAAGTAACAATCAGTTGTTTAATAGCCATTAACGTATGCGACATTTGTTTGCAAATGTGCAATATTTTCCTTCGTTGTAAAATGATTGACGAATTTGTAATATCGTCTGAAATTAAGCTTCCACAAAGACTGGTAAGTGTTAAGCAGATTTACGTACTTCTCTCTCTCTTTGGGAAATCTGGGAAAATGTGGTATTCGACCTCTAATTGCTTTATCTTGAAAAGAAGATCTTCCTGTATAATGTTTTCTAATACATCCCACTCATTACCTTCAATGTCCAGTTTAAGAATGTCTAGAGTCATCTGAAGGTAAAAAATGAGAATCATCAATATATAAATAGAAAACAACTTTAAAAGAAATAAATTGAGGATCACCGAGTTGTAAAAAGAAAAACAAATGAGAATCAACGAGTTGTAAAAAGAAAGAAATAATGAAAATCGGCAAAACATTTAAACAAAAGAAAAATGAGAATCAGCAAATAAAAAAAAGGAAAAGAAATGAGAGTTGGTGTAAAATGAAAGGAAAAAGTAGAATCAGGAAGAATTAAAAAAAAAAAAACTGAGAATCAACGAGTTGTAAAAAGAATAACAAATGAGAATCAACGAGTTGTAAAAAGAAAGAAATAATGAAAATCGGCAAAACATTAAAACAAAAGAAAAATGAGAATCAGCAAATAAAAAAAGGAAAAGAAATGAGAGTTGGCAATATGTAACAAGTAAAAAAAAAAAATACAATGAGGGTCGGTTGAGACTCACACATTGTTGTCAATATAATGGAATTTTATGCGACTGTCATACAAGTGAGAGGTTTAGCTAGCTAAAAAACCAGGTTCAATCCACCATTTTCTACATAAGAAAATGCCTGTACCAAGTCAGGAATATGACCGTTGTTATCCATTCGTTTGATGTGTTTGAGCTGTTGATTTGGGACTTTCCGTTTTGAATTTTCCTCGGAGTTCGATATTTTTGTTATTTTACTTTTTACTACAATTGAGAATTTTGCATTTCAATGTAACAAAATGCAAGCAACGCCTACATATGGAGTATGTTTCCCCTAGTTGATAAGATATTCCAGAGCTGGCATTTCCTTTCATGATTTCATTATAGAGGGATGCTGCTTACAAGGAACCTATTAAAAGAGAGGCAAAAAATACTAAAGCGTATTCAAACTTAAAAATCGAATAAGAACTGACAATTCCATGGCAAAAAACGAAAAACGATCAAAATACAAACAAAAGTATACAAAACACAACATAGAAAACAAAAAATGAGCAACACGAACTTCACTAAAAAACGGGGTGGTCTCAGGTGCTATTGAATAGTAAGCTGATTCTGTTCCACATGTGGCAACCTTCGTGTTGCTCATGTAAGTTTAATACCCTGTCTGTATCTGCCGCCACTCTTTTTCTGTCACATTTGCATTGTGTATATCTTTTATTACTGATCATTCTTGTCGGTATAGAATCTATTTATCATATACTTATAGAAAATATTGGTATAATTGTACCCCATGATAAAACTATTTTTTTTCATATGTTTATTCATTAAATTTGAAGAATTGTCTTAGCCGTGTGATATGACTTTTGTTATCAACTGCTTCCGGTTTAAATCAACTGCTTCCGGTTATTGTCGCATGACTTTCTGTAACGTTATCGCATGGCATTTCGACGTCATTCGGCAAATTCCGGAAAATACACCTTAATGACACGTTTTTTTTGTGAAAAACATAACTAAGTTGGATAAAAATTAAAAAAAAATATTAGGAATCAGGAAAATGTATTTTCAAAAATGCAAAAAAATTAATACAATAAATGCATTTTTCAAAGTTTTAAAAATGGTTCATGTCTGTATGTCCTCTGTTGAAGTATATGATAAAAAGAACATAACATGTCATTTTTCATATCAGACCCCTAATCAGCCCATGGTCAAAATCATCCCTCGAGCCTGTCGGCTCTCGGGCTGATATCATGACCTAGGGCTAATAAGGGGTCTGATATGAAAAATGCCATGTTATAATCTATATATATCATACTTTTCAAGTTGATAAGAACAAACATAAAAAGTTTTCAAAGTTCTCATTTCGGACCAATATCTCATAAAAGGAGTCAATTGATGATATCAATTATTTAGCTTTTTTTTTAGATCATATATAGCTGATGTTTTTTGTTGTTCACATTTTCTGTCTATTTCTAATTATTTTGAAGATAATGATTAAACCTTTTAAATTAAATTTTTCGCTTTCTATCATTGTTTTCAAATATTACACCAGTAATTCAACGTACCCTTGTGTTTTATTTAAGCAATGGCTGACATGTTGGTTAATTGTAAAAAACAATAAAAAAATAAAACCATAAATCTTATACTAAATACCATGACGCTCTTTCTTTAAAAGTTTGGCTGATATTGGCCTAGGGGTTGCAAAGGAGAAAAATTGTTTTAAAAGTTCACGACGACGCCGGACGTCAACTGATGATGAAAATAGCTCATAGAAAGCATACAATTTTTTCAAATAAATTATATATTGTAACTAACAGTTGATACTTGTTGTGTTCACTATAATATGAAAGAAACTATATCCATGTATATGTTTGAATAAACAAATGTATATGATTAACCGATTTCAAACGAATTTTGTATTGTATTAGCCAATTTACCAATGTGCCGTTGTATGGTGCGTAGTCAACTGAAATGACTCATCAACATATTTTAACATGAGTAACACGGCGAGTAAAATTTATGGAAATCAACCCCCCCCCCCCCCCCCCCCCCCCGTTTTTTCAAAACGGTTTTTTTGTGGAGTTCGTTTTGCCCGATTCAAGGTTTTATGTACGTGTACAAAAATATGTCTGTTCGTTCTTTCTCTTCTATTTATCATATAAGCAATATATACAAAATAGCATTGATACAATACATTGCAAGGATAAGGTTAATTTCGTAATTTTTCCAGTTGACCTGTTAATAGTTGATTACTGTGAAGTTGTATGCTTACATTTTGATGATCCAGGTTTGAAAGGATTGTTGACAGTTTTTTAAGCTCCCATGTGCTTTTTTGTTCTTTTCTTGTAAATTCGTCTGTCCTCGGAGTAAATAAATCATCGTTATGACTTCCTATTCCAAACGTGTGAAAAACTACACCACTTTCTCTTGTATGTTCACTAACATTCATACTGAAATTATTGTCGCATTATGAATTTTACTGATTGGATTTGAATAAAAAGAAATGTTTCAGAAACTAAAGATTAAGCAATTGAACAACAAAACCAAAATCAAAAAGACGTCTATAGTGGAATATGCTTCAGTGTATAATTTACTCTACAGTCCAGTAGCATTGACATTTTACTTTGCAATCATAATTTATTGACAAATATAAGTTTTTAATTGTAAATCTTTTTTTTTTTAATTGTTGTATATTTTGTCATGTCGAGGCCTTTTATGGCTGACTATACGGTAAAGGATTTGCTCATTTGTCAATCTCGTACGGTGACCTAAAGTATAGCTGCTTACATCCACACTATTTGGACTATAGTGAATGGTTGTCTCAGTGGCAATGATAAACTATCTGATTTTTCGTTAAAGGCCATTTTTATGTTCTTGTCCATGCCAATCCATGTATTGACCGAGTCATAAAGTGTTACGCATGTACCGCAATTCGTCCTTACATCACATCCAAATATATCATTTATCCTCACTTTTCCCGCTATGGTTAAATATTATTGTTTAAAAATCATAATGTTTAGTAACATATCGTGTGTCTGTTTCGTTTTTGATGACTTATCTTTAACAGTATCACAAATCGTGGAAATTTTCAGCATTCGCGTCGTCCTGATATATGTATTCTAAATCTTTCGTACGTGTTAAAGCTTCTTAATTTCATTTTACACAAAGAACTATACATTATGAATTTTTGTGAAATACATTTTGAGTGTGTTGTAGGTATTTAAGACCACAAAGCGCCCAAGTTAATCTCCCAAATTTTCTATGCATTGATCATATCAGCTTTATTTGTAATATTCTCATATAATTTAATTTTGGATATAACGCGTTTTCTGATTGGCTGACGTTGTTTTGTTTATCAGCTTATAGACATAATTTTGTCATGTGACCGTGACGTCATCAACGTTTTTTCATGGTTTACTCCGGTTTAAAATGGAATTTAGAATTAAATTATAAGAAATGACTGTAATTTTTTTTCTGTCTATTCGAAATAACTTTAAAAATGTGGTGCACACTTTAAAATAACCCGCTACGCGGGTTATTCAGTGTGCACCACATTTTTGATGTTATTTCTTCATAGACAGAAAAAATATTACAGTCATTCCTTAAATAATTAGCTGTGATCCTTATTGTTGAGTTCAAGTAAAAAGAATGTCAAAGAGAGGCAAAAGATATCAAAGACTGCAATACTGTTCGTCATTTAACACTCTAAACATTACGATGCTCAATAACTGTTTTTATTTGTTTTTTAATTGCCCTTTCGTGATAAGACTAGTTCTATGATTTGAATATTTTGAAATGGTTCTCTGCTATTATTAGATAAAAATTTTCGATATCGTATATGAATGATATACAGATCTGCAAATTTGTTTTTGGAATATATCTTTGACATGGAACAAGTATTCAGGCTGTTGAACTAAAATATAGACATAACCGAATTTCCGATGTCAGTAGTTTCTATTTCAAAGCTTTAAAAACTATAAAAATGGCTACAATTTTGGTTAAAAAAGTAACCAACTTTTAGCATACAACTACCTTGGATCAAACGAATGAACCTCACATCCAAGTGTTGCCATTGCATCGTCAAACCGAAAGTCGTTTCCAATTCTAAAATGCAAAATAAAATGAAAAATAGGTATTCAGGTAGTTCATACATCCTTGTCTATAAATGTTTGGGGTTCAGCTTTCCATGTGAAGGTACATACAGAGGAGTGTTTGATAGCAGTATTTTCTATTGTATGAATATGCTTTATTACATTATGTGAAAAATCTGCAATCTGTTGTTTCTGTTGTTATGCATTATTATTATCGCGTATTTGCATCAAGACAGTATATTAAAACTATTAGTTCTAACAACTATATATGGGTTTTTTTTAAGAAGTTCGGAAATCTCTTCATTTGTATATGTTCAGGAGAAAATATTATTTTGTGTGCAAAAAATATTTGTAAAAACACATATATGAATTAATGAAATTTTAATGCTGTGAATTTGTTATAAAATTTAATATCCACAGTCGTCATGACCCTTTATATTCCTTTATGATATATTTTTACCATACATATACCAAAACATATATTCCATTGTCTGCTGTAATTTGTCTTTGTACGGTTCTCCGGGGGGGAGGGGGTCTTTTGATGGTTGTTAATATGGTCTGTTGTACTGTCAAATACTTTTTGGAAATTTGTGTTATCTTGTTCATGTATTGCGCAAACATGTATTGAGCAATAGATACAATATAATGAGAGTTGTGGTGCGCTATACACCTGGTACAATTAATGTTAATACTACCACTGCGTCGATACCTCTGCTGATGAACTGTACGTCCCCGAGAGTATCACCACCCAGTAGCCAATGCTTTGGTACTGGCATGAAAATACGGATATTGTTTGATGAAATAGGCTTTTAATAAATTTTGATTTTTTTTTTAAACAACGAAATATAACTCCCTTATGTAAAGTTCCTTGACCAGATTTGATAACACTTTATGTCCTTCTTTGGTTTAATCAGCGCCTCAATGTTTTTATAAGTCTCGGTTTTTCAAATATTTTTTGTCCTCGAGCATCACTGAAGAAACATTAAGTGTCAAAATGTGAATCTTGTGCAATAAAATTGGTACCGTTAATGTTGTTAAATATTCCGATTTGTAAAAAGGTGATGCAGATACAAAACGAAACTGGTCCGCCCTCTATACAAAATATCAAATGAGTCTGTATCTTGCCTATGACTATTGATATTCTTACACTTTATACGCATGTGCTATGTTTTCTATCTCGTGTTGTAAATTTTAATGTTTCCTGATTGCTAACTAATCTACATATCTTACTGATAAGTTTTGTTCGTCGGGGGGAGATATTGATGTGGTATTCCTTTTAAATGTTTTAGTCCACACTGATTTTTTTCTAAATATATATTTCTACTCAACATACCCAAAAGAATAAACTAAGCACGGTCTATTTACAAATATTTTATATGGATATGAGTTGCAATCCCACCAGTTACCACGTGGCTGCATATAAGAACAGCGAAAATCCTTTTGAACAGCTTTCAGATCACTGAAATATATAATTCAATTTTTCAAATTTTATGTGATTATGGGCAAGCCACAAGATTAATTGAAAACTACCAACTCAACTCGATAAGGAAGATACATTTACAGACAGAATAAATAAGAGTTCTGAAATATTCCAGTTAAATATAGAAGAAAATAAGAATAACTGTTACTAGTACTCATTGTTATCAGTACAAAACACAAGTTTGTGTGCGTCCTATTTAGAAGTATGTGAAAGATGCTTATGCGGAGCATTGTAAATTAATTTTGTTGATAAGCATGATATCATTTCAGATGTAGTCAGGTAAGGCTATATATAACAGAAAGAAAGACAATCCAGTGATAATTTAATGTTATTTTCTTTTTCTTTTCTTTTCCTATATTTTGGGGCGAGGTGTGTCCTTGTTTTGTTTTATCAACACAAGAAACGCCAAATTTGCTGCGTTTCGCAAGCAATTTTCTGATTCAAACTATTCAATTTTACACCTGTAACCTCGAGATCAACATGCCTGTATCCTTTTGCAAACAAAATTGGAGCTAAAGTTTTTTTTCTTTTAAAAATAATAAATACTCTGCAAGTTCTATAAATGCCTTCCACCAATCTTTTGTTGGATCTAGTTCGTCAGCGAAAATGGCGGGCTGTCTTCTTAAATCTAAACTTAGTGAACCACCGGATCTAATAAAACGTCGCCCACCACGTTTGATTATTCCTTGCGATAGTCCTCGTTGTTTGACTTTTCTATATTTTGGGGCGAGGTGTGTCCTTGTTTTGTTTTATCAACACAAGAAACGCCAAATTTGCTGCGTTTCGCAAGCAATTTTCTGATTCAAACTATTCAATTTTACACCTGTAACCTCGAGATCAACATGCCTGTATCCTTTTGCAAACAAAATTGGAGCTAAAGTTTTTTTTCTTTTAAAAATAATAAATACTCTGCAAGTTCTATAAATGCCTTCCACCAATCTTTTGTTGGATCTAGTTCGTCAGCGAAAATGGCGGGCTGTCTTCTTAAATCTAAACTTAGTGAACCACCGGATCTAATAAAACGTCGCCCACCACGTTTGATTATTCCTTGCGATAGTCCTCGTTGTTTGACTTTTACTATTGATGCAGACTTGTTAGATTTTACTTCTTGCAATATTTTGGGTACACGTTCAGTATCTCTTTTTTGAATTAAGTCTCTTGTTGTTTTAAGAGAACCGTAAGTGGTAAAAAGTTTTTGTTGAATGTCAAATATGTCAGAATTCCTATTTTCGCTTTCAATGCCTGAAAAACATACAACATGTACAATGAATGGAATGCCATCAATTTAAGCATTAGCTGCCAGAAACAATGTCCACTGTACTGACTCATACTTAATCGACCATCTGATTTACAAAGTACTATATCTTTAATGGTTTGTATTTCACAATATAAAGTTTTCTATGTTGTGTTTTGTAGTACTTTTATGTGTCGTTTATAGGTTTTTTTTCCTTTTACCTCTGGAATTGTCAGATTTATAACATCTTATTGTATCTTTTTACACCGTTGTACCTATTTCCTTAAAACAGATACATCTGTTAGTGTTGTTTCTTCCCTTAATGTGATTGTAATAAATGAATCCACCAATTAAACCAACAAATACCGGTAAACTACTGTGGTGTTGCCTTGAGAAAAAATGAATACAGATTTTTTTAAACTGTAACTATAGAGGACGAAAGGTAGCCCTGTGCATGGGAGAACGAGAAACACATATGCTATGATTCGATATTTATCTCTGATTTGTTTATTGGTGCTACTTTATTACGCGAAACACCGGAAACACCGGTAACCCAGAACGAAAATAAAACTTGTGATACCCGATCCTGATAATGACCATAACTTCTGATCATTCGGCAATTGTGTTTCTCTTTTTCTTTTTGCCTCTGGAATTGTCAGATTTATTACATCGTATTGTATCTTTTCACACCGTTGTACCTGTTTCCTTAAAACAGATACATCTGTTATTGTTGTTTCTTCCCTTAATTTAATTGTAGCAAATGCATCCACCATTTAAACAGAAAATCATATTAATATTATCGGGGTTCGCAGCTCTCATCAACTTTTTATTATATTTGGCCTTTTAAACTTTTATGATTCGAGCGTCACAGATGGGTCTTTTCTAGACGAAATGCGCGTCTGGCGTACACATTTTTAATCCTGGTATATATGATGAGTTATGTGTTCTGAACAGGTGATTCACACAAAATATACGTCAAATGTGTGTCTTCTTTAAGGGTCAAGCATTTCAATAATAATAATACATTTCCGTAAGCAAATACAGCTTATTTGATTAACACAATACAAATATTCAATGAGCATAATATAACATATATACACAAGTTTTTCAAATAATAAATGAATGAAGCGGAGTATAACAGGCAAACATACTTAACAAACAAAAACATTTCAGTAATTAATCATTACGTGCTTTTCCTGCCGATTGTAACTATTTTCTCAGGTTGTTTAGCTCTTTCATATTTCTCACAGATAAATATTCAAACGTCGATGGTCTCTCGCAGTAATAACTCTTAATACTTTTCTTCTGTAATCGTTATATTTATCACATTCTGAAATTAAAGATGTGTATTCAAATGCAATCAGTTTTTCGATATTAAAAAGTATTTCTAAACTTACTTGGTAACTGCTGTATGACCAGTATAAGTGAAAACAAAGCTAGAAGAATCAGGCTAAATATATACTTCTTTCTGATTGGTCGGATTCTCATCACAAAGCATAGATATCTGTTGAATAGAAGAAAAACATTGCTTAGTATCCTGTAATTAGAATATTTGTTGCTATGATGCGTGTAATTTAAAGACTTTTTACGATGTGTTTCTCTTTTGTGTTGGAGGATGGAGTTAGAACCCGACCTTTTCCCCGCTGGCAAATGCTTATACTAGACCGATATTCGAGATTGCTTCTAAAGTCCTTCTAGCGTAAATTTGCTAGTATTTAAATTCAATGTAACGCTTGTAGTCAATGAAATCGACAGAAAATTGAGAAGGTATATATTACAAACCAAATTAAAATGGTTTTTCAAAGTAAAAAAGAAATCAAATTTACAAACACATTTCGCTTGGCACTCTTCAATGTAAAAATACAAAACATACGGAAAAATTATGATTTTGTTATCATTCTGGGGGGTTTACTGGTCATACTGTTATCAATAAAAAGCGAATGATTATATACATGTAGCTTAAACGAGGGAATTCAACAGAAAAAAATGGAATTTTACTGTTAATTTTTTTTTATCTATTCTACCTCTTTTTATAATTACAAAGTAAAAGAAAATCCTGTTGTTTTGTATAAGCAAGGTAAACAATCCGCATAGAATCGATTCTGCTAAAACTTTGGTTTAAATTAACTTTTTATTGATATATTGCCAGAGGTGCTAGAAATAAATTTATAATCTTTTAAATGTTTCAAACGTTGGAGAGCAAGGATCCAAAATTTAAGTAATTTCACATCTTTTCTCCAATGAACATTTTTTTATTGTTTAATCAATATAGCTGGTTACACACTTGTAATTACATCGCAGTGTATTGCCAGTTGTCGGCATAACACTTGCAATAACATCGGAGAAAGACAGTCAATAAACAGTGTGCGCAAAAGTTGTAATTACGTCCAAAGTAGTCAGTCGATCCACATTCGTAGTGAAACAAAGTCACATGACACAAAGCTCTACTGTCATATTTGCAAATCTTTATATCTTTTGGACACTAAAGTAAAGGTTTTCAGTAACCTTGTTAACGGAAATCGTGACCTAGTAGTTTACTGGCGATACATATAATACGTTCATTAAAATCTACTGTTACCTTTAACAGACAGTTTCCTCAGTTAAAGTCATACCAAATTGCCTTATCTTTATACAGGCTTCAGGAAAAGAGATTATTTAAACTGCAGATGAGGGAAGAAAGATACCAAAGGATATTCGAACGCATAAGTCAAAGATAAACTATCAACGCCATGGCAAAATCGAAAAACGATGAAAAGACATACAACAGTCTACAAAACACAACACATTAAACTATTTGGGGTTTTTTTTCTTGTTGAAGGCCGTATTATTGCCTATAATTGCGTACATACACTTTATTTGAACTTTAATGGATAGCTGTGTCATTGGAAATCAAACAACATCTCCTTATTTTCATAAAGACTGAACAACAGGAAACTAAACCAAAAAGTCGGAATGATTTAATGTGCTCCGGGAGTTTAAGAAGACCTGCTGTAAAAATATATCATTAAAAGTATATCCATTGAAGTTCCTCGTATTTAAATTAAATATTGCTTTGTTCGATCCTGGAACAATAAGAAAGTCAGCATATGAGAATGTTTGGTACAAATATTGATTTACTTTTCATCTGTACCTTGTCTTTTATAACAGATATTTTATATATATTTATTTATCTAAATACAGTAGTGTTTACAAATAACCCAAAATATCTAAGTTAAATTAAAGTTTTGTAGCAACTATCAAAGTGATAAGCATATTTTGAACTGTGTTTAACATGCATCTAGTTGATATAGTTTTTTTTTCTTCCAGTCTTTAATTTAGATATGCAAATATGATAGTGGTCTTCAAACGTAAAAATGCAGGTAATACATTTAACAATGACAACATTGCTTACCTGTCATCGACTTTATCAACATAACGTTTAACTGTAAATAAACTGTGACTGGCTAACACACTGGCTTTATTAAAGATACTGTTATTATGAATAGATGAACTCATATGTTCGCTATGCTCGATTCGGTTCATATTATTGGCATTCGGGTTTAAATAAATAATCTTTACATGTTTTAAAGATCCCGGATACATATACATTTTTAATTAGCTCTTAGTATGTTCATACTACATTTTTACACGATTTAGAAAATACTTACTATATGTGTTGTTAGTAAATAAATTCTTTTCAAATCCCTCAGTTTTTGTCTTTTAAATTGATTTATGAGATTTTAACATCGGTATACTGGTGTTGCTTTGAGAAAAACTGAATACAGATTTTTTTTAAACTGCAACTTTAATTGGGGGAAAAGGTAGCCTTGTGCATGGGAGAACGAGAAACACATATGTTATGATTAGATATTTAGCTCTGATTTGTTTATTGATGCTTCTTTTTTGCGCAAAATACCTGTTACCATAAACAGCCTTCAGTAAGAAAACAAAACTTGTGACGCCCGAACCTAATAACGACCATAACTTCTGATCACTAAGGAAAAGTAAATATCTTTATTAACATTACATAATACGAAAATTTGTTATAAGTTCCTCTACAGTTATAAAATCACTACCTAAATAGTCAGCTTACAGTGGATAGAAGTATTTGTTGTAAATTGACATAAATCACCAGACATAAATCGAAACGAGTACGATATCAGTAATTAAATATAACAGACATTAAATTGTCCGTTTATAAATTTATAAACTATTAAAAAACTAAGCTTTCAACTCCCTTATGGCAAAGTTGGCCTTAAATGGATTTGGCTATTACTTTCAGGTACTGTTTGGAGGAATAACTCTTCAATTGTATCGGTTCTTACGCTATATTGGTTTTCAAATATTCGGCTCTGAAAGTTCCTGATGAAGGTTAATCCAGAAAAACGCTTTGAACGCACGAAAAAGTAAAATAACAAAAATACCGAACTCCAAGGGAAATTCAAAATAGAAAGTTTTTTAATTAAATGGCAAAATCAAAAGTTTAAACACATCAAACGAATGGAAAACAACTGTCATATTCCTGACTTGGTACAGGTGTTTCCTTATGTAGAAAATGATGGATTAAACCTGGTTTCATAGCTAGCTAAACCTCTCACTTGTATGACGGTCGCATGGAAGTCCATTATATTGACATCACAATGTGTGAGCAAAACAGACATAATAGATAAAAATGTTAAAAATTGGGGTACAACTGTCAACATTGTAATATAATCTTAATCACTATAAAAATAAATAACTATTTCAACAAAGAAAATTAAAATAGCATATAGACACTCTATAAACAAAGTACAAAAGCAATCATGAAAGACAAGAATACAAAATTGACAATAGCACAATAACACAATGGAGGAATGTATATGTACCGAAAAAAGACCACGCAATTAAACAAAGTCAGTACCTAGAATCTATACTTCAAGACCATCATGTATTATTTGTGAAGTTGATACGGAATGTTTATCAACAAGGTTTTGGTATGTTCCAATGAACTTTTTTAGAAAAAGGACGAGACGTTCTTTGACATAACATTGGCTCATCAACTTTCTGCTCAGAAACTGGTGACGTTTTATAAAGTCTGCGTAGCAGCTGCAAGCTCTTGAATACCGAATGAGTTGGGAAATGTATATCCCAGATGCAGGTGAAGTTGGTATATCGCTACTAACATGACTAAGGTGGGGAAAATTCATAATTTCAAAATTAAAATCGCCTCGTTTGTCATGGATTCTGGTACTGAGATGACCGCTTATATCAAATTCGAGGTATAAGTATAAATATGAGGTAGAGAAAGCCAATCGGAAAAGTTTGGATTGTTAATGGAAAGAACATCATCAATATATCTGATTGAGAAATTAAATGATCTGGCTTCTTTGATTTTCTTGTTTTTGACAAGTGTCTGAAGGAACTCCGACTCGTACGAAAATAAGAAGAGGTTGGCAAGGAGAGTTCGTTCCCATAGGAATGCCGACAATTTGTTGAAAAGGTCTACCTCCAAATTCAACAAATAAGTTGTCATGTAAAAATTTATATTAGTGTTGTTTTCATTTTTTGTCTGAACTTGATGCATAATGGAAACCTTGTAAAATGTATGAGCAAATAAAGATAAGTGTACGTTGAGGGGTCATTACACCTTTTAATCCTGGTGTATATGATGAGTTTGTTTACATTTAAACAATTCCGTAAAAGAGTTGACTTCCATTTTACCATTTCAAACCCTTGTTTCGGTAGCTGCATTGTCAGCAGCTGTCAAAATGAATGTAAAATTGAAAACGCAAGTTCTGTGATGTCTTATAAACAGGGAGATGCATATTCCATATACACGTGTTGCTGGAATGTTGAAATAATTATGGAAAGGATACTGAGGGAAAGAACATGTTTCAAGCAGGCAGGAGCTAGATGATGTAATTAGAAACAAGAGGCTCTCAAGGGCTTGAATCACTCACCTGTAGTTTTTTTTATTTAAATTTTCATCAAAGTCTTTTGCTTCTAAGTTTTTAATGTATAATTAATAAGTGTGGACACAAACCAGTGTGGATAGTATCCAGCATTCTGATAGTATTGCATGGCAGTTAGGAAAGGTGAGCTAAAAACAATAAACGAAAAGCAAATATGAAACACAGCAACAAATGACAACCACTAAAATTATTGAATTTTGAGTTGTGCAAGGAGGGATAAAATTTATGTACTGTATCCAAACCTTGTCTTTAACATGGGACTGTGGTGTTACAGCACAACATAAGAACACACATTTATTTTATTGGTTCATATCTGTTTTAAAGTGTAGCGACGTCCATTTGTTTTTGTACTAGTATACATCAATGAATAAGGCCCTGATCAATCCTGCTTCTGCGTGTTGGATTATGGATTATGTTGAAGGCGCATTGGTTGCCTTAAGCTATTTTCCGTTTTATTTTCAGGTTGTTGTCTCTTTGACACATTTCAAGTTTCCATTCTTTGTTTATTGTAATAAGTCAAAACTGGTACTATGCCAAATATATCGTTTCATGATAAACTTTGATGTACATGATCATAAACTTTTAACCTGGGAATGTACTGTGTTCAAAATATCACATTTTATGCTTAGTCAACTATGAAATTTGGGTCAAAAGTTTTATTAGGCTCACCAATTCAATCTTTTCAGCGAATAGGATGCATCCATAATTTAGATGATTTTGTCTAGAGTTGATTATCTTTTCAGTAGGTGTGACAATTGAAGACATCATGACTTTCCTCCGCTGCCTACGGATAAAGATCGAGTGATCCGAGCGACAAAGTGGAATCCCTTCGTAACCGTTGTAAGATTTATGCGTCAACAGAAGAATTAAACAACCTCCAAATATTTTATAAATAAAACTTCGAATAATTTCATACAGGTTTCAAATGTACAAATGAAGCCAAAAGGTGGGGCGTTTTACGATTTTCTTCGGAATACTCTAATTTATGGTTTTGTTGGGGAAAAAAATTCTGCTTGTTCCAAGTGTACACTGACTGACCAGGGAGATAACTTAGACAAAACTAGCAGTCTGCAAGTCCGTAATAAGAAAGATCTAATCATTCGAATACATGTACATGATGTACAAGTTTTAAGTTAAAGAGAGACAATATGTAACTACTCATCATTAAGTACATTGACAAAAAAATGTTAATGTTATGACTGTTGGACAGATGGACAGAGCAGATTGAAAACATCATGGTTCTCTTGTATTATAGGCATGACATTTTAATAATAAATTTCAGAGGGTTTGTATTCACAAGATATGAAGTTTGTATAAGTTTCTTGTATCCCTGGTGCTTTTGACTGGAGAACAGTCGTACACAAGCATCGCCCAAGCTGGCACTCCGAGGCGGTAGGGAGCAAGAAGGTGAACTGTATTTCAGGGCAGGTAGAGAAAACCACTTTTTACTCCTATGTTCTATTTTTAGCCATGACAGCCTTGTTTTTTATGAAACATAATATAAAACACAAACTTTATACTAGATACCCTAAGGATCATTCAGCGTAAGTTTAGCTGACATTGCTTCAGTAGTTCTAGAGGAGAAGATTTTTTAAAGTTAACAATCATGATGAACAAATTGTGTAAAATTGCCTTTAAAGGGCAACAACTTCTTAATGGCTCAATTGACAATTATTGACAATTTGACTAATTTGTAGATCTTCCTTTTCTGAACATTTTCACTGTTTACAGTTTATCTTTATCTATGATAATATTCAAGATAATAACCAAAAACTGCAAAATTTCATTAAAATTATCAATTTAGGGGCGATAACCCAAAAATTGGCTGTCTGATTCGTCTGAAAATTTCAGGGCAATTAGTTCTTGACCTAATAAACACTTTTATCTCTGAAAGATTTGCTCTAAATGCTTTAGTTTTTGAAATATAAGCCAAAAACTGCATTTTACCCCTATGTTGTTTTTTTTATCTATATCATGTTTTTTGACGAAACAGAAAATAAAACACAAACTTTATACTAGATAACCTAAGGATCATTCAGCTTAAGTTTGGTTGAAATTGGTTCAGTAGTTTCAGAGGAGAAGATGTTTTAAATAGTTTACACCGGACGGACGATGGACGCCAAGGGATGGCAAAAGCTCACATTTCCTTTTAGGAAAGGTGACCTAAAAAGAGGAAAATGGGAAAAAAAACAGTAAGGACCGAATGGAGTATTTTAAATTAAAGACTAGTCTACACCATGGCCAATATTAAAACTACGAAAGGACAACAAAAAATAACTAAACATTAAAAAAACTAAAGATTAAGCAACATGAACCTCAACAAAAGCAGAAGTGAACTCTGTTGCTAATGGAGGCTCGTATGTAGTTTCTACTTCAGAATTGGTACCGTCGTGTGACTAATGCAAGTAAACAATCTCATTTAATAATGTCACTATCGAGAGGAAGGGACTTTGATAACAACAAGTGAACTATATCAGTGGTCATCTGTGACGCAGATATAACGGACAACCAAATCCTGATGGCGTCCTGATGGGATGACTTCATCTTTACCATTTGGAATCCATGAAACAAAGCTTCCTTGAAAGCAGTAACAAAGAGGGGGAGATACCAAAGGAATAGTCTAACTCATAAGTTGAAAACGAAATGCAACTTCATAGCAATCCTAGTAAACTCTATCAAGAAAGTCATGATTGGAAACGCAAGATCTTAAATATCGTCTCAACTGGGAGATACAAACTCCATACGCAGGCGTTGCTGGGATATTGCTAAACAAAAATGCAATAAATCTACTTCAATAATTTCACATTAGATGCATATTTCGGCAATTAATAACTCTTTAATGAGGCTGGAGGACATAATATTTGGAAATCCAAATCATGATATAAAAGTAAGAGCTGATTAATCCAGAAAGGACAAAAAGTAACCCCACACCCGGACAAGCAACCAGAGCATAAGCGAGATTAAAAATAGAAAATGATGTCCACATTTTAATAATCGAAAATTCACTATATAAAACAGTATTGTACTGATAAATGATTCAAATTTTGACTTTGTATTTTGAGTCTTGTTGCTTCTCTTTCTTATTAGATATTTTATTTGAATATCAAAACCATTGAAGTCAATGTGTTAAAATGGTTTGAAAAATTATAACAAAATACTTACTCCAAGGCAAATTCAACTAGAGGCTCTCAAGAGCCTGTGTCGCTCACCTGATTCTACTTTGGTTTTGGAAATCATGTAAAAATAGATTAAAATCATAACAGATACCCTAATAATGAGTGAGGCCAAATTTGGTTTAATATTGGTCCTATAATTTAATAAAAAATCCTGGTGGCCATCTTGAACAGTAAATCGGCAACAAAGTAGCAACACTTAATCAGCACCTCATAAGAAACATTTATGCTATGTTTTGGTTTCATTCCATTCAGTGCACCTCTAGAAGAAGCATTTGTATGTATTTCCCATAGGGTCTTATGTTAAAGGAAGTCCCCCCATTGGCGGCCATCATGGATGAAGGATCAGCTTCAAAGTAACAAAACTTAGTCAGCACCTCATAAGGAACATTCATGCCATGTTTGGTTTCAATCCATTCAGTATGTGGTTCTCTAAAAGAAGACATTTGTATGTATTGTCCATAGGGTCCTTTGTTAAACATTGTCCCCATCTGGCAGCCATCTTGGATTATGGATCGGCTTCAAAGTAACAACACTCGGTCAGCACCTCATAAGAAACATTCATGCCATGTTTGGTTTCATTCCGTTCAGTGGTTCTCTAAAAGAAAACATTTGTACGTATTTCTCATAGGGTCCTATGTTAAACTAAGTCCTCCGCTGGCGTCCATCTTAGATTATGGATCGGCTTCATAGTAACAACACTTGGTCAGCACCTCATAAGGAACATTCATGCCATGTTTGGTTTCATTCCATTCAGTGGTTCTCCAAAATAAGACATTTGTATGTATTTCCCATAGGGTCCAATGTTAAACTAAGTCCCCTGCTGGCGGCCATCTTGGATGATGGATCAGCTTCATAGTAACAACACTTGGTCAGCACCTCATAAGGAACATTCATGCCATGTTTGGTTTCATTCCATTCAGTGGTTCTCTAAAAGAAGAGATTTGTATGTATTTCCCATAGGGTCCCATGTTAAACTAAGTCCCCCGCTGGCGGCCATCTTGGATTATGGATCGGCTTTAAAGTAACAACACTCGGTCAGCACCTCATAAGGAACATTCATACCATAATGGTTTCATTCCATTCAGTGGTTCTCTAAAAGAAGACATTTGTATGTATTTCCCATAGGGTCCTATGTTAAACTAAGTCCCCCGCTGGCGGCCATCTTGGATTATGGATCGGCTTCAAAGTAACAACACTCGGTCAGCACCTCATAAGAAACATTCATGCCATGTTTGGTTTCATTCCATTCAGTGGTTCTCTAAAAGAAGACATTTGTATGTATTTCCCATAGGGTCCTATGTTAAACTAAGTCCCCCGCTGGCGGCCATCTTGGATGATGGATCCGCTACAAAGTAACAACACTTGGTCAGCACCTCATAAGGAACATTCATGCCATGTTTGGTTTCATTCCATTCAGTGGTTCTCTAGAAGAAGTTCAAAATGTAAAAAGTTAACGCCGACGACGATTTTTTCACCTAAGGGATATTTAACTCACATCTTCGAATAGATGGATGGATGGATTGATGTTTAACGTCCAGTGGCAAATATCAGGACGAGAACCTTTTGATTTGATATGATTATGAATCGAACCTTGTATTAGACAGACATGCTGAGCTGGGTTCTTGTCATGCTAGTTTAATAGGTATCAGTTAACAAGACGACAGATCATACTATATAGTTAACTGACCAGTGTTTGCTCTGAAGCAGCAAATATCAAGTCTCTCATACCTCTCCTTTGGCAATCAACATATATAACAAATAGGGAACATCATTATCTGATGATCAGAGATATCTTTATTTACTTTACTAACTAACCTATCCATTTTTCTTCCTCATGTCTCATCACTGGATTTTTACATTTGATGAGTAACATGATGAGTGTCAAAAGCGACACAGAAACTGGAGTTCACACACAGTTTCTGTTTCTCAATATTGAGTTCTTCATATATATCGTCTACCTTTTAAATTTTTTGAATTTTATCTTTTGGAGAAAGTCTTTTGTTTCTTCCGTATCTTTTTATAATTTTTTACTTATCATTTTCATTGGATCAAATGAGTTTAATCAATACTCAAACAATTCATGAAAAAGAAAACTTTTATTATGCATTTTTGGAAACTGAGATTAAATACATGCAATACAAAAAAATAAATAGTATACAAAATATATATATCATTAAACATACTCCCTTCACCTATAAGCTACAACAAATCAAAATCCTTCAACAATCTTAGCAACCAAGTTAAAACAATTCATTCACATCAAGGCTAATATAAATTATAAACCTTAGCATTTCTCCCTAATTTCAAAGAAGCCAAACAATTTCCTACAAAATCAAATCTTGACAATTAATAACAAAATAAGAAAATAAAAATAAAAAGCACAATATGAAAAATGTTTTTATTTCTTTTAAGTTATTTTAGTTGTTTTACCATAGATATTTTTGACAATCTCTTCTTATAAATAGTACTTCTTCCAACCCCTCTAATATAAGGCTCCACTGATATCTTTGTTAACAAGATAGGCATCACTGATTGTAAGAAACTGTTTACCCTTCCGGAGCAACCAAGTTCATCTCCCGATTTTATGTGGGGTTTGTGTTGTTCAATCTAGTTTTTTAATATCATAACTGGTACAAATTTTACTGCAGGAGATGCGCATTTTGACAATTAATGTCTCTTCAGTGATGCTCGAGGTCAAAATATTTGAAAATCCAAACCCCAATACGAATGTTGAAGAGCTAATCAAACCAAAAAGTAACTAACATACAGCCAATCTGGACAAGGAATCAGAGCTTTGCATGAGGGAGATATATTTTCTAAGAAGTGTTTTGTTATTGATGCTTCGTTTTTTGGTTGTTTGATTTTTAGCTCACCTGGCCCAAAGGGGCAAGTCAAATTTTGCCCATATAGTTAGTAGACTGTCACTCTTTATAGGAGTCATTGCCCTTAACTGAGGATTCTTTTTATCCTCTTTTGTGTTTTGAGCAAAAACTAAAGAAGATAGAGAGAAACTAAACAGATAAATCGATCAGCAATACAAGATCAACAAAACAGAGATTTTTGTCATGAAATCTATACTCGTCTACAATGTTGGAGAGTGTCCTTTGTTGAATAAGCACATAGACCAAGGTGAGCGACATAGGCTCTTTAGAGCCTCTATTTTTACAATGGTGCTGTATGTTTATATTTGACATATGATTTATCATTGCCCCTTGATATCTTTTCTCTTTATTGTTGAGGGCTGATATATAAATCTTAAAAAAAGTTCTCTGCGGGTAAAGCACTTCAAATGAAGATTACAATGAAACTAATATAAACATTTCTCAAGCATTTTTACAATGAATTTTTTTTTTAGTTGAGATGTTTGATTCAATGCAATTTCCTTAATTGTTGTCAAAAATTGTTAATTTCAAAAGAATTCAAAGGAAATGTTTGTACTTATATATCCCAGATGGAACCAATATCTTCTTCATGAAACACACTGATTATTTTACAGACAATTATATAACACAATCATAGTCAACTTTATCATTATAACAAACAAGGAATTTAACCCTTTCAAATGGACATCACACAAGGCCTTCATTCCATTGTCTCCTAAAACCATCTATCCATTTATGTAGATTCATATGTATTGATAACAGCAATTAATTTTTCTATCACGTTTCTTGATAAATTGAACAATTGATTTGGTATTCTGTAGTCAATAAATTTGAGTCTGATGTAAGTTTTGACTGAAAATCTTCACACCGGTTATCCTGTTCCAAAACCGCAGGGGATCTGAATCCCGAGGAGCAACTAATGAAAAGTTTATAACGGTGGGCAAGTACAATCTGAATCTGATTTCCACGGAGGAATTATACTCTGTGTGAATCAGATCCAGATTATACCTACCCATTGTTACAAACTTTTCATAAGTTGCTGCACGGGATTTGGTTCCCTCTGCCGATTTCGGATCGGGATACACGATTTGATCTTGTAAAGAGGCATTTTATAGGTCTAATACTGTAAATCTGAAGTTTTGAAGGGTAATAGAGGATTCCTTGAGTAAATTGACAAAATTAACTATGATTACTGTAATGATACAAAAAACACTGTTCTGGTTATATAGTTTATCTGACAGAGGATCATTTTTTTAATTTCCAAATATAGATTTGTTTGCTGTTGTACAAAGCTAGCTTTTTATGTTAAACAAGCTATCATTTCTACTAAATTCTAATTTGAGATTCTTAACATTAAATTCTACATTGAGATTCTTGTTAATCATATAAATTGAGATTCTTGTTAATTCTCCATTGAGAGTATTGAATCGTACATTGATTCAATTCAATTAAATGACCTCTGTCGAGATGTTTTTCTCAGTGCAGAGAACCTGCTCAACTTTCTGTCACATTAAACTCTGTTTAGTTTCCATTACAATTTGTTTGTAATTTCAGGAGCAGGTAAAATGCACTGATTTTTAATTTTTGTTTAATTTTGGCAATTTTTGCCTTTTTAAGAAAAGAAAGCAATGGAATTTATGTCACAATAGTAAAATATACTTATTTCTCTTTCAATACTACTGAACTATACACAGGGGAGACAACCTTGTCTTCAATGTACCATCTGCAGTATCTCCATTTTTTATTAACAATGTATAAAAGTGACTAAAATACCATTGCTTTCCCCAGAACAGCGTTCATAAAAAAATTTACACATTGATACAAAAATATGTTTTAAATTAACAATTATGTACATATTCCCACATTACATAAAGATATATAGTAATCTCCAAAAATTTGTAAGGGTTCCGCGGAACCCAGTGTCTCACCTACTTTTGCTGTTAATCGCAGGCTCAACAAAAATGAGGAAAAAAATTAATAAAAATATTCCTCTCTATGCTATCTTTTGATTGCAAGTAGCTTCTGTCCAAGTTTGGTAAAAAAAATCCAGGATAGTTTATGAATCTAATAAATGTTTTTAAAACTTTAACTGCAGTCTGTATGTAATGTTAACTGGAAGAAAAACTAAGTCCATTTATAAGTAAAATACGGAAAAAATGGAATTTTTTTTTTTCCACAAAATTTACTTCTGGATACTATCTTATGATCATAAACAAGCTTCTGTCCAAGTTTGGTACAAAGCCAGGATAGTTTAAGAAAGTTGTTAAAATTTTAAAAACTTTAACCACAGAGCAAATGTAATGTTAACTGGCAGAAAAACTAAGTCCATTTATAAGTAAAATACGGAAAAATGGATTTTTTTTTTTTACAAAATTTACTTTTGAATATTATCTTATGATCATAAACAAGCTTCTTTCCAAGTTTGGTAGAAATCCAGGATAGTTTAAGAAAGTTATTAAAATTTCAAAAACTTTAACCACAGAGTGAATGTAATGTTAACTGGCAGAAAAACTAAGTCTATTTTAAGTAAAATACGGAAAAATGGATTTTTTTTTTACAAAATTTACTTTTGAATATTATCTTATGATCATAAACAAGCTTCTTTCCAAGTTTGGTAGAAATCCAGGATAGTTTAAGAAAGTTATTAAAATTTCAAAAACTTTAACCACAGAGTGAATGTAATGTTAACTGGCAGAAAAAAAAACTAAGTCCATTTATAAGTAAAATACCGAAAAATGGATTTTTTTTTTTACAAAATTTACTTTTGAATATTATCTTATGATCCTAAACAAGCTTCTGTCCAAGTTTGGTAGAAATCCAGGATAGTTTAAGAAAGTTATTAAAATTTCAAAAACTTTAACCACAGAGTGAATATTTGTGGACGCCGCAGACGACGACGGAATGTAGGATAGCTATGTCTCGCTTTTTCGACAAAAGTTGAAGGCTCGACAAAAATGATGTTTAAAAGTCATAAAAATATAAAATTTACATTTACATCTTTTTTTTTCAAATATAAAAAACAATGAAATCTTTCACTTCGTCCCATTGTCAGCTTATAAAAGGAAAAAAATGACTTAATGAAAACCTGCTGATTGATGTATGTTTACTATCCCTCCAGCAAATCTAATTGATATGAATAACTATCAAATTAGTAACAATGTCTAAGGGCTGTTCCGGAATTAACCATATGGGGCATGGGAGGCACTTTTTTTATACCATAAAAAACGCATAATATAAAATTCTAATTAAAATCCAACCACTGAAAATCAATCAATTTGAGTGCCTCCTGAACTTTCATGAAATTTAAATAACCCAAGAATGTTTACCATTTAAAACAAACCAAAACAAAATGAGTCTACATATTGTTTTGAAAATTATTATTATGTGAGTTAAAAAAATGTCCTAAGGATTATGAAAGAACATATTATTCATTTCTTGGAATTCATATTTTTTGAGGTAATAATAAAAAAATATATATATAATCATTAACACAAACTACAATTACAAAAACATAGCTAAGTAACAATATTTACATAAACTTCAATATATCACAATTATGATAATCACTGATTTCAATTTCTAAATATTGAATTTTTCACTACTACAAAACATCAATTTCAGCAAAATTAAAAGCACAAAATTTACAGCCTAGCAAGCTTTGAACATAAGTCATAAATTTAAATTTTCATTTCTAAATATCTATTTCATAATAACCAACTGATTTGATCAAAGGAATTTAAATTCTATAAATCTTTAGCACTTTGTGACAAAATAGCAGATTCTTCAATCTGCTGACAGCCATTTTATCAAATTTCCAAAGAATGTATGCTACAAATATAATTCCAAAGTTCTCAAAAATAAAATTTGTTTAATTACAACATTTTTTTCTTAGATCAAATATCTGCCTTCTCAATCTCTTTACAATTCAACTGGTTCCTCCTCTGACCCATTACTTCCCATGAAAGCGTCAATACTTTCAGCATCCTCAATGGTGTCTGGTAACTTCCTTTTTGCAGTTTCAGGCAAAAATAGAACTAGTAGACTGGCAACAAGGGAAATAACTCCAAACATTATCACAGAAACGGATTTGTGGGTAAAATCACCCTGAAATGTAAATCATTGACAAATGAATTATTTAAAATTATTAATTATGAAGTCAATGAGTGTTCATTATATTATCACATTAGCCCTTGTTTTACTATTCCAGTTCAAAGAATTCGGGAAAATAATTAGATCTTACGTGTTCAGCAAATTGCAATATTGACTTAGTTTGTGTTTAAGTTCTATGTGTATAAATACTGTGACTTAAGAAATTACTGTGTGGCTTTATTATTGTGATTGCTGAACAATGGACAAATATGTGAAATTAATTATCATGATTTCAGGAAATGCTGCAAACAAATAATGCTCTTAAAATTTGAAATACCGGTAGGTGTTCTTGATTTCGCAATAATATTGATTGATTGATTGGTGTTTAACACCACATTCAGCACTATTGTGCTATTTCGTGGTGGTCAGTTTCTATTTGTGGAGGATCCAGAGATAACAACTGACCTTCTGCAGGATTCCACAATTACAAGAAATGGCAAATCAATTAGCACTACCAGCCCATTAACCTAACTGGCATCAACTCAATCTGGCCCAGAAAGCTATAAACTTTAATTTTTATAGACTTATAAAACAGATCAATTACCAAAACAGGAATCTGAAGGGTACCAACTCCTCTCAATCTGAACTTAAAAGCACAATTCTATTCTAAAGTTCCTATATAACAGATCACTTACCAAAACAAGAATCTGAGGGGCCACAACTCCGCCCAATCTGGCCCAGAAAGCACATGTTCCCATTCCTATGCTCCTATGAAGAAAAAACTTGTAAATTTAATATCTTTATAAGTATTCTACATTGTTTAGCATCAAATTATATTTTCCATACATTTCGTAGAGGATTGTCCTAAAATTAACCCTCATGAAAATCAAATATCTAATGTTGCTCTAAAAATCGTTTTTATTGGACAGTTGCAATGTATTCAATAAGAAAAAATAATTTGAAATCAGTTTCTTTCTATAATTTTAAATTTTGTTTTTACCAAGAACAGTTTCTACAAAATTAATTATTTTGACACCCATGCCGGAATACTGTACCCAAATTTCCACCATGATGTAATCCAAGGCTTCCAAAACAGTCATATATTCCTGACATTTGTATAATGTCCGGTAAAAGTCCGGCTGGGCAAAGCACGAAACGGTCATCTACTTTTTAGATTTCAAGGCTTTCTAAGAGATGGTCATTTTAACATAATTCACGATCTTTTTGACCCAACTTTTTGCCTTTAACAGTCACACATTTCCGGTCATAAAAGTGACATGATCATTAAGTACTATCAAAACAACCCCTACTTTAATACCTTCTCATTTTAATTAAGGCTAATTAGTTGTCGATCAGCTGAAATTTACCTGTTCAGGTGACAGGTAAACTATTTTGAACCGGACATTGATCGGTCTATTCAAAGTTATTTTCTTACATTTCACCGGTTTGCATCTAATTAATTTAGTCAAAAAGATTTAAATTATCAGAAATACATTTACAAATAAGATTTGATGAAAAAATTAAAGAGGTGAAAATGAAAAATCGTCATAACCACGTTGTTTGAACCAGAGACATGTCTCTGTTTGAACTAGTACATGTGTGTGCATGTGCCTGTGCGCAGGTGTGAAATTTAATTTTGCATCCTAATTTCTTTAAAAAAAGGCTTAAATTGTCATTGATACCTTTATCTCACGTTTATTTCGAATATTTTCTTGAAGAAATAACGTAGAATGAGCTACTTACACTCATTCATGCTTTGCAAACGTACACGGAATTTACGTATCCGTCTCTGGTCCATGTTTTACCATTGTCAAGATAACATCCGGTTTCAGATTAAAAACGAAAGTAAAGTTTTTGACAACATTATTTTGAACAAATAAAGAGTCTAAGGCAGATATAAGTACGCTGATGTTTCATACTTCGGATGGTGCACTGCCAATTTAACAGTTTACGTCAGAACTTCGAATTTGAATCAAAGAAAGTTTAATATCGTTTTTTTTTAATTATCAATCATTGGGATGGCCAACTCGGCAACTGATTACCATAATTGCCTTTTGTTTATTTAGTCTTAAGGGATTAAAATCAGGATAATATATAAAATGTCCGGCTGGCTAAAAATAATTTTGGAAGCCATGATGTAATCATACTGTTGCAGAACTGACATACCTGATAACTGTTGGGTAAAGCTCAGAACTGTAAACAAATATGATACTGAAAACACCGGCCATTCCAAACTTCCCAATGATAGCAAACACTTTCTCGGCAGTCCCTGATGCTCCTGAAAAACAAATCGTATTTCCTTAAATACTGTAAATTCAGAAATTATTGCGATGTTTTTATTATTGCGAAAAATGTGACAGGGTTATAATCGCAATAATTTAACCTCGCATTTTGAAATTTTTAATATGAATTAAACTGGATTTTTCTCAATATCCCAAAAATTAAAATAGCATTTTAGTCTAAAATGACAAAATCGCAATAATAAATGCACGCAATAATTTCTGAATTTACTGTACAGATGTATCGTTTACACTTAAACCAAAAAGCATCTGTTACTGTGAATTCTTTTTTTTTCGTTGGTACCAATTTTTGTGGATTGAGTAAAAATGGATTTTCGTGGATATCTAATTTGGTGGTTTAGCCAAAGTCTACTAAGAAGCCCATAGAAAATGTGTACTTCATTAAGGATTTAAATTTGTGGCTCACCTTTATCCACGAGTCCACAAAAATTGGTATCCAACAAACCTTATTGAATCCACAATACTTGAGATTTTTTTCCTTATAACTTGGAATAGTTCCTATGTTTAGACTTAGATCAGCTTTCTTTGGAAATAAAATCAAATCAAGCTGTTGAAGCCAATCTTTGTTTTACATATATCTACCTATAATCAATTACACAAAACACCCTTTTCCTAATTTAAATTTTAATTATTTATTAGCTGCTGTAAATAATAAAAACAAAAGAGCCTCTATTTAACAACATTGACTTGAATAAATACCTGTTAATGCTAAAATGCTGAAAAAATAGGGTTGATAGATGGGCACGACAGGGGGTTGGAACTCACAACCTTAGTATTGACAAGATAGTGATACAGTAGTTGAACAGTCAACAAGGCAAGGCCCCTCCTGTTAATTATACTTTGTACATATTTTGTGAAAAGTGTTATGAAAATCTGTAATGACACTTCTTTGCAAGAAAAAAACTAATACTTTGTCAAGTCTAAAAGATTGGTTGATTGATTGGTATTTGGTACTTTCAGCACTATTGTGCTATTTCGTGGCGGTCAGTTTTTATTGGTGGAGATAGCCGGAGTTCCAAGAGATAACCACTGACCTTCTACAAGAAATTTCTTTCTTTGCTGAACTTGAAGTGTCATACAAAAATAAAGTTTAATTTTTTCAACCTACCTGCTAGTGCAATAGGAATGGATCCAGCAATTATACACGAAACAGATCCAATAACAAAGTACACCAATAAAGGAATTCTTCTTCCAAATCTGTACAGGATTAATAAAAGATTGACAATTGTACAGTATTGGAACAAATATTATCAGTATTGTGTAAGGAATTTTCTGTACATATGTAATAAGAGGACTTTAAGGTTATTTCTACTATCAAAATTTTGGTTTTGTGTACTTTTTTATTTCATTTACCAGCTATTAGTATTATCCTTGCATATACAGTCAAACCTATAAATAAAGGTTATTCTTGGGCTCAGAGAAAACTGACATAATAAGAGAGGTGATATGTGAATTGAGATTCAAAATGCACTGGTATTACTACAGTTTGACAAGAGGAAGGTGATCTGACAAGACAGATTTTTGTATTCTTTACATTTTTTTTTTTACATTTTTTTCTCTATTCTTTATTTTTTTGGCCCTCTAGTCTGCACGATTTGCCAATTATTCTCTTATCTGTAAACACTATCCAGATCCCTCATGATACAACTTCAAGGTATTGATGTGGGAAATAAAAGAATGTGTATACAAAAGTGACTCTGAACACAGTATTGAAGGAATATTATGAATAATTTCTATTTACCTTTGGATCAGGTAAATAACCATGATGAAGGCTACCAGATCAACACATCCACTGATGAAAAAGGTTAAATAATGGTTCCCTGCCAGACCTGCTATCTTAAATGTCATCCCATAATATCCAACACACACAGAAAACCTGAAAAGTACAATAAATCTTATATCATTTGCATATCTATTAATACTTGAATGTGATTGGTCTGTTTCTTTCCTTGGTTGACACTTTGATACATTGTTAATTCAGAAATTATTACGAGGCTTTTATTAAGGCTAATAAAGCGACTGGGTGAGTATTGCAATAATAAGAACTCTCATTCTGAATTGGATACATATATCTGTATGCAGATTTTCCGGAAATTGCAATAATTAATCTCGCAGTTTTGTCCATTCTTCAAAAATCGCAATAATAAATGCATGCAATAATTTCTGTATTTATAGTACATGTTATATTGTAATGCTTATATCATTAAAGAAGAAAATGAAAATTGAACTTGACCTTCATTTAGTCACAGGAAACAACATATCTAAATTTGAAAAGATTTCGTCAAAGCGTTTTCATGTTAATGAATGGACACTGTTTGGCAAAAGCTTGTCGTACATCCCCAAATCAATAACCTTTTTCCTTTGAAAATACGGTTAAAAAGGAGAAATTGAATTATTGAATCGACACTTATAATGTTGACCTCTAGATGGATTATTTTTTGTAGTTGTTGGTTTGAAGAGTTGCTGTCTCATCAACTTATATCCCACATCTTATATTCCATTTTTTTATTCTGTATGCCTCTGAATATAAAATTTGTTTTCTTCAAATTTACTGCCGATTTTTAAATTTGAAAATTTGTCATCTAAAATAAAGATAATTTGTATCCAATTCAATGCAGTGATGTAATCCAGACCTGCCAACTATCCCGATTTATGGGAGATATCCCCCATAAGAGGTGTTGACTTGAATTTTGAAATTCTTTATGATATAAACTGAACACCTCAAAACAGGCATTCAAATGAGTTAAAAGGATATTTAAGCACATATATTCTCATTCAAATGATTTGTATCTAATTCAATGCAGTGATGTTATGATAATCTCTAAATAACTACCATAAATAAAACAAAATCAAGCTGTGTTTTCGTAGAATTGGTGTTCGCAGAAGATCATAAAACATGTACTGTCGCCCCAGTTGATTATCTTTAGCTTCGATCTGGATTTGGAGCTCATCCATTGTTCTAGCAGGGAAGGATAGATTGTTGAACTTGGTGATTCTTTTTACTACTTTTTGAGCTTGATCAATCTTATCTTTTATCATAAGCCATCTCAAAGTTTCTGGTACCAACCTAAAACAAGAGAATAAAAAAGTTAATATATGATCGAATACTGTTTTAAATTTGAGAATTCATTTTTTTTTTCTTTGGTTGTTTTGTGCTTGGTTAGTTTTTTGTTTGTTATGTTTTGTTTTTTTGTTTTTTTTTTTTTTACAAAGGTAATTATGATTTCTATTTATAATTCATTCATAAATCTACATTAATATAAACAAAATACTGAAAATTCAAAAAATATTGCGATGTCTTTATTAATGCAAAAAATGAGACAATATGATCAGGTTTGCAATAATAACAACTTACATTCATAATTTCAGTAGACTTTTGCTACATAAAATTTTTCCAAACACATTAAAAAGATTTTTGCATTTTTTCCAGCGTTGATTTGCAGTAGTAACCAAAACAAATGAAAAATTTACATTTTTGTTGAATGTTTTCTGCTTTGTATTGATCTGATGAGTTAAACCCTTTTCCAATGATTTTCATAGTTAGTTCTTATGTTGTACTGTTACACCACTGTCCCAGGTTAGGTTAAGGGTTGGCGCCTTCAAACATGTTTAACCTTGCAACATTCTGTATGTGCTTGACCCAAGTCAGCAGCCGGTAGTTCAGTGTTTGTCGTTGGTTCATGTCTGTCATATTTGTTTTTTGTAAATTGTTTTGTTATAAATTATGCCTTTAGTTTTCTCAATTGAACTGTTTCATATTATTCACATCCAGGCCTTTTATAGCCATTTATATAGCATGGGTTTTTCTCATTTTTGAAGGCCATACAGTTACCTATAATTGCTTACATCCACTTCATTTGAACTTTGGTGGAAAGCTGTCTCATAGGCAATCATACCACATCTCCTTATTTTAAAATGTGACTTACCAGATATAGGTAAGCGCCAAGGCACTAGGAACAGATATTGCTAGTTGTATATTTCTCCAGTCCTGTAGTAGATAAGCTATACCCGCCATCATGATGACAGTCACACCCCAGAAACATTCCAACACAGCTCCTGCAGTCCCTCTATACTGGGGGAGGAACAACTCCATCACCATTACATATGTCGTGGTTTGTAGACCCTGTTATAAGTAAATGATTTATTGATAGGGAAAAGAGATCAGTGTTCCAGCTAGGATTTCAAAAGGGCAGGGAGCCAATCATGAAAAGGGCACTTTAGCACGATGATTAATATTTCAAATAGGGCATGTCAAACATTGTCTTATGTTAACTGCAGGGGTTTCAGCTAGGAGTTTTGAGGGGGTTTAGTAACTTTTATGCTAGATGAAAATCAACCTTATTTTGGGTAACAGTATTTAAAGGACCATGCAAGGACATATATTACGCAGCGGCATTTTGTAGAATTATTTTTATTTCATTAGTGAAATGAATTGTGCATGTCAGTTAAAATACTACACATCTGCAATACAGTCAGGAACAATACCTTACATTTTCTCCAGGGGCCAACCTGGATCCCAAAACTTTTTTCCAAGGGCCCAGTAGAAATTTTAAGGCCCTTCCAGGGTATTTTTACTACAGGTACATACTTATTAATAGTCCATATGTAGCCCAATGTTTCTGATTATATTAGAAATAATAAATGAATTATAATAAACCACATTGAGTTTTTCAGAATTAAAATCCATTTAACCATGTCTTTTCAGACTGTTCAACTTATATTTGTAATATTATATATAAAAAATATATAAAAAAATCCCCCCCCCTTTTTTCCATTTTACACACCCCTAGATGTAGAGTATTAAAGTATTATCAGTTTCACCCCAAGAAAGTATTCATTTTTAATGAAATTATCTTAGCAGTTAATCAAAATGAAAATCTTACTGTCTATAAATAACAATGAAATGTAACTGTTTCTTGTTAAAGGGGTTTTCCGAATTTTCCCGCCAAAAAAGCACATGGCTTTCAACAAATGTAAACAAAGCAGTCAATTTGTGATCATGGATTACAGCTATAATTAATTTAATTAAGATATAGATATTCAATGAAAGGTACAGTCAAGCATTGTTTTTACTTTCTTCTGGATTAAAACTAGTTTAAAAGATAAATTTAATAAAAAAAAAAATCTTTAACATAACAACAGACGATCTACAGATACATCAAACGCAACTTGTCATCTTTTGAGAAATATTGAAATTGAAATGCTGACTGACCGAATTTAATGAAAAAATTATTACAATGGTAAATTATGAAGTTTAATTAACGGATTACTGACCCATTCGATGTCGATAAGCGGATTATCTGTAATCACAACTCAGGGCAGCAAAGTCTCACGCATTTAGCGTGAGACTCACGCATTTTCATGCTTATTTGGAGGCATTTTCCTTTGATCTATTGTTTTTTCTCTTTGATCTTTACGATTTTGGCCAAATCTCACACATTTGCATTATTAAAAGTTGGCAGAACTGACAACTTATTACACCTGCTGTAAATGTTAATTAGCTAAGGGTCATAAACTTGTCATAAATATGAAGACAGGTAGAATAATTGTATTTTCATCAAAATATTATGGCAATAAAGGCATGGACTTACGAAAAGGGGCAGGGCGTCTTAAAAAGGACACAGGGCGTCAGAAAAAGGGCACAGGGCAGCACTCGGGAAAGGGCGGGCGGACCACCCTGTGAAAACAACCTAGCTGGAACACTGGAGATGATAGGTATACAATGCAAGTGGCAATGAGACAATAATCCAAGAACACAAAAAACAAAAGAGTATGACATTAATACATAAATGACATATCAAAATTGTTCAGCATTTTTTTCCCTTTTTCAGCATCTTTTTATTGCAGTCCAAATTTTTATGATTATAAAATATATTTAATGAATGCATAAAATCTGAATATTTACAAGACTTGAAATAAACATATTTTCATTTAAAGAATTTTACTTGAATTAAAGTAACATTTTCTTGATACAAAAATGTGGATTTTTTGTCATCAAATTGAAAACCATGTACATATTTTAGTCCTTTATAATTACAATAGCTATGTCAGACTGCAACTTCAAATACACTATAAATAAATGGAAATTTTCACATATTTTTTTTTTACTCTCAAAATGTTCAACTTCTTTTAAGCTTTTATGACCCCTTCTCTAGGCCTGTGTATTACGAAAATTTCAAAGTGCAAAAGTACTGACTAAAATAGACGTGCCATTTTGTACATATACCAAATGGAAACTGTGGATTTTGTGGCTCCTCAAGCCAAGATTCTTACAGAAAATCCCCCGACTTTAATACATAGATTTTCATTATAAAGTTTGAAACAAAGATAACTCATTTTGTTTGTTCATGTTATTCTAGCCTATATTGTTTACAAAATTCCCTAAACAACCTTTACGATAAAAAAATAAAATGCTTCGCTGAGCGCAGCCAGATACGACCGCAGAGGTCTAACCCTGAACAGTTGGGGCAAGTTTGGACACAATATTCAAGCTTGATACTGTCTGAATTTGGATTGTGATCAAATTTTTGACATAATATAGGTTTCTGACACAAAATAAATGTGGTCAAAGATCTTAAAAATTTGAAATGGGACATTTAATTTTCCTAGAATGGTCTGATATAAAAAATCAAACAACATGGTTAGATTCAGCATATAAAAAACACCAAAAATTTAATTTTAGTTGAAATCAAACAAAGTTTAATTTTAGACCCTTCAAACCTTAATATGGACTAATTTGAAAACAGGGCCCAAAATAAAAAAAATCTAAATGCACAATAATTCAGTTTTTGATGAAATCAAACAAAGTTTAATTTTGGACCCTTTTGACCTCAATGTAGACCAATTTAAAAATGGGGCCCAATATCCAAAAAGTAATACAAGGTTAGAACCCCCAAAATTAAAGACTTTAAATTAATCCCATTGAAAATGGTTAAAAGATTTGTATTTATTTTCAATTGAAGATTTCTTGCTATTGCGCAATACTGTGCAGTTTAAGATTTCTTGCTATTGTGCAATACTGTCTGAAAACTAGAAAAATGCTTGTTTTTGGCCCCTTTTTTGCCCCTAATTCCTGAATCGTTGGGGCAATTACCCCCAAACTCAATCCCAGCCTTCCCTTTGTGATATGGAATCTTGTGGTACAATTTCTGAGATATCTAATACACTAACACACAAGTTATTGTCCGGAAACTACAAAAATGCTTGTTTTTGGCCCCTTTTTGGCCCTAAATTCTAAAACTGTTGGTACCATAACCCCCAAACTCAATCCCGACCTTTCTTTTGTGGTATTGAACCTTCTGGTAAAATTTCTCAGAGATCCATTCACTTCAACTAAAGTTATTGTCCGGAAACCAATGTGTCTTTGGATGACGCCGATGACGACACCATAGCATTATGTATAAAAACCTTGTGCTGAGTCACAAAAGTCGAGCGCAACCTAGATGGTGTACTTGAATGGGTCCATATTTGTACTTGTTTAAGCTAATAACTTCATAAAACTTGTTTTAGGAAAATCATTGCTGGCACTGCATGAAGTAATCCACTATCTGTTAAGTACATAATTGTCAAATATAATAGTACTGTAAAAGAGGAAAGGCTGTGGATTGTCTATAAAATTTCCATATCTTTAGCATTGAAACAACGAAAGGGTACATAATCCTTAATATATTCTGTTGTTCACTCAACAATGTCAATAATATGTGGAAACATTCTACCATGTTTTGATCAAAACTGCTTCCTTAACTCCACATCGACCCAACTATTTGAGTCAATAGTAATTATACATTTGATGTAAACTTTCTAAGGTAAACATTACCTGAATAAAAATTCCCTGTAGGAACCTCAGACCAACAAACAAATAGTAGGACTTGACTAAAGCTGTCAGCACACCAATAGCGACTGGTGTAAACAGAGTAACCAGCATAATTTTCTTCCGTCCAAACTTGTCGGCAAGGTAACCAAAGATTAACCCACCAACCATCACGCCAATAAAATAAATTGTTGTTGCCAGCCGTGACAAGTAGGCGTTACTACAAACAAGGTCCCACTGAAATTCAATAAAACATATAATTATTTTAAATATTAGTACATGAACTATACAAATTCTTGCTGATACTAAATAAAAGGCACAGTGTAAAGTTAAAAATTTTAATGCAGTGAGTCTGTTGTACATGTTGTAGTGATATTTGTGGCATTTTTTTTTAGATTACTTACTTTTTTTTTATATTACTTATATGAATGTTAGCAATAAATACATAATTTCCAAAGTCGGAAAACCATCTGTTTGTAGATCAATGTTATTTGTTCAAATAAAGGATATCAGTAAAATAGTAAATATTTGTTTGCAGTAAGTCAGTAAAACTAAGACTGAAGCAGCTAAGTTCTGATCCAAATGCAATATTTTTGGCACAAGGTCAGTAAATCTTTTTTGACTTTTTCAGACCCTTTGTTCTGTTTTTTTAGCTGCTGTTTATTTCAAACTATTCAAAACAAGCATTCTGTGAGTATTGCACGGCAATACAAAGTCCCCTACCGGTTAAAAATTCATTGTATTGGAACAAAATTCTAACTTGATCTATAACTTGTCATGGTGTAAACTATAAAACAAATATCAAGTCAATATCTTCAAGCATGATGAAAAAAGGTGTTGAAAACTGATTATTTAAGTGAATTTTCTAAGTCCAAGGACCATAACTCTGCACAAAATCATCAGACCGGAACAAAATTCGAACTCGATCTGTAACTTGTCATGGTTAAACTATATACCAATTATCAAATCAATATCTTCAAGAATGACCAAAAAAAAGTGCGGAAAACTGATTATTTTAGTAAATTTTCTAAGTCAAAGTACCATTACTCTGCACAAAATCATAAGACCGGAACAAAATTCGAACTTGATCTTAACTTGTCATGATAAGACAATGCACCAAATATCAAATCAATATCTTCAAGCATGAAGAAAAAAGCTGATTTGCCGGACTGACGGATGGACAGATAGACAGACAGACAGACCGATGGAGTGCAAACCTAAAGTCCCCTCGACTTCGTCGGTAGGGGACTAAAAAGACCAGGTGTGTATATGATTGTTGAGTATTTTATTTTCTGTTGATGGTTGGTGGTTGTCTCTGAAAACTCCAGCTTCCTCTAACAATTATATCTGGAATCCATGATACGGCCAAGTGTGTTGAAAGTGTAGTTAACCACCATTAATCAATCAATCAATGAGTATTTTAAACTTAAAGTTGTCCTATATGCTGAAAGAAAATTCTAGCAAAAACAAGTATTGGTTCACATATATTTTAGTCATTTCTATTTTTACCTCTGATGCAATAGATGATTCTTTGCCAACATATTTCCATTTTCCATTAGGAGAAGAATCACAGTTGAATATTTCACTTTGGTTGGTGCTATCACTAAAAAAGTACTTGGTACTGCATTTACCATATTCAGTTTTCTCCTTTTTCCATAAACTATTATCAGTTGTTGACGAAAAATTTAGCATATATGTAGGATCCTCATAGCTAGCATTATAACACTCATACTGAGGTGGACGTCCAATGAAAGCCATGACAATATGGTTGAAGACAACAGGGAAGTAGTTTAAAGCTAGAAGCAGGAATATACAGATTTGGTACTTGCCAGGACTGCCAAGTTCTTGGAGCAAGGTTTCTAACTTGATCTTCATGATTAATCAGTGTTGTGTTGGTCTTACACGTTTACTGAAAGTAGAAGTAATGCTTGTTTAACAAGATTATTGTTACAAGTTTTGATACAAAATTACTGGGTAAGTTAACTTACTAACCTTTTAAAAAAACTTTAGAACTATACAAAATAATGAGATGAGGTCTGATTGCCAATTCCAATGCGACAACTATCTGTCGTAGACTAAAAGACCAGGTAAACAATTACAGGTCATTGGACAGCCTTCAATAATGAGCAAAACCCATATCAAATTGTGATCTATAGGACAAAACGTGACATAATTCTAAAGAGAAAATCATTGGCCTGAACTAAGCTTTAACAGTAAACAAAAATTGATTATGGAAGACAGGACAGAACATCAAATCTATCAACAATGATCAACTAGATTTGGTATGACATTCATGAAAAAAATTTCAGGAAGAAATTAACATATTTTGTTGCTATTCAATAAATAATTTACTCAAACTGAAAGGTTTTTTGGGGTAACATTAACAGATTCTTGAAATGCAAAAAAAACAAGACTGAATAGATAAATTATTAATTAAATACATACTAACATTTGGTTGAGAACAGAAACAAATATTTCAGGAATTTTTCCATTTGTAAAGGGGCATATCTCTAGAACGGTAAAAGTGATGCTACCAAAATTCAAACTTGATCTGTGTTTTGTGGTAATAAGCATTGTGTATAAGTTTCATAACATTTGGTTGAGGCAAACTAAAGTGAGAGAACGAAAACCAAAAATTCAGCAATTTTTCCATTTGTAAAGGGGCATAACTCTAGAATGGTAAAAGTGACGCCACCAAAATTGAAACTTGATCTGTGTTTTGTAGTAATAAGCAATTTGTATAAGTTTCATAACATTTGGTTGAGGCAAACTAAAGTAAGAGAACGGAAACCAATTATGGGATGTACGTATGTACAGACGGACAAGGGTAAATCTTAATGCCCCCTCCGCTACAGAGGGGCATACAAAGCATGTGGTACCCTATATTATAACACAGGGATCATTAAAGAACAAACTTCTTGATAAAGTTTGTGGAAAGCATACCAAGATGTTATAATTCTTTCCCTGGCTATACCTAACTCACATAATACATTTGCAATAGTTTGCATATTTGTTTTCAAAATTTCACTTCTTTTTAGAGGGGTTACAGTTAAAATAAAACATGTTTTTCTTACCTTAACAAAATGATGTAATAACTTCTATTTCATTTGGTCTCTGGTGGAGAGTTGTCTCATTGGCATTCATACCACATTTCTTATTTTTATCAACAGTCATTCAAAACAAATCCATTAAAAAAGTAATCTCCTTATGTTTTTTGTTATGTTAATTCTATTTATATGTAAAATTGACCCATATTATCATGATTATATATACTATACATTGTAAATGTTGTATTTAAAATATCACTGGTATTTTTATCTAATGACAAGTTATGCATTTCATTCAATGTCATTTAAATTTTAATAACCTAGGTATTGGCATTCGACCAAACACATTATAACTTATAAATTCAGTATGGTTTTCCCTTTTCAAAAAGAATTGTACTAAATTACAGAGACTAACATTTATTTGTAGAAAAAAACATATACATATCAATATTCCAGATGTCATCCAGATCTATGATTGGACTTTTCAATTTAAAGATTAGTTTCCTGACATGGAGGTCCAATCTTCTTCTATGAACAATGATCAAGAAAAAAATTGATTGATTGATTGGTTGATGTTTTCATGCCACTTTCAGCACTAATAGATATATATTTCATGGCAGTCAGTTTTTATAAGTGGAGGAAGCTGGAGTGCCTGGAGAGAACCACAGACCTCCGACAGAAAAACTGACAATCCTAGTCAATTAAGATTGGAGTCAAATGCACCTGCTACATGCAGGGTTTGAACTCACAACCTCAGTGTTGACAACTAGTGAAACAATAGTTGGACTTCTTAGAACATTTGACCACCGAATCCCCAAGAAAAAAAATAAAAAATGCCATCTTCTGTTCTCGCTCTTATCACATTATAAGTAGTTGTCAGTCCTGTAAAACTTGACAATTGATTGTCCATAGTATCTGACATCTTGTTTTAACTTACTAATTTATTGGATTCATACTAAAAATATATTAAATTTTAATAATTCAACTGCAAATTGCATCATATACATTTGTACTTAAAGTTTTGTTGATTATATTCATAATTATTAGGAATGTCAACTCGGTGAAGATTTACTAATCGAGTCTTCGTTGGATTTACCGAGCAATACTCGAGTACTCGCTCGGAAAAACATCTACAAAATGGAAACACAAAATTACACCCATTTTACGTATTGTGGGACGTTGTCTTATGGACGTAAACCCTCAATTTTATTACCCAGGACTAGATAATAGTCCTAGGACGTTTATACCATATAGTTATGTAAGCTGGCAATGATCTAATCAATTAATTAATATACATCTATAGAAAAAAAGATTACTCAAACAATAGTAATTGGGAATCCTAAAAAAACACATTTAATGATCAGCAAAGGGTGATGATTAGAACTTACGGATGCCTTAAACCATTTTCTGAGGGTCGATACAGGGTGCAACAAAATTGTTCTTATTAAGTAATATTATCTTGTCAGCTTTTTCTGTGACAGAGTTGATTCTCAACTTTGTTACGTAATTAAAAGTCCTGCTGATGAAACTATTTGCTCTGACGGTACAGAGGTAGTTTAATGTCACTCAGACACGCTACGCTAAAAGTGTAAGTCTTGGAAAGGTGCTCTTGTTCATAGTCCACCTATGTTTGGAGGAATTTTAAATGACAATTAAACGCAAACATTCGAAACGTAATTTTGATTAATTATGATTAATATTTAACTTCCCGGGAGGTGCTCTTAATAAAAATATTATTTCTTTAAGAAGGCAACAACATTCTTACAGGAAACCGATTAGTCGAGTACTCGAGTACTCGTTGACATCCCTAATAATTATATATGATTGTCAAAATTTAATTGTGTCAGTTATTAAAAATCAATGTAATATATTACTTTGATCTTCATGGGCCCTTTAATTGGAATAAAAATATGTTATCTTATACTGTAAGTTCAGAAATTATTCTGAAATATTTCGATGGAATACATGTCGCAAAAATGAAAACTCAGGCATTTTAGATTTTGATAGCATTATATATATGCAGCATTTCCTAAAATCACAATAATCAATCTCGCATTTGTGTCCATTTTCAACAATCCCAATAACGAATAATAAATGCAAGCAATAATTTCTAATATTTCATTAATATTAAGATAAGTATGTGACACCCTAGAGTAGGAAATTTCCCCCTGAGGGATATATCCCTTTTTGGAGATTCAAAAAGATAACACATATAAATGGAGTTGTCACTTACCTTACTTTTTTAACATGTATGTATATACATGTATTCTAAAACTACTTATTTCTAGCTAGTCACTGAAATACTAGAATAAAGACTGGGCTAACAACTTGAATGTCTAATGATTTTAATTACAGATATGCCATTATATTAAAAGACTCAATAAAGAACCGGAAATCTAAAGGTCAATATCTAACAAATATTACAAGATAGCATTCTGTTGTGAAAAGAATAAACGGTAAAATCAATGAACAAATCGATATACTAACGATTCAATTCAGTTTAATGGAAAGTTATAAATAAAGAGTTCCAATAATAACCTGTTGTTCTGTGATGTATTTCATTCTAACTCTCCTTAAAAGAGATAAAACTGCAAGAAGGTGTGAATCTAAGCTAGATGGATACCCAGGTTGGGTTTTTCGGTATGGATTTTCATTGGTGCTTTTTTTAATTCTTATTAAAAATGTATTCTATTTCAGTTCTATGACTGCTGTAGTGGAAAATCTAGGAATTTCAAAATGGGAAGCCTGGAGGGCCCCATCAAAAAAGAAGGAGTTGGAAGGGAGCATCATGGGAAAAATGTACTAAAAATCTTAAATTTTTTACCATAAGACCACCTCCTGAATCTGTTCCTGTGCAGAATATTGTTTTCCATTGTCAGACTTTATTTTTTCCATCCCATTACTTTTTTATTTTATGGTCATTTTCTATTATCCCATTATATCAAGTTCATTTTCTTGATAAATCCTTTTTGTTCTGCTGGGGCATATGAAAAATTGATTGATTGGTGTTTGCCACTTTCAGCACTATTGGCTATTGTGCCTGGAGAGAACCTAGACCCTTTGACAGGAAAACTGACAATCCTAGTCACAATCTAATGAATATATAAAGTAAACCAAGGTTATTTGTTTCCAAAATCAATATTCTTACAAATAAAACTGTCATTTAAAATTCAAATAAGGATGCTTGAAATCATTAACAATGCATTTACCTTGAATCAAATGTAGCAGTATTTGTACAATCTCTTCTCTAAAACAGATCCAAATGCATGATGCATATCATGTTAATATATATATGATAAAAACATGACATTCAATTTATTGTTTATGTCAACACTGAGTGGCAAATATGTAAACATGTTGATACATGCAGGTTCATTGACCTTAAACAAAATTCTCTGCAGCTATTCCTGTTGAAAATTTCCCTAAATTATCTAATGTTTTGATTACTTCACAACTTTTTCTATTTACAACAATATTCTAAACTTATTTTTCTAAGTAAGATTTTTCTATTGATCCCAAACTACCTGTTTCCCAACTTTGTTAGTTGGAAAAGGACCTTTCTGAACAATAATTTGTGGATGCTCCTTTGCTCTTTGTTTACCCTTTTTCTTTTACCTTATTTGGAACTGGGTGTGGCATGTACAAATATGTAACATATGTTGTGGTTTATTTTATATTTTTCTGGGGGGGGGAGCAAGGTTTTCTTGTTCCCAAAATACTGGTACGTCTTCTGTGTTCTATGTTTCTAAAATACCAAAGCAGACTTCAAATTACCTAAGCAAATCCTTGTTTTGAGTTTTCAGTCACTTATAAAAAGGTTTTCATGCTAACGAAAGAACAATTTTTGGCTGATTTTAAGAAAAGAATGCTACAATTTTGTCAAGATACTGCCCCTAAAAATTATTACAGAAAATAATCTTTTTAATTATTGCTTCTTGTGTCATTGAATGAGCTTAAACCTTAAAAAAAAACTGTTTCTAGATTATATCTCTTTGGATGCAACAGCACATATCCTCTGTCCCTATGTTTTTTGTGAATACATGATGAGAATATAAAAATATTCTATTTCATATGGCATCATATGGAAGAGGGTTTGGATGAGGTTAAAAGAATAGAGAATATTATGGGCTTGTGCAGAATAAAAAGCAAACGATAAAGAATAGAGAAAAATAGGTTTTAAAATTAAAGAATAGGAAATAACAGGGTGCTGAAATATAAAGAATAGAGAAAAATGGCCAAAATAAATATAGACAACAGAAAAATGGTCTAAAATTAAAGAATAAAGAAACAATTCCTATTTCAATGAGTTGTATGTTTAATTTACCTGTAAGTAACCTGTCTCCTGCTATCCAGTTAAATAATACAATGTTGTAAAACTGCTTCAAATTGATTCAATAGTGTAATTATGTCTCTGCATAAAATCAATGCTATTTCATGACATTTAATGTATATAAATGGTTTTCCAATTTTCGATCAATTATGATTGATTTTTATCTTTTCTTTAAAAGATATTCACCATGTTCACTATTACCATTAGGGGTAAATTGATTGATTGGTGTTTTAACGCCACTTTCAACACTGTTGTGCTATTTCGTGGCAGTCAGTTTATATTGGTGGAGGAAGCAAGAGTGCCCGGAGAGAACCATCGACCTATGGTAGGAAAACCAAAAATCCTAGTCAATTAAGATTGAAGTCGAGTGCACCTGCCAAGTGCGGGATTCAAACTCACAACCTCAGTGTTGACTGGCTAGTGATACAGTAGTTTGACTACTTAGACCACTCAACCACCAAGAACCCTGGGATAGATTGAATAAAAGTCACTACTAATGACTAAGTGGGCACTTCACTGCCAGGCAAGGCACATTAGATTTAGGGATTAAACCGGACATGACATTTGCACAACTTTAACATATATAGATCTACCTGTATATTTACCCTGCTAGTAAATACAACTCACTGCTAAGTCGTATTATATATTTTATACTTAGCAAATATCCATTCTATTTGTTGGTGTCATTTGGACCATAAGTACGTTTATGATGGAACCAGAACTATCACTATCACTAAAAAGTAAAGGGAAGATGTTGTGCAACATTCTACCAAAGTTATATCTAGGACTTCTGCTATATAAAGCCATCTGACGAGTACCCTTAGCAGGATTGAAACAGTGTGGAAATGTCATATTTACCCGTAAATTACTATTTCTAAATCTGCGCAAATGTAACTTTTTTTGTTTCGCGCAAATGTAATGCAAATCTGTGCATATCTAATGCAGCGGCAAGGCACTTTTTAGAAAAAGCAAAGTCCCAGTACACTATATATGATGTCACATTTAAAAGTGGCCACTACTTTCATAGGCTGACAGTGTTTGTTTTTTTTCTCAACCTATTTGAAGAGAAATTGAAACGTTCAAAAAATCTCATGCCAACTTTTCCAAATATGGGGGATACCAAACATGATGATGTTGAGCTGACTCTTGAAATCCTTTGAAATCCTCCTTATTATAAACTGTATAAGGATTTAAAAGGAATTGTAATACCTCAAAATAAGCACGAGTCAAAATGGCATTAAAGCAAACATACAGGTAAATATTTTTAAATTTAGATGCTTGTTTTTGAAAAAGCTTCTGTAAAATTGAGAATGGGAATATGTCAAAGAGACAACAACCAGACCAAAGAGCAGACAACAGCCGAAGGCCATCAATGGGTCTTCAACGCAGCGAGAAAATCCCGCACTCGGAGGTGGTCCTCAGCTGGCCCCTAAATAAAATTATGTACTAGTTCAGTAAAAATGGACGTCACACTAAATGACTAAACTCCAAAACATATAAATGAACTAAAATTAAAAAAACATACAAGACTAACAAAGGCCAGAGGCTCCTGACTTGGGACAGGTGCAAAAATGTGGCAGGGTTAAACATGTTTTGTGAGATCTCAACCCTCCCCCTATACCTCTAGCCAATGTAGAATAAAGAAACACGTAGCAATTAACGCACAGTAAAAATTCAGTTTAAAAGAAGTCCGAGTCCGATAACAGAATAGGTAACAAAAGAAACTAAGCAAAATGACAATGATACATAAATGAACAAAGGAATACTAGCAGTTACTGACTTGCCAGCTCCAGACCTCAATTAAACTGATTGAAAGATTATGTCTTCATCATATGAAAATCAAGTACAATCCCTCCGGTTAGGGGTTTAGTATCATACCATCATAAAATATATGAGAAGAACATAACCCGTATCATGCCAACAACTGGTTTTAGAATAAATGTGTTTATTTCCGATGCAAAGACCCTATGAGTGAATCAATATTGATACCAAAATATGCAATCCTTAATGACTTGACAACAGTATAGTAACTTATTATAATATCCTTTCCGAATAAGTCTGTTTAAAGGTTTGGTTATCTTTTGAGGTGAATGCCGACATTATTGTGCTTTGTAAAGAATATTACAATAAGATATTGGATGTGAAATACCTGAGCGTATAAGGTGTCTGCATGTTGATTTATATTTACAAATTATGTCCTTGTACCAATGATAAAATTTAGTAAATGTTTTGACTTGTTTGTGATATTGAAAACCCTGGTGTAATAATTTATCAGTAATACAGAGATTTCTTTCGTTGAAATCAAATACGTTGTTACATCATGTACAAACACGAGCGAATCGAACAAGTTGAGATATGTAAACACCATAAGATGGCGACAAGGGAACGTCACCATCTAAAAATGGATAAATAACAATAGGAAATGAAGAATCATCACTTTTATCATAAATTTTGGTATTAAGCTTCCTGTTAAAGATAAAGATATCAAGATCCAGGAAAGGGCAGTTTTCATTGTTAGTATTAGCTTTATTTAAAGTCAGTTCGGCAGGATAAATCTCTTTCGTGTACATACTGAAGTCGTCATTATTGAGAGCCAATATATCATCTAAATATCTAAAAGTGTTATTAAATTTTTGAATCAGATGTTGTTTCAATGGGTCTTTGCTGATTTTAGTCATAAATTGTAACTCATGACAATACAGAAACAGGTCCGCAATAAGCAGTCAGGGGTCTAACTTAAATAAGTTATTAGAGAATAAATGTGGATAGTGGACACAGATGATGCCCCCGCTTGCATATCATATAGTTATAAAGGGACATAACTGAAGAACAGTAAAAGTGACGCTACCCAAATTTGAACTTGATCTGAGTTTTGTGGTAATAAGCATTGTGTGTAAGTCTCATAACATTTGGTTGAGGCTAACTTAAGTAGAGAACAGAAACTAAAAATTCAGCAATTTTTCTATTTGTATAAACACGCATAACTCTAGAACGGTTGTGTATAAGTTTTATAACATTTGGTTAAGACAAACTAAAGTTAGAGAACGGAAACGAAAAATTCAGCAATTTTTATGTTTATTAAGGGACATAACTCAAGAATGGTAAAAGTATCGCCACCAAATTTTGTACTTAATCTGTATTATGTAGTAATAAGCATTGTGTATAAGTTTCATAACATTTGGTTGAGGCAAACTAAAGTTAGAAAACGGAAACAAAAAATTTGTACTTGATCTTAGTTTTGTGGTAATGAATATTGTGTATAGGTTTCATAATGTTTGGTTGGGGCAAACTTAAGTTACAGAATGGAAACTAAAAATTTCCAATCTTTCGATTTATAAAGGGGCATAACTCAATAATGGTTAAAGTGACACTACCCAAATTCAACTTGATCTGTGTTTTAACAGTGGAAGTCAAAATTAAACATTGCATTGTATAAAGCATTGATTGTAGTTGATTCAACTATAATCATGGACAAAGGAAGATAACTCCAATTTTAATAAAATGCTTGGCTGGGCGCAGCTTGATACGACCGCAGAGGTCGAACCCTGCACAGTTGGGGCAAGTATGGACACAACATTCAAGCTTGATACAGCTCTGAATTTGGATTGTGATTAAATATTTGACACAGCATAGGTTTCTGACACAGAAAGAATGTGGTCTAAGAATTTCAATTTTTTTAATTTACCTATTATGGTCCAATGTCCAAAATCAAAATACATGGTTAGATTCAGCATATCAAAGAACCCCATATATCCAATTTTTGTTGAAATCAAACAAAGTTTAATTTTGGATCCCAACTTGGACAAACTTGAAAACTGGTCCCATAATCAAAAATCTAAACACATGTTTAGATTCAGCATATCAAAGAACCCCAAGAATTCAATTTTTGTTAAAATCAAACTTAGTTTAATTTTGGACCCTTTGGACCTTAATGTAGACCAATTTAAAAAAACGGGACCCAAAATTAAAAATCTAAAAACACGGTTAGATTTGGCATATCAAAGAACCCCAATAATTCAATTTTTGATGAAATCAAACAAAGTTTAATTTTGGACCCTTTTGACCTCAATATGAACCAATTTGATAGCGGGCCCACAAATAAAAAATCTAAATACATGGTAAGATTCAGCATATCAAAGAACCCCATATATTCAATTTTTGTTGAAATCAAACAAAGTTCAATTTTGAACCCCAATTTGGACCAACTTGAAAACTGGGCCAAAAATCTAAAATCTAAATACATGTTTAGATTCAGCATATCAAAGATACCCATATATTCATTTTTTGTTGAAATCAAACAAAGTTTAATTTTGGACCCCAACTTGGACAAACTTGAAAACTGGGCACATTATCAAAAATCTAAACACATGTTTAGATTCAGCATATCATAGTACCCCAAGAATTCAATTTTTGTTAAAATCAAACTAAGTTTAATTTTGGACCCTTTGGACCTTAATGTAGACCAATTTAAAAAAACGGGACCCAATATTAAAAATCTAAATACACGGTTAGATTTGGCATATCAAAGAACCCCAATAATTCAATTTTTGATGAAATAAAACAAAGTTTAATTTTGGACCCTTTTGACCTCAATATGAACCAATTTGATAGCGGGGTCCACAAATAAAAAATCTAAATACATGGTTAGATTCAGCATATCAAAGAACCCCATATATTCAAATTTTGTTGAAATCAAACAAAGTTTAATTTTGGACCCCAATTTGGACCAACTTGAAAACTGGGCCAAAAATCAAAAATCTAAATACATGTTTAGATTCAGCATATCAAAGAACCCCATATATTCAATTTTTTGTTAAAATCAAACAAAGTTTAATTTTGGACCCTTTGGACCTTAATGTAGACCAATTTGAAAACTGGACCCAAAATTAAAAATCTAAATACACGGTTAGATTCGGCATAACAAATAAATAAATGTGGTCAAAGATTTTACAAATCTAATGCGCCATACTGTGCAATTAAAGATTACTTCTTGAAATTTTTCAATATTTGAAATTTGAAAAAAAAATAATATTTGAAGAATAATTCTTTTTAATTTCTGAAATCTGAAATGAGAAAAAATTGACCCCCCCCCCCCCCCCACAATTTCTTTTTACCCCCCCCCCCCTTTTTTCCCCCAAAAAATTCTTTCCCTCAAGATATGGTCATAATCTCAATTCGAATTTCCAATGGAATTTGCAACCATAATTACCCATTTAAATTTACCATAGTGCTAACTTAATCTATTTTATAATAGAATTTAAAATATAGTGTCAAATCTTTCATATGGATTTTTTGGTAAAAAAAAAAGATGCAACATTTGCAGATATTTTTACTGGTCTTCCTTTATAAATATAAATTTCTTTAAACATAATTTAAAAGTAGTGTAAGGGAAGTAACCAAAACGTTGTATTTGGATTACCTCCCTTAAACTGTTTTAAATTATCTTAATTGTTCATTAACCATTACTTTATACATAATTTAAAAGCAGTGTAAGGGAGATAATTTCAATGATGTATTTGATTTATCTCCCTAACACTGCTTTAAATTATGTTTTGTACTAAAGTATTTGTCTATTAACCAGGACAACCTTGTTTTTCCCCCTTTTTTGCCCCTAATTCTTAAACGGTTTGAGCCATAACCCCCCAAAGCAAATCCTAACCATCCCTTTGTGGTATGGAAACTTGTAGTATAATTTCAGAGAGATCCATACGCCGTTCCACAGTGATTGTCTGGAAACTAGAAAATGCTTATTTTTGGCCCCTAATTCCTTAACTGTTGGTACCATAACCCCCAAAATCAATCCCCACCTTCCTTTTGTGGTATTGAACCTTATGGTAAAATTTCACAGAGATCCATTCACTTAAACTAAAGTTAGAGTGCGAAAACTAATGCGTCTTCGGACGACGACGACGACGCCAGACCACGACGATGTCGACGACGCCAACGTCATACCAATATACGACCACAAAAATTTTTTTGCGGTCGTATAAAAATTACTTGATATTAAGAAGAAAATAAAAATTTTGCAATTTTTCCATTTATAAAGGGGCATAACAACAATTGAAGTGACACCACCAAAATTCAAACTTGATCTGTGTTTTGTGGTAATAAGCATTGTGTATAAGTTTCATAACATTTGGTTGAGGCAAACTAAAGTTAGAGAACGAAAACGAAAAAGTCAGCAATTTTTCCATTTGTAAAGGGGCATAACTCTAGAACGGTAAAAGTGACGCCACCAAAATTCAAACTTGATTTGTGTTTTGTGGTAATTAGCATTGTGTATAAGTTTCATAACATTTGGTTGAGGCAAACTAAAGTTAGAGAACGGAAACCAATTTTGGGACGTACGTACGTACGTACAGACGGACAAGGGTAAAACTTAATGCATAAAAATAACATACACTTGTTGTTGAGGGCTAAAATATCAAAAAATCTGTGATAACATATGTATGTTACATGTTTCAAAGGAGCATTATACATCCTTTATTTTGTTAAATTGTGTACTAGTTCTATTGATATTATAATTGTCTTTATGTACATGTATATTAAACTTTAGAAAGACATAACAGCCTGTAGTTTGCCAATCATGCATAACACACCCATGTTATTACAGAAAAAAATATGCCTGTAATAACTAAAGGGTGTTATTACAGCTTCTCTACATCTCTTCAAAGCCTTTTCTCCTACATATATCACAATGTATTTTAATTTATTGTAATAAATAATGATAAGAGCATGTAATGAGGTTCTGCGCAAGCTTCCTAGTCATTCCCAAGTGTCTCATGTAATAAGTTAAATGCCTGTAATAACTAATCCTTGTTATTACAGCTAAGTTATCACTTGAAAGCCTCGTCTCATTGATTTACCATGGTTGATCAAAAGTGTATTAATTGAATTGGAAAATTAGTTTTCAAGGTTATGTATTAAGTTACTGCGCAAGTTTCAAGAACTCCCAAGTGCCCACTGAAAATAAAAATTTTTATAGTACATTTAACTGATAACAAACATATGTTACTACAGATTAAGAGAAAGTATCCGTAATAACACATGTATGTTATTTTTCTCTAAAAACTTATTCAAGTTACACCCTTGACTGATAAGTGGTGCACATTTAGTCCCCATGGGAATTCCGATAACCTGACGATATACGAAATCTCCATAGCAAACAAAAATGTTATCTAGTAAAAATTCAACGGCAGTTATAGTATCAAAGCAGGTCCAATTGACATAGTTCTTTTGTTTGTTGTTACTAAAAAATGACCTAAAAGAGTTTGAACATATATACATATTCGCATTCCGAATTTTTAAATGCCCATTTAATAAGGTGTGTGAATTTTTTCTTAATCATTGTTAATAAGATTATGAGGCAACGTGGTATATAGGGTAGAAAAATCAAAACTTTGAACAGATTTGAAATCACCAATGTAAGCATGCAATTTATCAAGTACTTCCAACGAATTTTTGACACTCCAAAAGTAATTAATTCCACTATTTTCAAAGGCCTTATTTGAACAATTTATTTCCAGGTTTTTGATCCATGTCCAATATGTAACATTCAATTAAGGTTTAACAAAGTTATTGATGTCTAAAAAATTATATTCTCATACTGTATGTAAATGTTAACTGCATAAAATAGGTCCATCTAGCAGTATTAAAAATACTAATAAAATGCTCTGCAGGGCGCAGCTTGATATGACTGCAGAGGTCGAACCCTGAACAGTTGGGGCAAGTATGGACACAACATTCAAGCTTGATACAGCTCTGAATTTGGATTGTGATTAAATATTTGTCACAGCATAGGTTTCTGACACAAAATGAATGTGGTCTAAGAACTTAAAAATTTTAAATTGGACATTCACCTATTATGGTCAAATATCCAAAATCTAAATACATGGTTAGATTCAGCATATCAAAGAACCCCAAGAATTCAATTTTTGATGAAATCAAACAAAGTTTAATTTTGGACCCTTTTGACCTCAATGTGGACAAAGTTGATAACGGGGCCCAAAAATCAAAAATCTAAATACATGGTTAGATTCAGCATATCAAAGAACCCCATATATTCAATTTTTGTTGAAATCAAACAAAGTTTAATTTTGGACCCCGATTTGGACCAACTTGAAAACTGGGCCCATAATCATATATCTAAATACATTTTTAGATTCAGCATATCAAAGAACCCTAAAAATTCAATTTTTGTTAAAATCAAACTAAGTTTAATTTTGGACCCTTTGGACCTTAATGTAGACCAATTTGAAAACGGAACCAAAAATTAAGAATCTAAATACACGGTTAGATTCGGCATATCAAAGAACCCCAATAATTCAATTTTTGATGAAATCAAACAAAGTTAAATTTTGGACCCTTTGGATCCAATGTGGACCAATTTAAAAACGGGGCCCAAAATCCAAAAACTTAATACACGGTTAGATTCAGCATATTAAAGAACCCCAAGAATTCAAGAATAAAACCCCATTGAAATTGATCAAGAAATAAGCAATTTATACGAAGTATCTTCTTTAGCACAATACTGTGCAATTGAATATTTCTTGCTATTGCGCAATACTGTACAATTGACAATTTCTTGCTATTGCGCAATATTGTGCTATTGGATATTTCTTGCTATTGCGCAATACTGTGCAATTGAAGATTTCTTCCTATTGTGCAATACTGTCCAATTGAAGATTTCTTGCTATTGTGCAATGCAATTGAAAATTTCTTGCTATTGCACAATACTTATATATAATAATTTACACATCCTGTTTGGTGTGTATCTCCTACCATATCATTATTATTTGCTTTTAAATATAAATCAGAAATAACCAACTTAAAATGGAAAATTTTAAAAGAAAAAAAAATGAAAAAAAGAAAAAAAAAGAAAAAAAAAAAATTCCCCCTCCCCAAATTTTTTGAACCCCCTTATGATTCATCACCCCCAAACTCAATCCCAGCCTTCCCTTTGTCAGTTTGTGGTATGGTACCTTGCAGTACAATTTCAGAGAGATCCATACACTTGAACACAAGTTATTGTCTGGAAACTAGAAAAATGCTTATTTTTGGCCCCTTTTTGGCCCCGAAGTCCTAAACTTTTCGGGCAATTACCCCCAAACTCAATTCCAGCTTTCCCTTTGTGATATGGAACCTTGTAGTACAATATCAGAAAAATCCAAACACTTACACACAAGTTATTGTCATGAAACTAGAAAAATGCTTGTTTTTTGCCCCTTTTTTGGCCCCTAATTCCTAAAATTTTGAGACAATTTCCCCCAAAATCAATTACAGCCTTCCCTTTGTGATATGGAACCTTGTGGTACAATGTCAGAGAGATCCATACACTTACACACAAGTTATTGTCTGGAAGTTACAAAAATGCTTATTTTTGGCCCCTTTTTGGCCCCTAATTCCTTAACTGTTGGTACCATAACCCCCAAAATCAATCCCAACCTTCCTTTCGTGGTATTGAACCTTATGGTAAAATTTTATGGAGATCCATTCACTTAAACTAAAGTTAGAGTGCGAAAACCAATGTGTCTTCGGACGACGACAACGACGACGACGCCAACGTCATACCAATATACGACCAAAAAATTTTTAATTTTTGCGGTCGTATAAAAAATGAAAAAAAGTATTTTCACATTTTGCTTCAGTCATAGTTTCATAAAATTCTATGAAGGTTTGACACAGTTATCATGACTTTTAAACTCCAGACTGTATCTAAACATTTACTTACATCAATGTAAAAAAGTTTTGCTTCAACAGTGATTAATAGTGTAAAGTATAACCGAGAGCCATCTAACTTGCACTGGGATCCAAACAATGTCTGAGTGAGGTCATATTACTTCAAGAACTTTTCCGGGTATTTGAACTTAAATCCTCACTTCATACATTTTTGTAGACAGTATAACTAAGTGTGTCATAAAAATTTTACTATAATGAAATTATATGTGTATGGTAGTATACTGACCTTTGAAACTCAACAAAATGATGGACATGATAACTAATAAGGTTGGTAAAATAGACTGATCAACAGAAACTAAAAGTTGCAAAAGTCTTTAAGTCAAAAGAGACAAAATTGGGTTCAGACCACAGGGGCTTGTTTAATAGATGTTTTTGGTTTGGAAATATGTCCTGGAACACTAATGATTATAATTATCATCCTTCCCTACGCCCATATCACCCTTCTTCCTAATTTTTGTATCACGGCTTTGAGACGTGGGCAGAACTCGAAATAATCAGTGATGTCACAAAGTCTGAGGAGACATTATTAAAGTCATATGAAACAAGTTTCTTGTAATTTTAATGTTAGCGAAATTATTGAACCAATGCATGCATATATACTAAACTAAGTCCTGTATACATGTTTTTTATATTCATTACGAATCTATAACGTATTATTGACAAATAATATTTCATTCTGTGATTGTTGATCGCAAGCTAATTAAATTTCAAGTTTGTTGCCGAGGTTTAACGGATAATGACATTGATAAACAATCAACACAGAGCGTTTGGAGCTTCATGTACACTTGTTTCTATAGTAAAACTTAGCCATTCAAGTAAATAAAACTTAAATTCAACTTTTTTTTTAAATTTGAAGTCTCATATGAATTTAAGCTTATTTTTGTCAAGCCTTTATAACTGTCAAAGGGTGGGGGGAAAGATCTGAAAAAAAAGCAAGATAAAACGATTATTCGGTTTTCAGTGTGTAGATACAATAAACTATCAGCAGCTCAACACAATGTGAAGCTTTTTTGCTTCTTTGTTGTGCTCACTCGCCAAAAAGGTTCTCATTGTGGCTTAAGCTGACATTTAAGAATATCAATGTGCAGAAAACTTGAAAATCTATACAAATCTACTACAATGTAGGATATATTTATAATACTAAACCCCTGCATGAAAACATCAATGGTCAGACTGTGTATGTCATCTTCATATTGTTCATACACATAATTGTTATGCCTTTAACCCTCTTATGGGTGTAATTTGTGCTTAATAAAGTTATATATAAAATTCCCTGAACTTGAAATAGCCTTTGTATGCATAATTGACAATAAATCATGAATAATTAAGAAATTTTCAAATCATTTGTTGGAATGATAAGATTTGGTCGTATATTTGAATATTCGGGGAAATTGGAATAGATAACACGTATTGTCGTTATAAGCAAAGAAAAAGCAAAACGAAAGTGAAAGTAGACATGATTTGGGAGTGATGACTGATGTCGTCAATGTACATACAAGAGAATCTCATAACATAAAAGAAAACAAATATATAAATAAATTTACTCTTATGTCTATATGTTCAACTTTTCACTTACTTTATGGGTGATTTGTCAGTCTTACGATGACCTTGCTGGTCTTTCACAACCACGACTGAAACCACTGACAAACTTATCCTTTACAGCGCCATCTATGTTTTATCATGAGGAAGATAAAAATATGAAAATGGTGATTTGATGTGTTGTAAGGCAACAATTTCATACGATTAAACCAAATAGGTATTGAAGCTACTTGACACTGTATGGTAAGAATTTTAACCATTTTTATATTATTTTCATTATTTTGCAACTAGATCTGGTCATTACCGATATCAAGTAAAGTATCTAAAAAAATAACAAACTAGCTGCGAGCCGAAATGCGAAATTTGAATATTTGAAACGATTATATGCTAATAAAAAATTGTGTCACTACAATTTGTAGTGACACACTTTTAAGCTAAATCATAGAAGTTTTGAATAGATATGACAAATTATATCTCTTAAAAAATGCTTCCATTAATTTGAAATAAAAGATGGGTCATTGTGCGGTATGATTTGCTTGTAACCTAGCTGTTAAAGAAAGTAATTAGATTAAGCTGAGAAATCGCGATCGGTCTCTTTTACATGTAAAAGGCTTATTGGCAAATTTTCTTCTAATGTCATTTTATGAGGATTTATATCTCTTATAAAATACTTCCATAAATTTAAGAAGAAACAAAGAATGGGCCATTGTAAGCATTTGCTTGTAATCTGATAAAGAAAATAATTAGATTAAGACAAATTATTATATGAAATGTAATTAAAGTCTGCGTTTGCACTCCTTTAAGGCTTATTGGCAAATTTTCTTCTAATATCCAAAACATTTTCGATTTCGGCGTTTCCACAGATCTCTTTCTTTTTTCTTTTCTTTTCTTTTTTTTTTTTTTTTTCCCCTTTTTTCCTGTTTATTCGAATTACCATGGTGTAAGATAGATTGAGGTCTAAATCAAAAATGATAGAATTATTTTTTCAATACTTAGACAACATGTAGTTTATATCATGCTTTTATCAAAAATATCATAAAAACTATGGATCGCAGAGCTTTTTTTCTAGCTTCATGTTGTGTAAAATTTACAGATTTTATATAGATAATTCGTGAAAAAAGATAGAATTCAAAATAAGATATGAGAAGATAGCAATTCTAATGTGCATTCAATAGAAGAAAGAAGAACATTTTGGGACATGGAACTTGTTTTCTTGCTGCAAAACCAGAAAGGAATATTCACTGTACATTCCTTCATAAAATTATATTTTCTAAGTTATCTCCCCTTGAATGACTGAGTTGGAATTTAATAAACACAACAAACAAAAAAAAAAATGTCGTACTCATACGACAAACAAATTAGTGTATTGTATACGTCATAAAGGGAATAAGATTTAAGATAAAAAAAAATATGATAAATTTGTCAGTCTTTTTTGCTATTGATTTGGCAACATAGAACTAACACTTTATCTTACAAATCAGTTATACGCATGTGTAATGGAACGTCAACAAAATTGACTTCCTGTGTTCTAGAAACAGAATGTAAACACATTTTCGTCGTATTGTGTGTTAAAACTAGAATTGATTTATTTTTATTGAAATGAAAACCATTTAGTAAAGTAAAATGAGTTCCACAACGCAGACTCCAGAAGGAGCGGAAGGTGGATGTGATGTTCCGCCGAACAAATCTGAGACTCCAGAAAACGAAGACTCCACATTTTATGAATGTAACATTTGTCTTGACACGGCTAAAGATGCTGTTGTCAGCATGTGTGGTCATTTGTTTTGGTTAGTTTATTATTCAATTTTACATTGTAATAGGTTTCGAATAGTCAAACATATCTTATGTAGTCTAGAGATACATTTGGAGTTCGTAAATTATCCAGATCAGGGAGTGGGGATTATCAGCTTTCGTGACGTTTCAGCCATACAGCCACAGGTCATGTCAGCCAAAGTACCTGTTCAAATATAGTCGATTCAGCCACAGTATTTCATAATGTTCCCTTACCTAGTAGATATATAACCATGATAACCGCCCTCCATTAGCTACATGTACACCAGTCAGGAATCATGGTCTGTTCGCTCCCATTCAGTGATTCACGTTCACCCCCTTGCATGTTCCCACCCCACATGTTTGCACCCTGGGTCTGTTTTATTTGGTTTTTGTGTAGAATAGATATTTAATCGTGTTTAAGTTTGTGTATTTGCATGGTATAAATAATTTTTTTTCATTGTTTCAAAATAAAGTGACATTATAAAAACATAAACAGTAAACAGGTTTCCTTTTGTGTTTTATTAATTCTTTTGACGAAATTAATCATGATCATCTGGGACTGTTATACAATATATTGTGTCCCAGTGATAATCAAATCTTCATTGAGTTTACTCATACCAAACTAACTACATGCAGTTTTTACATCAAAGCTAGTTATAACAACAATCATGATTTTTAAACACAGAACAATAATACCAAATTTGGCTTTGTCAATACCAACTAACACTAATTATACATGTATATCATGTATATAATTAAAATAATTGATCATCAAATCACCAAAAAAATATTTTATTTAAAAATTCCCGAAATTTAATCATGAAAGTTTAAATATTTTGATAAATAAATAAAAACACTAATGATTCAAACAAATAAAAATGGGTGCGAACGAGCCCAGAGGTGGAACATGTGGGGTGCGAACGGACCCAATACCGCCAGTCAGCTACTGGGTTACTTCTATAATTAAGCTCAGTTGGTAGAGCAATGGCTTACTGTGCTAGGTGTTCTAGAGTTGAAACCCGGCTGGTACAGTTGTGAATTTTGGAAGTATTATCGTGCTCTCCAGTTACAAAATAGGCACCCAAAAGAATAACCAATGGTTAAAAGGAATAAATGTTCTTTCAGAGGAAGTGATGAAGATATTGATATTATACATGTTATAGTATAATGACTCTTGAGTTTGGGGGACTGTAGCCAGGGACTGCGCTGGGGTTTGACAATGTCACAAATTCGATTTTTATACGCCCGTTTACGGGACGTATTATGGTATACTGTTGACAGTCTGTCAAAAAAAGTTTTCTGACAATAACTGAAAAATGCTTTCAGCAGTTCTCATGAAACTTTGGTGAATTGTTTATATCTATTGATCATGTTGATGTAAGCTCCCTTTAGAATTTTATAAATTTTAGATTTTACATTTCTGAGTTATAGGGTTTTATTCATTAAAAAAGGGGGGATTTTCCAGTTTTTCAACAATAACTCAAAAATTTCATCAGTTCTCATGAAACTTTGGTGAATTATTTATAGCTATTGATGTAATCTCCCTATTGATTTTCATAAATTTCAAATATGACATTGAGAAGAAATTGAACTTTATTTGTTTATAGTCTGACAACAGATTTACTTAGTATTGCGCAACAGCTCAGTGTATTGCACAACAGCAAGAAATCTTTAATTGAATATAAATTCAATTCATATAACCAATTTCAAGTTCTTTGACTACATTTATTCAGAAACCTTTAATATGTCAAATATTTAATTACAATCCCAATTCAGACCTGTATCAAGCTTGAATATTGTGTCCATTTTTGCCCCAACTGTTCAGGGTTGAACCTCTGCGGGCGTATCCAGCTGCGCTTAGCGAAGCAGTTTATTTATTTCATCTGGCAACAAAATACGGCTGCTGGCGCCAACATTTTCCCATGCCAAAATTTTCAATTCTTGACACTCACTGTAATGGTAATCGTCATTTAAAATTGATAAAAGTAAAAAATAATTGTATGAAATTTTACCTGGCGACAAGTTTATGACTTTGTTTACGACACACAGCTAATCAACGGTTACAACAGGTGTCATAATCTGTTGTCACAGGTAATTCGCTTCCGATGAAAAAACATAATATAACAGAGCAATACATTACATGACAATTCATTACTTAAAGTTAAATGATGTACAGTGCATAAGAAATTTAAATCGAACATGGTTTCAATTTTGGTAGAAGAAATCAAGACTAAAGTTGGCTCCAAACTTTTCCAAACTGGCGACAAAATGTAGCAGCTGGCGATTTTTCTGGCTCCAACTTTTTGGAGCCAGAGTAGCCACTGGTAGCAGTGCTTCCCCTTACTTAGTAGATATATAACTGCCCTTCATTAGCTGCGCTAGTGGAGTACTCCTTTAGCTCAGTTGGTACATGTATCTTAAATTTTACTGGTACAGTGGAAGTTTACTTATAATTATTGTCACTCAGAAATTTAAAAAAAAATGAAAGAAATTTTATTTGGTCAGCAGTGTTCAATAGATACCATAGAATTTCACCATATCTCTACTTAAAAGATCCAATACATTTTCAGCTGGCCATGTCTACATCAGTGGTTAGAAACAAGACCTAACAGAAAGCTGTGTCCAGTTTGTAAAGCTGGTATAGATAAAGATAAAGTAATACCTATTTATGGAAGAGGGTCAACAGATAAAACTGACCCAAGGTAGGTTTAACAGTGAATTATAGTACAACTATGTACCTTGCGAAAAAGTTACTGTAAATTTTTGAAATCATATGATTGACTGCAGTTATGTTTGTTGGTGAATGCCAAATAAATGTAAAAATAATGTTATATCCAGTAATTCAGAAAAACAAAGATTTATATGAGATTATGGCAGAGTTCTTGAAATATTGTTTTCCCTGGTGGTCCTTGAAGAAAATCTGCTGGTCCTCACTAATATTTCTAATGCAAAATACCAAAAAATGTGTCGGTCATTGGCAAAATTTTGTTGGTCAAAACCTTCGGACCACGTCTTTTCCAGATCTCTGGTATGGTAATATAAATGTAAATTTAAGTACCAGTGGGTGTGAGGTATATATGTACATTTGTAAATGAGACCACAAACCAAAGAACCAATAAATACAAAAACTTCATGCTGCCTGTTAGTAGTTCAGTTATTAATATAACTACCATGACTACTGCTTCAATTCATCTTGAACAATGTATTTGTAGCAGAATTTAGTATATATTAATGTAAATGTATATTTCATTTGTAGTTTGATATGACGACTCATGTCACTTTTATCATATTTATAATTGTAGAGAAAAGTTACCACCAAGACCTCCAGGTCAAAGACCAGAACCAGAAAATAATGGAGGGGTGAGTTTGGACAAGTTATTCTTTAAACAAAACCATTTTTATACGACCACAAAAAAATTTTTGTGGTCGTATATATTGGTATGACGTTGGCGTCGTCGTCCGAAGACGCATTAGTTTTCGCACTCTAACTTTAGTTTAAGTGAATGGATCTCTATGAAATTTTACCATAAGGTTCAAAACCACAAAAGGAAGGTGGGGATTGATTTTGGGGGTTATGGTACCAACAGTTAAGGAATTAGGGGCCAAAAAGGGGCCAAAAATAAGCATTTTCTAGTTTCCAGACAATAACTGTGGAACAGTGTCTGGATCTCTCTGAAATTATACTACAAGTTTCCATACCACAAAGGGATGGTTAGGATTTGCTTTGGGGGGTTATTGCTCAAACCGTTTAAGAATTAGGGGCAAAAAAGGGGGAAAAACAAGGTTGTCCTCATTAATGGACAAATACTTTAGTACAAAACATAATTTAAAGCAGTGTAAGGGAGATAAATCAAATACATCATTGAAATTATCTCCCTTACACTGCTTTTAAATTATGTATAAAGTAATGGTGAATGAACAATTAAGATAATTTTAAACAGTGTAAGGGAGGTAATCCAAATACAACGTTTTGGTTACTTCCCTTACACTGCTTTTAAATTATGTTTAAAGAAATGCATATTTATAAAGGAAGACCAGTATGGCGCATTAGATTTGTAAAATCTTTGACCACATTTATTTATTTATTATGCCGAATCTAACCGTGTATTTAGATTTTTAATTTTGGGTCCAGTTTTCAAATTGGTCTACATTAAGGTCCAAAGGGTCCAAAATTAAACTTTGTTTGATTTTAACAAAAATTGAATATATGGGGTTCTTTGATATGCTGAATCTAAACATGTATTTAGATTTTTGATTTTTGGCCCAGTTTTCAAGTTGGTCCAAATTGGGGTCCAAAATTAAACTTTGTTTGATTTCAACAAAAATTGAATATATGGGGTTCTTTGATATGCTGAATCTAACCATGTATTTAGATTTTTTATTTGTGGACCCCGCTATCAAATTGGTTCATATTGAGGTCAAAAGGGTCCAAAATTAAACTTTGTTTGATTTCATCAAAAATTGAATTATTGGGGTTCTTTGATATGCCAAATCTAACCGTGTATTTAGATTTTTAATATTGGGTCCCGTTTTTTAAATTGGACTATATTAAGGTCCAAAGGGTCCAAAATTAAACTTAGTTTGATTTTAACAAAAATTGAATTCTTGGGGTTCTTTGATAAGCTGAATCTAAACATGTGTTTAGATTTTTGATTATGGGCCCAGTTTTCAAGTTGGTCCAAGTTGGGGTCCAAAATTAAACTTTGTTTGATTTCAACAAAAATTGAATATAAGGGGTTCTTTGATATGCTGAATCTAGACATGTATTTAGATTTTAGATTTTTGGCCCAGTTTTCAAGTTGGTCCAAATTGGGGTCCAAAATTAAACTTTGTTTGATTTCAACAAAAATTGATTATATGGGGTTCTTTGATATGCTGAATCTTACCATGTATTTAGATTTTTTATTTGTGGGCCCGCTATCAAATTGGTTCATATTGAGGTCAAAAGGGTCCAAAATTAAACTTTGTTTGATTTCATCAAAAATTGAATTATTGGGGTTCTTTGATATGCCAAATCTAACTGTGTATTTAGATTTTTAATTTTGGGTCTAGTTTTTTAAATTGGTCTACATTAAGGTCCAAAGGGTCCAAAATTAAACTTAGTTTGATTTTAACAAAAATTGAATTTTTGGAGTTCTTTGATATGCTGAATCTAAACATGTGTTTAGATTTTTGATTATGGGCCCAGTTTTCAAGTTGGTCCAAGTTGGGGTCCAAAATTAAACTTTGTTTGATTTCAACAAAAATTGAATATATGGGGTTCTTTGATATGCTGAATCTAAACATGTATTTAGATTTTAGATTTTTGGCCCAGTTTTCAAGTTGGTCCAAATTGGGGTCCAAAATTAAACTTTGTTTGATTTCAACAAAAATTGAATATATGGGGTTCTTTGATATGCTGAATCTTACCATGTATTTAGATTTTTTATTTGTGGACCCCGCTATCAAATTGGTTCATATTGAGGTCAAAAGGGTCCAAAATTAAACTTTTTTGTTTGATTTCATCAAAAATTGAATTATTGGGGTTCTTTGATATGCCAAATCTAACCGTGTTTTTAGATTTTTAATTTTGGGTCCCGTTTTTTAAATTGGTCTACATTAAGGTCCAAAATTAAACTTAGTTTGATTTTAACAAAAATTGAATTCTTGGGGTACTTTGATATGCTGAATCTAAACATGTGTTTAGATTTTTGATTATGGGACCAGTTTTTAAGTTTGTCCAAGTTTGGGTCCAAAATTAAACTTTGTTTGATTTCAACAAAAATTGAATATATGGGGTTCTTTGATATGCTGAATCTAACCATGTATTTTGATTTTGGACATTGGACCATAATAGGTAAATTAAAAAAAAATTGAAGTTCTTAGACCACATTCTTTCTGTGTCAGAAACCTATGCTGTGTCAAATATTTAATCACAATCCAAATTCAGAGCTGTATCAAGCTTGAATGTTGTGTCCATACTTGCCCCAACTGTTCAGGGTTCGACCTCTGCTGTCGTATCAAGCTGCGCCCAGCGAAGCATTTTATTAAAGGTACAGTTAGTGATTTATAATCTCATAATTTGAAAATTTATACTTTATATGGCAAAGTGAACAGCCAAATGCTAGTTGTTCATTGAATGACAATGTTCCAACCAGGATTAGAAAATGGTAGGGTGCAAATTTTAAAAAGGACACTTTAGCACATACGTTTTTCAACTGAATTGTTACATCATCTTGGAAAAACCCATGGGAAATGAAACTACAAAGGAGTATTTTATTTTCCAATGAATCCATAGGTAGATAGTTACTTTCCAAGAGTGGTGGGAACTAGAAAATCAAAATCACTTCATTATTTTTTTGTTTTTTTTTTTGGTGGGCTGGGCTATATATAACATGTACATGTATGTATAAACTTTTTCACTGTTTGGAAGCAAAGCAACATATAGCAGTTCTTAAGACTTTTCACATTTGATCTGGTTAGAAATTAAACTCTTGATTGTTATTAAGAAATACATCATGAAACCATCAGTGATTTTAAAGAAATATCGATTTGAAATTGTAAAGGTGAAAAAAAACCTATAGTTTTAGCACTATTTCATAATTGTACAAACAAAATGTTTCATTTTTCCACACTATTAGAGGAAGAGTAAGCAATAATAATTATAAGAGACCTATGATATCTGATAATCTTACATTCTGTATTATTAAATTTTATACCGGTAATTCTTTGACTATGTTAACAGACTGATACATATCAGTAATATTATTTTTAGGCTTTTCCTGGATTTGGATTGGGAGATGGAGGATTCCAGATGTCTTTTGGCATTGGTGCTTTTCCATTTGGAATATTTGCATCTGCTTTTAATTTTAACGATGGAAGACCTGCTCCAGGTATGTTAACAAAATATTTTGTCTCTGGTTATTATCATAAATCTCTAATATAAAAATAAGAAGATGTGTTATGATTGCCAATGAGACAACTCTCCACCAGAGACCAAATTAAATGACACAGAAATTAACAACTATATGTCACCAATGAGCAAAGTCCATACCACAAAGTCAGCTATGAAAGGTCCTGAAATGACAAATGTAAAACAATTCAAAATTAATGGCCTAATTTATGTACAAAATAATGAACGAAAATCAAATATGTTACACAGCAACACACGACAACCACTGAATTACAGGCTCCTGACTTGGGACAGGCACATACAGATTGTGGCGGGGTTAAACTAGTTTGTAGGCACCATACCTCCTCCTTACCTGGGACAGTGGTGTAACAGTACAACAAAAGAGCAAACTAAAAATCAGTTGAAAAGACTTAACTCATCAGATGGATACAAATAGAAATACATCTAACAAAAACACATAGTGGACATGGCAGGGTACTTATACATCCCCACAACAAAAAGACACTAAGTACACCCCTCTGAGAGTACTCGCAGTTACTGACAGCTAGTTCAAAGACAATAAAAACTAATAAATTTTTTTTTTTTTTTAAATCATTCATTTAAGCCTTGTTTAACATTCTTTTGCATATTGAGAATTCAGAAATTATTGTATTTATAATATTGCATGCTCTTATTTTTGAGATTGTCAACAATAGACACAAATACGGATTTAATTATTGCTATTTCCAGAAATGCTATATACAAATACATTTGTAATGTTACATGTATCAACATGTTAAAAGTGAGTTTTTATTTTTTGGAACACTCCTCTCGTTTTTGTTTTTTTTTTATTTAATTTGAAGATTTCGCAAAAATTTCTGAATTTACACTTACAGTAAATATATTATGAAAATTCATTTAAATGAATTGGAGCTGAGTGGCAAAGTAGACCCTTCAAAATATTGACTATTAAATCTTTTAGCTTAAAATTCCTTGAATAGAGCCTTAATTTCTCAAAAACTAAGCAAGCAAGTAACTATATGCCTTTCCCCTTTAAGTAACCGGTAGGGAAGGGGTGTGGTGTTTAGTTGCTTGTTCACTTATAAAAGATCCTCACTGCAAAAGTTTTAAGTTCTCAACTGTCAGAAATGTATTTGTGACAATAGCCACAACTTTATTCAGTCTGATCTTTAAATAAATACCACATTTTTGTCCCTGACTCAAATGCTGGACTTGAGGACATATCTTAAAGATCAATGATTCACACAAACAAATGTATTGAAACAATTTGTGGTCTGGATCATATCTTTATACCGCTCTCTTGTTATTACATACAAGGTTTGTCATGACCTTTATAAATATCTGGTTGTTCAAGGTCACAACCGAGAAACTATTGAAATGAATTTGTACTGTATACCTAAGGCTTTAGAAAAAATGCAATTATTTGTAAAAAAAATTACTGTATTTGCTATGAAAAATGGGAAGTAACTTTTATTAGAATTTAATATTTTTATTTACAGCCTTTCCATTCTCAATTTTATTTATCTGGTTATTCACAGTAACAACCAACTAAGTATTGGAATTTATACGTACAGTATATTTAAGGCTTACCTGTAAAAAAAGTTAACAATTTGATTATAATTCAAAATTTACTTCATAAGCTCTGAAAGAAGGGAGATAGCTTTTATTCAAATTCCAAAAATGTTCTTTTATTTATAGCTGCACCAGGTTCACCACATCACACAGAGGAACAATTCCTGTCTAAAGTTTTCTTATGGGTGGCCGTGTTGTTTATGTTTTGGCTGCTTATCGCCTGATTCTGTTATGAATGGATAATACATATATTGAAAGGGCACGTGGTGTGCAGATGGAATGAGTGGACTTGGATGAAAATTAATATATTAATTATTTTTTGTTTAGATATCAAATTATTCTGAAAAGCTATCGTGAATCTTATAAGGAGACTGACTTATAGAAAGACTCTAAGGAGTAAATTGAAATTGACTTTTGATTTATTAAGCTGTTGAGGAATTATATATTATGTTAACTTTAATATAGGTTGCTCTCTAAATAATGAACTTTCATCGTTATTATGTATTGATATAATTTATTGACAGGGTAATTTGATATAATAATTTGTATCATTATTTGTTCCTACCAATGCAATATCTTGTCAAATATGTGTGATTTTTGTTGCCAAAATAGACAATTGATTTGTTGCACATGTATTTATTAATAGGGTCTGGATAGGGTTTATAGAATAAAAAAACAATTGGTAAAAAAATAGATAATATAGGGCAAAAAAATAAACTGTAAATTGTTGAGAAAAACAGGCTAAAAGATAAAGAATAGAGAATTATAAGGAGCTAAAATATAAAGAAAAGAAGATAAGACTGAAAAATAAAGAATACAGAAATGAATACCCCATTAAGACCCTTAAGTGTAGATAAGAAGGAAAACTGGCCCCGTATATATTCTGCATTATCACTATTTTCTTAATTTTTCTGTATAATAATTTTCCATCTCACATTACTGGAGTGATATGAGATTTTTTTGGTTGAGTAGAAATAGAATGTATGACATCATAGTGATTCGATACTTACATGATTTATAACATACATTCCTAAAATTCTCCATTGATAAATTAAGAAATTATTAAGAAACTAAGCCTCCAACTGGCTCAGACAAAGTCGACCTAGGACAGAATTTTCTATTTTGGTCATATAGCTCCTCAAGTAATCAAATATAATCTAATGCTGGAAATTTACAAATTATTATTGTCTGTTACAATAAATATGCACTGCAAATCAAATGATCTGAGCTGAAACCTAATATTATTTAAATATAAATGTAATGTTATCTCAGCAACTTAAATATGCCCCGCTGCAGCGGAGGGGGCATTAACTGTTACCCTTGTCTATCTGTAAGTCTGTACATATGTACGTCCCGAAATTGGTTTCCGTTCTCTTACTTTATTGTTTATTGTTTATTGTTTTTTGTGCAATAGAGTATTATTTATCGTTTCCTAATACATGATATACATGATAACACCAAAGAATACCATTTAATTATTTCTAAAAACCTTAATCTTATATAATATTAAATTTGCTTCAAAGGATTTTTTACTATGCCTAAAACTTCATAATATACATGTAGCTAGACAATTACACAAACATGATTGTTTTATTGTTTTGATCGTTCCACACAGTGTCTTGTGTCTTTAGACTTGATTTATTTCCATAATATGATTTGTCTTTAATAGACTGAACATCTCTTCAAAAGTATTTCAGCACATATTGTAATAAATAATTGAAACATAAAAAGAATAACAGAAATTACCAAAAATATTGTTAATAAAAATTACCATGCCAACCCCTAAAATCTGATTCTTGAGAAAAAATAGATTAAACAAACAACAATAAACAAGACATTGTTTAGTTCAATTATATGTTTTGGAGTTTAGTGTGACGTCCATTTTCACTGAACTAGTACACATTTTTGTTTAGGGGCCAGCTGAAGCCCGCCTCCGGGTGCGGGATTTTCTCACTGTGTTGAAGACCCATTGGTAGCCTTCGGCTGTTTTCTGCTCTTTGGTCGGGTTGTTGTCTCTCTGACACATTCCCCATTTCCATTCTCAATTTTATTTGAGCATGGATTAAAATTTAGAGTGAGATGTTTAATAATAAATGGGATCTTTTTGATGGGGGGAAATAAGGTATTAATGTACATAGCTAGACAGAACATGCTGTTACATTACAAAGACCTTTTGATCTTTCTATGATTGTCACAATGTTTTTTAAAACTACAAACATGTGAATGTGTTTGTGTATGCATACTGTTATTTTTATGATGTGTAAATGTGTTTTAAATTTTGTGAAAATCAACTATTGTGACTATGCATTAAACAAATGTTAGGCGTAACAATTTTTTGAGATTCTCAAGACAGCTAAGAATTAGAAATCAGTTGCATAGTGCATTGTGTAGGCATTAGTGGTAACAAACCCTCTAGTCTCTATATTTAACAACTAAAAAATTATGAAATCACTTTTCCCTTTATAAAAAGTTGACCATCCTCCTTGATAAATCAGGTTTATGAACAAATAAGTCAGGAAAATCTAAGAGCTAATCATCTGTAAGATGATTTTTGTCCCTTAGATAATTTGGCATTTAATCTGGAAGGATTTCACAGACAAATCACCAAAGTCTCAGTAGATTTACCAATGACGGGATTTCTTCATTTCTTAGGTTCCAGACTTACAGCATCACTGAATGTTATTTGTCAAAATGCCCTTCAAATTTAGAAAAATTGAAATCCTTAATGTTGTTCCAAATTACAACAGATTTGAGATTAATTTTATGGCATTGTAATAATATGAATTGATCAATATGAATATATCCAAGGCTGAGTTTTGATGATAATATGGACTTGTGTAAGTTTCATTTAAAAGAGGCATTATCAATGTTTATTTTTAATTTTGTTGTTTTATGGATGCTAAATTTTGTTGTTACATTTTTTCATGTCGAGAAGTGATTAGAAACTTCGATTTATATTTGTTCATATATACCATGACTCAATTAGAAACTTTGATTTATATTTGTTCATATATACCAAGACTCAATTAGAAACTTTGATTTATATTTGTTCATACTGAGACTCGTTCATACGGAGTCTAGATTAGAAACTTTGATTTATATTTGTTCATACCGAGACTCAATTAGAAACTTTGATTTATATTTGTTCATACCAAGACTCAATTAGAAACTTTGATTTATTTATGTTCATACCGAAACTCGATTAGAAACTTTGATTTATATTTGTTCATACTGAGACTATATTAGAAACTTTGATTTATATTTGTTCATACTGAGACTCGATTAGAAACTTCGATTTATTTTTGTTTATACTGAAACTCGATTAGAAACTTTGATTTATATTTGTTCATATCATGACTGGATTAGAAACTTTGATTTATATTTGTTTATACCGAGACTCGATAAGAAACTTTGATTTATATTTGTTCATACCGAGGCTTGATTAGCAACTTTGATTTATATTTGTTCATACCGAGACTCGATTAGAAACTTTGATTTATATTTGTTCACACCGAGACTCGATAAGAAACTTTGATTTATATTTGTTAATACTGAGCCTCGTTCTTACCGAGACTCGATTAGAAACTTTGATTTATATTTGGTTATACCGAGACTCAATTAGAAACTTTGATTTATATTTGTTCATACCGAGACTTGATTAGAAACTTTGATTTATATTTGGTTATACCGAGACTCAATTAGAAACTTTGATTTATATTTGTTCATACCGAGACTCGATTAGAAACTTTGATTTATATTTGTTCATACCGAGACTCGATTAGAAACTTTGATTTATATTTGTTCATAAGGAGACTCGATTAGAAACTTTAATTCAATTGAACTTACTGTTTTTTCTTTCCCTATTGTATCAATGAGGATAACCATATAGTATTTGTTAGCATTCAGTTATTTTTTACATGAAAATCATGTGATGTATTGTATAGAATTTTATTCCTTATTATTTGCTAAAATAATGGTCATATGTTTGTAATTCTCAGTTTGAAATGTTGTATTTATGAATGGTACTTAAAGAGAGATTGTTGTTGTCTTTATGCAGAGAATAGATATATATGTGTGTGTCTGTGATAGTGTATTAAAAACAGAAACGCCAATAAATATATTACAGAGTACACACATTCTTTTGTTTAATTTTCCTCCGTAGCAGGATAGATGATTTAAAAGTTTTATAAAATTTTATGTAGGTTTGGCATTCACCAACATAATTTTGCCTAAGACATATCTGACCACCTTTATCTGACTTGGGTTTTTTTCTTCTGGTGGCTTGATCTCTTTTATAAGTCAATACCCCCTTCTGGATCCTGATTTTACTTTCAAATTTCATTCTTTTAAGATAGCATCTATGGTGAAAACTTTAATTAGAAATATTCATTTATTCAACTATGAAAAACAAGTTTGAAGGATTTTACTTTTTCATTGGGCAATGAATGAAAAGAGATGTTGGTTGTACATCAATGCAAAAGCAACCCAATGCCACAAAAAAGGTCTTGAACAAAAGTAAAAGTTCTGAATAAATTTTAACAAATAATATACATAATTCTGTGGCAAACACAAAAGTTTATAAAGCATTAAGTGCCAGTCTTTGTAAGAATCAGGCAATTTTGAAAAAATCAAAACATGGCTGATAAAAACCTACCGACCTAACCATGCTATTTTGAAGTTACCTTCATCCTGAGTTAGAAATGGTAGGTCTTTCTTTTCTGCATGTCTAGTAATTCGAGAAATCTCTAGATAAATTTTGGCTAGAATGATAGCAAATTACAGAGTTAGCTTCCCTTAATTGTTACTTGGCTCTAGTGCATTTCAACGAAATTATATCTTGAATTACCAGAACAGGACAAGGAAACGAATGTTATATTCATGCACCATTATACATTTTGATCTTATATTGATGTCAACTTTAGTGGGTTTTTGTTTGTCATGTTTTCACAACTGCCTGATTCTTAGGCAGATTGGCACTTAATATATAACTGGAGGCAACCACTGTCCAGGTTCCTGGTTTTAGACAAGAAAATGAACATGTGGCAGGATAATGTACTGTTTTAAGTACTGGGTATACTTCCTATAATTTTGATCAGTGGAATTCATAGAAAAACATAGCATGGACTACAGGAACAACATAACAAGACATTGTTTAACTTTAATATAGCCTGAACCACAGGAACAACATACAAGCTGTTGTTAACCTTTAACATACAAGCTGTTGTTAACCTTTACCATAGCCTGAACCACAGGTTCATTACAAACTGTTGTATACCTTTAACATAGCCTGGACCACAGGGACAACATTACACACTGCTATTAACTTTTAACATAGCCTGAACCACAGGAACAACATTACACTGTTGTTGACCTTTAACATAGCCTGAACCACAGGAACAACATTACAAACTGTTGTTCACCTTTAACATAGCCTGGACCACAGGGACAACATAACACACTGCTGTTAACCTTTAACATAGCCTGAACCACAGGAACAACATTACACTGTTGTTGACCTTTAACATAGCCTGAACCACAGGAACAACATCACAAACTGTTGTTCACCTTTAACATAGCCTGAACCACAGTAACAACATTACAAACTGTTGTTCACCTTTAACATAGCCTGAACCACAGTAACAACATTACAAAATGTTGTTCACCTTCAACAAAGCCTGAACCACAGGAACAACATTACACTGTTGTTGACCTTTAACATAGCCTGAACCACAGTAACAACATTACAAACTGTTGTTCACCTTTAACATAACCCGAACCACAGTAACAACATTACAAACTATTGTTCACCTTTAACATAGCCTGAACCACAGGAACAACATAACAAACTGTTGTTCACCTTTAACATAGCCTGAACCACAGTAACAACATTATAAACTGTTGTTCACCTTTAACATAGCCTGGACCACAGGAACAACATTACAAACTGTTGTTCACCTTTAACATAGCCTGAACCACAGTAACAACATTACAAACTGTTGTTCACCTTTAACATAGCCTGGACAAAAGTAACAACATTACACACTGTTGTTGACCTTTAACATAGTCTGAACCACAGGAACAACATTACAAGCTGTTGTTAACCTTTAACATAGCCTGGACAAAAGTAACAACATTACACACTGTTGTTGACCTTTAACATAGCCTGAACCACAGGATTAACAAAAACAATCTGTGGTAAACCTTTAACATAGTCTGAACCACAGGGACAACATTACAAGCTGTTGTTAACCTTTAACATAGCCTGGACAAAAGTAACAACATTACACACTGTTGTTGACCTTTAACATAGCCTGAACCACAGGATTAACAAAAACAATCTGTGGTAAACCTTTAACATAGTCTGAACCACAGGAACAACATTACAAGCTGTTGTTAACCTTTAACATAGCCTGGACAAAAGTAACAACATTACACACTGTTGTTGACCTTTAACATAGCCTGAACCACAGGATTAACAAAAACAATCTGTGGTAAACCTTTAACATAGCCTGAACCACAGGAACAACATTACAAACTGTTGTTAACCTTTTACATAGCCTGAACCACAGGAACAACATTACACTGTTGTTGACCTTAAACATAGCCTGAACCACAGGAACAACATTACACACTGTTGTTCACCTTTTACATAGCCTGAACCACAGGAACAACATTACACTGTTGTTGACCTTAAACATAGCCTGAACCACAGTAACAACATTACACTGTTGTTGACCTTAAACATAGCCTGAACCACAAGAACAACATTACACACTGTTGTTAACCTTTAATATAGCCTGAACCACAGGAACAACATTACAAATTATTGTTAACCTTTAATATAGCCTGAACCACAGGAACAACATTAATCACTGTTGTTCACCTTAAATATAGCCTGAACCACAGGAACAACATTACACACTGTTGTTGACTTTTAACACAACCTGAACCACAGGAACAACATTACAAACTTTTGTTAACCTTTTACATAGCCTGGACCACAGGAACAACATTACAAACTTTTGTATACCTTAAACATAGCCTGAACTATATAGGGACAACATTATAAACTGTTCTTAACCTTTAATATAGCCTGAACCACAGGAACAACATTACAAATTATTGTTAACCTTTAATATAGCCCGAATCAGGATCAACAGGACAGACATGAACCAACAACAACCACTGAATTACAGGCTCCTGACTTGGGATAGGCACATTACCAATGGGATGGGTTAAACAATGTTTGAAGGCACCAGCCTCCAGTATCTGCAAGTACTTTGTGTCTTTTGTCTTTTTGTTATTTGTTCTTGTATATAGTACCTAAATAATGAGTCAAGCCCTTTCCTTTTAACAATCTGTTCCTATAGAGGAGGGTGGAACACTAACAAACATCTTAAAAACTCTTGACACTTATAATTGTCTGTCCCAAGACACAAACCTGTAATCCAGTTTGCTGTTGGTTGCTGTCTGCATTATTTGTTTTTTGTTGCAGTATAAATTAAGATGATGGTTTTCTCTATTTTGCATTATATCACTTTTATAGATTACAATAATATATGTTTTTGCTAATTGCTAAAGGCAGTATGGTCTTTTGTCCTTTGGTTATTTTTCCAAAGATGTCTAAGCACTGACAACAATAATATATCTCAAAATGTTTACGACCACCCTGTTCCCTTCTGTGATATTTATAAGGAATTGAAGTTTCCATTATCCTTAAAATCTATTAAACCCATTTAAAATATTTTTCATTATGGACAGTAATCAACATGTCCAAATTTCAAAATAATCAATCCATTAAAATAAAAGTTATTTTACAAACACCAAAAATGTTTGGTCATACAAAATATATTTCAACCCTTATTTTGCAAGTTATTTACAGAGAGACACATTGTGTAGAAATATCAAAATTATCATTAAACTTGAAAACTGATAAAGCTTGGACAAAAACGGTCCTTTCTTATGAGAAGGAAGTAGATTGATTCTAAGGACTTTACAAAGTTTCAAAGTCATTATAATATTCTAAAATTTTATTAGGAAATGTTTTATAATTTGATTATAACAAAACATTACATCTATCACAATTTTGATAATTAAAAATAATCTTTACCAAAACTACATCTATAAAATATACAATTATGCAAGAAATGCTCTTCACAGCTCAATATCAGATAGCACCATATTTTAACAATCTTTCAAAAGCCGCAACAAATTATTTGTGCAAGCATCATCCTAGAGAGTCCTAAAAATTCTCTGTATATACCTATTTCGGTATAAAATTAATAAAAATTTCACTGGCTTTCACCTAGTTTTTAGCATAAAACAATTCAAAGATCAACAACTTGATTTGGTGTGACCTTACAATACAAACAATAATGTACAATGATTATATAATTTTTGATTTTATATATTTAAAACATGGAAACAATGAGTAAAAAAGTTTAAGGTGCATTAATATAAAAATGCAAAAGACAAGTGAAAGGTGATATGAGGTATATATAAATGAGAAATCAACCAAGCAAGAATAAAAAACAAAACTACATTTAGAAGTTAACATATGACTTTATGTGTACCTATTGTTTCAATTCATATACACATAATGGTGGTGGTAAAGGGAAGAGTTCCAAGTTGTTTTGATTGATTGATTGTTGGTGTTTAATGCTACTTTCAGCACTATTGACTATATCCTGACAGCTTGTTTTTATTGGTGGAGGAAGTAGGAGTGCCCTGAGAGAACTCAGGAAATCTGGTAAGCCTAGTAATTTAAGATTTGAGTCACATGCACCTGCCAATAAATGTGCAGGATTTTGTAATTAGAAGGTATACATTTAAGTGGATTCCATTGTACAGTTAAACAGGACTGAAAACAAGTATATTTTAACTGGAAGTAAGAATGATGCCTGATGGGATAGGATAATTTTCTGACACATTATTCAGAAATATTTATTTTTCAAGAATTTGTAGACACTTATCTCAAATTTTTACTAAAAATCTTGTTTTAGACTGGCATATTGTTATACATTTGTAAGATAAGATAGTCTAATTGTATGAAATAATGTCTGAATAATTTGCATATGGGCACAACTATAGTCTAGTTTTGATCATTTCTGAAAGTTGTTCATGTAAAATTTTGGCCCTTTTCACAGAAATTAGTTCATGACCCCAGGCAATAAGGTGAACAATATCAATAGGCACGGAAGAGATTCTTGAAAGTTTCATTGATTTATTCAGCTTTAAGGTAGATACGTTGTCTATGTAAACAAACTATGCGAACGCTTTAAAAATCCTAGTGAAATATTTACATGGAAAAGTATATAAATATATAATACATAAATAAAATCAGTGCTGCACAATAATAAAATGGTATAAGAATTTCATGGAAATGGTTTGACAGATGCTATACATGTCTTTAGAGACTTACATTTAAGGGCTGTTCCAAAATTAAATACATGGTGGAGATGGGAGGCACTTTTTGAAGACCCTGGCACCCATAAAATAAAACTTTTCTTTTACTTTATAAGATAGTTCTTACAAAATTCTAAGGAAAATGCAACCATATTTAATTTATTTGAGTGTTCCCATCCCCACCAGATAAATTTTGGAACAATCCTAAGGATGTCAGTGGAAAAGAACACAACTTTCACAGAAAACTCGCATCCTACCGTAGGTAGCAGTCTCTTTTTACAGATTCTCATTTCTTTATGGTGCAAGAGACACCTCATCAATAGAAGACTCACATTTAATGTACCTATGACTGGAGAAAGTATCGTTCATTGAAGATTCAAATTACTAATAATTTGTAGATATATGTAAAATAACTATAAAATATCATCAATCAGAAAATTCAGATGAGAATGATAATTATAGTAATTTTTTTTAATTACTGTAATAGAAAAACAAAGGACTGGATATAGGGTATCCATCCGTGACACAAAATCAATGCGGTGTACATTTTTCTTCTGAAATAGAATGTTTCATTTCATTTCTCTTTCTATGAATTCCTCTTTAGTATTTTTATAAAATAAATGGAGTATACAGTTTTTTCATGTGACACTGATGTCTGAACTTGACTGCCTTTGCAAAGAAACAGGTGATTTCAGTCTTTCAGTAACTGATCTTTTGGATATTAACTGTGGCTGAGATTTCTGACGAACCACTGCAGAAATTTCATTTTGAATACGGCAAATTTTTACAACAAACAAAAACAACAGTAGCCCTAAGACTTCAATGCCTGCTAGGAAAAAGAAATAATTGTCTAAATGGCATTTGAGTTTGATGTCAAACTTTCCACCATTTTCTGTACATGGCAGACGACAGTTTATATTTCCACTATCATATGGTCCAAACCAAATTCCCTGAAAGATTGCCATTGATGCAAATCCTATGAAGCTTCCAACTCCGGTGAACAAATAAAACAAACCCATAATGATACCTTTAGCAGACTTGGGCGCCATCAGGTAGGCAAATTCTAAAGCTGAAATGACAAAATGGTTTATTGTTTTGATAGTAATTAAGTTATAAGTAACAATACATCAGAGTAATAAGATCTGTTATGAGGGTCTGGATGGGTGTCCTTCATTTCTGTATTCTTTAACTTTTTAGGCCATTTTTATCTATTCTTTATTTTTTTGGCCCATCATTCTCTATTCTTTATATTTCAGCACCCCATTATTCTATAATCTTTTTTTTTTTGGGGTCTATTTTTCTCTATTCTTTATCATTTTGACCTATTTTTCTCTATTCTTTATATCATTTGCCTTTTTTAAATACGAAAATTAGTGTTTTTACCTCAAATAGGCAATACTATCTTGAAAAGTAAGTCATGAAGGTTTATTTTTCTTTGCATATATATATACATATCCTGCATATCTAATTTTTAAGGAAATATCAATAAGAGATCTTTTCTGTAAGGTATGCTCTTAATAGGGATATCTTACATATGAAGTTTCTGTGTGTATACTTATTACTTAATTTATTTTACTTGACTGGGCCGGACTTAACCAGTTAGATAACCTCATCAATGAAGTGTCCAGTTATGGTTATTGATCCGATAAAAATATGTAAACACTATATTAAATTGAGAATGGAAATGGGGAATGTGTCAAAGAGACAACAACCCGACCATAGAACAGACAACAGCAGAAGGTCACTAACAGGTCTTCAATGCAGCGAGAAATTCCCGCACCCGGAGGCGTTCCTCAGCTGGCCTCTAAACAAATATATATACTAGTTCAGTGATAATGAACGCCATACTAAACTCCAAATTGTACACAAGAAACTTAAATTAAAAATAATACAAGACTAACAAAGGCCAGAGGCTCCTGACTTGGGACAGGCGCAAAAATGCGGCGGGGCCAAACATGTTTATGAGATCTCAACCCTCCCCCTATACCTCCAGCCAATGTAGAAAAGTAAACGCATAACTACACAAGAAACTAAAATTAAAAATAATACAAGACTAACAAAGGCCAGAGGCTCCTGACTTGGGACAGGCGCAAAAATGCGGCGGGGCCAAACATGTTTATGAGATCTCAACCCTCCCCCTATACCTTCAGCCAATGTAGAAAACTATATGCATATTTGCAAAGTAAATAGTGAGACACAGTCGTTGAATTTCTTGTAAAACCGAGTTTAAAAACATGTAAAAAATGTCACAGTTTGGAAATTGTGGATCTGAAAGTATAACTATGATGACGGCAGTTGGAAAATATGCATATATCATTTTTCAAGGGGGTGAGGTGAGTGGGATGGTTACACTCTCCTTCTTTTTGGTTGTTTTTTATTTTTACCATCTTTTTATCTATCTTTTCTGTCTATTTTTTTTGTGTCTTTGTTAAAGCTGTATATTATGACCATATTTAAGAAAGGAAATATAGGGTGTATATATAACTCATGTTTAAAATTAATCTCACAATTAGAAAGGTTTTAAGCAGAATAATGCAATAGCTGATACTTTAAAATACTTTAGCTATAGCACATATAAATGCCATAAATTTATATTTTATTTGTCCCACATCATACACTCTTTCTTTTGTATCCTTATCAAACACATCTTCAAATAGTCTGTCCTTAAGCAAAGTAAAACATCATGAACATAAGCTCTGCCCGATGATTTGAAAAGAAATTTGGTAATAAATAGAATTGAATTTATCAGCTTCATCTCATATCTGTATTTCATTTTGTCATTTAAAGGCATATTACATGAGAGAAATTGATGGAAAATGAGAAAATAAGTGTTTGTTACTTTCTGCAAATAAATATGCCTTAAATTCAGAATTATCCCCATCTTCATGATCATAGTATACAGTGGTGAAATAGAGCCAGATTGGCTAGCCCAAAACCCCAAGTAAAGTCTTGCAAAGAAAAAATACACTGACAATCTTCAACTAGAGGCTCTAAAGTGCCTGTGTCGCTCACCTGCACATTCAACAAAGGCCACTTTTTGGTAAAAATCATCATTAAATGGCAATCAATCTATAATGAGTTCACTGACAATTTTCTGTCATGTTGACATATGTGTAGATCTTGTCCTGCTGATCATTTTTCCTTTTTTAAAGTTTCTATCTTTCTCTTTTAGTTTTTGTGCCTGTCCCAAGTCGGGAACCTCTGGCCTTTGTTAGTCTTGTATGTTTTTTTAATTTTATTTCACTTATATGTTTCGGAGTTTAGTGTGATGTCCATTTTCTCTGAACTAGTATACATTTTATTTTCTTTAAGGGGCCAGCTGAGGCCCGCCTCTGGGTGCGGGATTTTCTCGCTGTGTTGAAGACCCATTGGTGGCCTTCAGCTGTTTTCTGCTCTTTGGTCGGGTTGTTGTCTCCTTGACACATTCCCTGTTTCCTTTCTCAATTTTATTTAAGATTTTTTGTTTTCAGCCATTCATTTCATATGATCTTTGCCTCTGTGTTAGATTGACACATGGTTACTGATAAGTCAATCTGAAAGAATTATACTGACCTAGGAACAAAGTCATGAAAGTCTGATGTTGTATATAAAAATTGAGAAATTAAAGGTCAAGGTCAAGATCAGTATGATGCTTTTGCATATAAAAGTTTGCCAATCTAAGTACTACAGGTCAAAATCAAGGTCAGAGTGAGCAGACTTTGATAAAAGATACACACCCATACCATGATGTATCCGCATACCAAGTTTGATCAAGCTAAGTTGTATGGTACAAGAGTTACACACATGACACAAAGGTTTAACTATACTAGGGGTCAAAGGTCAGAGGAAACTAACTTTGGTATTTGACACACCCAAAGCCCATGATGCAACTGCATACCAAGTTTGGTTAACCTAAGTCTTACACATAGCTGCCAACCCTCCCGTTTTGAGCGGGAGTCTCCCACGCAAACAAGGAAATTCTGGAAATCTCCTGCTTGCCAGTCCGCTCCTAGGAGAGAGTATAGAATCTCCCGCTTTCAGATATTTTGACCTGGAATAACCCGCATTCGTAATTCTCTGGCTTTTTCATTACTTTCATTAGAAATAAATAAACAATCGGCGATCATTTGAAAACTTTGGTCAGTAGTTTTTATGTTCGATATATAAGTAATCGAAATTCAGTTCTGCTATGTCAACTCCAACAAGATAGAGGTTTTGTCTGGTCCAAGCGGCAGTTTAAAAAAGAAGAAATAGATAACTGCAAATTGAAATGTCAAGTAGATTTGAATGAAAGATTTTCAATTTTTACGACCAAGTTCACTTGGCAATGATTCAAATGAATCTTTTTGCACATCATGTTCAATCAACTTTTCGATTTCTTCTGGTGGTCTGTATGATCTTTGAAAGCATGCTTAGTGTGAGACTCACAACAAAATCAAAATATGGAATGTTATGAGTTATGAGACTCAGAGGTATTGAAAAAGGCTTTAAAAAAAACCACCCTTGTATAGATCAAGGATTTGTATAGATTATAACCATGAATTGAAGAAATAAAGTATATTTATTAACTCTTATTGGTGTTTTGTAGATGAATACGTAAACAGGTCATATATTTAACTTGAAAATGTCGTTTGCACAAAATCTCCCCCTCAGCTGTCATAGCTGAGGGGGAGATCTCCCTCTTTGAAGGTTTCAGAGGTTGGCAGGTATGCTTACAGTACAAAAGATATGAGCCTGACATGAATTGGATGCGGTTTTACTAACATAGGCGTCAAAGGACAAGGTCAGAGTCGGCAGGCGGGGGTCATCAGACACTTTTTTAAACTAGATACCCCAATGATGATTGTGGCCAAGTTTGGTTAAGTTTAGACGATGAAGGACAATGATGACAGGCGACAGACACCAAGTGATGGCAAAAGCTTATTTGGCCCTTCGGGCCAGGTGAGCTAAGAAGTGGAATCTACATTTATCATATCTAATGCAGATACTTTATTTCTGATTGATCTAACAATGTACAGTTACTTACCTGCAATTGAGGCAAATACTTCACTCAGTCCAATCAGTGCATACTGTGGTATCTGCCACAATACTGACATCTCTGCTGCATTATATACAGTATGCCCTACAAGTAAATATGGTATATTTTGCACTGTTTTATATAGTTAATTAGCAATTAGCTTGAAATTAATTTTTCAAAGGAACATTAACGTAAGTTCTCCTCTAGATATAACAAGAGTGCACATGCTGAAATGTCTCGCCTGCTTTACTGACCATTGATTTTATGTTGAAAGTCTTAAAGATAAAGGTTCAACTACAAGTATCACATAAACTTAATTTTTTTTTAAATCCATGACAATGAGGTCAAGATCAGATAAATCCTGTCAGACAGACATGTACACCTAACAATTATTCCATACACCAAATATAGTTGACCTATTGCTTATGGTATTTAGAGAAACAGACCAAAACACAAAAAATTAACAATGACCAATGAATCATGAAAATGAGGTCAAGGTCAGATGATACCTACCAGACAGACATGTACACCTTACATATATTCCATACAACAAATATAGTTGACCTATTGCTTATGATAATTAGAAAACAGACTAAAACACAAGAACTTAACATTGACCAATGGACCATGAAAATGAGGTCAAGGTCAGATGAAACCTGCCAAACTGGCATGTACCCCTTACAATCATTCCATACACCACATATAGTTTACCTACTGCTTATATTATCTTGAGGAACCGACCTAATCAAGTAACTTTAACCATGATCACTGACCCATGAAATGAGGTCGAGGTCAGGTGAAGCCCTGTATGACGGACATGTAGATGTTGAAAGGATCCCATATATCAAATATAGTTAACTTTACTCCTGAGAAATTCACATGACAAAAAAAAACTTCAATTTTTTTTTCAAGCAGTAGCTGAACCATTAAAATGAAGTCAAGGACAATGGATGTACGACAGAGGGAAACTTCATAACATAAGGTATCTGCATACAAGATATGAAGCATCCAGGTCTTTTACCTTCTGAAATATGAAGCTTTATACAAATAGTTTAAACCGTGGGATAGTAATCCCCATGTCTCGCAATACTTCGACTTTTGTCGCAGGCGAGACAAAAATAGGCCATGTAGTATGATACAACTATCCACCAGGGACCAATTATTGTAAAAGACATGGATGTAAACAACAACCGGACCAGGCGCAGATCCAGCCATTTTGAAAAGGGGGGATTCCAACCCCCAGAACACCATAAAAGGTTCATATATAAATTTTCTTTTTGTTAATTTAAAAAAAAAGAGGTGGGGTTCCAACCCCAGAACACACATCCTATGTAAGATATTTACCTCATGAAAAGCACTGTTGACTTTATGTAAGATATTTACCTCATGAAAAGCACTGTTGACTTCATGTAAGGTATTTACTTCATGAAAAGCACTGCTGACTTTATAAGAATTTCAGAATTGCTTGTTGCCAAATATTAGAATTGGCAAACAATGGCCAAAACAATTCTGGGTGATTATCTATTTTTGTATGCATTCAACAAATCATTCTGAAATTTTCATAGACTGACTAAAAGCAATGATATTTAAGAATTCCATGTGACGTAATTTTCACTTACTGTGGATTCATTTACATGTGAGCTGCGTCGGATATCAATAAACCTAATATGCAAGTGGATGTATACATATATATGTATAAGACTTTGAATGATTTTTGGAACATTCAAATACGACATAAAAGATGAATTTTGGTCTGTTTTGTAGGGTTCTTATAACAACTCAATTTTCAAACAGTTACAGAATTTGCATCAAGATTTTTTCTACCCAAAATAAGTTAACAGATGTATTGATATTCATTTGCATAAGGTCAATTTCTGTCTGATGCATCTCATGTATCGTCTTGGGTTCAAACTTTCTTTGATCGCAGAAACAATTGTATTTCATGGATATTTGATTTCATGGTTTTGTCTGCATGTACTAGCCTATAGAAATTTGTACTTTGTTGAACATTTAAATGTGTGGTTTACCTATACCTTAAGGTGGTACCCAACACCTTGACTAAAATTAATTTGGCTCGTTTAATTTTCATAAAATTTTGACAAAATATTAACTTTGACCCTTTGAAAAAAATATAAAATTTCAAAAAACTTGAACCAATCACTTTCTCGGAAAAATTTCATTGGATATATAGCAGCTTGACAAACACTTATTTGAATCATTGAGAAGCTTAATATTTCCTTAACAATACAACGTAATTAAAACGTTTAGCTGAATTTACAGTTATCTCCCTGTAGTGTTAGGTACCACCTTAATTAAGAATCCATGTAAATCTGAATCCTACAAATAATAATGAACCCACAGTATGCCTGTCAACAACAGAACAATATCAAATATATCTTACCTATTTTTTGTTGAACTGTATGTCTACAGCAAGGCATACTATCATTTTGATAAACTGACTTCAGGCGATAATGTTCTACAACTCCAGCCACACATACCGCACTAGCAGCAATCATCATCCCAAGACTTACACGTAATACAAATCCCATAGGACGTCCTGCCTTGGCTAGCCGTGGATAAATTATACGATCAAACACTGGTATGAGAATAATCACAAATATAATGTCAAATATTGATAACCATGCTGCAACAAGCTGAAATAAAAAAAAAAATAATAAACTGTTGACACAAAGATATGCCTCGCCTGTGTGTAATTTTGATGGTATAATGAAAATGTTATAATCAAAATGGCAACACTTTAACATGTAAATTATACAAAAGTTTCAAAGTCAATTAAATATGACTGAGGGCACACGGCAAAAACAAACCAATGCTGGAAATGAAATAAGCCAATGCTTATAAAACTGCAAACCAATATCATTGACTAATCACAAGTGGTTCCCCCTAAACTGACCTTATCACAAACCTTAAGATATCATTGACTTTTAAAATATTTACACGTGCTAAATAGAATTTATCAAAGTATAAATTCTAACTGTAAAAAAAAAAAAAAAACGGAATTCAAGCAAATAATGAAATTTGTCACCGATGCTATCAAAATTGCAAAGAAGACATTTTCTATAATTTCTATCAACATTATTCAACCTTCCTTTTTTCAGGTTAATATATTTCAAATTCCTAAAGTGAACAAAAAAATTAAAACAGGAAATCAGAAGATTGAACATATAGCATGATAATATGTAAGCCTAAGGGTTTCCCTCAAATACTAAGGGTTTTCTACCTCAGGAATAGAGATCTTTAGCTGTATTTGGCAAAACTTTTAGGAATTTTGTGTCCTCATGGCTCAATGCACTTCAACTTCGTACTTTATTTGGCCTTTTAATTTTTTTTTAATTCGAGCATCACTGATGAGTCTATGCAGACGAAACATGCGTCTGTCTGGAGTACAAAATTTCAATCCTGATATCTATGATGAGTTGATTCATCACATATTCAAGTACTGTACATTGGTAGGTTTCAAATTTTTGGGTTTGACTGTTCCCGATGAATGCAAATCCAGAGGAGTGCTTAAGAAGCACCAAATTTATAAAGTATTATTTTCATATCTTTAAATTTAACACAGGCTGGTAGTTGGTATGCCGTCTGCTTTATCCTGAGAGATGGATATAAGATGAGCTGATACCTTTGGAGGCTTGCCAGAGATATCATCAGGGTCGTCATTTCCTGTGGAATTCTGGGGGTTACAGTCAACTGTTACATTAGTACTTTCTTTTGGCAAGTTTAAATTCATATGAAGTCCTTGTAACAGGAATGTTGTCTCCATCTACAAGAGAGAAAAATAACTTGGTTTGTTATAGAAATGAGGGTCTCTATGAATGGTTTAAGAAAACTACAACATTTTAATTGAGGGTCTAAATGTTATCTATTATAAGAACTTCTGAATTGTTGGGTCCTTAGTAACATTCTCAGTTATCACTTTATGTGAACCTTAGACCCCAAAAAATATATACTTTTTTCCTGTCACCTGGCAAACAAAAATAGTGAAGTAAGAAGGAAATAAATGATTTTATTTCAAAAAAATATTTTACATAAAATATATAGGAAAATGTCCAGGAATTTAATAGTGCATAACCACAAATGTCCATAAAATGTGTTAGGGTATACATAGGCATGCAAATCTAGGGTAGGTAGGGAGGCAGGAAACACAACTATAACTTTTTGGCCTAATAAGTTGTAAATAATTCAACAATTTGCACTAGTTATCAAAGAAAATCAATGAATTGGAAATAAAAATATAAAGAAGTTGTGGTATGATTGCCAATGAGACAACTATCCACCAAAGTTAAAATGAAGTGGATGTAAGCAATTATAGGCAACCATACGGCCTTCAACAATGAGAAAAACCCATACCCTATAGTCGGCTATAAAAGGTCCCAACATGAAAAATATGAAACAATTCAATTGAGAAAACTGACACCCTAATTTATGACAAAACAATTTACAAAAAACAAATATGACAGACATGAACCAACAAAAACCACTGAATTACAGGCTCCTGATAGGCAAATAAAGAATGTGGCGGGGTTAAACATGTTTGTGAGCGCTCAACCCTTCCCCTAACCTGGTACAGTGGTGTAACAGCACAACATAAGACAAACTATAAAAATAAGTTGAAAAATGCTAAACTCATCAGATTGATACAAAGAAAAACATCAAACAATAAATGGGGAATGAGTCCATGGGACACAGATGATGCCCCCGCTTGCATAACATATAAAGTTATAAAGGGACATATCTGAAGAACGGTAAAAATGATGCTACCCTAATTTGTAATTCATCTGAGTTTTGTGGTAATAAGTATTGTGTATAAGTTTCATAACATTTGGTGGAGGCAAACTTAAGTTAGAGAACAGAAAAAAAATCAGCAATTTTCCCATTTGTAAAGAGACATAACTCTAGAAAAGTAAAAGTGACACCACTAAAATACAATATTGATCTGTATGTTGTGGTAATAGCATTGTGTGTAAGTTTCATAACATTTGATTGAGGCTAACTTAAGTTAGAGAACGGAAACGAAAAATTCAGCAATTCAGCAATTTTTCCATTGTAAACAGGCATAACTCTAGAATGGTTAAAGTGACACCACCAAACTTCAAATTTGATCTTTATTTTTTGGTAATAAGCATTGTGTATAAGTTTCATAACATTTGGTTGAGGCAAACTAAAGTTAGAGAACGGAAACGAAAAATCAGCAATTTTTCCATCTGTAAAGTGGCATAACTCTAGATTGGTTAAAGTGACGCCACCAAAATTCAAACTTGACCTGTGTTTTATGGTAATAAGCATTGTGTATAGGTTTCATAACATTTGGTTGAGGCAAACTAAAGTTAGAGAATGGAAACCAACTTTGGGACGTACGGACGAACGTTCAGACGGACAAGGGTGAAACTAACTGCCCCCTCCTCTACGAAGAGGGCATAAAAACACAGCCAGGACGTGGCAGGGTATATATCTATCCCTCATCTCTAACAACAAATAAGACACCAAGTACAGATCTGAGAGTACTCGCAGTTACTGACAGCTAGTTGAAAGCCAATAACAACTAATAAAAAAAATCAAGTATCTAAGACTAAAATATCAATCAGTACACATCCAACATCAAATGGATTTAGTTTATATTCAATATCAAAATAAATATGTTATGCAAATATACAATTAATAACTTTTATCTAAAGGGTGCAAGGTTTATTGATCCTTTGATTAGAAGTTCCAATTAACCTTGGCTCACAGACTCTGGTAACTATATAAATATTCATAGGTTGATAAATCAATGCATTCCCCTCATTAAAAGTCATTAATCTTATATAACTAAAATAATAAATAATATCAACCAAGAAAGTATCAAGAGAGATATTTTTACAGTATTATAGTATTGTAGTAAATCTTCCAATAATTCTTATATTGTAACCTGAAAGGTTGTTTGTTTACCAAATACAGTGAAACCTGTCTAAATCAAACCTCTCTTGGACTTAAGAATTTTGTTCGGTTTTTGGCAGATGTTTGGTTTAATCAAGTTTATAATGCATAAAGTTTTATATGACTGGACTTAAGAACATGTTTGGTTTAGACAAGTTTTCGGTTTATGCAAGATTCAGTTTGGACAGGTTTCACTGTATATAATTTATTTGGCAATTCAATAGAAGTGCAATGTTTTGTAAAAGTACAATGTTTTATAACAATCACTATCTGATAGTTTAATCAAAACAAGTCTGTTTAAACAAGATAATAGTAATATCCTGTATGGTCATAAACTGGATAAGAATAAAATATCATCCCTTTAGACATGATGTAGAATTGATGATTGATTGGTTGTGTTAAACACCACTTTCTTTACATAAGGTACACCATGGGGGCCATTTTCTATTGGTGAAGGAAGCTGGAGTATCTAGAGAGGACCACTGACCTTCCAAAAACTGGCAATCCTAGTCAATTAAGATCAAAGTCGAACTGACCTTGCACGAACCTCAATGTTGAAAGGCTAGTGGTCACTGTAAAAAGTACAGCAAATTTGACCACATGACCACCAATCAGTTTTCTCCCCAGCTCCACTGGGGACGGTAGTCTGATCCACCATATAACCTTCAGTGATTGATTAGTGCGCCCTTTCCGTGTATCATGCATTTATTCACCCCCCAAGTTTAGATGAGTTTGTTATTTACAAAAATGTATACATAGACGCTTGAGGTGCTATCTGCAGTCATTTCCTCCATTAGGAATGTTTACCAATACAGACTCTAATAAGACAATCCAGGGATTGTCTAGATCTATGAGTGACTTTAAATGATTGTTTCAAACTTTTACTTGTGTAATGGCGTCTTGTAGTTTTGATTGCTGAAATGTTGGAATACGCTTGATTCCAATCGTTATCTTTCCGTCAAAGTGTTTGGTTTTAGGTGACGTTATTTGACGTCATTTGTGCATTTGTTGGGCATAAAATCTAAGTCAGTATGTTGAGCTAAGGGATGAATATTCTAATGGGGAAAACTTTCTTATGACTGCTTCGATGAATGTTTTTAAATGATAAAATTAATATATTTCTTTAGGCAGAGTTGGATTGTGTACTTAAGAATAAAGAGGGGTGTTTGAATAATATCAGTTCAAAGATGCAGGGATCCAGTTATCCCATAAAACGTTTAAATGACATGAGAAATCAGAGAATAGTAAAAGAGTATTTCTGGTAATGGAAATGATATGGATCAAACGTGTTGGCAAATGATTTTATCTCAATGCATTCACTTTTTTTTCATTTTTCACATTTCATTTGAATGAAGATCAAGTCGAAAAATGTTCTTGGAAGGTAGACTTTTGTATTATACTTGTCCCAGGAAAAGTTAAGAATTTTTATATTTCCACACCCCTGATATTCCACACTAACAGAAGCAAGTAGAATTTCCATGTGGATCCTTGATAAAATCTTATAAAATAAAAGAAGAATGTGTCTGAGGACACGAATGTCTCTGCTCAAGCTTCAAACAAACGAAAAAGGGACGGACGGACACACAGAAAGACAGAAGGAAGCAAAGACAGAAGGACAGAAAGAGGGTCCTAAAGGACAGACGGTCAAGGGAAACACTTAATACTCCCGTCGCCTAGGGCAGGGCATAAAAATTTGACTCCTACCTGAAAGTAAACCATCCAGTATGGAACCATGGTCAGGAACACACATATAATTTTGAGGACCTTTTTAACCTCATTAACAGTTCCCTCCTGAAAGTTTCCTCCATATCGATACATAGCATGGTCCAAACATGATGAAGGCTGTTCAATGGCATTATCACCAAAACTGTAAAATGAAATTGTTCATTGTTAGAAATATTAGATCTTTTAAATGGTGCTATAAACTGAAATAATATATTTGATGTTCCTTATTAGGACAAAACCACTAATATTCATGTATGTACTGTGAATTCATTTATTTTCGTGGGTATCAATTTTCGTGGATTCAGGAAAACTTGCACTTTCGTGGATATTTGAATTCGTGGTTTTGCTAATCTCTGCATACAAAGCCTATAGAAAATTTGCAATTCGTTGAACATTTGAATTCGTGGTTCAACTGTACCCACGAAACCCACGAAAATTGGTATCCAACGAATAATAATGAATCCACAGTATGCAATATATTTTACTAATGTTTAAAACATTTTAATTTTTTTAAGTACGGAACTGACTTGTGCTTCTTTTAAAAATGCAATAGAACGTTTAACTAAGGAAACAGATTAATGGAAGTCTTGAGGAGGTTGAGGGGACTATAATATATTCCTGTTGGACTACAAAGTTTAAAATCAAAATTTGTTCATAAAGATTGACAAACTATGTACCCTATCAAAAAATAATACATCAAATTGAACAATGTTCAACATCTGATAATTTAGTAAAGAAAACAAGAAGGTGTTATTGTGTTAAGTATACCCTACTTATAATTCAAAGTATTAGCAAACAGGAAGTGGGTATCTGACAGATCTGAAAGGCACTTACATGTTACAGCTCACAGCTTTTTTAAGAAAAGTCTGACGAAAGTTTTAACTTCATTGAACATATTGAAAAGTTCAAAGTATTGGTAAACTGGAAGTGGGTGTCTGACAGATCTGGTAATTGCTCACACATTACAGCTCATCACTATCAAGCTGCTGATGAATTTATAAGTCATTCTGTTTAGAAGAACTGGAGAAATGTGTGATTCAAAATTCTAAGTTCATTCAACATATTGTAAAATCAAAGTTTAGGTAAACAGGAAGTAGGTGTCTGAAACTGCTCACACCTTATAACTCATCACTATCATGTTGCTGACCAAATTTGAAGTCATTCTGTTCAGTAGTACCTGAAAAATGTGTGAGGGGACATAATTGTTGGATGAATGAACGGATGAACAGTCTGACAGTCCAACTGACAGTGGAACAGATGGACGGACCGATGAACATACAAAACCTGTGAGGTATAATAATAAATAGAACCACTGCAGTACTAGTAAAACTATTCTACAAAATAAACAGAACCACTGCAGTACTAGTAAAACTATTCTACAAAATAAACAGAACCACTGCAGTACTAGTAAAACTATTCTACAAAATAAATAGAACCATTGCAGTACTAGTAAAACTATTCTACAAAATAAACAGTACCACTGCAGTACTAGTAAAACTATTCTACAAAATAAACAGTACCACTGCAGTACTAGTAAAACTATTCTACAAAATAAATAGAACCACTGCAGTACTAGTAAAACTATTCTACAAAATAAACAGTACCACTGCAGTACTAGTAAAACTATTCTACAAAATAAATAGAACCACTGCTGCAGTACTAGTAAAACTATTCTACAAAATAAATAGAACCACTGCAGTACTAGTAAAACTATTCTACAAAAAAAACAGAACCACTGCAGTACTAGTAAAACTATCCTACAAAATAAATAGAACCACTGCAGTACTAGTAAAACTATTCTACAAAATAAACAGAACCACTGCAGTACTAGTAAAACTATTCTACAAAATAAACAGAACCACTGCAATACTAGTAAAACTATTCTACAAAATAAACAGTACCACTGCAGTCAATAACTAGTAAAACTATTCTACAAAATAAACAGTACCACTGCAGTACTAGTAAAACTATTCTACAAAATAAACAGTACCACTGCAGTACTAGTAAAACTATTCTACAAAATAAACAGTACCACTGCAGTACTAGTAAAACTATTCTACAAAATAAACAATACCACTGCAGTACTAGTAAAACAATTCTACAAAATAAACAGAACCACTGCAGTACTAGTAAAACTATTCTACAAAATAAATAGAACCACTGCAGTACTAGTAAAACTAGTCTACAAAATAAACAGAACCACTGCAGTACTAGTAAAACTAGTCTACAAAATAAATAGAACTATTCTACAAAATAAACAGTACCACTGCAGTACTAGTAAAACTATTCTACAAAATAAGCAGAACCACTGCAGTATTAGTAAAACTATTCTACAAAATAAATAGAACCACTGCAGTACTAGTAAAACTATTCTACAAAATAAATAGAACTCTTTAACCTTAAGAGAATTTTGACAGATAAATCATATTGCTTAGGGAGCTACCATTTGATTTTTATGGGGGGCTAGGATGAAATTTGAAAAAAAATAGGCAGGATAGGAGTTTTGAGTAAAAAAAAAGGCAGGATGAGACACTTGCAAAAAAAAAAGTCAGGATAAACTTTAAAAAAAAAAAGGCAGGACAGAGATTACAACTAAAAAAAAATGCAGGACAAAATTTTTCATCCTAGCCCCCCCCATAAAAATCAAATGGTAGCTCCCTTATGTGTGGGTGGATGGATTGACAGACAGAAGAAGGGAAGGAAGGACAGACAAATGTAAGATGAAAGTCATTTCAGATTTAATTGTTGCTCCTAACATATAAGTAATGTAACCAGAACAGCATTTGATTACCATGTTTACCGAATTAAATTTCAATTACTAGCAACAAATAAAACTTAATTCTGCAGTTTTGCAATTAAATAAACAATAAATAGTATAATGTTTCATAAGGGGTTAATATCTGATAAGTTAATCAAATAAAGTTTGTTTGATAAGTATTTAACCTCTTCCTTTATACATGATATATATATATGTCTATACTAATGAGAAATTGACCTGAATAAATGAGGTGATTGTATGTTTGTTTGTTATGGCAGGTCATCCACATCAACAGATGACCAGAGTTATGGATTGAGTTTGTTTGTTATGGCAGGTCATCCACATCAACAAGACAGGAGGGATATGGGTTGAATGTACATGAGACAATGATCCTTTAAAGCATTTGTTTCAATTTTTCAAACCTCCAAAGAATGATATCTTCATCTTACAAGAACGTTTTGTAGGGAAATGTACTGTTCTGACATTTTTGCAAAAATTTATGTGCACTTTATAAATATTGATGGGATGGGGGAAACAACTTTAAAATGCAATTGTAACAAGGAATTATTTGAATCTGGAATCATTTTGAATTCTGAAAAATTAATAATTGATAATGGCTGAGGTTAATTTCACTTTCACTGATATTTTAGTATGAACTAACTAACCCCCCCCCCCCCCTTTAGCCTAAATTGGGTTAGTATCATCATACATTTCTTATCAATTTTCTAGAATTCAAAATTATTCCTTCTTTGAGTTATGGATTTCATTTTAAAAGCTAGTACTAATTACTATCAAACTTTATTCTTTTAAATTTTTACATGAGAAGTTTATAGCAACTTCACTAGCACTGTCTAAGTGAAACTCGGGTAAATATACCAGAAACTGAAAGTCACCTCAGAGGCTCAAACAAGAGATTTTAATACTGAACAAATCAAATAATATGTTAAATTCTTATTAAAATGATTATTATGTGAGTAAAATTTGTTAGTCTAAAATGAGTGTTGTAGTCGATTAAATAATGTCTCTTTCCTCTGATTTTGAAATTATTTTCTACTTGAATATCTTTTACTGAAAGCTGAAAATATTCATGAAACTATATAGTAAATGACAATGCTCATGCAGAGTATGGGATACACTTACCCTGAATCAGGTTTTCGTCTCCTGCAACATTTGTTGCATGCTTCACATAAGACTGTGAATATATTCTTAAACACACTGCCTGTCCTTGGCCTGTACACATAACTACAGGAACCTGTTACATTCATAAGATAAATTTGTTTTAAGACACATTGAAGCATCAATATGAATTTATTATCCAAGTGTAGTGTATTTTTTTCATGCTGTAAGACAAATTCTTCATACTACATTTACTTTGTTATTAATATTTTAATGTTAAAACAGTGTAGGATCTATTGCTATTTTATTTAGACAAACATGATGTATATATATTTAAAAAAAAAAATGGTGGTTGACATTAATACATTGTAGGTCAATCACAAAAGAGTAGTCAATCACACTAGAGTAGTCAATCACACTAGAGTAGTCATTCACACTAGAGTAGTCAATCACACTAGAGTAGTCAATCATACTAGAGTAGTCAATCACACTAGCGTAGTCAATCACACTAGAGTAGACCAGAAAGGAAGGTAATTAAGTGTCAGTCTTTGTAAGAATCAGGCAATTTAGAAAAAATTTCAAAACATGACAGAAAAAAACCCACTAACCTAACCACCCTTCTTTGAAGGTACCCTTATCCTGAGTTAGAAATGGTAGGTCTTTCGTTTCTGCATGTCTGGTAATTCCAGAAAAATATAGATAAAGTTAGGTTAGAATGATAGCAAATTACAGAGTTATCTCCCCTAAGTTGTTGATTTCCAGTGCATTTCAACCAAATTATATCTTGAATTACAAGAATAGGGAAGGGAAACGAATGTTATATTCATGCACCAATATACATTCTGAACTTAAATTAATGTAAAGTTGAGCGGGTTTTTGTTTGTCATGTTTTTACCACTGCCTGATTCTTAGACAGATTGGCACTTAATGACTAAGATCTTCATTTTGTCGATTTTGTATTGCTGTATCTGTTTTCAGTTCCTTTCTATCTACTATAATGTTTGCCCAGCACAATAACAGGAGTAAAAATAGTCATTTAAGGGCAATAACTCAACTGACAATTTCTGCAATGTTGATTTATTTGTAGATCTAATCTTGCTCCTCCTTTATGCTGTTTATACAGTTTTTTTTATCAAATATAGTTTTGTCAAAAATGGAAAAATTTATCATGTAAGGGCAATAACTCATTTAGGAGTTGATTGAAAACTTCACCATGCTTATATATTTGCAGATCTCGTCTTTCTAATCAATTTTGCTTTTTAGTATATTTTTTTTAAATTATTATAGTTTTAGCCAAAAATCCATGAAAAGTGTTAAAAATCATCAATAAAGGGCAATAACTCCTGTAATAAGTCATCTGACAATTTAGACAAAGTTGACTTATTTGTAGAAGTTGTTCTGCACATCCTCTTTGCTGTTTAATAGTTTTGATCAAAAGTGCAAAAAATAGTTAGGTCAACCTAGACATGCTAGATGTCATGGAACAACATGAATAGCCCTGCTCGCAAAAAAAGCTTGAAGCCATTTATAGGAGTGGAAATTTTGAAAAAAAAAGATTGATAATTTTCACAAAAATCAACATGGTTAGAAAAAAATGCAAACTCAATGTAGATTAGCCTAAGATCATGAAGATAGGAAGACTGTTTATTGTTAGAAAAAAAGTATGTATAACTGTTATTTTCACAAAATTTTCAAAGTCCAAAGCCCATAATTTTGGCAAAAATCAGCGGAGCAGAACCAAATGTAAACTTGATCTGTAACTCATCATAGTAAACTCACATTCTAAAAATCACCTCAAAATGTGAAGATGCTTAGTGTTTCGGGCCATAAAAATCATTATTGAACATGTTTAAAGGGCATAACTCCTTCAAGGAGTTAATCCAGGATTTCTTCCATGTTGATTTATCTGCAAGTCTTGTCCTGGTTATCAGTTTTTTTATATACAAATTTTCTTTATCTACTATAATTTTGGCTAAAAATACAAAAAAAATGGTTAAAATAGTCATTTAGGGATGGTTACTCCTACATGTCCAAGAAGGAGTCAACTGACGTTTTTGGCCATGTTGACAATTTTAGATCTTGTCTTGCTGATAATTTTTTCTATTTAGTTTTTAAAATAATAGACAAAAATGAAGAAAAAAAATGGGTGAAACTTGTCATTTAAGGGCAATAGTGAATAACTCCTATAATGAGTCATCTGACAGTTCTGGTGTAAATGGATACACTTAGGTTAATCTCAACATCCTGAACTTTTTGCTACTTAGAATAGATTTCTCGTTCTATCTATAGCTGTTTTCAAGATAATAGACAAAACTTGATTTTACACCTATCTTCTATTCTGAGCCATGTCCTCCATGTTGGTTGGCAGGAAGGCTCATCAGACACATTCTTTTTCAAACTTGATACCTCGATGATAATTGTGGCCATTTTTGGTTCCAATTGGCCCAATAATTTCAGAGAAGTTAATTTTTGTTTTAAAAAAAGTAAACAGACGACGCAGATGCCAAGTGATGAGACTCTTTGGGTCTTGGAAGATTAAAAGTATGTATTTTTATGTTTTCCTCCTTAACAAAAATAGGTTTGGTAGGCATGGTAGGAGGGAATTGTTTTTTAATCTGCTAAATATAATAACCTTGTATGTATTTGGGACTGGGAAGACCTGAAATTTGTATATGATTCACTTTCAAAAGTGCATTTTTTTAAGAGTAGTTTTTAATGATATATATATATATATACAAGTACATTGTACTTGTTTTTGAAAGTTTCAAGATGTTGTTTCCTGCTTGTTGTTATTGTTTTACAATGTATTTTGCATTGATTCTTTATTTTATGCATAAAAAGTTCACATATATATATGCTATATATAGAACCATTAATTACAGACTTTTTATACTTGTAACCCAATATAAATTAAAAAAAAATTGAATAGAATAAACACTTTCATCTGGTTGACAATTTTTGACATCAGTTTACAATACTGTGGAAACATTTATTTTCATGGGTACCAATTTTCGTGGATTGGGAAAAAGTTGCATTTTCAAAGATATTTGATTTTGTGATTTGCCAAAGTCTGCATTCAAGTAAATTCACAAAAATACTGAACTCTGAGGAAAGTTCAAAAAGGAAAGTCCCTAATCAAATGGCAAAATCAAAAGCTCAAACACATCAAACGAATGGAAAACAACTGTCATATTCCTGACTTGGTACAGGCATTTCCTTATGTAGAAAATGGTGGATTGAACCTGGTTTTATAGCTAGCTAAACTTCTCACTCAAGACTATAGAAAATTTATACTTCATTTAACATCTGACTTTGTGGTTTACCTTTACCCACGAAATCCACGAAAATTGGTATCCTGCCAACTATCCCGATTTATGGGGGATATCCCCCATGAGAGGTGTTGACCTGAATTTTGAAATTCTTTATTTTATAAACTCAACACCTCAAAACAGGCATTCAAATGAGTTATAAGGGTATTTAAGCACATATATACTCATTCAAACAATATAGTAGTAGATTAAGAACACTTAGGACAATATAAGAGAAGCATAAAGTCCTCTTGCACTTAAAATCCCCCATAGAGATTTTGAAAAGTTGGCAGGTATGTATAATAATATCCCACGAATAATAATAAATCTACAGTAGATAAACCTGGATGTATCCAGCTTTAAAAATATGATGTTATAATTACCACAAAGGAATACAAAAGCTGCCACAGCCAGACAAATCAATGCAGACAAGTATCCGTCATAAAAACTTTCATGTTGTTGTACATATGTAATAACTAACAATGCAATCAGTGTTCCAACATTAACACACCAGTAATACCAATTGAAAAAAGTCAAATTAGCTTGCTGACTTTCACCTTTAACCTGAAACAATAAATTTATAAAAAAAAACTTATATAAAAAAATATTTAAATATTTATCAAGTAGTCAGGTGGTGCAAAATCTGTACAAATTCTAAAATTGAGTTGTTCACTTAACAGGGAGACCCTTAAGGACTTTAACCCTTAAGGACTTTATAAAGACAATGATTTTTTAAATGCAAATGACTCAGAGTTTTCCCTTATAACATGTATGAACTAAGTGATAGTTAACTTGTGATTTCCACTTACATGTATGTTGTTTCCTTATTTATTATTACTGTATGATTAGAAAGTTTTTAGTTTACCGAAAAGGTCTATAAATTCACAATGTAAAATGACTATCACAATCTACCATTTTATTCACTACATCATGCACATTGTATCCGTTCAATGTAGATAATCATCCAAAAAATAAATGGATATCTATTATCTAACACCCTTCAACATGTTCAACAGTATTCAGCACAGGCAGATGGCTAAGAGAAAAGCAATAATCTGCCCTGACTTCTTACAAAGAATAAATATGTGTATTTAGAGTATCCTTTCAAAATTATAGGGTCTGTAAGTCTAGATTTACTAGGTCACAATCTGAAAAATATGTTTTCTTCCAGACTGGTCTATACATTTATATATTATTTTACTGGAAGTTTAATTTCAACTCAATCATTGTCAGTTTAAAAAGAGTGACAGGATAAAATTACTTCAAAAACAGTTTTCAATACAGGTAATGAGGGTCTGGATGGGGTATACAGAATAGAGAAGAATGGGCAAAAATTGCAGACTAAACAGCAAAAAATATAAGAATAGAGGACAATAGGCAAAAAAAAAAAGAATAGAGAATAATCATGATAATCATGATAATGGGGTGCTAAAATATAAAGAATAGGTATTTAGTCAAAATTTATAATAAAGAATAAAGAAAAATGGCCCAAAAATTAAAGAATACAGATAATGAAGAACGCGCAATCCTGACCCTTGATAATGTTCTATACCTGATCAGCTCCAAAAGGAGCAATATTTGATCTGAATGGACCACTTCCAACAGCAATTAGAGTCAGTACTCCAAACATCAGGCCAGAACAACTTTCATCAAATGGTGACTTCTGCTGATTTATATCCATTAATCCATGTGAGATATTGATATAAGGACTCTGATGAAGTTTGCAAAGTTTTGGCAGATCTAGTTCAGGATGTATAGGTATGTTATGAGGTGTACTCCGTAATAACGGCAGAAAAAGATAACCAACCAAGTACAGGAGCAAGGACAATAGTAGACTCTTGAATCTGCCTAACAGTGTGTCTGCGATTAAACCTCCAAAAAAAGACATTAAATATGAGATTCCAAAAAAATATAACAAGGCATACATAGCATTGTATGATGTCCATGCGTATGGGTTTGTATTTAAAAACAACACCAGATTTCCTGCTAAACTATAGAATGCTATTCTTTCTAGTGTTATTGTCATGAGAACGGCACCCTCTGCTACTTTCACTTTACATCCTGTTCCGTTCACAGACTGACCAGTTTCTTTATTTTTCCCCGATATAAGGCTTGTATTCTCATCCATGGTTAGTGGCAGTCTGTTTCAAACACCTAATTCCAAATAATGATAAATAATCAACTGTTTACACTTAAAGTGATTAGCAAATATTTGTTAATACGATAGTTTTTGATAAAATCTGCACAAATTGATAACCAACTTCGTCCTCCATTTTGAACATTTATTAATAGTCATGTGATTTTTGTCACGTGCTATTCATTAAATTTAGGAAAAGGTAAACGGGGAAAACAGTAAAAATCGTCCTACATTTGATAAATGTAAGAAAATGTCCCAAATCTGTTAGTCGGATAAAATCCATGTTGGTACATGTAGACAAAAACATATGCAAAATTAAAACCATTCTATGAGGGGCCTGATGGGTTATTTTCGTTCTTCGTGATCGGCGCATTTTCGCTATCGTGATCCGTTTTTCTACAGATTTTTTTTTTTTATATTTTCGTGATCCGTGATCATGGAAATTTATTTTCTGTGAATCGTGATTGACAAAAAAATCAACTCGTGAATCGTGATGAGACCCCCCCCCCCCCCCCCCCCTCAGGCCCCTCTTCTATTTCTCTGAATGATACAAACTTGTTGATATTTGAAAAAAAACATAGCCTATTTCCCAATAATTTAACTTTTAACTTTTAACATGAAAAGAGAAAAGAAATGAAATACTAGTACTAGTTTATACATTTATTTCCCGTGTCTGAGAGAGATACATGAAGATTTGTTCACCCAAGAAAATCATATTTCGAACCCGAGGGTATCGCCCGATAACAAATCTTCTTATTTCCCTAAGCCAAGGGAAATACATGTTTTATTCAACTGTCTATACTTTTAATAACTTCATGAACATAAAGTATTAGTTTCCATACATTTTTTTTATCCGCTTTTACATAAACATTGATAAGCAATACCAATCAAAGGTAATAATTTATTCTATGACAAGTTCATCATATTCATTTTTTTCTCTATTTTGTTTTATGAATCTTTTATATATGAAACAGTTTTGAACACAAAAATCATACTATCGCTATTCTGAAAAACGTTCAAAACGTTTGTACATTAAACGCGGCGTAACGTCGCAAGAGGCATGAATATAAACATTGATAGGCAATACCAACCAAAAGTTAATCATTTATTCTATGACAAGTTCAATTTTTCCACTTTTTTTTTTTACATCTAAAATAGTTTTGAACACAATAATGACTATTAAACGTTATGTACATTAACCGCGCGTAACCGGTCGCACGAAATAGTCCCGACATTTTTGAGGGGATTCCCGGAATATGATGTACTGAGAGGGGAATTTTTGTCCAATGTCACTTGGGATCGTCTAAACCAATCAAATGTTGATTTCGCTATCAATATTTACATACAGTGGAATGAAACATTTTATTAAATCATACTGAAAATCTGTAAAAAAAAAAACACATTTAAAAATTTAATTTATCAAATTAGTTGTGTTATTGCAAGGATTTGTATTTTTATATTCACTATACAAATAAATCCTTGTTTACGGTGGCCCTTTTTTCTTGTGGCTTTTTCCCTGGGTAATATTTTCCCCTTGCATTCCATTGAAAACGTCACAATAACGACAAGAGGCTGTCAGATTGACAGAAAACCGGATTTTCCTGCACGAAAATGATTTACAAATCTGGACCCCCAAACACATGAAACAGGATCGATTAAAAACAATAACTGAATTTTTGTAGGCTTCAGAAATGGAAAGGTCAAAATCAATCTTGACCTATTTTTCATACGTGACATAATATTAGAATTTAAGAGAGTATATAAGTACTGGGACTATTATACTTATATGTTTATGAGATTCCACCGAACCTGTTTTAATATGAAACCATACATTATTGTGCATAACTTTCCAGAAACCCACTTTCAAACGGTTGTTGTCTTGTAATATATGCATGGTCCGATGGAAAAATGATCGTAAAATTCGAACTTAACCCTCTTTTAGTAACAGGAAACAACATATCTAAATTTTAAAAGATTTCGTCAAAGCGTTTACAAGTTATTGCACGGACAACGCTATAAGTATCACTTTTCGCTACTTAAAGATCTACAACTCAATAACGATAAAAGCTAGAATCGCGAAAATCGAACTTGACCTTCATTTAGTCACAGGAAACGACATATCTAAATTTGATAAGATTTCGTCAAAGTGTTTTCAAGTTATTGCACGGACACTGTTCAGTTGGCAGCCGCCCGGTCGTCGGATCGGCCGCCGTACATCACCAAATTAATAACTGATATTTTCCTTCGGAAATCGATCATTCGGTTAAAAAATATTGTTCTTTTATCCCACCTCAACCCTCCTTTACCACAGGAAATCCTCTGAATAAGTAATGCATCATTAGGCAATATACAAGGACGTTCCAACACTCATATGCTACATCTATCTTTAAAGATGCAAATGTTGCTCATCACCTGTCTCATCTCCATGACAGATATAAGTGTGTTTTAATGGGGGTCCTTCTTTTCTGTATTCTTTATTTTATTATGTATACCATATTTCTCTCTTGTTTATTTATTTTGCGCATTAATCTCTATTCTTCAGTATATTTTAGCACCCCATTATTCTCTATTCTTAATTTTCGTTTGCCTATTCGCCATTTATTCTGCATTTTTTGTTAGTTATTATCTATTCTGTAAACCCCATCCAGACCATCAGATATGTTACTATCTCCACAGACAAAGCCCCCAACACCACTGATCGTTTTTGGCTGCATATCGCATTCACATAAAGTGCTTGATAAAGGCGTGGCTTATGAATCCATAATTGTTTTGGAAACTCAACATATACTCCTACGACACTATATCCTGAACAATCATAGGACTGGTCTATCTTATGTTCATTTGGAATTTCAACCCCTGAAGACGAAGAACTCGATCTTCCTTCATTTTACTGGATATCAAAATAACATGCAAACAACGTTATATAACTGGGTCTGCCAAATGCTCTACTAAACCTCTTCCCAAATTATTGATTTATAATTGTATCTCTCTTTTATCAACAACCATACCCGATACTAAAATATTCCAAAGATCTGTAAGAATGATACAATCTAAGTCTCTTTCATCTTGTAATAGTATAACCACATTGGACTTAGTATATGTATATTCTTTACACTAATAACTTTAAGACATATTTATGGCAAGCCGTTTTACTAGTTATTCTAACTTCAAGATATCTAATAAACTTTATAAGATATCTTATGTAGTTTATAAGATATCTTATATAGTTTATAAGATATCTCATATAATATATAAGATATCTCATATAATGAGATATCTTATATAATTTAGTTTTTATAAGATATCTTATCAACTTTATAAGACATCTTATAAACTTTATATCTTATTTACTTTAGAAGATATCTTATATACTTTATAAAACATCTTCTAAAGTTTATAAGATATCTTATAAAGTTTAGAAGATATCTTATAAATTATATAAGATATCTTATAAATTATATAAGATATCTTATTAATATTTTTTTATATAAGATATCTTATAAAAAAAATTATATGAGATATCTTATAAATTATATAAGATATCTTGTAAACTGTATAAGATATCTCATATATTTCATAAGATATTTTATAAACAAAAAATTTATGAGATGTCTTATAAATTATATGAGATATCTTATAAAGTTTATTAGATATCTTGAAGTTAGAATAACTAGTAAAACGGCTTGCCATACATATTGAAAGCATTACTCCAACTTTAATTGATTCATACAAAAAAATATGACTAAGTAAACCGTATATGTAAACATCTTGTTTTAAGGAACGAGGGATGGTTTAGCTTATTGAAAAAAAAACCGCACTCTGATTAATTCAAACCAATAATTCTCTAAACATGACATCGTCAAGATGATTCATTATCTCTTTTATTGACAATACGTTTTTAAAAAAATCGGCATTCCTATGATAACAAAAAAATCTATGCTCCTCTTCGTACTGTTTTGTTCCTTGATTTTTATGAGTCAGACTTGCCTGTCCCAAGTCAGTGGCCTGTAGTTCTGTGGTTGTCGGTGGTTCATGTCTATCATATTTGTTTTTCGTAAATTGTTTTGTTATAAATTATGCAGTTGAATTGTTTCCTATTTTTCATGTTGGGGCCTTTTATAGTGACTATAAACGATACTGGTTTTTCTCATTGTTGAAGGCCATACAGTTGGCCGTAATTGCACTTCTTTGAACTGATGTGGATAGTTGTCTTATCGGCAATCATACCATCTCCTTATTTTAATATTCATACACGAGTTTATTCTCTAGAACTGATGAAAGAAGCTAGCACTATCCTTTACATTCCGCTATAAAGATGATGCCAAGTATCACCAAATAATCAAAAATGTTGTGGCTATAACTCATTAAACCCATCGAACTTGAAAAAAATGGATATCCACGATATTGTTAAGTCTTATAATTATCTTGACTTACATCTAGAAGTGAAAATGAGGGACGACTGAGAACAAACATTTGCGAAAAAGAAATGATTTCAGCTTTCCAATTGTGAACCTTCCATTGCAGGTAATGTAGTAACATTTCAGCAGCACATGTTCAGGACGAGTCGATCCTTGATATAGGGTTGCTCCTCACAAGCAAGCCATTGAAGCATGGATTGGTAGTGGTAAAGTTGACTCTAATCCCTTCGGATGTTTTAACTGCGCCATCATTTGGTTGACCATTATTGAATATCTGTGTCACAGATGACCATATGATATGTTTCAATTGTTATAGCCATTCTCTCGTCCTGTTTTCTTACATTGTGAGTGACATCACCGAATGAGACTCAACTCCGAGTGTGTACTTACCATGAGCAAAAGAAGGATTAAGAGGGGACTAATATAGATGGGCCTGGTCCCTTTATGGAGCTGCATATACGGTTAATGCATAAATTGTTTACAAGTCCTACTCCTAATGTTGTCCTTTCCATAATTTTTCAAAATCTTGGAGCCGCACCTGTTGAGCAACACATAAGTGCGACATGTGGATCATGATAGGCCTAACCTTTCCGTAGCATAACCCCCAGTTTTCGGTGCATGGGTTATCATGTCTTTAGGCTTTTCGCCGCGATATAGCCTTTTTGTGCGGATGCGGCGTAAAGCAATCACCAATCAATCAATCCCTTTAGGCTTTTATGTAGTGTTTTGTAAACTGTCATTTGTCTTTTCGTCGTTTTTCTTTTTTGTCACGATTTTGTCGCTCGCTCTTTGTCTTATTAGTTTTGATTTTCCCTTTGGTGTCTTTCGCCTTTATGTTAATAAATCATTATTTTACGATAGAATTCTTTCCTTAAAAGACATTAGCTTAGTACAAAAGAAAACAAAAAGTTTGTAATTGTTGGAAATTTACAGTCTTTAATCACTTCTGTTCAGCTATCTGGTCATGTTGATTCCCGCGTCTCATAAAAATCGAAATAGCTGTATTTGAACATTAAATTTTCATGTTAAAGGTGGATAACTCTTTTGATGAGATTTCTCAAATTTGGACATTTCGATGCTGTTTAAAAAATTGTCCGCTTTCAAACACCTCAACAAATTTCAAAAAAACATGAATAAAATTATCCTTATTTAAAAGTATTTGTTTGTGATTTACATTACGACCAACCAACAAAAATGGACAACACGAACATAGCGTAAAAAGGAAAATAATTGTCTTATATCTTTTAAAAACTAAAAACTGTAGTAAATATGGAAATACTGACAGAAGCGAAATGTTTTTAAGATCAACATTGGCTGTTTATTCATCTTAACTATTTGAACCGCCTCAATGGTCTCGTGTTAGCGTGTTCGCCTCGAGTGCGAGAGGGAGTGGGTTCGATTCCCGGCCGGGTCTATTCAAAGTGAAATTGCCATTAAGGAGTAAGAGCAAAGACTGGTGGGCTCGGAATTAGAATAATGTGTCCAAGTAGGGTGACATGTCTTTCTGTGGCGGACCTTGTGAAATTGTCGATGTAGTACAAAGCAGAGTTTATATTCGTATCACATATGTGCATGCTCTCGTTCTGAATTTTAATCTAATTTGCCACTCGACGTTAAACAGCCATCCATTATCATCCCAAGTATCACTCCACTCGTTGGCTTACCAGCCCCCTTTTTCAAAATCCTGGATTAGCACCTAAAACTGTAAAGGTTATTAAGAACATTTTGAAAATATATGAAATAATTTTAAGAGAAAACGGCCTTACCTCTTTAAAGTGTATACACAATCTTAAGAGTACCGTCCCATTGTTCAATCGAATAGAAATACAATCTGTCTAAACTAACCAGTGAACATTTATGATATGACTAAAATCTCCAAATATGAAATATGAAAATAAAGAGCTTTTATCCACAGGCGCTAGGTGCAATAAACTCCCCTTTTTGTAAAAATGATTTATGTTTTAAATATTCTGTGATATTTCAACCTATATTCACTTATAAATGTGTTGTTGCCCTTTTCCATACGATATTACAATAACAGTAGTTTTTAGTTTATAAAGTTTGACGCTCTATTATTATTTTCCACGTAATTAAAACACACAAAAAATATTTAGAAAAGTGGGAGGGGAAAAAGGGGGAGGCGTTCCCCCAAGCAAAAATGGCCTCAAAAAATTAAAGAATACAGAAATGAAAGACCCTCCATCCAGACCCTCATAATAGATGGTCAGATGCGCAACGGGTTGTCGCTTGGGAACCTGTACATGCTGTCCTACAGAGTGTCTGTAATCTAATACGGAAAAAGAGGGCAATAAATTGGCGTGGCTAAAAGCAGACTATATTCTTTATACTTTTTGCACATTATTCTTTTTTTTTTATATTTTAGCACCTCTTTATTTTTTGGGTCCATTTTTCTTTCTGTTTTTTTTTTTTTTTGCCTATTATTCTCTATTCTGCAAACCCCCATCCACACCCTCAATTATGGACTATGGGGTCTGAAGGATTTGTGTATAACGCGCGACTTTAACGTGTCAATTCACAGAGACATGTTCCCCTACTCTGACTCATACAAATTATATTGACGCAGATCAGTTTTTGCTCTTATTCCTTAATGTTAAGCGTAGGAGTTGCAAATTCCTATGTTCTAGTTGGATTAGGGACCGAACCCACGACCTCCCTCCATGATGGGTGCCACGTTAACCACGAGGAGGTTATGGACGGTAACAGCTAGGTTATTCTTCTTGCTGTAAAAAGTTCAGTGTTTTTCATTAGTCTTTTAAAAGCAATAAATGAACTTGCAATGATATTTTAATACTGCTTGCATTAGTTCCACCTTTTTATGGTTTAAACAAGACAAATTTTATGTAACTACTTTTATCTTATCAAATATAAATATACAAATAAGATTGCCGGTGAGACAACTCTCCAACCATAGATATAATAGCCACTATATCTATGCTCCAACGGAGACCAAATGACTCAGAAGTTATCAACTATAGGCCACCATACGGCCTTCAAAAAAGAGCTAAACCCATACCGATTTTAAGCTATAAAAGACAAATTCAAAACTATTCAAACGAGAAAAACTACTCAGGGCCTGGTACGTTTGTGTAAAAAAAGAGTAACAAACGACAACCACTGATTTACATGCTCCTGACTTGGGACAGGCACATACAGAACGTGTGTGTGTGTGGGGGGGAGGGGGGTAATCATGTTTGCGGGCACCCAACCCTCCCCTAACCTGGGACAGTGAATTAACAGCACAATCTAATAACAAACTATAAAAATCAGTTGAAAAGGGCTCAACTCATCAGATCGATACAAAACACACAAAAACAAACAAGAGGCCCCACAAAGCCTGTGTCGCTCATCTAGGCCTATATGCATCTTTAACAATGTACACTCTCAAATGGAGAAAGGAAATATTTTTACAAAATAAACAATTTTGATGTTGATAGTACGAAGAAGTGAAAATTCATAGTAATACCAAACACTTATCAAAGCTGGTATATAGACCAGATATAACCCTGAATAACATTAAATAACAAAAAAGAATTACAATTAGTAACAGAACAGGTCATATAAACAAGAAAATACGATTTGAGAGTACTCACAGTTACTGACAGCTAGTTAAAAGCCAAAAACAATTAATAATAAAAAAATCATGCATCAGAGACTAAAATCAACTAAAACACATCCCAGGCATTTAGTATTTTAACGTCATGGACAGTCAAAGAAGACATGACTTGTGCAATGCCAAAAAATCATGCATCAGAGACTAAAATCAACACATCCCAGGGATTTAGTATTTTAACGTCATGGTTTGTTAAAGAAGATATGACTTGTGCAATGCCAAAAAAAAATTAAACATGTTTTGTGAGATCTCAACCCTCCCCTATACCTCTAGCCAATGTAAAATAAACAAACACACAGCAATACGCACAGTAAAAGTCAGTTTAAAAGAAGTCCGAGTCCGATGCCAGAATAAGCAAGAAAAGAAACTAAGCAAAATGACAATGATACATAAATTAATAAGGGACTACTAGCAGTTACTGACATGCCAGCTCCAGACCTCAATTTAACTGATTGAAAGATTATGTCTTCATCGTATGAAAATCAAGCACAATCCATCCCGTTAGGGGTTTAGTATCATACCATCATAAAATATATGAGAAGAACATAACCCGTATCATACCAACAACTGGTTTTAGAATAAATGTGTTTATTTCCGATGCAAAGACACTATGAGTGAATCAATGTTAATACCAAAATATGCCATCGTTAATGATCCGACAACAGTATCGTAACTATAATGTAACTATATCCAATCTGAATAATTCTGTTTAAAGGTTTGGTTAGCTTTTGAGGTGAATGTCGACATTTTTGTGCTTTGTATAGAATAATATACCATAAAAGATTGGATGTGGAATACCTGAACGTATAATAAGATGTCTGCATTGATTTGATTTGATTTGATTTTTTTGGTGTTTTAACGCCACTTATAAGCACCGCTTTTGGGCTATTTCGTGGCGGCCAGTTTTTATTGGTGGAGGAAGCCGGAGTGCCCGGAGAAAACCACCGACCTTCGATAGGAAAACTGACAATCCTAGTCAATTAAGATTGGAGTCGAGTGCACCCGCACGAGCGGGGTTCGAACTCCCAACCTCAGTGTTGACTGGCTAGTAAGATGTCTGCATGTTGATTTATATTTACGAATGATGTCCTTGTACCGATGATAAAATTTACTAAATGTTTTGACTAGTTTGTGATATCGAAAACCCTGGTGTAATAATTTTTCAGTAATACAGAGATTTCTTTCGATAAATTCAAATACGTTGTTACATACACGGGCGAATCTAACAAGTTTAGATACATAAACACCATAAGATGGTGACAAGGGAACTTCACCATCTAAAAATGGATAATTAACAATATGAAATGAAAAATCATCTCTTTTATCATAAATTTTGGTATGAAGCTTCCCGTTAAAGATAAAGATATCAAGATCAAGGAAAGGGCAGTGTTCATTGTTAGTATTAGCTTTATATAAAGTCAGTTCAGCAGGATAAATCTCTTTAGTGTACATACTGAAGTCGTCATTATTGAGAGCATTGCGAAACGATTTTTTGGTCAGTTTAAAGCACCGACAATTCATCCGTATTTTAGGTGTGTTAGGGAGGGGGTCTAACTTGGTTGATTCCGTTAATTTCGTGAAAAAAAAATGTTTCAAAAGGGAAGTGAAAAGTTAGATAAAAAAATTAATGCAACATGAGATCTAAACAAAAATCGTGTTCCTGTATCATATACGGATCCAGGATTTGAAAGGGGACAAACTAGGCAATGTTAGGAGTGTGACATGTTTTAAAAAGTCTATGCATTTACCATATATATGTAGCTCCGTAATGGGGATCCGAGCTCCATAAGGGGTGCCTAAAATTAGATTGTAGTCGAGAACAAATGTTTTAAGACCCCCCCCCCCCCCTTTCCCCAGCTAAAAAAAAGATGAATGGTCGGTTCATATAGAATATGTTTTCTATCTTATTAAAATATGAGGTTAATGTGCCATTTACTTTACATAACCTGTTGTAGGCGTGTTTGATTTGTCAGTATTTGTCCTTTCTTAATGCTATTTACATGTGCATTATTGTAGTGCAAGTAATATAAGTGTAGTTTAATTACACTGATTTGAATATTTAAAAGCATGTCATTGTAATAATCATGAAATATTTTCAGCCCATATATTTTTTTAAGCATGTCATTGTAATAATCATGAAATATTTTCAGCCCATATTTTTTTTTGGCGATAAAAAATGGAGGGTTTTCTATCAATGTGCATTTGAGGCATAATAACAAATAAATGAGCTTCAGAGTAGGAACGGTACAAAACAAATAGACCATGGTTCGTAGTAGCAATCACCGTGACATTTTGACATTTTGACCTCCTCTCTTTATCATATGCCGTCTTATATATTTTTGTTCAAATAAGGGCTTCATCCTGGTGGTAATCCAAGCTTGTAATACCCTCCCCTTTGTGCATGCGCCTGTACTAAATCAGACTACATATACCATGTGTTGTTCTTTGTTGCTTGTTTTTATTGGGTACGTAAGTAAGTACTGCCTATGATTGCTTACAACGACTTCGTTTGAACTTTGGTGGATAGTTGTCTCATTGGCAATCATACCACATCCCCCCTCCCCCCCCCCCCCCCCCCCCCCCCCCCCCCCAGTTTTTGGTGGGGTTTATGTTGCTCAGTCTTAGTGTTTTAGGAAGTGTTGTCTGAGTTCGTCGTCTTACGTTTTGAGACATGGCCTGGTCAGTTTATCTTGGTTATTTCCGCCACTTTTTTTTTTAGCTAAAGTAACTTGCACCCCTTATTCTGTCTCATTTGGGCGGATTTCTTTTTTTATATTAAATACTAAATAATTTATTAAAATCATAATCTTCATTTGTCATGATCCATGTGAGGAGATTTATATTCATAAGTTTCTCAGGTTTGGAAACTTCTGAAATAAATTTTACAAGAAATATTATTTTGGTGAATCATAAAGATGGAAATCTAAAACATATTCTGTTTAGTTTTGCGACCAATGTTGACATAGCCTTTCACGTCTGGACAGCACTGAGCTCATTTAGTTTGCGTTCAATATATCCCAGTTTCTATCCTCAAACTGCAGTGACTCAACCATTGTCAACCCGAATTATTAAAGTAAAATATATTGTGTAAGTGAATTTCAAAATTGAAAGTAAATGTGGGGATAGATTGTTCATAAGCATGTCTACACAGGTAGTAAACATTCACTAGCTAGTTATCTACCTTTTATCGCTCGACTGAAATCCGGACCACCCTGTGGAACTGATATTAAGGAAAGGTAAATGGTCTTTAAATTAATCAACTAAGTATAAGTATACATAATCACAGTCTGGTGGTGCTAAAGTGTAAAAAATAGTACAGGTAGGCATTAATGTAAGAAACATGAAAAATACGTAAAAAAGACTAGAGGCGTAAATAGAACCAGACAGAAAATAAGGTAAATTCATTTATATTATGCTTCCTTGTACGGAAACGTTAAATCAAAGTACTGTTGTACTGTTTACTCGGATGATCCCAAGATATAGATCGGATTGTCTGACGAATTAAGGCTTTTCATTTCACCGTACAACTGGTATTTGTTGTCTTATGTTCAGTTTCTTTCAATGCATATTTGGTTGATAAGAAATTGAACAATTGTTCAATTTGTTAAGTTCTTTCATATTGACAGAGAGCCGACAAGAAACACTAAAATGAGAACTTCCTGAGCAGAGTGAAAGGTTTTGCACAACCTGTGTACATGAAAGTCCACAAGGATTATCATTCCAATGGGTCTTCAACGTGGAAATGTGTGTGGTACATTCCGAACATATAGTATGCCCCCGATCAGATGTGACTGTTTTAAAGCAGTTCAATAGATGACATCCCATTTTAGAATTGACATTACGTCCGGACTAGCGTGGCATTATTTTATATTCAATTCATCCTTGTTGTTGCCAACAGTATGGCGTGGTTATCCGTGCTTCAAGAACCAACAACTGAAACTAATTATTTCCCTTAAAACCCATAACGTAGGTCTTTCATTCTTTCAAAACTATCTTATAAAATTATTTGCATACTTCCGAATATTTGTCATCTTAAGCAAGACCTCAATTTTATCTTAAATCGTTACATCCCCGAAAGCCTCATAATGCTATTTGTCTTTGGTCTGAGTTAATTGTTTGAAAGGAGGGATTTCAATTTGGCGCTCTGATTCTCAAACCTGTAGCGATTCAAAAACTTGTGAAAAGGAGACGTGTTGTTAAATGATAGAAAAGTTGTAAAACAAAAAGTCGTCAAGGTACAAAGTGATAAAATTTAGCATACTTACAATACTACAAGACTTGAATTCCACATTATTAACAAATTGCAATTTGGTCGGATACATGTAATTGAAAGAACTGCAATATGTGGAGAGAAACACTTATAATCAAGTTATGGTCATTCTACAAAACGTGACCACCCTCAACTGATTTGTGGACAGATGTATCATCTGATGTAGTAATTACTAGTAATTAAATATGCTTTATTATCGTTTCCAGGAAATGGCGTCAAAAAACTTGTTGTGTGGAACCTGTGACAGAAGAAGTAGAACCACTGAAGCTGTAAAGTATTGTACAGATTGTCAGGAAGGGCTCTGTTCAGAATGTTTAGACTTTCACGGAAGCATGAAATCTTCCACGTCCCATCATGTAATAGATATACATGCAGTTGACGGAATAGGATTCAACATAAGCAAATTCTGCAAAGTTCATCCCGATATGGTTTTAGAATATTTTTGCTCCGATCATGATGCACTATGCTGTCGGTCTTGTATGGTTAGTGACCATCGATCATGTGACAAGATACTTCCAATTGAAGTGGCTGCGAAAGATGTCAAAATCTCAACAATATATGAAGAAATTGTCACTGATGTCCGTATGCTAAATGCTGCTGTAAACGGACTTGAAGACAAAAAGGAGAAAAGTGTATACACTATTGATGATAGCAAGGTAGCTGTACAACAAGAGGTGCAGTATTTTCAAAAGAGGTTACAGACACGCATTCAAGAAATTGCAGTGGCTTTAATGTGTGAAATAGACAAAGTTCATACTGAACTCTCAGATAAAGCAAAAAGTGACATGAACAAGATATGTGATCGCAAAAACGAGATACGAAATATTTCTGAACAGTTTGAATCTGTGTCGAAACACGGATCTGAAAGTCAAATATTCATGTTGATAAACAGTATGAAAGAAGAACTGAACTGTCATGTCAATGAATTTCAAGAATTTCTGTCGTCACAAAAAGCTGCATCTCTTTTGTATAAAGAGTCTGATTTGCTGTCCGTTATGAAATCATTTGGTTCAGTGGAAATCAAAGAGACTCCCTTTGATATCAAATACAAACCGTTTAAGGCTCAGAAAGCGCAATTTCTGCAACAACAGAGAAAGCTTCCAACAAAATTCCAGCTAGATACAAAATTTAAAGTACCAGGTGCAAACGTTATCGGCATAAGTGTGACAAAAGACAATCGATTATTCCTGTGTGATAGGACCGGTTCTAAATTATTTGTTATGTCAGACAAAGGCAAACAATTGGCGGCAATTCGAATGGACGGACGTCAATGGGGGATAGCTATGGATGAAGACAAACATACAGCATGGGTAACACTGCCTGATACACCGTGCGTTCAGACAGTAGACATTGTTAAAATGGAAAAGGGCCGACTGATTAAAGTACCTGGAGTATGTTATGGCATTGCACTAATTGACGACGAAATTGCCGTCGGTGGTTACGGCAAGATATACATTATCAGCAAAACCGGTGACTTAAAGAAGACATGCAATTAATGTTGAGAGAGAGGATGTTCACTCTATATCAGTTGGACAAAAACATCAACTTCACTATGCTCAGGGTAATATAGCAGAATCGGAATTGAAATGCGTTAGATTAGATGATGGAAAAGATATATTTATTTCTACTCAATGTACTAATCACGTGATTGAGGTCAAAGCCGACAGATTAGGAAATGTCTACATTCTCGAATACAAAGCATCAAACTTTAAGCTGTTTTGTTCTGAAGATAAATCTCTAAAAACCATGTTGACAACAGAAGACGGACTGAAGGGCCGATATGGTTTTGCTTTCAATACAGATTTTTGCAAGCTTTTCATTTCAATTCAAACTAATAGCGCAAACAGTGAGCTATTGGTCTATAAGTGTAATTGAAAAATGGAGTGAGCGAGTAATGTTTGTTAAATAATGAATTAAAAATTACCTACTCATCATGGATGTTACAATTCTGTGATGAACAAACAAACTTTTTAATAATAAATTTGTTACTGTTTGGTCTGATCAAATTAAAGAGAATCAATTTCAAATTTCAAATATAATTACCTCCATACTTCTCTGATCAACCTTCTACAAGTCACAAACTTTACATCAAAATCTGTTCTAATAGATAGAACCGAAAACCTTTTAAACTAATTAATCATATGGTTGTTGCTGATTGCTTGGTTCTCAAAGACGAACAATGTTTACATATTCAGGAAGAATCTATTGTAACCGGAAACAATACGTATACTAGCAAATATTTTTTTTTAGAAATGGTTGATTCTATTCTAATTCTACCAAGAGCTGTTTTAAATTGCCAGGTGTTGAAAGCGAACCTGTTCAACTGGAGAGCCTGGAATTCGGATAAATTTGCTATACCAATATCGATTTTAATTGTTGGAACTATAGATAAAATTCAAAGGAGAAGGTCAGGTAAGGGCTAATTTCGGCCTAAAATTCGAAGAACATCTGATAAAAGATTTTTGACCTTTTTCAAACAATCAAGTGTCTACTTCAGTTGACTCAATTAGTTTATGTTCAAGATTGTAACGGATTCGGTCGTTAAAGACGCTCAAATTTTAGCTTAAATATGAAAAATCTACCAAATATGCCATAAAACGTCACTTTTCAGATGGTTTTTGTCTAAAATGGAAGTGGCCGCATTCTTGTTCAGTCTCAACATTTAAATATGATGTGTATTATCATTAAATACAACATATATTTGAATATTAAGACTGAACACAAGTGCGGCCACTTCCATTTCAGACAAAAACCGTCTTAAAATTAGCAAAAATGCTAAAATTGTGAAGATTTCAGTATTTTTGCATGCATAAATGATGCTAGTACCTGATGCATGTCCATTGTATTGTCAAAACAGCCCATATTCATGTAACAAAAGTATTCTATTCTACTTTCCAATAAATAGCTAAAAGTTACATTTTTAACTACTTTGTAAGAACGCTATATTTTGGGACCAAAAAGGGTTCTTACCGGGCCTACTCCTTTGAATTGTCTTTTTCCAATGTAGATAAAGTGAAAACCAAGAAATTGTTAATAAGTGTATCCCAACTAATTTAATGGTTGAATGTGTTCATTGTAGGAACACCAAATCAGCCATTTAATATGTGCAGTAATCAACACTTTTATAATACTATTGTATCGTTATCATACACCAATCAGACATTTTTTGGTTGTACTTAGTTGACACACATGAGGTTTCTATTGTATGTAGACAAGTATAGATATGGAACATATAAAGGTTAGAGGTCACAGCTAATTCTTTTATTGTCTTCTTACAAAATCCTTTGTACAATGGCATATAAATGAAATTAAAAGAGAATTATTGAATTTTGCGGTTTTAAAAGTTATTGGGAAAAAAATCATATGAACATTACCATTGGTGATAGGTACTAAATGAAAGAATCTTTAGTGAGCAAGCTAACATAACCCACACCTTCCTTAGGCTTAGGTCCGCGTCAATTAATTTCAATTAGGGGGAAGACAGCAGTGCCGTACTGAAGAGCGGATCTATGATTTTCGAAAAAGGGGGGCCCTGGCATGCCAACGTTGGGAGTGATACTTTTATAAAGTCTATGCATTTATCATATAAGCTCCATAAGGAGGCCCCTGTCCCCCCAAAAACCACCTCTGATAGATTTAAGTATACGCGTATGAAAAATCAGATCTTTAGTAACGTCGCTTGACTGGTGGAAACCGACATGAAATCATATAATCATATAATTGGTCCGGACCATATGAGTATTTGGACCATACGCGTATGGTCATGACAATCTTCGTATATACTCATATGGTCCAACCATACGCGTATGGTCCGGGTAATTGACACGATGAACGAAGTTCACGTTGAAAAGGTGTCACATAAATTAAGAGTTTCTAAAAATGAAATTTTCACTTATTCAATCATATGGTAGTCATTTTTAAATGATTAATTTAAAAGAGTGAATATTATTTACAAGTAAGAATTATAGTAAAATAGTTTTAACATGGTCATTTTCGATTTGTCCATACGGAACGCAATATGTCGACTTTGGAAAATTACTTCAAGAAATATCTAAATGAACTGTTATTTAAAAACCAGTTGTTGGCATGACACGGGTTATGTTCTTCTCATATATGTTATGATGGTATGATACTAAACCCCTAACGGGAAGGATTGTGCCTGATATTCATATGATGAAGACATAATCCTTCAATCAGTTTAATTGAAGTCTGGAGCTGGCATGTCAGTTAACTGCTAGTAGTCTGTTGTTATTTATGTATTATTGTCATTTTGTTTATTTTCTTTGGTTACATCTTCTGACATCAGACTCGGACTTCTCTTGAACTGAATTTTAATGTGCGTATTGTTATGCGTTTACATTTTTACATTGGCTAGAGGTATAGGGGGAGGGTTGAGATCTCATAAACATGTTTAACCCCGCCGCATTTTTGCGCCTGTCCCAAGTCAGGAGCCTCTAGCCTTTGTTAGTCTTGTATTATTTTTAATTTTCTTGTAGTTTCTTGTTTACAATTTGGAGTTTAGTATGGCGTTCATTATCACTGAACTAGTATATATATTTGTTTAGGGGCCAGCTGAAGGACGCCTCCGGGTGCGGGAATTTCTCGCTGCATTGAAGACCTGTTGGTGACCTTCTGCTGTTGTCTGTTCTATTGTCGGGTTGTTGTCTCTTTGACACATTCCCCATTTCCATTCTCAATTTTATTGTTATTTATCCCTTGTAATTTTTTAATTAACTGTGTATTTGCATTCAGGTGTCACAGGTCAAATTTATTCGTTCATTGTGTGTTAATTTACGTTTTTTGATTGAGTTAAGCCTTCCAATTGTGTTTTTCTATGTTGTGATGTTATACTATTGTTTCAGAAAAGAGAGAAGGTTTAGTACCATTAAAACGTTTAATCCCGCTGCAAATGTTTGCACCTGTCCGAAGTCAGGAATCTGTACAGTAGTTGTCGTCTGTTTATGTAGTTCATACGTGTTTCTCGTTTCTCGTTTTTATACAGATTAGACCGTTGGTTTTTCCGTTTGAATGGTTTTACACAAGTAATTTTTGGGGGCCCTTTATAGCTTGCTGTTAGGTGTGAGCCAATGCTCCGTGTTGAAGGCCGTACCTTGACCTATAATGGTTTACTTTTATAAATTGTAACTTGGATGGAGAGTTGTCTCATTGGCACTCATACTACATCTTCCTATATCTATGTTAAAGAATAAGTAAATTGCTTAACTCACAGGCACTTTGGTTATTGAATCCTCTTTCTTTTCTTTTTAAAATTTCTTTTGGTGCTTAAATTTGTTTTTATTAAATTATAATTTCTTAAAAATTTCTTATTGTTTTTTTTAAATTTGTTCATGTGTTCCTGCTCTTATTCATACGATCTTACAATGACAGTAAGATCGTATAAATAGGAGCAAGAACACATCAATTCAATAAAAATAAGTAGAAATAAGTAGAAATTTTGTTTCTGAAATAATATTTAAACAATAAGAAAACAGAAAAAAAATCCATGCCCCAAACGCATGTGGTTTCACTTACGGACGAATATCGGAAGTGTAAAGGCGATTTGAATTGACTCTTAGCGGATGCAAGATAACAGATACACAAAGAGTTAGACAATATGTAAAAGATAAAAGCATTCAGATAGTAACTTGTGCCGTTTTTTGTTCAGAGAATGAGCTGTGTTCCTGCAAAGAAAGATAGAATTATTCGAAAAATACCTATATAGTCTAAATACTCGTATGGTCCGGCCCGTTAATAACCAAATGAGTATACGCATATGATTGTGACCATACGCGTATGGTCCAAATGCCCATATGGTCCGGAACATAATCACAGATACTTCGTTCTTTTAAGATGTGTCAATATAAAATAAGGAGATATGGCATGAAATGCCAATGAGACAACTATCCAACACAGTCCAAATGAAGCGGATTTAAGCAACTATAGGTCACCAAACGACCTTCGACAATTATCAACACTCATACCGTATAGTCAGCTATAAATGGCTCCGACAAAAGTCGAAACAATTCATACGAAAGAGAGAAAATAACCAGCCAATTTGAAATGGCAAAACAGTTGACGAAAAACAGATATAACAAACAGCAAACAACGACAATTCCCTGACATGGGACAGACACATGCAGAAGTGCAAGAAAGTTTTTGGAAACAATGGTGTATCCACCAGAGAACCAATAAAAAGTATACAGTATACAAGCATTGTGATACAATTTTTAGTCAGTTTATAGCACCGACCATTCATCCTTTTTTTAGGGGAAGGGGGTCTGACTTGGTTGATTCCGTAAATTTCGTGAAAAAAAATTTTCAAAGGGGAAGTGAAAAATAAAATAAAACAATAATTCAACGTGGGATTTAAGCAAACATCGTGTTCCTGTATCATATGCGGATCCATGATTTTGAAAGGGGACAAACTAGGCAACGTTAGGAGTTTGACATGTTACGTCTATGCATTTACCATATATATGTAGCTCCGTAATGGAGATCCGAGCTCCATAGGGGGGATTTAAATATAAGATTGTAGTAGAGAACAAATGTTTTTAGACCCCTCCCCCGCAAAAAGAAAGATAAATGGTCGGTACATATAAAATATGTTTTCTATCTTATTAAAATATGAGGACAATGTGCCATTTACTTTCAATAACCTGTTGTAGGCGTGTTTGATTTGTCAGTATTTGTCCTTTCTTAATGCTATTTACATGTGCATTATTGTAGTGCAAGTAACATAAATGCAGTTTACACTGATTTGAATATTTAAAAGCATGTCATTGTAATAATCATGAAATATTTTCAGCTCATATTTTTTGGCGATAAAAGATGGAGGGTTTTCTATCAATGTGCATAATAACAAATAAATAAATGAGCTTCAGAGTAGGAACGGTACAAAACAAATAGACCATGGTTCGTAGTAGTAATAACCGTGACATTTTGACATTTTGACCTCCTCTCTTTATTATATGCCGTCTTATATATATTTTTTTTCAAATAAGGGGGTCATCCTGGTGGTAATCCAAGCTAGTAATCCCCTCCCCTTTGTGCGCCTGTACTAAATTAGACTACATATACCATGTGTTGTTCTTTGTTGTATGTTTTTATCAGGTACGTAAGTAAGTACTGCCTATGATTGCTTACAACCACTTCGTTTAAACTTTGGTGGATAGTTGTCTCATTGGCTATCATACCACATCTCCTTATTTTTGTATAAGTAAGTAAGTAAAATCTATTCAGAGGGTGTAAAAGTTAGCTTTTAAAAAACTTATTCTTTCCTAAGTCCCTCTATCACAAAATTTCTACTTACCATGAGCAACATGGCGGGTAACACTAGAGGAGCAGGATATATTAACCCTTCCAGAGCACCTGATATTACACCCAGTTTTTGGAGCTATTCATGTTGCTCAGTTATAGTGTTTTCTGGAGTGTGCGTTTTCGTCGTCTTACGTTTTGAGACATGGCCTTGTCAGTGTATTTTCGACTTATAATTTTGAATTTCCTCTTGGTAAGTTCCGGCACTTTTTTAATTAATGTTACTTGTATCTCTTTTTTTCTGTCTCATCTGGGCGGTTTTTATTTTTATATAAAAGACTATTTAATAATTTATTAAAATCTTAATCTTCATTTGCCATGATCCATGTGAAGAGATTTTTATTCATATTTCTCAGGTTTGGAAACTTCTGAAATAAATTAACAATAATTATAATCTTGGTGAATGATAAAGATGGCAATCTAAAACAAATTCTGTTTATAGTTATGCGACAAATGCTGACATAGACCATAGGGACTTGACTCGAGGTCAGATATATAGCCCGTTAATCGTCTACGTGCATTTAAGAAAAAAACACAGGTTTTGGATAGTAGGGGCATACGTTTTTTTTTAATGCACGTAGACGATAAACGGGCTATATATCTGACCTGTAGTCAAGTCCCTATGATTTAGTTTGCCTTCAATGTCTCCCAGTTTCTATCCCCAAACTGCAATGACTCTAAAACCTAAATTAAGTCTAAATTGGAATGTTCAAAATTGAAAGTAAATTTAGGCATAGATTGTTTTATACGCATAGTAAACATTCACTAGCCAGTTATCTACCTTTTTATTGATCGACTGAAAGGTAAATGGCCATTAACTAAGTATGTATAAATGTAGTACTGTGTAGTACTGTGTATATATAATTACAGCTAGTTTGGTGACAAAGTGTAAAAAATAGTTCAGGTAAGCATTAGTGTGAGTAAGATGAAAAAAATACTTTAAAAAAGACCAGGGAGAGACGTAAATAGAACGAGACAGAAAATCAGAAGGTAAATCCGTTCATATTATACTTCCTTGTACGATACGGTAAATCAAAGTACTGTTGTACTGTTAACTCGGATGATCACAAGAACAAGATCGGATTCCTGACGAATAAAGGATTTTCATTTCACCGTAGAACTGGTATTTGTTGTCATATGTTCAGTTTCTTTCAATGCAAATTTGGTCGATAAGAATCAAACATTTGTTCAATTTGATAAGTTCTATCGTATTGACAGAGAGCCGACAAGAACCACTAAAAATGAGGACTTCCTGAGCAGAGTGAAAGATTTTGCAGAACCTGTGTACATGAAAGACCGAAAGTATTATTCCAATGGGTCTTCAACGTGGAAATGTGTGTGGTACATTCCGAACATAAAGTATACCCCGATCAGATGTGACTGTTTATCAAAGCAGTTCAATAGATGCCATCCCATCTTAGAAATGAGATTACGTCCTGAATAGAGAAGTGCAGGTGCCCGTATTTTATATTCAATTCATCATTGTTATTGTCTACAGCATTGTGCGGTTCTCAGTGCATCAAGAACCAACAACTGAAACTAATTGTTTCCCTTAAAAACCATAACGTAGCTCTTTCATACTTCAAAATTGTCTTGTAAAATTATTTGCATACTTCTGAATATTTGTCATTTTAAGAGAGACCTCAATTACTTCTTAAATCGTTACATTCCCCGAAAGCCTCATAATGCTATTTGTCTTTGGTCTGAATGTGGACTGAGGAGGGAATTCATTTCGGCAATCTGGTCAAAACAGTAGCGATTCAAAAAACTCGTGATAAAGGAAATGTGTTGTTAAATGTGAGAAAAGCTGTAAAAGTACAAAGTGATATAATATAACATACCTACAATACTACAAGACTTGAATTCCACATTATTAACAAATTGTAATTTGGTCAGGTACATGTAATTAAACTGCAATATTTGGGTCAGAATATTGAATTAAATGCAATAGGTGGAAAGAAACACTTGTAGTCAAGTCATGGCCATTCTACAAAAAGTGACATCTTAACTTATTTGTGGACAGATGTATTATTGGTATCTGATGTAGTAATGACCAGTAATTAAATATTCTTTCTTGTCTTTTCAAGGAAATGGCAAAATCCATAGATATGTTTTGTGGAACCTGTGACAGAAGAAGTAGATCCACCAAAGCTGTAAAATACTGTACAGACTGCGAGGACGGGTTCTGTTCAGAATGTTTAGATTTTCACGGAAGCATGAAAGTGTCCTCGTCCCATCATGTAATAGATATAAATGCAGTTGACGGAATAGGATTCAACATAAGTAAATTCTGCAAAGTTCATCCCGATATGGTTTTAGAATATTTTTGCTCCGATCATGATAAACTGTGTTGTCGGTCTTGTATGGCTAGTGACCATCGATCATGTGACAAGATACTTCCAATTGAAGTTGCTGCGAAAGGGGTCAAAAGTTCAACAACGTATGAAGACATTGTCACTGATGTCCGCATGCTAATTTCCACTGTAATGGAGCTTGGAGACAAAAAGGAGAAAAGTGTATCAACTCTTGATGATAGCAAGGTGACTGTACAACAAGAGGTGCAGTATTTTCAAAAGAGGTTACAGACACGCATTCAAGAAATTGCAGTGGCTTTAATGTGTAAAGTAGACAAAGTTCATACTGAACTCTCAGATAAAGCAAAAGTTGACCTGAAAAAGATATGTGATCGCAAAAAACAGATACGAAACATTTCTGAACAGTTTGAATCTGTGTCGAAACACGGATCTGAAAGTCAAATATTCATGTTGATAAATAATATCAAAGAAGAATTGAATGGTCGTGTCAATGAATTTCCAAAATTCCTGTCGTCCCAAAAAGCTGCATCTCTTTTGTATAAGGAGTCCGATTTGCTGTCCGTTATGAATTCATTTGGTTCAGTGGAAATCAAAGAGACTCCCTTTGATATCAAATACAAACCGTTTAAGGTCCAGCAAGCGCAATTCCTGCAACAACGGAGAAAACTTCCAACACAATTCCAGCTAATTACAAAATTTGCGGTACCTGATGCAGACATTGTCAGCATAGGTGTGACAAAAGACAAAAGATTATTCCTGTGTAATCAGAGCGGTTCTAAGTTATTTGTTATTTCAGGCCAACAATTGACGAAAATTCAAATGAACGGGTGTCAATGGGGGATAGCTATTGAAGAAGACAAAAAATACAGCATGGGTCACAGTTCCTGATACATCATGCGTTCAGACAGTAGATATCATTAAAATGGAAAAGGGCCGACAGATAAAAGTACCTGGAAAATGTTATGGCATTGTACTTTTTGGCGACGAAATTGCTGTCAGTGGTGACGGCAAGATATACATTATCAGCAAAATTGGTGACCTAAAGAAGACACTTGATGTCGAAGGAGGTGATATACACTCTATATCAGTTGGACTAAATCATCAACTTCATTTTGCTCAGTCGGATATATCAGAATAAAAATTTAGATGCGTGAGATTAGATGATGGAACAGTTACATCTATTTCTTCTCAATTTACTAATCGCACGATCGATATCAAAGCAGACAAATTTGGAAATGTATACGTACTGGAAAGGACATCAAACTTTAAGCTGTTTTGTATTGAAGATACATCTCTTAAAACCATGTTGACAACAGAAGATGGGTTGACTGAACCATATGGCTTTGCTTTCAGTACAGATTTTTCCAAGCTTTTCATTTCAAATTATGTTGAACACTTAAATAGCGAGATATTGGTCTATCATTGTAATTAAAAAATTGAGCAAGAAAGTCCTGTTTGCTGAATATGAATCAAAACGGCCTTAACATGTATAATACAACGTGTCAGGTATAGACGATTGTAATTCTGTTATCTATGATTTATCATTGTAAGATAAACAAACAACCATTTTTCTTTATGTAAATTTGATTTTTGGAAATTGTATAAAATGATCAGTGAAGACGAAGTGGTCATTATATTTAAAATTCTAAATCGATTCTCTTTAATTTGATTAGATCAAAGAGTTCTTTGTTTAAAAATTGTGGTTTTTAAATAGAAAATAGAGAAATTCGAAATAAACTGGTTGTGATCTAAGTATGGGAAACAGCAGTTTGTTTATTAGTTGACGTTTGGCTCTAAACTAGTTTTCAGTAACTGTGTGTACTCTTAATAACACATGTGGCGAAGTAAAAGCTGATGATTTACTCTGCAATAACGTATTTATGGAAACTGACTATTAGAGCATTTGCATTATTCTATATCTTGATACGTGCACGGATCGAAGTCTACGTATCGGGCGGATTTGTATAAAATAATGCTTTAGCCCAGACCTCTATTAAAATTAAATTAAAATCAAATGCATTATAAATATATCCATCGGGACCAACTCGACTTAATTTATCCTTTCCTCATATAAGTTTGATACGATACGTCGATACGGATACGCCAGCAAATACGTGAATAATGCAAATGCTCTTATCAAGAGCAAACAAAGAAATGATAAACGTATCAAAATATACATGCAATTACTTGACGTTCATACTGATATGAAACCATGCTGTCGGTCACTCTGATAAACAGCAACAACATTAACAGTACAGAAAGACAGGATCGTGTACAGTTCTAAGGAACAAACTGTTCAGAACTTAAATGCAAACAAAAGAAATATTTTTTTTGTTGCTACAAACTATAGTTTATACTTGGTTTTTATCCAAAGATATATCTATTAGCAGAAATAATCAAACAATAACAAATATATCTTTTGTCAAAAACTCTGGTATAAAATTTAAAAAAGTATGCTAAAATAACAAAAATACCGTACTCTAAGGAAAATTCATAACGAAAAACCCTTTATCAAATGGCAAAATCAAAAGTTCAAACAAATTAAACGAATGGAAAAACAACTGTCATATTCCGAACTTGGAACAGGTGTTTTGTTATGTAAAAAACCGTGGGTTAAATCTGGTTTTCTAGCTAGCTAAACATCCCATTTGTTTAACAGTCGCATAGAATTCCATTATATTGACTACAATGTGTTAGCAAAACAAGCAGACATACATATACATTGAATTAGGTAAAAATGTCGAAAATTGGGGTACAGCAGTCAACATTATGTTGTAATGTTAATCACTAGAAAAACAAATAAATATTTCAATAATGAAAAACGATATTGCATAAAGACACTCTACAGAAAAAGTAAAAATGAAAGACAAGAATAAAAAAAAAATGACCTTAGCACAATAACACAATGGCGGGATGAATAAATGCCGAGCCACATCAAAAGAAGTAGATTTAATTTAGTCTAAATGGACAAAACAGTAAAGTTTAAATATATACAAAGACATTTGTGCAAACACCTATTACGTTATGTACAAACACCTATTACGTTAATGACAAACGCCTATCACGTTATGTGCAAACACCTATTACGTTCTGGTAAACGCTTGTTTTGACACAGATTAAAACAAAACGCATCAATGATATAGAAAATTAAGAAAATCACAAGTTTTAGCTCTCTAAAAAGCTGTGGACTGCTTCGATCTTTCCTTATTTAAGGTAAAAGGTGTGCATGGGGTTGTTGATAAAGTATTGGAAATATGGTGTATTTAGATATTGATTGATTTAAAAATGCGATAAATATTTAGTTTCAGGGGAAATGATGTTGTTCTACTTTAACAGTGTGCTTTATACACCCATGCTTTTAAAATTTTGTTCACTTTCCTTGTTGAAAATTAAAACTTTTTCAAATATACATACACGACTCTGGAGATGTGCCTAGACTGGCAAAAAATTATGAAATATATATGCAACACTCAGGACCGTGTCCTTCCACCCAAACGTGTCCGATACCTCCAAACGTGTCCACATGACGTTACTGAATTGCAAAACATGTCCTAATGTAAAAGTGCACCAAAGCTTGTCATTTGTATAAACGCCTAAACGTGTCCATTTTTTTTTTTATTAATTATACCTTATATGAGAATGCCGGATTTTGATTGGTTGGTAGCCAGTGTATTTTTCGCATATTCTAACCTTTTTCTCGTTTCAATCGAATTTGCATGTTTTTCACCACTGCCGGTGAATTTGTCTCAAATTCCCCTCTATGCCGTGGTATTTGCCATTTTGGATATTCCTTATATGCCCTCATGAGCCTCTTCCCGCCAAAATTATTAGAATATGACGTTACATAAAGACAGTGCTAACGCGTATAAGTACATGTATAATTCCTGCGGTATAAACATGTTGATGGATTACAGATTATTAGTAAACTTGTATTTGAAACGGCCTCGGGTTGCAGTCATGCATAAAATAAAAATAATATAAATACTTTATTTAAAGAGGGTAAACTTAGTTAGTACAATACTAATCTCCCCTGATGCCCTCTGAATAACTCAAAATATAACAATAATGTAACATATAAATATACATACATACATACAGCTTTTTATGCAAAACAAATGGAGAAAAACACACAGAATCGTTTCATGAACATATTTTGTTAATGATTTTCAAGACAAATATTTGGATTTTTTAGAATATAGATAAATTTCATAATAATTACATTTTCAGTTTAGAAACAATATATTATAAAACCTTTGTTTGAACTGTTCTATCTTTTCTATCTTTTTGATTTCTACAGGAATACAGTTTTGTTTCAAAGAACAGTACCGGAATATTGAAATGTCTTTTTCATAGAATTTGTTATCGGACGTGATATGAAAAGACAATTATTGTCCGATGAACGCAAAGAATATCTTGCATTAACATTTTGGTTATTGTTCAATAATTGACAAAGATAATCAGGTGCAATACTATTTACACACTTATACATTAAATAAATACTCTTTTGTGATATATATGATTCTTTTTTGAAAAGTTAACCATCCTAATTGTTTGAATAAAGTTTTTGACGGTGTGTCATATGCTTTGTTAAGAATGATTCTGGCTGCCCTTTTTTGTAATTCTAACATTTTTTTCATATTTAGATTACTTGTTTCTGTCCATATTGTACAGCAACAATCAAAGAGAGGAAGTACATATCCATTATAAAATAAACATAAACTTTTTTGCGGAATATAATGCTTCAACCGATTTAGTAAACATAGTCTAGTTGAAATTACATTACATACTTTGTTTATTTGTGGATTCCATGAAAGACAATCAGATTTGGATTTTTTAATATTAAGAATCATATCATTATTTTCACACCATATTTTAAAAGTTGCTATTTCGTCATTAAGTTTATCACATATATCATCAAAGGAATTTGAAGAGTATTTAAGAGTTGTGTCGTCAGCATACAAATCAGGCTTTGTATGATTAAGTTGTAGTGGGAGATCATTAATATATAAAAGAAATAATAAAGGTCCTAGAATATTGCCCTGCGGTACACCAAATGTTACTTTCCTGAAGATATGTTGTTATTTATTTTTACTTTTTGAGACCTGTTTGATATATATGATTTGAATCATTCAAAAGAAATAGAATCAAACTTAAACAGTTTTAATTTTGATAATTGAATTGAGTGATTTACAATATCAAACGCTTTTTTTTTAAATCTAAGAATACAACTCCAGAGTAGTTTCCTTGATCCGTATTAATTAACAATTCTTCAACAATTTCCGATTCCCTATATAATCAACCTTCAGTGATTCCCTATATGATCAACCATTTTTTTTCCCAAAAAGAGCCTTTAACTTTACTTTCCGATATATAGATGATGTTCTCTCACTAACGAAGATAAAGGATACAACAGATACAGTTAAGTCGGCCTCATATCTTGACTTACATAAACAAATTGACAATGAGAGTCGGTTGAAAACAAAACTTTACGACAAAAGAGATGATTTCAGCTTCCCAATTGTGAACTTTCCATTTCTAAGTAGCAACATTTCAGCAGCGCCTGCATACGGAGCATATATCTCCCAATTGATACGAGATTCCCGTGCTTATATTTCCTATCATGATTTCCTTGATAGAGGGTTGCTGCTCACAAGGAAGCTATTAAACCAAGAGTTCCAAATGGTGAAGTTGAAATCATCCCTTCGTAAATTTTACGGACGCCATCACGAGTTGGTTGACCGTTATGGAATAACCGATGCACAGATGATATCGGATATGTTCCTTACGTCGTAACTACAATCCCCTTCCCTTTTCATGAATGTGACCTACCAAATTAGTCTATTTACCGGGTTTGTAATAACATGAGCAACACGACGGGTGCCACATGTGGAGCAGGATCTGCTTACCCTTCCGGAACACCTGAGATCACCCCCAGTTTTTGGTGGGGTTCGTGTTGATTAGTCTTTAGTTTTCTATGTTGTGTCATGTGTACTATTATTTGTCTGTTTGTCTTTTTCATTTTTAGCCATGGCGTTGTCAGTTTATTTTCGATCTATGAGTTTGACTGTCCCTCTGGTATCTTTCGCCCCTCTTTTATTGATGTCATTTAGGACATACATGTATTAGCGCTAAAAGATGTGAAACGTTCTGGTGTTTAACCTTTTCTCTGCCATACGGCCTATCCGGCCTATTCAAAAACACTACCTCTGAGTGCCACCGTGAGGCCCAAAGGCCAACGGAATTTTGACGTTACGTAATAGTAAACAATACGTCATAAAGCTAGAGTTCGGGATCTGGAAGATGGCCGGCATCCAATCTATTCCAACTCCAGGATATTTTGGTTTTGCCACTAGAAGATGAAGAAGAACTACAATTTAATATCAACCAGAGGGGACCAATTAGAATTCTATGAATTAACTCGTCGCCAATAGTTTATTTTTATTTACTGTTCTCTTTAGAGTTGACAAACGTACTTGTGCTACAACCAAACAAACAAACATGTTGAAATAATTTCTCTGTTTTTACGTTCTCTTTTGCCAGGGAGGGCACCCGATAGCTTGGTACATGTAAATGAAATTCTTTATGTTCAGACAATAAACTATTTGTTGTCGTGTTTATGTTTTGGTGTCTAATATACTAAAATAAACATCGGGGTCTTGTATAGCCGACTATAAACGGTATGGGTTTTTTTCATTGTTGAAGACCATACTGTTGCCTATAACTACTTACATTAGTACTTTGAACTTTGATGGATATTTGTCTCATTGGCAATCATTCCACATCTTCTTTTTATATAACCTTGAATTCGATAAATTTCTTCGAGTTTCTGTTTTCATTGCAACTTTACTGAATGAATATGAAGTAATATAAAAACTCTCATAAAATAAACAAAACAAACATATTTACAGACAGAGTAGCACATGCTCGTTTACAGTGTTGTGCAATAAATATTCGTCACCTACAGTTTTTTGTCATATAGTTCCGACCCAAAAACATATTGTGTGGCCAATTTCGGCTAAACTTGTGATTTTTTAAAATTTTCAATATCATTGATGCGTTTTGTTTTAATCTGTGTCAAAAAAGCGTTTACCAGTACGTAATATGTGTTTGCACATAACACAAGTTTGACAAACATTACATCATAACTTAGTTCAGTCGAAAATACCTCCTTATTTTAAAGATCAGTATGTACCAATAATTTCTTATAACTACCAAACCAATTGCAACTTAAATTTTCAATTGCAAACACGTTTTGCAGGATCTCAAAATTGACGACTTCAAGTCTAAACCTCCTGATTGCACCTGTGCTAGTTTCCAATTCACATATAATCCGGCTGGCCACGTTATTACCGGAGACCTCAACATTGTCAATAACACTTCCCTGCGAAATTTGTTATCCAAAGGTCCAAAATATTGTGAGCCTAAATCCATCAATTGGAAATACAACTTCAAAATACTGATGGATTCAGTCGAGGATTATGCCAGGCAATGGGCTAAACGCGAGAAAGAAGACATAGATACTCTTTCCGGATGGATTAAGGCTGTGAGATCGTTGATAAAAATCCGAATTAAGAAACTTAATGGGTCTATCAATACCCACGCTACGTCATTTTTAAAGACCCAAATGTTGCAAAACACTTGTCCTACCTCCATGACAAATATGTTGTTGTCCCCGCAAACAACATCATTTTTGTGTGTAAATATCATTACATAAACTGCTTGATAAATGAATTAGGTATTGACAATTCACTTGGAAACTCAACATATACCCTCACAACACTTACCAAAGAGGAAATCCTGGATAATCATAGGTCTGTTCTATGTTCCTTTGGAATTTCAACCAACGATGAAGAACTGGATCTTCCATCACTGTATTGGATACCTAAACTACATAAGTGTCCTGTCCTTACAAACAAAGGTATATTGCTGGGTCTTCCAAGTGCTCCACGAAACCTCTTTCTTAATTATTAACATCTATTTTATCAGCAATCAAAGCCGGGCTCCAAAGTTATTGTGAAACTGCCTATTCAGATGTGGATACTAAAAAATTCCAAAGATCTTTTAGAGTAAATACAATCTAAGACTCTCTCATCTTGCAATAGTATTAAAACATTTGACTTTTCTACACTTTACACAAGTATTCCCCATTCCAAACTAAAAGACAAATTGAAAGAGTTGGTATTACTTTGTTTCATTAAAAAGAATGGCGAACGTAAATACAAGTATCTTGTCTTGGGGAGGGATAAATCCTACTTTGTAAAGAATCACTCTGATTCAAACAAAAAATTCTCTGAAACTGACATTATCAAGATGCTTGATTTCTTGATTGACAACATATTTGTTACGTTTGGAGGACGTGTTTATCAACAGACTGTCGGAATTCCAATGGGAACCAATTGTGCCCCTCTTCTTGCCGACTTATTTCTTTATTATTATGAGGCTGACTTCATACAGGAACTTCTTAGGAAGAAAAGTAAGAAGTTAGAAATATCCTTTAACTTTACGTTCCGCTATATAGATGATGTTCTCTCACTAAATAACACAAAATTTGGTGACTATGTTGAACGAATCTATCCCATCGAACTAGAGATAAAGGATACTACAGATACAGTTAAGTCTGCCTCGTATCTTGACTAACATCAAGAAATTGACAATGAGGGTCGGTTGAAAACAAAACTTTACGACAAAAGAGATGATTTCAGCTTCCCAATAGTGAACTTTCCATTTCTATGTAGCAACATTCCAGCAGCGCCTGCAAACGGAGTATATATCTCTCAATTGATACGATATTCCCTGGCTTGTATTTCCTATCATGATTTCCTTGATAGAGGATTGCTGCTCACAAGGAAGCTATTAAACCAAGAGTTCCAAATTGTGAAGTTGAAATCATCCCTTCGTAAATTTTACGGACGCCATCACGAGTTGGTTGACCGTTATGGAATAACCGTTTCACAGATGGTATCAAATAGGTTCCTTATGTCGTAACTACAATACCCTTCCCTTTTCACGAATGTGACCTACCGAATTAGACTATTTACCGGATTTGTAATAACATAAGCAGCACGACGGGTGCCACATGTGGAGCAGGATCTGCTTACCCTTCCGGAGCACCTGAGATCACCCCCAGTTTTTGGTGGAGTTCGTGTTGCTTAGTCTTTAGTTTTCTATGTTGTGTCATGTGTGCTATTATTTGTCTGTTTGTCTTTTTATTTGTGGCCATGGCGTTGTCAGTTTGTTTTCGATCTATGAGTTTGACTATCCCTCTGGTATCTTTCGTCCCTCTTTGAGCTTTTTAAAAAGCTGTGGACTGCTTCGCTCTATCCTAATTTAAGTTAATACGTGTGCACGTGGTTGTTGATTTAGTATTGGAAATGTGGTATTTTTAGATATTGATTGATATAAAATGGATGTCTTAGACTTGGAATATCAATTTTTGTATATATATTTAGATGAACTTTTCTAAAATTTTGAACTGGCTGTTCAGTGTTGTACGTTATACACCGATGCTTTTAAAAACAAAAATCGATTTACTTGTTGAAATTTAAAACATTCACAAAACACGACTCTCGAGGTGTGCCTCTCTGTAGGTGTGCCCAGATTGGCAGAAGTTATAAAATACAGATAAAGCATTTTTTTAAACATTGTATAGGAACATTGTTTAGCTAAACAAATCGTTCATATTACAGATTAACAAGGCAAATAAACAGGTGTTAAAAAATTGATATTTCAATATTGAATTTCAGTGTACAATATATGCATAATAAAACGAACATGAATTAATTACACTTGATCGGAACTGAAATACACATAGTTAATTTTCCGGCATTTGATGTCTTATCCTGAGACGAGAAAAGTCTGTAATTCTTTATCTCATTTTAGCCAATAGCTGTTGCTGTATCTCAGCCGAATCATAAAGCAACCAATCAGAATCTTTATGTGATAAGTAATTATTTCAAGATGGCGTGTATATTGACTGAAACTAATAGCTCCGCACCGTGATGCGAAGCAATAATAGGCGTTTGTCATTAACGTGATAGGTGTTTGTACATAACGTAATAGGTGTTTGTACATAACGTAATAGGTGTTTGTCATTAATGTAATAGGTGTTCGTACATAACGTAATAGGTGTTTGTCATTAATGTAATAGGTGTTTGCACATAACGTAATAGGTGTTTGCTATTAATGTAGTAGGTATTTGTACATAACGTAATAGGTGTTTGCACATAACGTAATATATGTTTGATCATAATGTAATAGGCATTTCCACATAACGTAATAGGTGTTTGCACATAATGTAATAGGCATTTGCACATAACATAGTAGGTGTTAGCACATACTGTTATAGGTGTTTATACATAACGTAATAGGTGTTTGCACATAATGTAATGGGTATTTGTATATAATGTAATAGGCATTTGCACATAACGTAATTGGTGTTTGCACATAACGTAATAGCCGTAAGCACATTATGTAATAGGCTATTGCACATAACGTAATAGGTGTTTGCACATAATGTAATGGGTATTTGTATATAATGTAATAGGCATTTGCACATAACTTAATAGACTATTGCACATAATATAATCGGTGTTCACACATAATGTAATAGGCATTTGCACATGACGTAATGAATGTTAACAGAGAGTATCAATTGTTCACAGAATACATAGTAGTATAACATAATGTACAGCCTAGTGCACACAACAAAGATTAGCAGAATCATATCATACAATTGTTTGACCAAACAAATAATTTATTTGACATAACACAGATATGCAGTGTCAGGAAATAAAGGCACTAACACATAACATAAAGAAGAAATAACAGGACGTAAAGGCAAAGCGACAAAACACATTAAATATTTACACTATAAGACAGTTACGGCGTTCCATACAAAATCATAAGTTTGGTATCTTCGATAAAATGCCAGCAAATAAGTAGTAATTCTTATAGAAATTATTATCCAAATCACACTTGCACAATAATTTCCTCTTAGAATACAAAATTATATATAATTGACATATAAATCAATGTTTGAACTAATGATTTATAAAATAATTAGGATAGAAGTTTTCATGTACAAGTTAGACCTTTTTAAAACAGGGACTCTTATTATTCTAAGGCATTATTTTGTTTGAATTTCTTGGCAAGGACACCAACTATCTGAAGTTTGAAGCAATTTGTCAAAATATTTGACCAGTTGATTAGTTTGTGGGAGAACAATGCAAACTGCATTTTGGTAAACTATTTGAGCAATTGCTATTGTGAAAAGCCAAAGCCTACTGAATAAGAACATTAAAAAAGTATTGAAATAACAATCCCTCGACTTTATGAATTATATAACCATTAAAAACTAGGTGCAAAAAAAGTAACTTTATGTTAAACTCCTGTAGATAGAATCATACATGAATATATTCTTTTGTGATCAAACTACATTTGTGATAAAATCTAGTAAAGTATTCCTGCTATTGCAATTTATGGAAACTAAGATTACATTGCAAACACTAGCATGTCTTGTCAAATCAATATACAAAATACACTCGAGTAGATCAACGGAATATGACCATCAAGGAAAGGAATCCAAGAATCGAGATAACCCTAAGAATTTCTAAATTAAGAAAGTGTTTAGGTATTTCAATTATAGTTTCAATTTAGAAAATATGAATTGACTTAAAAGGGTAAATTATGACATTTTTACCTTTTATGTCTGTTTGTTTTGTTAATACATCGTTGTCAATATTATGTAATTTTATGCGACTGTTATACAAGTGAGAAGTTTATCTAGCTATAAAACCAGGTTCAATACACCATTTTTTACAAAAGAAATATGCCTGTACGCACCAAGTCAGGAATATGACAGTTGTTATCCATTCGGTTGATGTGTTTGAGCTTTAGATTTTGCCATTTGATTATGGACTTTCCGTTTTGAAGTTTTCTCAAAGTTCGTTATTTTTTTATTTTACTTTTTATCATGTTTATGTCTGTAGTTGTTTTTATTTAAAACACATTTCAAATGTTTTGGTTTGAGCGTTCCTGATGAAGGTAATCCAATCAAAGGGCTTCGGAAGCATGGATGAGCAAAATATAGATTTCACCACTGCAACAAGTGTGTTACGATATTTCTCCACTCGAGTCAGTTAAATTTTCATATTTAAAGCGCGAGGCTTGCCGAGCTTTTTAAATAATTAATATTTAACTTTTGAGAGTCAAGAAATATCGTAATACACGAGTTATAGTGGTGGAATCTGTTTCTCTAATGATTTTTATTCTTCCTTTTCAAAGATTTGCAGAAAGTTGTGTTCTTTATATGTGACGTCATCAATCATGGTCGCCTTTTTTCATGACGTCACAATAGGAAATTCAGAAGAAACCAAGAAAATTTGACGTCATAATTAAATTTCGACCAATAATTTGCCGAGAACAGATATTTCACTAGTGAGGAGAAATATTTTTCTCACACCGATCAAGAAATGTGAAAATAGCACAAAAATTAGAGAAACATTAAGTTCTGTAAAGTAAGTTATAAACAACACCGGCATGACAAAATGGAAAAAGTCAAAAGAGAAAACGAACGGCCGGAATTATTCTAAAACCGATAAACAAAAGACAAAATATAGCGTCTAACGACAATTCCTCAGTTTATACAGATAAGCTTCTCCGTTGGCACAGTCACATTGAGAATGTTACAGGGTTACACTTCTCTGCGAATTATCAACACTCCCTTAACCCTGGAAAGATTTATAAAAGCACAACATAAAAACAAACTTAAACATAACAGATCAAGTTGTGCCTAAAGAATGGAATGTTTTCCCCATCTAAAAATTGCACTATATGATCATGATGCTCTAAGAGAGGAAGAATATTGACGAGATACTAATATATGAAAATTTCTCATAAAAAACAGGAGCATAATTTTAAAAATACATATTAAGATACTGTGGATTCATTATTATTCGTTGGATACTAATTTTCGTGGATTTCGTGGGTACAGTCGAACCTAGAATTTAAATATTCAACGAATTACAAATATTCTAAAGGAATGTATTCAGACATTGCCAAAATCACGAAATTAGATATCAACGAATATGCAAGTTTTCCTCAATCCACGAAAATTGGTACTTACAAAAATAAATGAATCCACAGTATTGAATTCTCTTCCTATCGTTATCTGTACACCACGAATGTATTTTACACATAAATAAATCTGTTTGATTTTATATAAGTTATCACAATGATTTAAATATAATTGTAGATCATTAATCAGTGATAGAAAAGTGAAAGATAATGTGTCAGATGCACCACTTTTTGAACGGCAGTAATAGTTCTGTATATGCATGATATTGTTGGTATCAGAAAGCTGATTTCAATGAAATGCCACTGGGCCAGGTGCAGCCCTGAAAAGTCGCACTTTTATTAGTGTATGCAAAGTACTACTAGATATAGTATATACACTGATTACAAATATAGGAAAAAGATAAGATCTGAATAAAAGTTCCTCCAAAATAAGACATGACACTGAATTGTAGTATCGACAAAACAGGATTTGGGAAATTATACAATTTATTTCATAAGTTGACTTTGGGCTTTCAGTAACAACGAATATCGCTTTACATGGGGTCGGTGAATGGAGAACGATCAATTGTAGAGAGAATTACATGTAACCAACAGAACACTGCCCTGGAACTTCAGTGACCTTTGATTTTATCAACAGATAACACACTTAGTCTTGTCCTTTTTAAACATATCTGCGAATTTTTACTGACAAAATTATTAAATTGTTAAATGAAGATCTATGATAAATAAAATATTATTAAAAGAACAAAAAAAAAAATAAATGTTTTGGTGTTTGAAAAACTTGACCTGACAAACGTACGTTGGCGGACAGAAAGTCAGACAACAAAAGAGACGGGTCTAGATCACTCATCTGCTGATACGGCACCTGCTGATTTTGCACCATTTACCTGCCAATTTTGCCCCTATGTAAAACAGGTAAAATTGCTTCCCTTTATACATTAACCGATTTTAAATTGAAAAAAAAAATAATGCCATGTTACTTTTTTATTTAAATTAAGATAAATAACAGCTAGAAATTAAATTATGTAAGATTGCAAGAAAGAATAATTTAAATGGTTTGTAAAATTTGGAATACGTACACTGTTGACAGTTTTGTCTTTTTTTATAGTTCACAATAAGAATTTACATAAATTAATTTGGAAAACAATATTTTTTAATCTTGTTAAGTTAAAAAATAAGTGAAATGAAATTATTTGAACTTATAGCAGGAAATTAACTTATATTCCATTAAAAGATAAAACTGTTAGGTTATATTTTTCCTTAAAATATTATTGTTTGAACACCACTAAAAGAAGATAATCATACAATAAATATTATTTGCACAATGATTTGTAGTTAAAGCAAAACGATATATTCCAGTAATTTACGATGGTTAAAAGGGGGAGGGCAGTCATTCTGATATTTGAATACGTTTATAGTGATCATGATTATTATGATAAATGTAGGGAATCCTTATACTTCCAATGCAATCATGGTGTAAATATATTTTATAATTTGTATAAATACATACAATTATCACTTTTTTTCATTACATATATTTTCATAGAGGAACCTTTATATCATTACTGTTAATTTGCGTTATCTGTACACCACGAATTTATTTTACACATAAATAAATCTGTTTGATTTTATTAGATATCACAATGATTTAAATATAATTATAGATCATTAATCAGTGATAGAAAAGTGAAAGATAATGTGTCAGATGAACCACTTTTTGAACGGCAGTAATAGTTCTGTATATTCATGATATTGTTGGTATCAGAAAGCCGATTTCAATGAAATGCCACTGGGCCATGTGCAGCCCTGAAAAGTCGCACTTTTATTAGTGTATGCAAAGTACTACTAGATATAGTATATACACTGATTACAAATATAGGAAAAAGATAAGATCTGAATAAAAGTTCCTCCAAAATAAGACATGACACTGAATTGTAGTATCGACAAAATAGGATTTGGGAAATTATACGATTTATTTCATAAGTTGACTTTGGGCTTTCAGTCACAACGAATATCGCTTTACATGGGGTCGGTGAATGGAGAACGATCAATTGTAGAGAGAATTACATGTAACCAACAGAACACTGCCCTGGAACTTCAGTGACCTTTGATTTTAAAGATAACACACTTAGTCTTGTCCTTTTTAAACATATCTGCGAATTTTTACTGACAAAATTATTAAATTGTTAAATGTAGATCTATGATTAATAAAATATTATTAAAAGAACAAAAAAAAAAATAAATGTTTTGGTGTTTAAAAAACTTGACCTGACAAACGTACGTTGGCGGACAGAAAGTCAGACAACAAAAGAGACGGGTCTAGATCACTCATCTGCTGATACGGCACCTGCTGATTTTGCACCATTTACCTGCCAATTTTGCCCCTATGTAAAACAGGTAAAATTGCTTCCCTTTATACATTAACCGATTTTAAATTGAAAAAAAAATAATGCCATGTTACTTTTTTATTTAAATTAAGATAAATAACAGCTAGAAATTAATTATGTAAGATTGCAAGAAAGTATAATTTAAATGGTTTGTAAAATTTGGAATACGTACACTGTTGACAGTTTTGTCTTTTTTTATAGTTCACAATAAGAATTTACATAAATTAATTTGGAAAATAATATTTTTTTAATCTTGTAAAGTTAAAAAACAAGTGAAATGAACATATAGCAGGAAATTAACTTATATTCTATTAAAAGATAAAACTGTTAGGTTATATTTTTCCTTAAAATATTATTGTTTGAACACCACTAAAAGAAAATAATCATACAATAAATATAATTTGCACAATGATTTATAATAAAAGCAAAACGATATATTCCAGTAATTTACGATGGTTAAAAGGGGAGGGCAGTCATTCTGATATTTGAATACGTTTATAGTGATCATGATTATCATGATAAATGTAGGGAATCCTTATACTTCCAATGCAAACATGGTGTTAATGTATTTTATAATTTGTATAAATACATACAATTATCACTTTTTTTCATTACATATATTTTCATAGAGGAACCTTTATATCATTACTGTTAATTTGCTTTATCTTTTTTCGTTGTACCAAGATTTACTTTATCGGTTACTCATTGCTATATTATTCAACATATACCCCCACATCACTAGCAGAAGAAAAATATCTAACTTTTACACTGATATTAAGAGTAGTAATACATTTATTGATTGTGGTTTATTTTACGTTCAGTTTCAAATATTTCATGCATGCTCATGATGATAAAAAATCAATAATGAATACAACCGGCAGGTCTTTAAACGAAATAAATGTCGAGAAATTGAAATGACACTAGAAAATGAGGGTATATTGAATATTGGGTAGAGAAATTGAAATTTAGCCATGCAACAGCCCACATACGGACCCTTCAAGGAGTTCTTTCAATGGTTCTTAACGTGCAGACAGCCTGGCACTCTATCTCTTCACGAGACAAAGGATGAAAAATTTCCTTTCTGACCAGACGTGGCTGCGTATTTATTCATTCAACACGACCAAACGGACGCCCGGCCTACATTCACAGGGACTTTACTGTCGGTTCAAAGACCAAAAGTGACCATATTTCTGTTCCTGAGTCACCTTTGGACTTAACGTAAATATCATTATTCTTTAAAATATTAAAAGGTGGTTTAAAGGACTTTGCTCTTATATATTATTATACAGTATGATAAATGATGACATCCCGATGTAGATCTGATAAAAATATTCTTTGCATTAAATACATGTATGTTGAACATATTGTACAATTATTCTCAATTTTGTATGTATTTTATTTTGAGATAGATCAGCCATAAAAGGTATCTCTTTCGGCCCTTTCTTTACTTATAAAACGCAGTAAAATTAGATAATAATTTATTATTTAAAGCGACACATATCATTAAGATAGCATTAAGTGTTCTTCAATCTTCCCATTAAATTGACTTTCTATTGATGTTTACTTAAAAAAGAGGGGCGAAAGATACCAGAGGGATAGTCAAACTCATAGATCGAAAATAAACTGACAACGCCATGGCTAAAAAAATAAAAGGACAAACAGACAAATAATAGTACAAAAGACACAACATAAAAAACTGAAGATTAAGCAACACGAACCCCCAACAAAAACTGGGGGTGATCTCATGTGCTCAAATTAACCATACACTGGGAATCATAAAAAGAAAGAATATTGTGAAAAAAGGAGATGTGGTACGATAGCCATGACAAACAAACCATTCGGCGAAGTCGTAATGAAGTTGACTAAGCAACCATTAGTCACTGTACGGCTGTAACCAATAATCAAAACCTATACTATATGGTCAGCTATGAAAGGCACGACACAACCAGAGAGATACTGAAAATCTGCCAATAAATAAAGAAAACAGTAGTATATCCTGTTCAAAATTCATGAATCGGTTGAGAAAAAACAAAATCCGGGTTACAAACTAAAACCGAGGGAAACACATCTATAAGAGGAAAACAACGGTACAACAGGAACACCGAAGTGTAACAAAAACAAACGCCAACACACAGAGTAACGAACTATTTAATTTCTGTAAGTTTATTTGCATTCGATATAATTTCTGGTTTCCTGTTTTTCGAGAATTGATAAACATCTCATATCTTTCGGTTCAAATAACTTATTTCTGGTAACGAGATTTTGTGAGTTTCCTTTCACAGTACAGTCATATCAGTGATGTTTCAAATAGATTAGATTTGACAAATATTCTGGTTTCCTGTTTGCAAGATTTTATGATAAAAAACTTCGTTTTAACCTTGATATACTTATTCCTGGTTATGAATTTTTCTGTTTCCCTAAATAATCATGTTTTAACAATAATATAAATTTTTTTCAGTTTTCATTGAGTTTTTTTTTAGAAAATGATAATTTAAATCCAAATTTATCAAATTCCACTATTGTTGTCCTGGTAGATTTTTTGTATTATAAATATGATGCGATCCTAAACACATAACATTAGAGAACTTTCTGTTGTAAAGTTAATGGTATTTAAGCATTGTCTACATAGATTGACTTTACAAAATACTAAGCTAAAGTCTGAATAGGTTATTTTTTCAAGAAATGGCATGATTATTAGTTATAAAATGCTAAACTATTTCAAACAAAACTGCATATGTTAATGAATAAAATTAAGTTCAAATAGACAAACAAACATGATAAAGGGAGACTTATTTCAATCTCATTAATTCATTATTTAATAATATAAGGAAGAAGTAAGTTGCACTTTTTTTGCCATCCTATTAGTTTCTCTTTAACTAATGAATTATGAATACATCTTTGATTTCTTTCTTTAACTCATGTTGATTTCCCTTCATTTAAAAGCATAAACATTTTATATTTGTTAGACTAGAATTAACAAAAGTAAGAGTTTCCTTAAGCATGGTGCATGTCTGTCTTTTCTACATGTTCTAATATTTTGAATAAAGCAAACGTGAAATGATGATTGAATGTAATAATACATGAACGGATAAACTTACAGTGCTATGATTATTTCCTTTGATATTTCAGCGCAGATGATTTTCTTCTAAGGACCTGTGTTCAAAGGACCTAATCAGATAACATACTTCAGATGACCTCATTTTGAGGTAAAGTTTTGATCCCATAATTATCAGATCTATGAGTAGTACATCTAAAAACAGAAGCACATTTAATAAAGAATATTAAAACGTTTAATGTTATAATTGAGGACATAATTTTGGCGTAATCTGCACATTTTGCCATTACAGTTTTTGCCATCATTGGCCTACTTTGCTCGTTGGGCCATGTTAGTTGTTGTCATCATAGGCTTCCTTTGCCTTTTGGGCCATTTCAGTTTTTGCCATCATTGGCTTACTTTGCCATTTGGGCCATGTTAGTTTTTGCCATCATTAGCTTACTTTGCACATTGGGCCATGTTAGTTTTTGCCATCATTGTCTCACTTTGCCCGTTGGGCCATTTCAGTTTTTGGCATCATTGGCGTACTCTGCACATTTGGCCATGTTAGTTTTTGCCATTATTTTCCTCACTTTGCCTATTGGGCCATGTTTGTTTTTGCCATCATTGGCTCACGTTGCCAATTAGGCCAGGTTAGTTTTTGCCATCATTGGATTACTTTGCCCATTGGGCCATGTTAGTTTTTGCCATTATTTGCTCACATTGCTCATTGGTCCATATTTGTTTTTGCCATAATTGGCGCACTTTGCACATTTGGCCCTGTAAGTTTTAGCCATCATTGAATTACTTTGCTCATTGGGTCATGTTTGTTTTTACCATCATTGGCTTACTTTGCACATTAGGCCATGTTAGTTTTTGCCATCATTGGCTTACTTTGCCCATTCGGCCATGTTTGTTTTTGCCATCTTTAGCTTACCTTACCCGTTCGGCCATGTTTAATTTTTGCCATCATCGGCTTTCTTTGCACATTTGGCCATGTTAGTTTTAGCCATCATTGGCTTACTTTGCCAATTGGGCCATGTTAATGTTTGCCATCATTGGCTTACTTTGCCATTGGGCCATGTTTGTTTTTACCATCTTCGGCTTACTTTGCACATTAGGCCATGTTAGTTTTTGCCATCATTGGCTTACTTTGCCCATTGGGCCATGATACTTTTTGCCATCATTGGCTTACTTTGCACATTGGGCCATGTTAGTTTTTGCCATTATTTTCCTCACTTTGCCTATTTGACCATGTTTGTTTTTGTCATCATTGGCTCACGTTGCCAATTTGGCCAGGTTAGTTTTGCCATCATTGGATTACTTTGCCCACTGGGCCATGTTAGTTTTTGTCATTAATTGTTCACTTTGCTCATTGGTCCATATTTGTTTTTGCCATCATTGGCTCACTTTGCACATTATGCCCTGTAAGTTTTAGCCATCATTGGCTTACTTTGCCAATTGGGCCATGTTTGTTTTTCCATCATTGGCCTACTTTGCACATTAGGCCATGTTAGTTTTTGCCATCATTGGCTTACTTTGCCCATTCCGCCATGTTTGTTTTTGCCATCTCTGGCTTACCTTACCCGTTCGGCCATGTTTAATTTTTGCCATCATTGGCTTACTTTGCACATTTAGCCATGTTAGTTTTAGCCATCATTTTGGCCATGTTAGTTTTAGCCATCATTTTGGCCATGTTATTTTTAGCAATCATTGGCTTACTTTGCCCATTGGGCCATGCTATTTCAACTTTTGCCATCATCGCATGGCTTACTTTGCCTATTGGGTCATGCTAGGTTTTCCATCATTTGCTTACTTTGCTCGTTGGACCATTTCCGTTTTTACCATCATTGGCTTCTTTTGCACATTGGGCCATTTTAGTTTTGCCATCATTTGGTACTTTGCCCATTGGCCAATTTCAATTTTTGCCATCATTGGCTTACTTTTCCCATTGGGGCATGTTAGTTTTTGCCATCATTGTCTTACTTTGCACATTGGGCCATGTTAAATTTTGCCATAATTTTCCTCACTTTGCCTATTGGACCATGTTCGTTTTTTTTTCATCATTGGCGCACGTTGCCAATTGGGCCAGGTTAGTTTTACCATCATTGGATTACTTTGCCCATTGGGCCATGTTAGTTTTTGTCATTATTTGTTCACTTTGCTCATTGGTCCATGTTTGTTTTTGCCATCATTGGCTCACTTAGCACATTTGGCCCTGTTAGTTTTAGCCATTATTGGCTTACTTTGCCAATTGGGCAATGTTAGTTTTTGCCATCATTGAATTACTTTGCCAATTGGGCCATGGTTGTTTTTACCATTACAGTCATTCAATGATTCTTCTGTAGGCGTAGATGACATTAGCCGTAGCTAGTATACATTTTTGTTGATGTTTTTTTTTCAAAATGCTCCTCATTATGATTTGGCCTTCCAACTTTTTTTATTCGAGCGTCATTGATGAGTCGTATGTTAACAACATGTGCGTTTGCCATACCTAATTATAAGCCTCGTATCGTTGATGTGTTATTTTTAATAGTAATTGGAGGACGAACAGTAACTTTTAATCTAATGGAAGTATCACTAATGAGTCTTTTGTAGACGAAACGATGCAAATATAAAATTTCAATCCTGGTATCTATGATGAGTTTATTAGTAATTGGAACATTTGGGTTCAAACTTCATAATGTTTGGTAAATTTTCTAGAAAATGTATGAAGCTATGAATGTTTGAAACGTATAAAGCAATCCTCTTTATCTGGATGAACAAGATCAAAAGGAATAACACAAAAAAGCTGTTTATAACCATTAAAAGCAAATCATTTGATTCTGGCGTGTGAAGAATTCCAACTGTTCAATTTAGGAATTGACATTAATATGAAATGAAAGAATAATGTCAAAAAAAGCTTCAAAACAAACCGTTGGACCGTTCATGAACAGGTATTAAACAACCAAATAGAAATACAATTAGCTTTTAGATATTTTAATGTAAAATATTTGATTTGACACTCTCAACCTTACCCGGCAAACATACTAATTGCAATACATGTTATGCTTGAATTTCGTGTCATGATTTCCATGATTTAGCTTTGCTGCTTGAAAGGAAATTATTGAACATTGGTTCTTTTCTTTTTTTTTGAACAAAAACATATGTTAAATGCATAAAAAGGTGTATTCTGAAATGATAAAGCAACAAAAATTATAAAAGTGAATTTGTTTAATTTTTTATAGAATATATCTATATCAAATTCTTAACACTACAGAAAACACTCAAATTAATTATAAATCCATACAATGTTTAATTAATCTACACAGAACAGGAATTGATTATAACGAACCACTTAACTAAATTTTGTGAGGGTCTCTATTTGGGTTACAGAGAATAGATAGTAAAATAAAATAGAAAAAAAAATAGACCAAACAACAAAAAATAATGGGGCTGGTAAAAAAGCATTTATAGTAAAAGTAAAAAATATAAAAGAATAGATAAATAATGACGTTCAACATAATAAATAAAAAATGAAGACCCCTTTCCTGACCGTCCATACGGTTGTTATCAGGAAGTTTTTTCCCCACTCCTGTACATTTAATATAATTATGTTAACAATGACTATGAAATAATCAACACATAGCAAACTACACATTTAAGTTTTCAGGATGGGTTAGAAAATCATCATTTCAAGGTAAGGTTTAGTTTCTATCTTGTTCATATCATATTATGAGTTTAGATATTTCGAAGAACTAAAATTCCAAATCGATCTGGCAATAATGAGCTTGGCTTATATATCAAGGAAATATCAAATAGTTATTGTAATTGCGTTGAAGAAATCAAAAAGCGAAACATATGTATGCTTTTTCTGGCGGTGGAGGTATCGACGGTGGTGGCAACGATCAGTTTAAGATTTTGATTAGTGCAGTTTAAAGGGACAACTAATGATTACCCTATGATATCTTATTTGCAGTTGTATAGGTTGCACTTTGTAAATACAGCTGTTTCTCAAACCACGCCTCTTTTGGGGAGATATATAATATTCATAGATATGTTACATATATTTGTTAACGTACTGGTTCCCATTTATGATCTCTGTGTTTCATTTCATAGAGACATCACTTGGGAATGTAACCAGTATAGAAAAACATGGTAGCGCCTAAATTTTAATTCTAATGAGGTCCAAAATGGAGGTAAGGGTAGTATAGAATTTTAGTATAAGTTTAAAATCTTAGAAGTTCAGGGCATATAAATGTTGAAAATATGCCGCACAGCCCTATATTTTGACCTTTGAATAAAATAGTTATTCATATAAACTTTCCGTTCTAGGATATTATTTTTCACGAAACTTCATAGTAAAAGTGTCACAGTTTTAGCCGCAAAGGGAGTTCCTATGGGAAATTGCATTGTCTATATTTACAGAATTGCAACCTATAATCATTCACGCATATCATTTCTTGGAGATTATTTTACCCTGCCCCGGGCCCTATGTCATGGCCTTCTGACTTTATAACGTTTCCTTAGTTTACATGTGAAAGTTTGTGATCATTTCGTTGTAAGAGGAACCACTTATGAGAAGTAAATATTGATTGGTATGCAGTTTAATCGGCAATTTATACATTTTCCCGTTGATTTTACTCCCTAATATTTATTAAGATCCTTTACAGAAAATGAAAAGCGATGCGCATTAGTGCAGCAACGTTACGCGTTCATGTCCGTCCGCATCAGTGTATTAATAAAATGCACGCATATTATTGTTCTTATCATATGTTCACTAAGTATTAGGAAAATTAAGGCAACACTCTACCAGCTTTATTTCAAGAGTTACTTCTGAATATTTCCAAAATATTCTCTCTAAAGTTTCTCCTAAAACTACCTGCATTAAGATATTCAATTTTCAAAAAAGCAACTCTATAGAATACCTATCAGTGTATACAATGTGCAGGTCAAGGTTGTTCATTTTCACTGTCATACGCGATAATAACTATTGTTGAATAAAGGATGATTGGACAACAACCGTTTGTATACATTTTGAAAATACAAAATAATTTATATAAACACAATTGAAATCAAAATATGAATTAAATGTACAATAACTTCCAAATATGTGTTAATTAACCGAAATAATCTAGATATATCGGTTATTGAATATCTGTTCCACAGATCTGTTTGTATATACATGATACTCACAACGGTTGCCACATATGGAGCAGGATCTGTTTATCGTTTCAGAACACATGAGATTACCCCCGATTTTAGTTTTTAGTTTGTTATGTATTATTTGTAATTGGTATTATGCTGTTTATCTTTTTGTCTCTTTTCGTTTTTGCAATGTCATTGTCATATAAAAAAAAGAAGATGACTGCCAATTAATAATCTTCATCAGAGAGTCAATCACATAGATGTTTACAAATAAAGGTCATCAGACGCCCTTCAACGATAAGCAAAACTAAGTTAATTTTCCACTTCAAATTTCGAATGTCTTCTTCTCTCTTTTATTGAATAGAATATGTGTTGCTCTAGATTACACAAGCAAACTGTTATATGTTGCTATAGTAAACGCAAACAAATTGTAACGTGTTGCTCCAATGTACGGAAACCGAGAGAAATACGTTGCTCTAGTAAGGGTGTTAAAAATAGCACTAAGTTCTGAATTGATAGCACATTGTTTTAAAACCCACATCGAAAACGTAACCAACCAATCAAGCATGAAGTGTAAGTCGTTGTGTCATGTGTGTGAATGCTCTTTATAATAAATGATTCATGAATGACGTTTCATTAGTATGTGAGTTAAAGTACCCTTGAAAGACCGAAACCGAAAATGTAAACAAACTATTCGGTGGCGTATATGTAAGTTACTGTCCTAGATGTATATATTCAAGGATGAAGTGTCATTGGAATGATTAAAGGAGGATGTTTGATGGAGCCATAAAATTCCAAATAAGTTTACTTATTCAAGCCTTTCAGATTATGTTAGATATTTATTGATAATTAAACAGGTTAATATATTCTAGACACTTCTGTGCAGAATGGTAACTTTGAAATTATAAAGATGTCGAAATTTTCACAAACTTATTGTAGATACCAGGATTAAAATTGTGTACGACAGACTCGCGTTTCTACAAAAACTCATCACCGACGCTCGAAAAAAAAAAATTTCAATATTAAAAATTCTTACTTTTTTTACCTATTTTTTTAATCCTTGAATTTGATAGCAATAAACCAAATTACGTACCGAAAAACCTGGCATTTTGTAAAATCAATATATATATACAATTGAGATAGCTGTAGAGTTTTATCAAAATCCAAGTTGATTTGAAAAAAAATATATAAAAATGTTAAAAGGTTACTACATGTAACTGAATTAAGTACGAACTAAAACTTATAGCTATTTAAGGGGGTAGACTTGTTATATGGGAGATAACTATTACACATGTATTGAAAGTCATTTGTGCGTTTTACCATAGCAGAAATTTAAACAGTGATCAAGCATTTATGTTGTTAACATTTGGCTGTGAGAATGATCCAAACAGATTCTGTAAACTGTGCATGTTAGACACCACCAAGCATTAAATCAAGGAACTTCTTTTTTTAAGGATCAATAAGCAAGAGCTGAAAAGATAGAAAATTACCATTCATTCATGAAATGCTTTAAAAAAAATCAACCAATGTACTGGGGAGTTCTGGAATGACTATATTGATTATAGTGTCTTGTGGCATCATTTAGAAAAAATTCTTGGAAGATTTGGGAAATTCGATTTGAACAAATGATGAAGTTATACAATTTCAGTGCTAAGCCATTGATAGAGTTTGTATTAACTGTATGTCTTTGTTTTTTTTCAAATATAAAGGGCACTATTCTAGAAGATATGATCTGAACATCAATCCTAGCACAAGCTTATGCTAATAGATAATCTACATTTGCACAAAGATAGTATTTAGATAGTGACAGACTGTCAAAACAATGAATTCTAATACCGTCTGCTATTGATGACAGGGGCATTTTGTAGTCTGGGGAGAGAAACCAATAGATAATTGTGATATGTCAATTCGTCCCAAGGGTACTCGTCCCATACTGAATATTACTGTTTTTCCTTATAAACTTGCGACTTGATTACAATTATTATTGGGACAGTACACTTTTGACTTATGCACATAAAAAGAATACAAAGACAGTCTGTAGAAGGTTTTGTAGGGAGAAAAAGAATTTTGTTCCAAAATTTTCCTTTTTTCTTGTGCCTTGTAAGCCAACTTGTTTTTAAGATTTTGAAAATTTCAAACTGTCAAATTCGATAAAAATTTGCGATTTTCAAGATTTATAATAAATGTTTGAGCAATTTTTTGCAGGAATTAAACAACAATTTCATTTCTGCTAAGTTTGAAAAATAATGTGTAATCTGAGCTGGCTAGAATTTTTGCCTTATCAATAATCAAAAACCCTTTGTTTTACATTCAGGCTATTGGTATTACCATGATATTCCACATTTACTTTAAAATATGTTTCTTTTATGCATTTTAATAGTCATGAGTATTTCTAATGACAGCATGTGCAAAAAACACACAATGATATATACATACTAGTGTTTTCTGACGTTTTTTTAGGGTACCCCAAAACTGGTCATATTCAATATACCCTAAACATAAAATGAAATGGTGAATTTCACAAAGACTTCGGCAGATGATGCATGGACCCCTACCTTTTCAATGATATAAATATAAGAAAAATTAAACGAGAGGAAAATTTTGGTGTTACCAAGGCCTACCCCCTTACTTCTACCTATAAATAAAATCCTTAATTTTGACAACAACAAGCCAACATACAAAACTCTTGCATTTTGTAAGATCAACATATGAGATATATAAAGAGTGTTATCAAAATCTAAGTTGATTTGAAAAAGGTTATGACATTTTTAAAGGTACCTATCTGAAATTAGTTAGAATTGAAAATTGTACATTTTTTTAAATCTATAATTAAAACCGTAAATTTTACATCAATTAAACCTAACTACTAAATAACATGACATTCATCAATATATAGTTGACATAGATTGACTGATTCAGACCGAGTCAAAACCAGTCAAGACTAAATTTAAAGGTCAGAGACTGGTTGAGCACTGATGAGACTGGTTGAGCATTTGTCGAGACCATATTCAGACTATATCAAGGTTATTCAGTACTAATCAGGCATATCACGTTAAGTCTAGACCAAAATCATGTCAACTTAACAATGTCGAAATCATTTCGAATCTTGTCAAGTACAATCTGTTCTTGAACTTACTTGCTGAACACAAAATATGGACTTTTCAGAATCTGCGCAGTTTGTATTTTGTAGCAAAATATCTTTATGTGTTAAGCTGTTGGTTATGTCAAATTATTAAAGACAAGATATTAAAATGAAGCTTTTCTGGTGGACTGTGCTGTTTTCTTATGTAGAAAATGGTGGATTGAACCTGGTTTTACAGCTAGCTAAACCTCTCACTTGTATGACAGTCGCATACAATTCCATTATATTGACAACGAGGCGTGAACAAAACAAACAGACATAATTGGTAAAAAGGTCAAAAATACAGCAGTCAACATTGTAAGAAGTGTGATACCATACTGTCAAATGAATTTTGGTTACACATGTTACATCATGTGTAACATAGTTGTAAAAAAAATTTCTTATTAACTAACAGAATAATGCATTTGAAGTACCAAGAATACTGTTTTGGTATCATTATATGAATCGCCGAAAACAAAAAGTAGAAATATTAACACTCCCAGTTATGCAAGCAAAACATTAGTAAATTAAGACTTGACTTGATAGTTTGTTTTTGTCAAACAATTTAATCTAATGCACAAAAAATACTAGTTTCAAACACTGGTACTTGATTTTCATTAAACAAATGTGGGCAATTCTTAGTTATGCAGTTAAAATACTACACTACAAAATGTCACGTTATATTTAATCCGTTAAATGCGTTGATCTACGTCTTACAACAACAATATGAGGCATTCAAGACAAATCGGAAACAGATACCCGTAAATCAACACTCGATACAGTTTCACGTCATTTTGCCATTTTTATAAAGTTGAAATCATCCCTTCGTAAATTTTACGGACGCTATCACGAGTTGGTTGACTGTTACGGAAATATCCGTTTCACAGATGATATTGGATATGTTCCTTATATTTAACTACTATCCCGTTCCCTTTCCACGAATGTGACCTACCAAATTAGACTATTTACCGGTTTGTAATAACATGAGCAACACGACGGGTGCCACATGTGGAGCAGGATCTGCTTACCCTTCAGGAGCACCTGAGATCACTCCCAAGTTTTTGGTGGGGTTCGTGTTGCTTAGTCTTTAGTTTTCTATGTTCTGTCTTGTGTACTGTTATGTGTCTGTTTGCCTTTTTCTTTATAAGCCATGGTGTTGTCAGTTTATTTTCGATCTATAAGTTTGACTGTCCCTCTGGTATCTTTCGCCCCTCTTTTACAGTTGCATTTGATTGGTTTCTTGACACTTATTCTAAAAAAACATTTAGCAGTAGAAATTTTGAAATGAAATAAGTGCAAGCAAAAGGTACTTCCAGATTCAGAATGTCTCTTTGACAATGTTTGAATTGACATAAAATATGACTTTCCGTCAAATTAAAACGACAATATGGCTTCCGCAGTTACCAGTATGGATATATACTACAGAAGGCCAACATATTGAAGACGCTACATATATTGCATTTAAATCAATTAAAATACCATGATAAGTTGTGAATCCATGTCAAGCTTTATACTTTTGACAATAAACAAACGCAACATTTTTTTATACCGTAAGAATATTTCTATTTATCAGTATTTCTAATATCATTGTTGTTACTATCGTCATGTAGACAAATAAAAGCTACCGTTTCGATATTTGTTGTTGTGTTAATTTGTGGATGTTTCTTCCCTATTACGGGTAAATATCTATATGGAATTCATTTATTTTTAAATGCAGCATTTAACGATTAAAATGATTTTTTGTTGACGAAACGCGCGTCTGGCGGAAATATAAAATTTCAATCTATGTATGTATGATGAGTTTATTTAGATACTTTATTTGGTTGTATTCTTGTCTTCTATTTTTGTATATGTGGTTTGTCCAAATGCCATTTTGTTTTTCTTTGTTGACATATTTGTTTGTTTTTATAGTGATTAAGATTATAACACAATGTTGACTGCTGTACACCTATTCTTGACATTTTTACCTATTATGCCTGTTTAGTGTTTATTTTTTTTAATTTTATGCGACTGCCATACAGACGAGAGGTTTAGCTTGCTATAAAAAAGTAAAATAACAAAAATATCGAACTCCAAAGAATATTCAAATCGGAAGATCCCTTATCAAATGACAAAATCAAGAGCTCAATCACATCAAACGTTTGGAAAACAACTGTCATATTCATGACTTGGTACAGGCATTTCCTTTATAGAATATGGTGGATTAAATCTGGTTTTAAAGCTAGCTAAACTTATCACTTGAATGACAGTCGCTCCAAATTCCATTACATTGGCAACAATGTGTGAAAAAAAAACAAATAAAGGCAACAGTAGTATACCGCTGTTTAAAAGTCATAAATCGATTGAGAGAAAACAAATATGGGTTACAAACTAGAGACGAGGGAACACATCAACTATAAGAGGAAAACAAAGGAACAACAGGAACACTGAAGTGCAACAAAAAACAAACGACAATGCAACATATATGGAAATGGACTATTAGATAACAACTGCCATATTCCTGACTTGGTACAGGACATTTTAAGAAAAAATGGTGGGTTGAACCTGGGTTTTTTGGCCAGTCAATCCTCGCGCGTTATGGCAATGTTACATAAACCGCTAAAATGACAACATTTCATGACAGGAATACAGTATAAATAAATGCAAGAACAATCAGTTAGTCGAATGGTAGCTTTTGTCCCATCAATGCTTATCCATATTGTTTTTTGTTTTTCTCATTACACCCTTTTATCTGTTAACTAATATAACCAAATACAGCAATTTAAAACCAATTGTTGAATGTCTGTCCGCCTGTTTCCTAAATTGATAGCTGATTTATTTTGAATATAATTGTGTTATTAACTGTGCAAATAACTGCACTATCTAACTATGTCGGCCTTTTTTCCAATTCAAACTGTTTAAAACAAATAAATCCTGTGCACATAGTTGCTTTTAACTAAAATCATACAAATGAATTGGGTGAATAATTATCCTTACTTTTATATACGAATAGAAAATAAATAACAGAATTACAACTACAAACGATACATTTTTTTTAAGACACAAAACAATATCCGATCAGAATTACAAATAAAACATCATATATATATAGATATAAGAAGATGTAGTTTGAGTGCCAATGAGACAAATCTCCATCCGAGTCACAAGTTGTAAAAGTAAACCATTATAGGTCAACATATGGTCTTCAACATGGAGCCTTGGCCACACCGAGCAGCAAGCTATACAGGGCTCTCTTAAATGACTAGTGTAAAAACATTCAAATGGGAAAATCAACGATATAATCTATATGTAAAACGAGAAACAAGAAACACGTATGAACCACATCAACAAACGACAACTACTGAACATCGGAATTTTCCACAAAGTGGAAAGGGATTTATATAAGTTGTTATAACTTGTTCCCAATCCACTATAAATAAAGATGCTTAAACTAACATCAGATTCCTGACTTAAGTCATATTCAAACGAATTCAGCAGGTTTAAACGTTTTAATAGGTACCAACCTTCACCCTTATCTGAAACAATAGTGTATCATCACAACATAAAAAAAACACACTATAACATATCTATTGAAATGGCTATACTCAAAAGACATATAAACACAAGTGAACATACACTGAACGAATTAATTTGATAACTAAATGCATGAACATGAAGGCTGGATAAACAAATACCGAGACATGCCAATTCACCCTCAACAAAACAGTCATATTCGGGAAAAGGTCACGTTCGGTACTTAAGAGACTAGACGACGTAAATGGTAAACCACAATCTAAGACGTGGTTAAAATGACCTTAGTTCGTTTAGACACAGACAATTCGTATGGATTAACCAATTCGTGATGGTGTCCATAAAATATTTACGGAGTGCCATTTTTACTCTTTCCTCCAAATAACTTTGTTGGAGCAGCTTCTGTATTAACTGAGATATGTAAACACCATACGATGGGGCAGAGGGTATAGACATTATTGGTAAAATGCTCCACTGGTTCAGTGTTTCTCTGGTCAATATAGTTTAAGAATTCAAATTAGGGGATTGAGAATATTCTGTTAACAAATTTAACAAGGGATAAAGATATTAAAATACGCGTTCACCTTGTTTTAAAAGTAATGTTAAGTCGAAAGGAGTACTAGTTACACAATAATAGCACTTTCCGGTGAAAAAGGATAAACATTTGCAATTATACAATAGTGATATATACTACATTGTCTGTATAAATGATTAATAAGCAAAAGACGTGAACACGTAAAATAAGTTGTAACTCACATAGTTAGCCATGGATTGTCAAAAAAAGTTAGCTTGAATTAAAGCATAAATATTCCACACATGAGTTATGATTGTCAATTGACGTCCGCAAAACTTAACAAATGTGCTGTTAATAAACAAATCAAGCATCGTTTTAAATAAAAATAATGAATAAATTAGATTTATGTCTTACAAAGTATGATTTTCCACTAAAAACTTACAGATATTCGTTGCTATGATTCAAATTAACTAGCTGTTATAAAGAAAATTATCAATTGATAGTATATAAAAACGGAACTAAAAAAAGCAGAAGAAAATGAAAGGTCAATATCCTTGTTTCTTAGATATAAGTCATTGAAAATGTGACGGGAAATAATTTGCTGTAACTTTTCCATATATTTTCCATACATCTATCATTGTCACTTTTTTTCGTTCAAAAACTATAAACAAAAAACACGGATTTTATAAACTTTTCAAAAGTAGCTTCTTAAACTATATGTAATAATTATATGAAAAAAAAAGTAGGAGTTTGCGTGTATAATTGTTAATGGTACAACATCTACATAGATAAACCAAGAGGTTTCCGAATACGGATTTTATAAACTTTTCAAAAGTAGCTTCTTAAACTACATGTAATAATATTATGAAAGAAAAAGTAGGAGTTTGCGTGTATAATTGTTAATGGTACAACATCTACATAGATAAACCAAGAGGTTTCCGAATACCGTACATAAAGTAAAAAACAAAACAGGCAAAAGTTATTAAACAAGATATGTGTATCTTAGTTATTCCCTTTTGAGAAACACAATTATACTAAATGTAGATATGGTATCTTTGGTGAGATTTTATCAACACTGGGCCGATGCAAATGCTGTTAGGCAATAGTTCTTGAGTATATCACCAGCCCAATAATCAGTTATACTCATATGCTGACATAGGATATCGGTTAATCGTCACAAACGTAAGTATACTTTCGAACTAAAAATCATTCGACATATTTAAATGCTTCTTTTTAAAGCGCGGAATTCTAATCTGTCACTACGTGTAATTATTTCTTTTTGTTTTCAATGCTCTACATCATTTCTAACTGACATAACTTTTTTACTGTCGATATTTCAGAGCTACCTTTTAGTCTAATATAGACGAAACAGCGTTGTGTGTACTTCAGTCCGGTATCTTTGATGAGTTATTTTTTGTCAACTGGTCTTTATTTTGACGTACGTATCTATCAAAACGATATTCTAAAATATCTAAAACTCATAGTAATTTTTTTTTTTTTTTTTACAGATAGGAGATGGACAGAGCTACGCTAAATCAGGTAATTGATATAACCCCGCCCCCTCTCTTTCCATAAAAAAAAACAACCCAATATGATTTGATTTTGAAGTATGAAACGGTATCATCGTTTCATTAAAAAAAAACCGAATGAATATGGTATTCCGAATTCAGATTTGACGTAACATTGGTTTTATTGCAATATACCGATGTATATCCCTTTCAATATATGTATTTATAAATTAGCATGTTGAGCACTCGAGCGAAGAAATTATTTTCACACACAACATGTATCCTCAAAGAAAATATTATTTTCATTTGTTATCCCGAGAAAAGGACAGACTAGATAATTGTTTTATTCAGGACTGCCTTAAAACGGAGGTAATAATTATGTGACAAGAAAAGCATGGATGAAGTCCATTGTTACATGCGTATATATTACATGACATGTTGAATTAATAAACCCTTTTCAATGTGTTTCTGGTTGCTGTTTAACTCTGTTTTTTCATCATGTAAATACTTGAAATGAACGAGTGCCTAATATACGTGATGATTTGGTTCATGTGTCACTGACGATTCATATGTAGACAAAACGTACGCCTGGAGTACCACATTATAAGCCTGTGAATCTGAATTTAGTGAGTCATTATTCAACAGTTGTGCTACCGTATTTTGATTCTAAAAGTTGATATCCCAAATGTTCCGTTGTGGGAAATATAAATACTGTAAATTCAGAAATTATTTCGATGTTTTTATTATTGCGAAAAATGAGACATGTTTATAATCGCAATAATTCAAACTCGAATTTTGAAATTTGTATATGAATTAAAGAAGATTCTTCTCAATATCGCAAAAATTAAAATCGCATTATAGTCTAAAATGACGAAATCGATATAAAAAAAATGCAAGCAATAATTTATGAATTTACTGTCCTGCCTTAAAGTTAACTATAGGTTTGTCTTTTGTTTTTTAATATGTTGCTAAAAGAGAGGTGAAAGATGCCAAAGGTACATTCAAACTCATAAATCTAAAATAAACAGGCTCTGTCTATATGCCTTTTTGTGTTTCTTTGATACATACACTTCAAACCAGTAAAAGTCTGAAATGGCCTATATCTGTACTCGACTGTACTGAACCGAACCTATACTGAAGGTGTAAAACCTCATTAAGGTGCTTCTTGTTTGGCATGTGTGTTTTTTTTTAACTTCATTTCTTAAATTCCTAAATAAAACATACAGAGGTTTCAAGGTTACAAACAATTGTTATATAATTATCTTTTAAATGAGGTAACAACAGCCAACAAAATCACTGAAATTGTTTAACCTTATATTAGAAATATATGTATTATTATAATTTGGAATATACTATATATAATATATATCAAAAAGGGATACAAAATTGAAGAAATTATTAAAATTGTTCTTCTGATTAGTAATACCTTCTGTAATAAATTCTTAATAACATTCATTCAAAATTGCAACATCCTGTTTGACTTAGATCGCAAGGCCTTTAGAATTCACTAGATAAGTAAAAGACGAGTTTAAGAAAAATATGGCTTTCGTTTTACCTGTAAAACACACATGTACTGAGGTAATTTAATCTTATTAAAGTGCTTCTTGGATACCATGTCTTTAATTTTGACAAAAAATATTTGAATTTAATTGAAATAAATTCTTACTATAACTTTGAAACAAATTTCCTTTTTTAAAAGGTTATCAAGGATTGCTATGGAAATTCTATTATCATGATAATATTAAATTCTTGATTGAACAAAACAAAGGTGTAATTTTTAAAATTGATAAAGTTGCTTTATATACTATTTTATATATATTTTAATAAAACAAAATGTTCACTGCATTATTAACTAAACTCAACTGATACCATAAATCTATACTAGGCTTAAGTTAATGGTGAAACTTGTCCAGTAACCATGAAATATGAATGTAGGACAGAAAGTAACAGGACAAAAAGTCACAGACAAAAAGTCACGGACAAAAAGTTACGGGACAAAAAGTCACAGGACAATAAGTCACATTTCATTGTAGAAGAAACACTTATTTAAAGAAAACTGTTTTGTTTTTTTCTTTAACTAATATATAAACATAGTGTGTCTTTCTATGTTGTGATGTTACACTATTGTTTCAGAAAAAGGGTGAAGGTTTGGTACCATTAAAACGTTTAAACCCGCTGCATTTGTTTGCACCTGTCCTAAGTCAGGAATCTGATGTTCAGTAGTTGTCGTTTGTAGAGATGTGGTTCATAAGTGTCTCGTTTCTTGTTTTTTATATAGATTAGACCGTTGGTTTTCCCGTTTGAATGGTTTTACACTAGTAATTTTTGGGGCCCTTTATATCTTACTGTTCGGTGTGAGCCAAGGCTCCGTGTTGAAGACCGTACTTTGACGTATAATGGTTTACTTTTATAAATTTTGACTTGGATGGAAAGTAGTCTCATTGGCACTCATACCACATCTTCTTATATCTATAAACCTTGTTACTGAAATTTATGTAATAAATATATATGATGATCAAATAATTGTTAAGAAAACAAAATGTACAAGTGGTTTGGTACTTGAACGGCTTCATGGTGCGAAGAAATATATCCATAGCATGATTCAAAATTTAATAAATATTCATTTATCAAGGTAAATGAACAGTTTCCTAAACTGTAAAATGGATATAAGTAATAAAATGAAAATATTTCAAGAACTATCGCATGTATATTCAAACAATTGTCAACAAATTATTTGTGACTTTTTGTCCTATCAAATTTGTGACTTTATGTCCAGTGACTTTTTGTCCTGTGAATTTCTGTTCGTTTACCTAAAATATATCTGAAACATTAAACTTTTTTTTAATAACATTGAAAATATTTGTCACAATTTAGTTTTGAGATTATTTGATCACCTTTTTTTTATTTTAATTTTATAGGTGATATATATATGTAAGTGTTGATGAATATGGTGTTGAAGTTATATTATGTTTATTGTGAAATTTGGTTTAAATGCTTTGTTTAATACATTTTTAATTTCAAATTGTTGTTCAAATTATTATCCAGGGGAAATAGCTGTTGTTAAAAACAGTTCCTAAATTAACGAAATACAATAGATAGATACAAACTAGGTAGAGTATGGTTCAGACAAGGTCGAGCATGGTTCAGACTAGGTCGAGCATGGTTAAGACGCGTTAAAAATAGTTAAGTACTGGTCGAGTAAAGGTCGAGTACAAGTTCAGACTGTTAAGTATGGTTCAGACTACAGTCGAATATTATCAAGTAAATTTCAGCGAATTCAGACTGTTCGAGTAAAAATCAGTACAGTCGAGTACTTAAATAGGTCATTTCAGACTTTTATTGTTTTGTAGTGATATCCCGTGGCTCTGTACTTATACATATCGCCATTGTGTTATAGTTCTATTGTAAATTTTTGTATTTGTGTTTTTCATTTTTGCTAATGTGCTTTGTCTTAATGCCTTTTTGTACTTCTTTGTTACATATTCGTTTGTTTTTATAGTGATTATGATTACAACATAATGTTGATTGCTGTACCACTATTTTTGACATTTTTACCTATTAAGTCAATTAAGGAATATGGCAGTTGTTATCCATTCGTTTGATGTGTTTGAGTTTTTGATTTTGCCATTTGATTAGGGAATTTCCGGTTTGAATTTTTCCTCAGAGTTCAGTATTTTTGTGATTTTACTTATGACTAAAAAAAAAGACAAGCAGACAATTGATGGTACAGAAAACACACATAGAAAATTAAAGAATGAGCAACAGAAACCCCACATAAAATGGGGGTGATCTCAATTGCTACGGAATGATAAGCAGATTCTCCTCCTCATGTGGCACCCATCCTGTTGTTCGTGTTAGTAAAAACACTCAAAATAACGAGTTCCACGTACTATGAAAACTGTAATAACTCTGTCTAAATGATAAATTCAAGAGCATCCGAGGTTCAACGTGACTCTAACAAATCACTTGTATCTCAACTTGAAGATAAACAGCATCAAATATCATGCATATCTAACATTCTTAATAAATAATCGAGCGTTCGAACAAAACGTTTTAAGTCTTTTGTCGGTCAAATTTGTTTGTTTTGCAAATAAAACGACGAAAGATTTTTTGCTATTAGTATATTTTTATCCTTTATTTTTATTCCCGTTTTTATGATTTTTCTCATACGATGGTATCACAAGAAGATAAGGGGTTGGTCCTCCGGAGTTCGGTATTTTTGTGATTTTACCTTGGCTCAGTTACCTCAAGTACCTCAATTCAACACCGGTTTCTGTTGGAGTTTGTTAGGTAAGCCTATAGTTTTTTTTTGTAGTGTTGTGAAAGCTTGTTTTTCATTTCTTAGTTTTGTCGTTGTTTTGCCATAGCGTTATCAATTCCCCTTTTACTTATTATTGTAGAATGTCCCGTTGGTATCTTTAAACTGTTTTATAAACTACATTTCGGATGATCAGCCACCTTTCCATATTTTGAACATCGTTAAACTACTGTTGCCTATATTTGTCATGGTATAAATAAATTTAACTTTAATTTCACGCGTTGATATTATTTCGAATGGAAATTGTGTTTTATATCATATCGTAGCACTATTGATGGACGTTGTGTATTTTTTAACAACTGGCTTTTGCATATGACAAACTCTTGCACTTGGGAGCAGACTGCATCTTATGAGCAGACGCAAAACATATCTTCCTGTAAGTGCTCTTAATCTTTTTTGTAGTGGATATATACTCTCAGTCGTGTATTTCTGATGTTCCGTATGGAGAGCTGCTTCAAAAAGTAATATTGAAAAGCTATATAAGTTACAAAAGCGGGCAGGAAGAATTATTTTGAATGTAGGGTTTGATATCTCTTCATCGATTATGTTTAAAGAGTTAGGATGGCTAACCATTTATAATGGAATTAAATATTTTATGGCAGTGATGATATATAAGTGTATGAATAATCTAGCACCTGAATATTAATCTGAACTATTTTCAACCTGTTCAACTGTTAACAAATATTCATTCAGATCATCTACACAAAATAATATATTTGTTCAACGATATGGAACTAATTATGGTAAAAGATTTTAGGGGTTCCTGAACCTTGTTGTGGAATTCTTTGCCTTTAAATTTGAATAAAAGTAAATGTGTAAATATTTTTAAAGCAAACTGTCAATCTCATCTCTTAAAGATACAAGAAGAGAACTTTTAGTAGTTAAAATGCTTAAACTTTACTGTAGTCATACTTTTTCATGTCAGTGGTATTGGTCTATCTGTACTATATATATGTTATCTTGTACACATGTAGTGTAATAGCATTTTGCCTTGTGTATCTTTGTGTATGGATGTAAATATATCATGTAGATGTAGAAGGCCATAGGGTGGATTATCTGTATTGTTATCTGTGTTACCTTCTGAAAATAAAGAATTTATATTTTGATACAAAAAAGTAAAATATCAAAAATATTGAACTTCGAGGAAAATTCGAAACGGAAAGTATCTAATCAAATGGCAAAATCAAAAGCTCAAACACATCAAACGAATGGACAACAAGTGTCATATTCCTGACTCGGTACAGACATTTTCGTATATAGAAAATGGTGGATTAAACCTGGTTTGATAGCTAGCTAAACCTCTCACTTGTATGACAGTCGCATAAAATTCCATAATATTTACAACGATGGGTGAACAAAACAATCAGACAGAATAGGTAAAAATGTCAAAATAGGGGTACAGCAGTTAACATTGTGTTATTATCTTAATCACTATAAAAACAAACAAATATGTAAACAAAGACTTCTCTCAAACAAATGAAGGTTAATTGGTAAGGTACGGAGATTGTCAAATGGAACAAGTTGATTTGCGGGCGAATTGATCGTCTTGTATGGAATGAATGAAATGTGAAGTTCTTACATTAATGACGACTTCAGTATGTATACTAAAGAAATTTATCCTATTGAACTTACTTTAAATAAAGCTAATACTAACAATGACCACTGTCCTTTCCTCGATCTTGATATCTATATCATTAACGGGAAGCTTAATACAAAAATTTATGATAAAAGAGATGATTTTTCATTTCCTATCGTTAATTATCCATTTTTAGATGGTGACGTTCCCTTGTCACCATCTTATGGTGTTTATATATCTCAACTTGTACGATTCGCTCGTGTATGTAACAACGTATTAGATTTTAGCGAGAAAAATTTATGTATTACTGAAAAATTATTACACCAGGGTTTTCGATATCATAAACTAGTCAAAACATTTACTAAATTTTATCATCGGTACAAGGACATCATTCGTAAATATAACTCAACATGCAGACATCTTATACGTTCGGGTATTTCACATCCAATCTTTTATGATAATATTCTTTACAAAGCACAAAAATGTCAGTATTCACCTCAAAAGCTAACAAAACCTTTAAACAGACTTATTAAGAAGGGATATAGTTACGATACTGTTGTCAGGTCATTAAAGATTGCATATTTTGGCTTTAATATTGATTCACTTATATAGGGTCTTTGCATCGGAATTAAACACATTTATTTTAAAACCAGTTGTTGGCATGACACAGGTTATGTTCTTCTCATATATTTTATGACGGTATAATACTAAACCCCTAACAGGAGGGATTGTGCCTGATAGTCATATGATGAAGACATAATCTTTCAATCAGTTTAATTGAGGTCTGGAGCTGGCATGTCAGTAACTGCTAGTAGTCTGTTGTTATTTATGTATTATTGTCATTTTGTTTATTTTCTTTTGTTTCCTATTCTGACATCGGACTCGGACTTCTCTTATACTGAGTTTTACTGTGCGTACTGTTGTGCGTTTGTTTTTACTACATTGGCTAGAGGTATAGGGGGAGGGTTGAGATCTCAAAAAACATGTTTAACCCCGCCGCATTTTTGCGCCTGTCACAAGTCAGGAGCCTCTGGCCTTTGTTAGTCTTGTATCATTTTTTAATTTTAGTTTCCTGTGTATAATTTGGAGTTTAGTATGACGTCCATTATCACTGAACTAGTATACATATTTGTTTAGGGGCCAGCTGAAGGACGCCTCCGGGTGCGGGAGTTTCTCGCTGCATTGAAGACCCATTGGTGGCCTTCGGCTGTTGTCTGCTGTATGGTCGGGTCGTTGTCTCTTTGACACATTCCCCATTTCCATTCTCAATTTTATTCTTATTTTGAATCCCTCTAGTTTGTAGCAAACTGTAAGGATAAAGTGTAAAGTTCAATTTCAGTCGAAATGAAAATAAATGCTTTACATTAATGTACTCTCTCGTATATTATACCGGAAAATATTGCATTAATTTAGTACTAGTAATTGTATCAAAGATATCAACAAGAAATATTTGAGATACTTTAGTAAAAATACATTATTCCGATTTGAAAATACTGGTTAATGGAATATTGTAAAGAATTCCGCTGACACCAGTGATTAGGGGGGGGGGGGGGGGGGGGGGGGGGGGGTTTGGGGGGGCGTCTCAAACTTGCAGTGAGGTGAAAGTTTTCTTTTGCTCATTATGAAAGGCCTCATAGTGACGATAAGATGAAGAACAGCAATAAAAGTGCATTTTCTATGTTTTTGGCTTGTCGTTTTTTTGTTGCTTATGTTGATATTTTATCATTTATGAATACCACAAATCCTTTGTTTTTCTATTATATATGTGTTTTTTTTTTCCTTACAGGATCTCTTTCACGCAGCTGAAGCTGGAAATTTAATAAAGGTCAGAAATTGTCTTGCCGAAGGTGCAGATATAAACAGCAGATACGGCTGGGTGAGGATTATATGCTAGACAGCTTAATAAATCAAAGAAATTGTATCGCACAATAACAATATAACAGGCAATTGACAGAGAACAATGAATTCAAAGAGAATTACCTTTCATTGTTCCCTAACGTTACTCTGCAATTATAATTCTTTTAGATTTCGTTGTTTATAAGATATAATAATGGTTATGACTTTCAACAGTTTCTTGCAAGTGTAAAAGATTTATAGATTTAACTAATTTGAGAATAGCTAGATATTTGTTCTGAATGTTTCTCTATTTTTCATGAATCAATATCGACTTAGTTAATCTTTGGCTTACCAATGTTTTACCTCTCAAAAACGGTGATTAAATGAAGGAGTTGGATTTTACTGCGTTCTCCTCAATTACCATACGTATTTTTTTTTATATATCATTGTCAGTTCCATTCTCAAGTACAGCAACTTTTTTGTTGACGTCTTTGTTAGATATATTGTAAAGTTTGTTAGATTTTTAGTCAGTTATATTATATGTGTAAGTATATGTGAAGTATTTCTTACACAGTCTTACTGGAATAGGAATAGATGACCTTAGCCTTATTCGGCCAACTTTTTTGGAATTTTGGGTCCTCAATCCTCTTCAACTTTGTACTTGTTTGGCTTGATAACTATTTTGACTTGAGCGTCACTGATGAGTATTATGTAGACGAAACGCGCGTCTGGTGTATTAAATTATAATCCTGGTACCTTTAATAACTATTTACACCACTGGGTCGATGGCACTGCTGGTGGACGTTTCGTCCCCGAGGGTATCACCAACCCAGTAGTCAGCACTTCGGTGTTGACATGAATATCAATTATATGGTCATTTTTATAAATTTCCTGTTACAAAACTTTGAATTTTAAAAAAAACTAAGGATTTTCTTATCCCAGGAATAGATAACTTTAGCCTCATTTGGCCAACTTTTTATATGATTATTTTGATAATATTTCAGTTACAAAAAAAATGTTTCATGTTTAAAACAAAATAGAATATATTTTATATCATACACATATGCTGTGGTGCTGAATTTAATTTGTAAATACGTAATTTTACTTTTAACTTGAGTAATAGTGTTTGAAGGACTTGTAGTTTAATATTAAATTAAAAGAAATGCCTGGGCAAAAAAATTTGAATTAACTCTTTCGCGGTGTAATCATTCTGTACTGAGACGGCGTGAAGCAAACACCAATAAACCAGCCAACCAAGCATGTCTTACAGAGGAATTGTGTGTTTTATTGACAATTGGTTTGTCCGCAGTGAAGACGGATTTAAAAAAAAATGTGCGGCTGTTAACTCGTGTAGATGAATTAACCACAGGTTAATCGTAGAGCATTTGAAGGTTAAATGAATGCTGGAATGTTCCAGCAGGTTGTCGGCTTTCCTCTTGGAACCAACTGTGCGCTTATGGACCTTTTCTAAATTTTATATGAATCGGTTTTTCTTCAGACACTGGTAAAAAAAAGGAGAACTGACTAGCTAGATCTCCTTATTTCTGTTTTTGTAGCAGTTCAGTGTTTCTCTGGTTCTATTGTTTTACTAATATAGTTGATGTATTTCCAGCGGTTTTGTTGTGTGACCCGAATTGGTTTTCGCTTAATTGATTTATGACTATTGAACTGCGGTTTACTACTGTTGCCTTTATTTTAACGTTTATGTATTTTTTGTGATAGTGACCAAATTGAAGATGAAAAACACTTTCTTTTTAATTGTTGTTTTTACTCTGATATCAGACATGAGTTATATGCTAAAGCCTGTCTTTTAAATGTGTATTTATGCGATATTGAAAAGCTTCGTTTTCGTATGTGTAGTGAGAATATGGTTTCTCTGTTAGCTAACTCCCTTTATTCTATGTTTTACCGATGAAAACATGTTGTCATTTAGAAATTATATACGTATTTTTTATGGTGTCTTATATACGAAATACTTTTTAAATGTGAAAAGTTGCCCTTTTATGTATGTATTAAATGTTTGTTTTAATGATAGTGTCTCATAAGTCGTTTTTGACTGGCATCCTTTTACTAAATGTTAGGTTCTTATGACCTTATGTGTATATATATATATATATATATATATATATATATTGATACTGTAATGGATGGTGACACTTGAATTAAATAAATCTTATCTTATCTTATCATAATACTAGAAAGGTGACACAACTTACCATGATATTGTTGTGTATTCGTTTTTTGTTGTTTTTTTTTCGAGTAAAAACCCACATTCAGTGATATTGGTTATACCATGGCGACCAGTTTCTGTTCTTGGAGCAAGTTGGAGTAAACAGATAGAACAACTGACCTCCTAGAAAATTGGCAATCTTTTTTAATCTTAATGGGATTCGATTACTCATCACTAAGAGCATGTTTTATGTACACAAGTTATTAACTTAATCCACATTTACAGTTTCAACAAAAAATGCGATTTATAAAAACTTTATGAAATTAATGAACTTTCCGATTTGTTGGGAATGCTTCTTTGTACTAAATCAATTTTTTTGAATAGTTTTTAAACCTCTGTAGGATAATACGAACATTGCAATTTTTTTTCTAAGTATTATGGTACTCCCTTACACGCAGCTGCTAGAGGTGGATTCATCAACATAGTTGAATTGTTATTGGAAAGAGCAGATATAGATCCAAATAAAGAAGATAAGGTATGGGAGAACGTTTCTTACAGAATTGTCAAACTTTGTTTAATCTTCAACCAAAAATCAAAGAAGAAGTGAACTGGAAATATTTTCATCAAAATAAACAAATAAAACAAAAAATACAAAGGAAATAGGGCATGAATTGGTTGGTCGAGTAGTGTAATTGCTAAATCATTTCAAACATCGAATGAAAAGAAAGAAAAGTAATGTTAAACACTCAAGTTTCCTAATACATATAAAAAAAGTGATAGTGATATGATATCCAATTAGACATCTTTTAACTAAATCACAAATGACGTAGATGTTAGCAGCTTCTCGGTTTCTGCTATATAATTTTGACAGATTAACCTACATCATATCATGTTTCGATTGTCGTCGCTGAGTCCATTTTCTTTAAGATATGCCTTGAATGGAGATTTGTCTCATTGGCACTCATACCACATCTTCTTATATCTCTTTAATGAGATCATTTGTCTGATATCAAAACTTTCTGGGCAAAAAATATTTGAAATAACTTTCACAGCGATATAATTTTTTTGTGCTGAGACGCCGAAAAACAAACACCAATAACTCAACCAATCAAGCATGTCCTACCGAAGAATTGTGTGTTTTATTGACCAACGTTTTGTCCGCAATGAAGACGGATTTAAAAAGGAAAAAAAAACTATGAGGTTGTTAACTCGTGTTATAGAATTAACTATATTATAATTGTAAAGCATATGAAGGTGGAATAAATGCTGGAATCTACCAGCAGGTTTTCCATTCTTATTGGAATCAACTGTGTGCTTCTCCTTGTGGACCTTTTATTAATTTAACACTAAGTCGGATTTTCTTCAGAAACTTGTTAAAAAAACCAAGTAGAACCGATAAGCTAGATCTTCGAATTTCATATACAGTTACGTTGATGATGTTCTCCTCAGTAACAATTCGTGTATTTATGATTTGATCACATTAGTATATCGACCTGAAATAGGGATTGGTTGGTAGTATGATTGATCAATCGAACAGCCATACAACTAGATACTAAATAAATATAAATTCAATTTTTATTCTTTTTCATACTGTTGTTAAGGTTTGAAAAAAGAAGGTACAAAAGAAACAGCTCGCATATGTTGATTTGATCTATATGACAAATGACGTAAATTCTAACAGATTGTCTGTTTCAGTTATATTATTTTGACAGCTTTAACGACATCTTATCTTATTGTGAGTGCCTTCACTAAGACCCCTTTCATAAAATTTTCAACTGTTATTGTTGGCGTTTGTTTTTTGTAGCAGTTCAGTGTTTCTGTTGTTCCTTTGTTTTCCTTTTATAGTTGATGTATTTCCCTCGGTTTTGGTTTGTGACTCTTATTTATTTTCGCTTTATCAATTTTAACTATTGAACACCGGTATACTACAATTGCCTTTATTCATACTATCTATGAAGGTGATACAACTTACCACTATATTGTTTGTTTTTTTTGTTTGTTGGTGTGAAAAAGCCACGTTCAGTGATATTGGTTATACCCTGGGGACCAGTTTTTGTTGGTGGAGAAAGTTTGAGTAAACAGACAGAACAACTGTCCTTCTGGAAAACTGGCAATCTTTGTTAATTCAAATAGGATTCAATACTCATCATCATGAGCATGTTTTATTTACACAAGTTATTAACTTAATCTATATGTACAGTTTCAATAAAAATTAGATTTATTAAAACGGTTTTAAAATTCATTAATCTCCAATTGTACATGTTGGCCAATGATTTTTTCACATTGTTTTTTAACCTCTGTAGGATATTTTTTTTTATTTCAGTGTGATGGTGAAACTCCCTTGTACGCAGCCGCTAGTGGTGGAATCATCAGCATAGTTAAATTGTTATTAGAAAGAGCAGATATAGATCCAAATAAAGAAAATAAGGTATTGGATAACGCTCTCTAACGAAATTGTCCATTTTTGTTAAATTTTCAACCAAAATCAAAGAAGAAGAGTACTCTAAAAAAACAAAAAAGGTGGGATATGAATAGATTGGTCGGAAAGTATCATCGAAGACATCGAATACAAAAATGATGTTAAATTATACGTATCCTGATATATATATGGAAAAAAATAAAATGTTGTATTATTGCCGATGAGACAACTTTCAGCTACCTTACAAATGTCGTAGATGTTAGCGGATTGTCTGTTTCTGCTATATAATTTTGAAATCTTTAACTACATCTTGTTGTATTTTTGGTTGCATTAACTGAGACCTCTTTCTTTAAATCTGTCCGTATTGATATCAACTGTCATAATGGGAGTGTAAGACAGATAACCATTCTATTGTTCGTGTATTTGTTTGTTTGCTTAAATTCACGCCAATGATATAACCAATGCTATGCTGATTAGGTTTTTTTGGTGAATGAAGCTGCGGTTAACAGGCAGAATTATCAACTTTAGGCTGTAAAACTAGTAATCTTTGTCAATTTAAAGATATTCGAATACACAACACAAGGGCATGTTTTATGTACACAAGTTATTGACTTAATCCACATGTACAGTTGTAACAAAAAACAATTCGTAAACACGGTTTTAAAATTATTAATCTTGAATTGTTGAACAATGTTATTTTTTGTACTTCATCATTTATATGAAAATGTTGTTTGTATAACAAAAGCAACGATTTAAATTTTGAAGTTATCAATTTCCCCACCTCAGTAGCAATATACCAACTTGACCTGCACATTGGATAAACATTTCCCAACTTATTAGGTATTCAAGAGCTTACAGCTGCTACTCAGACTTTGTGACACGTCACCTGTGTCTGAGCAGAAAGGTGATGAACCAGGGGTATGTCAAATAATGTCTCGTCCTTTTTCTAAACAAGTTCATCGGAAGATACCAAGACCTTGTTGATAAATGTTCCGTAGCAACTTCACAAATAGCACGCGATTGTCTTGGAGTATAGATTATGGGTACTCACGTTGTTCATCATCTTAATAACGTGGTATATAATTCTTCTATTTGTCTTTTTGAATATTACTTTTACTGTTTAGCGTATTTTTTGTGATATCCATTTGACGTGACACGGTACTTGTACATTCCGTCATTGTGTTATTGTGCTATGATATATTTTCGTATTTTTGTCTTTCATTTTTGTATTTTTGTCTTTCATTTTTGCTTATGTGCTTTGTCTAAATGTACTTTTGTGTTTCTTTGTTACATATTTGTTTGTTTTTAAGGTGAATAAGATTATAACACAATTTTGACTGTTGTACCCCTATTTCGACATTTTTACCTGTTATGTCTGTTTGTTTTGTTCACACATCGTTGTCAATATAATGGAATTTTAAGCGACTGTCATACAAGTGAGAGGTTTAGCTAGCTATTAAACCAGGTTAAATCCACCATTTTCTACATACGAAAAAGCATGTACCAAGTCTGGAATATGACTGTTGTTGTCCATTTGTTTGATGTGTTTGAGTTTTTGATTTGCCATTTGATGAGGAACTTTCCGTTTTGAATTTTCCTCAAAGTTCGGTACTTTTGTGATTTTACTTTTTTTTATACCTTCGTATAATACTATGAACATTGCAAGCTTTTTATTTCAGTATAATGCTACTCCCTTACACGCAGCTGCTAGGGGTGGATTCATCAACATAGTTAAACTCTTATTAGAAAGAGCAGATATAGATCCAAATAAACAAAGTAAGGTAAGGGATGACGTTGTAAGCAGGATTGTTCAACTTTGTTAAATCTCCCATCAAGTAAAAGGAATACTACAAATAAAAAAAGATAAGGTAAAATAGATTGTTTGGATGGTATATTTGCTAAATCGTTTGAGACATCAAAAATAAGAATACTATTGATGGTAAAGATACACAGATCTTGATATATATGGAAAACAAGAAAATGTAGTATTATTGCCAATGAGACAGATTGTCTGTTTCTACTAAATAATTTTGACAGCTTTTGACATCTTTCTTAAAATCTGCCCGTAATGATACCAACTGTTATACTATGAGTGTGATACAACTTAACTATGATATTGTTCGTTTATTTGTTTGTTGGAATATAAAGATTCGTTCAGTGATATTGGTTATACCATGTCGACCAGTTTTTGCTGGTGGAAGAATCTGGAGTAAACAGACAGATTGACCGACCTTCTGGAAAACTAGCGATCTTAGTCAATTTAAATGAGATTTGATTCGAATACACATCACCATGAACACATTTTACGTAAACAAGTTTTTAGCATAAAACACATTTACAGTTTAACAAAAATGCGATTCACAGAGTTTAATGCCGCGTTCATTGATATTAGTTCTACCATGGGGACAGAACACCTGACCTTCTGGAAAACTATCAATATTTGTCAATTTAAATGGGATTCGAATACTCATCACCAGAAGGATGTTTTGTGGACACAAGTTATAAACTTAATCCATATGTACAGTTGCCACAAAATTGCAATTGATAAAAACTAATTTGAAATTCATTAATGTCGAATTGTTGGTCAATACTTTTTTGTACCCTTATCATTTGTATGACATATTTTTTTTATACCTCTCTAGAAAATACGAACATTGCATGCTTTTTATTTCAGTATGGTGGTACTCCCTTACATGCAGCTGCTAGAGGTGGATTCATCAAAATAGTTAAATTGTTATTAGAAAGAGCAGATATAGATCCAAATAAAGAAAAAAAGGTATGGGATGACGTTCTTTACAAGATTGTCCAACTTTGTAACATATTCCATCAAAATCAAAGACGAATAAAACTGAAAATATTTTTTTTTTTTAAATATACAAATCTTAGAACAAAGATAGGATTTGAATAGATTGGTCGAGAAGTATAATTGTTAAATCGTTTGAGACATCGAATAAAAAGGAAAAAAACAATGATGTTAAAATTACAAATATCCTGATACATATTAGAAAAGTAAAAGTAATATGATTGCAAATGATACAACTTTAAACTACGTAACACATGACGTAGATGTTAGCAGCTTGTCTGTTTCTGCTATATAATGTTGACAGCTTTACCTACATCATATCATATTTCGATTGCCGTCACAGTGATCTCCTTCTTAAAATCTGCCCGTGATGAGATCATTTGTTATAACATAAGTGTGATACAACTTACCATGATAATGTTCGTTTATTTGTTTGTTGAGTTTGATGCAACATACAGTAATACGGGCTATACCATGACGACAAGGTTTTGTTGGTGGAGGAAATTGGAATAAACACACTGAACAACTGAACTTTTAAACAACAGGCAACCCTTGTCAATGTAAATTGGATTTGACTACACATCAACATGCACATGTTTTATGTACTGATGTACATACGTTATTATATTAATTTAATCCACATTTCAGTATGATGGTGATACTCCCCTACACTCAGCTGTTAATAGTGGAAATCTAAATATAGTGCAACAGTTATTACAAAGAGCAAATATCGATCCAAATAAAGAAAATGAGGTACGATATGACGTTTTTGTCCAACTTTGTTAAATCTTTTATTAAAATCAATGTCAGCATAATGCTGCTTATAAAATTTATACACGTTTCCACTAAATACTTTATTCTTCAGAATGAAAAAAGCTTAAGGTATTCAAAAAATCGAAATTCCAAGACATACTTATACTCAAATCATTGAGATTTTATAGGAAGCAAACATGTCAAAGATAAGTAATACATTTAGATTCGTTATTTAGTTTAAGTTTATTATGTATTCCAGTTGCACCGATAAATTAAAACAACTACTTATCATTCATGAACGCACGTATATTTATTACTTAGTATGAAAATAAGAATCCTTGATGACTGTAGATGTAGTATTTCTTCAAAACAAGATTTACACATTTAATCAAATTCACAAACAACTGACGAAATGATGCCGATTATAATACATTCCGTGATGTATAAACTACTGCTTTTTTAAACCTGCAATCTAATTCCGTTTTTCTTTGTATCATATAAAACAGCATAGATTATTCTTCTGTGTTTTTATGATTGACTGAGTCTGATTAAAATCAAAGAATTTTGCTAAATTTAGTTTGAGATAAACATGTTTAACCCAATTACTATATATATATTTCAAAGTTATCGAATGTTTGATCTTTATTGTTATTGCTTTCCAGAAAAGGAAATATGTTTGTCTGATGACAATAGCAACATTATATAGGTGATTTATAGTTTGACATTTTGAAAATTTCATTTATATTACATAATTTTCCTGAATTCACCTGTTAAGGTGCTGCTAATTAATATCATAAAATCTAATTTTTATAAGGAGGGTTCTTTCTACAGATGGGTGCAGTCCTAACCTGTACAGCAACTTAACTGGCTAACCAATCATTTTGACTTGTCAAAGTGTGATAGGATTTAGGACTGCCCTGACCAGTCCTAGGACCACAATCAAGTTAAATTGAAAAGCGGACTTGGTCCTAGGACTGTTTTTATGACTACAAAAAAAGTGAACCTGGATACATGTCCGCTACTATTATAAGTTAACTTCGAAACCAGTATCCTGCCTTCAGTAAACTTTGATTTTGACAACTCCGATCGAACCAGACCTACTCTCAAGTTAACGCTTGGCTGGTCTGCGCAACACTAAGTTAACTTGTGACCAGGACCTCCCTACATCGATTTGTTTTAAATATCTTTAAATGTCTTTGTTTCTTGACATAAAAAAAACCAGATTAAATACATATGTTTGTATATAAAGTACGCATAAAACATTGGTTGTTATACAAATTTCTCCGTGATCTGCTTTTATATAAACCAAACCCGATATTAGTTTTCATGCCAAAGGGCATTGAATATCTATTCGAATAATTATCAAATTTTTTAAGTCGTATATACTTTTATTTTATATAAAATTTTAAAGTTCTGATAGGTTTTAAAATGTAACATTAATCTTATAAGCTTGGTTATCGGATGAAATCGATATACAATGCCAATAACGAATAGTACTTAGATTGTATAAATAAATCATGATAAATGAAAGCAATATTGGTGTAGAGTTACTGATATTTTTCATGTTTATGGTCGTCTGACTAGTATTTCCTTTTCTTCGCCAATTAACATTGCAAGCATGTACTTTTGTTATTCAAATAATTGAATTATCACAAAAAATCATCAGTTTTCACATCTCCGAAAGGCTCAAATTTAATAAACTTATTTGACCGCATCAACCAAAACTGACAATATTTGCCTTTTATAATGTAAATCTATATAGCCGCATAGTACATCAGTAATATTTTGATGTTACGCTGGTTTGTGTAATACAAATAAAATCAATATTGGAAAACAATGACTGAAAATGTTGTCTGGATCAATTTAGAGTGCCCGCATGTCTTCTTATTATTTAAAATATTGACTCCCAACAAAATCTCCGTAGTTTTGATACCTCAGGCTTGCTCGTATAACGAAATTGTCACTTCATTACCTAATTCTATATAGCCACATTATAAATTAGTAATATATTTATATCAGAATAAATTGTTTAATACATATGACAGCAATATTGGAACTCAATGACTACAAATTTTTATCGCATCTATTTAGAGTGCCAGAATGTCTTCAGTTTATACAACATGTTCAACATTTTGACTATCAACAAAAACATCAGTAGTTTTGATATCTTAGGCTGGCTCGTATACCAAATCATAATTGGTTTTACGCGGATATGAATAAAAGCCTTGCCTAAGGACATTCCGACATAGCTGAAACATTCTTCTGGTTGTAAACCCAACAATACCTTATGGTTGTATATGGTTGATGTTTGTTTCAATTTTCTAACAGATAATGATAATTGAAGGAATGAATAAGTGTTTTTCCTTATTTTTTTCCTCGCTTATTTGAAAGCTTATGACAAACCGTTTTCATATTACATCGGACAGTTGTACTCTCATGTACTATTTATAAAAAAGAAGATGTGGTATGATTGCCAATGAGACAACTCTCCACAAGAGACCAAAATGACACGGAAAATAACAACTATAGGTCACCGTACGGCCTTCAACAATGAGCAAAGCCCATAGCGCATAGTCAGCTATAAAAGACCCCGAAATGACAATGTAAAACAATTCAAACGAGAAAACTAACGGCCTAATTTATGTACAAAAAAAGAACAAAAATCAAATATGTAACACATATACAAACGACAACCACTGAATTATAGGCTCCTGACTTGGGACTTAGATCTGAAATTGAAGAAAAAGTATCAGCCTTTGCTTTTTTAATGAATTATTTCACGTGTAGGCGTAGACATAGCCCAAATTGTCACCAGAAATAACATATATGCTTGCTATCAAACACATGTCACTAATGAGTTTAGAAAACCACATATATCATCGGTAAAACAGTTTTATTGGCCCAGACATTCTTCCAATTTAATGTAAAAACAATGTCGCTGAAATATGTACACACCTTTGGAAACTTAAAAATGAATTCTTTAGCTCATTAATACTAAGTCGTAAAATAGTATTTTAACAAGAACCATGACAAAAATATTCTGTTACGTCCTTTTCTTTGATTTGTCTTGGTTTGTCGTTTTTTAATTGCCCAGATCAAATTATAATTTTTGTTCATTTCAGAAGCATTGTCTGATAAATAATAATTTCTCAATCGAGTAAGGTCTGATTAGTATGTGGCTTCTTAAACGTTATATAAGAAATGTGTTGTCCAAAGGTCCGAAATATCGTGAGCCTAAATCCATCAATTGGAAACACAACTTTAAAATACTGATGGATTCAGTCGAGGATTATGCCAGGCAACGGGCTAAACGCGAGAAAGAAGCCGTAGATATTATTCTAAATGGACTAAGGCTGTGAGGTAGATGATACAAATCAGAATTAAGAAACTGAATGGGTCTATCAGTACCCATGCTACGTCAATTTTTGAAGACCCAAATGTTGCAAAACACTTGTCCTACCTCCATGACAAATTTGTTGTTGTCCCCGCAGATAAAGCTCTAAACAACATCGTTTTTGTTGGTAAATTCGTTACATAAACTGGTGGATAAATATTTAGGTATTGACAATTCACTTGGAAATTTACCATATACCCCCACGACACTTACCAAAGAGGAATACTGGATATTCATAGGTCTTTTATATGTTCTTTGGAATTTCAACCAAAGATGAAGAACTGAATCTTCCATCACTGTATTGGATACCTAAACTACACAAGTGTCCTTACAAACAACGGTATATTGCTGGGTCTGCCAAGTGCTCCACGGAACCACTTTCTAAATTATGAACATCTATTTTATCATCAATCAAAGCCGGGCTTCAAAGTTGTGAAGCTGCCTATTCTAGAGGTGGGGTGAATCAGATGTGGATACTAAAAAATTCCAAAGATCTTTAAGAGTACATACACTATAAGACTCTTTCATCTTGCAAAAGTATTAAAACATTTGACTTTTCTGCACTTTACACAAGTATTCCTCATTCCAAACTAAAAGAAAAATTGAAAGAGTTGGTATTGCTTTGTTTCATGGCCAAGTAGATACAAGAATCTTGTCTCAGGGAGGGATTACTTTGTAAAATATCACTCTGATTCAAACAAAAAATTCTCTGAAACTGACATTATCAAAATGCTTGATTTCTTGATTCCCAACATATTTGTAACGCATGGAGGACTTTTTTTACAACAAACTATCGGCATTTCCATGGGAATCAATTGTGCCCCTCTTCGTGCCGACTTGTTCCTCTATTCCTATGAGACATACTTCATACAGGAACTTCTTATGAATTTCGAAGAAAGAAAAGAAGTTAGCAATATTCTTTAACTTTACTTTCCGCTATATAGATTATGTTCTCTCACTAAATAATTCAAAATTTTGTGACTATGTTAAACGCATCTAATGATCTATCCCATCGAACTATATATAAAGGATACAACAGATACAAATAAGTCTGCCTCATATCTTGACTTACATCTAGAAATTGACAATGAGGGTGAATTAAAAACTTTACGACAAAAAGAGATGATTTTAGCTTCCCACTTGTGAACTTTCCATTTCTATGTTGCAGCACTCTAGCTGAGAATTTGAGTATTTATCTCCCAATTGATATGATATTCCCGGGCTTGTATTTCCTATCTTGATTTCCTTGATAGAGGGTTGCTGCTCACAAGGAAGCTATTCAACAACGAGTTCCAAATGATGAAGTTGAAATCATTCCTTCGTAAATTTAAGAAAGCCATTACGAGTTGGTAGACTATGGAATATCCGTTTCACAGATGATAAGGATATGTTCCATATGTCGTTACCACAATCCCGTTCCCTTTTCATGAATGTGACCTACCGAATTAGACTATTTACCTAGCAACATTACGGATGCCACATATGGAGCAGGATCTACTTACCCTTCCGGAGCACCTGAGTTCATCCCCAGTTTTTGATGGGGTTCGTGTTGCTTAGTCTTTAGTATTGTATGTTGTGTCTTGTGTACTATCATTTGTCTCTTTGTTTTTTTTTCTTTTTTAGCCATGGCGTTGTCAGTTTATTTTCGATCTATGAGTTTGAATGTCCCTCTGGTATCTTTTACCCCGCTTCTATACATGTTTGTAAAAACAAAGTATATAATATTGTTAGTAATATGCATACCTGGTCACGTCCACGTGTTTTTGTTATATGTATTCCTATTTGTATTCATCTGATGAGTTAAGCCTTTTTGAACTGATTTGTTTAGTTTTTTCTTTTGTTGTCCTGTTACATCACTGCCCCCAGGTTTTGGAGATCGAGAGTTGGGATCCCGCTAACATGTTTAACCCCGCCACATTCTGTATGTATGTACTTGTCCCAAATCTGGAGCCTGTTATTCAGTGGTTGTCGTTTGCTGCTGTGTTACATATTTGTTAATCGTTCATTATTCTGTACATTAGTTAGGCCGTTTATTTTCTCGTTTGAATGGGCTTTCCTCATTATTGAAGGCCGTACGGTGACTTACAGCTGTAAATTTCTGTGTCGTTTGGTCTCTTGTGGAGAGTTGTCTCAATAGCAATCATACCACATCTTTTAATATATATACTCCATTACGTACTAAAAAAAGGGTTTAATTAGTGTAGTCGAGAGACTTATTCAAAAGTTCGTTCTGTTTCAATTTTCCTCTTATAATTGTGCAAATGCATATTTATAATGAGTTATCATACACCAGACAGTACATGATAACTTTGTTTCTACTTCTATGTTGATTGCGCATACATATTGATTTTCTTATTTCGCACGATATCAAGGCCCTTTACCAGAAAAATGCGTAAAAATGCATGTTTAATTGAAGTGGCTATCAACAGAAAATAGGGAAAAAATCAAGAAAACAGAGATCGTAGAATGAAATAATAAGACCTACATTTAGTCTTGCATGGGTTTTTCATATAGAAAATGAAAGTATTAAAAAAAAACGATTTCGAAATGTTCTTTACAAATGCTTTTTCTTGAATTTGAAGAATCTTGTGATCCAAGTGTCACATTTCATGATGCGTCCCTTTCCCATTGCTACATGTATTAAGATGTAAACTGAAAAATAAAAAGTATTTCTATCAGAAAAATTTCGATATTTAAAATAAAATTTCAAATTTTGCTACATATCAACTCATATATATAAATTAAAAAAAAGACATATCAAAGTTGGACACCATATATCATATTGTGAACTGTAAAAAAAAAGTCCATTCATCAATTTATAATATGATTTATGAAATATATTCAAAATTTGGCTAACGTACTGTCCGAAGTTAAAAAAAAATCAGTGTTTCGAGTTGTACAACACCTACCTGAATCCAGTCATATTCTTATTTGTCTAAATATTTTCTAGAATTACAGTTGACCTGTTAAACATCATTAAAGTTACCATATAGTCTGCATTTTTAAACAAAAACATTTCTGCTCTCAAAGTCAGTGTGAAATATTATGTACTTTGGTAAATATTTGAAGTGGTAGAAATTGGTAATGGGAAAGGGAAATATATGGAAGAATCATACAATAACTTGGCTCTCAGAACATACAACTTTTGTGCTGTACTATAAAAAACCCACGACTTGTTCGGTTGTTATTCTTTAATTATGTTTTCTAGTCTACTGATCCTTCAAAATTAAAAATTCTCAAGAATTGATCCTTTTCAATAATTCTGTCTTGAATATCACAAATAATTTTCTTCTCCGGAGATGTGTCTAATACTATCTGACCAGTGACGAAGACTTGACACAATATAAAATTTAGGTAACACAATCATTGTAAATAGTAACTGGAAAGGTACACCCAGTTTTTCAGTAAAGCTGAAATAGAAAAAAATATGAAAATTAATAATCACATAAACTAGAACACAGAACATCATCCCGCAAGCAATAAACAAATTGCAAGTACAGAAGTCTCAACATAAAAATAAAATTCTGCAACATACCAACTGTGTTTATAATACATTAAAAATTTAACCCCAAAATGTTCGTGTTATATTTCATTCAAAGAAAAGCTGAGCTGAAAGTAATTGTTCTACAAATGTCATTCTACCCTACATAGGGTTAATTCTTTGTTCAGTGTGCAAGTTTTCGTTGTAAAGGCTATAACTGTTTGCACTCTTAAAGAAATGAGTAAATATATTTCTGTTGTGCATTTTATCAGGGTTCATTTTCTTTCTTTATATTTTTCTCAAATGACAGGAATTTAAACTTTGTCATTTGTTTTGCATTTGTTGAAATTATCCATGCTAGGTACCTCTACATGGTTTGTCAAGCAAACAATTGCAGTTTTCAAATTACTACTTTACGATTTTGCAGGATTTTGTTCTTTAACAATAAATGCAGATCAATAGTTGGCATATAATAATGAGTTTGAAATTTCTTTTTGATTTTCCACAACACAGAAAATTTCCGAACACAATAATTAACAGTCCTTATTTTACCTTTGTCCCAGCTAGTGAACAAAAACAACAGCATTTTACAGATGCACATATTTTTTTAGATGAAGGTATCAAAATTATAGAATACCAGAATCAACATTGGCAATACGAAAAAATATTGTTCATAAATTGTCAATTCGCAAAGCATGAAATATTGCTCATCATGTCAAATCTTAGAGCCCCATCTATCTTGAATGAAATTAGTGGAAATTGTCAAAAAAAAAATACAAAACCTAATTCGCTATTATTTGGTAAAGTTACAAGTTAACAATTGTTACGGGCTATAATGGTATATTTTTTTCTGTCAGTTGACGGACAATATCAAAAAGAGCAGAAACATATAGAAACAAATAAAGACAACAGTAGTATACTGATGTTTACTTAACTGAAAACAAATCCAGTTCACAAACTGTATGTATTTTGGTAATATTCGTATTTTATGTTAATATAAGAGGAGGTCGAAGTTTATTAAATTCGAATGTTTCGATTAATAAAATCCGGTAAATAAATAACTTGCTATACTACATTGGGTTGATGAATTTCGTGACATCTCGGCTTCTAGTACAATGTAGTAAGTGTTCTACGACTAATCGTTCCATGCTGTAAAAGAGGGGCGAAAGATACCAGAGGGACAGTCAAACTTATAGATAAAACAAAACCTGACAAAGCCTTGGGGTATCAAAAATACAAACAAAATGTACTGCTAGTACAAGATTTATTTTTAGACAAATAGTTTTTTTTTATAATTGGCGGCGAAAAAGTATTAAAACTGAAATGTACTGAATTTTAATTTTACATGATAATCAAGAAAAGAGGGAAATATCGGCACCATTAATACATGCCGACAGAAAAATTGAACAATTTCAAACTTTAATTGTAAGACATTATTATGATTATTATTATCAAATAACTTTAACACCGCAAGATTTCTATTTTAGAATGGGAAAACTCCATTTGACTTAGCTGCAGATCAAGAAAATTTAAAAATAGTCAAATTTTTATTTGAAAGAACCATCATAGATGCAACAAGTGTATATAAGGTATGGAATGTACTATTCGAAACAATTTTTAACCATTGCCCGATTGGATTTGTACCAACCTTACACATAGACTTCAGAGCTCAGTGAAAAAAGGACATGCAGTCGTATCAACAAAATTGATAAGGCATCCAAATTGTGTGATCTCTTTAAACCCAGTTGCTGGTAGACAGTTGTGTTTTTATCAACCAAAATAAAGAATCAATAGAACGGTTGCAAACATATCTTATACACCTCACTAATCAAATTAAATATGTGTAGGTGTAATAAAAGCATTGATTTTCCGAATAAGTCTTTGTTAAATAAAAATTATGCACTTAAAAAAATTGTGCAGACTTTATTTTTGTTTCAAGTAAAGAAATACTTAGCATGAGTAAAGTGTTGTCTTGTCCAGTACTACAGACAAAATTTCACAAAGCATTTCATTGCATATACAAAAATAACCATCACTGAAAGTTAACCAATCAAATTTTCACCTCTTTTTTCACCTGTGTATAAGTTTGAGTAACCATGTAACATAAAGTTTACAAAATATTCTATAGAAACGCCAAATAAAAATAAATGGCGCTTTTAAACACCCAAGATATTATGCTTATGACCCAGACTGTTGCAATGAAATGTAGGATTATTTTCCTACATCTGTCAAATTCAAGGAAATATTTTTTTCAACCCTTTTGGTATGCATATGAATGTGACGTACTATGATTTGGTGGTAATATACCTTGTATTGATTGATTGTTGGTGGTTTTAACGCCTCTTTTAAGCGCCACTTTTGGGCTATTTCGTGGCGGCTAGTTTTTATTGTTGGATGAAGCCGGGGTGCCCGGAGAAAACCACATACCTTCGATAGGATAACTGACAATCCCAGTCAATTATGATTAGAGTCGAGTGCACCCGAACGAGCAGGGTCCAAACTCACAACCTCAGTACATCTTTTATGAAATCTTGTTTTTATCATTTTATCTTTACCTATTTGTAACTACATTTTGATCTTCAACAGAACGTATGTAAGTCATGTAAGTTTTATGCATTTAAAGTAAGAACAGTGAATATTTCAATCTTGTTATTTCTAAATGGTGACACTATTTTACACAAAGCTGTAAGAAAAGAAGAACTCAAAATTGTCCAAATGTTACTAAAAATATCAATGAGTTGTGAACTTACACAGTGTCAGTTGCAACGATTTTTACACATACACAACCATAAATAACATCACAAAATATTTTGAATAAAATTTGTACCAATCTCTTCTCAAGGTAAAAATGAAGTTTTGTAATCCATAAAGTATACGGATCAACTTACCCTTACGGAACACTTGATATATTTTTTGGTTTTGAAGAATTTATTGCTGCTAAGTCTTCAATTTTTTATGCAGTGTTTTGTAAGCTGTAGTTTTTTGTTAGTTTTTTTGCCATTGTATTAGCGGTTTATAATATGATTTTTGGTTGTCCTTTCGATATCTTCTGCTATTATACATATATCCATATAAAACCGGTGAAGTCAAGAAAAGGCTATTGTCATAAATATTTGGACTACAAACGATAAGACATAATACATTATCCAACCAAAACCATAGCCATCACAAAAATATAAAAAATAAATGTATGGATGTTGGATGTATTAAAAACCGAGACACACCGTGTATCAATGCATATTCACACTCGGTATAACAGTCATATTCGGGAATGAATCACACTAGGTTCTTAGCATACAGACGACATAGATGTTAAATCACAAGCTAAGACGTTGTGAAAATGTCATTAGTTAGTTTAGACACATACTCATCGTATAGAATAACCTGTGTGAATTTTACGGAGTGTCATTTTGAATCTTTCCGCCTCATAACTCTATTGTAGCAGTTTCTGCTTAAGGTGCACACTCCTATTTACGAAGTCAGTATAGTGTGAACATGTTCGAGCATAACGTTTAAATTGAGATATGTAAACACCATACGAAGGTGCAGAGGGTCTGTTACTCTTGGAAAATGGAAAATTCATAATTGGGAAGTTGAAATAATCCCGTTTGTCATAGATTTTAGTTTTAAGTCGTCCATTTGTGTCAATATTGAGGGAAAGATCAAGGTTTGAAGCAGTCCATCTTGTATCAGTAGTATCCTTAATTCAAGTTCACAAGAATATGTTAGATCGCATTAGTGTGACGTCCTTTTTCTCTGAACTTGTATACATGTTTGAACAGGACAAAATGAAGGCAAACTCCGGATTGGGGACTTTTTCGCTGTGTTGACTTGGGATGTTTTCTGAACTTCGTTTTTTTTCTCTCATTGACACATTTCAAGTTTTCATTCTCAATTTTATTCAAAAAGTTATTAATCGATATTTATTGTTGACAAGTGTTACATATAGACAGTTTTATTCTTCAGAGACATTATCAGTTATATGTCCTTACAGTGACATGTGTTACCTATAGTCTGTTCTATTCTTCTGAGCCATTCACAGTTATATGTCCTTACAATGACATATGTTAACTATAGACAGTTCTATTCTTCCTAGACATTCACAGTTATATGTCCTTACAATGACATATGTTAACTATAGACATTTCTATTCTTCCTAGACAATTACAGTTATATGTCCTTACAATGACATATGTTACCTTTAGACAGTTCTATTCTTTAGAGACATTATCAGTTATATGTCCTTACAGTGACATGTGTTACCTATAGTCAGTTCTATTCTTCAGAGACATTATCAGTAATATGTCCTTACAGTGACATGTGTTAACTATAGTCAGTTCTATTCTTCAGAGACATTTACAGTTATATGTCCTTACAGTGACATGTGTTAACTATAGTCAGTTCTATGTTCTATTCTTCTGAGGCATTCACAGTTATATGTCCTTACAATGACATATGTCAACTATAGACAGTTATATTCTTCCTACACATTCACAGTTATATGTCCTTACAATGACATATGTTAACTATAGACAGTTCTATTCTTCCTAGACAATTACAGTTATATGTCCTTACAATGACATATGTTAACTATAGACAGTTATATTCTTCCTACACATTCACAGTTATATGTCCTTACAATGAAAAATGTTAACTATAGACAGTTCAATTCTTCAGAGACATTATCAGTTATATGTCCTTACAATGACATATGTTAACTATAGACAGTTCTATTCTTCAGAGACATTTACAGTTATACGTCCTTACATTGACATGTGTCACCTATAGTCAGATCTATTTTTCAGAGACATTATCAGTTATATGTCCTTACAGTGACATGTGTTAACTATAGTCAGTTATATTCTTCAGAGACATTTACAGTTATATGTCCTTATAGTGACATATGTTAACTATAGTCAGTTCTATTCTTCAGAGAAATTTACAGTTATATGTCCTAACAGTGACATGTGTTAACTATAGTCAGTTCTATTCTTCAGAGACATTCACAGTCATATATCCTTACAATGATATATGTTAACTATAGTCAGTTCTACTTTTCAGAGACATTTATAGTTATATGTCCTTACAGTGACATGTGTTAACTAAAGTCAGTTCTATTCTTCAGAGACAATTACAGTTATTTGTTCTTACAGTGACATGTGTTTACTATAGTCAGCTCTATTCTTTAGAGGCATTTACAGTTATATGTCCTTACACTGACATATAACTGTAAATGCCTCTGAAGAATTATATGTCCTTACACTGACATATGTTGACTATTGACAGTTCTATTCTTCAGAGACAATATCAATTATATGTCCTTACAGTGACATGTGTTACCTATAGTCAGTTCTATTCTTCAGAGACATTCACAGTTATATGTCCTTACAATGACAAATGTTAACTATAGACAGCTCTATTCTTCAGAGACATTATCAGTTATATGTCCTTACAGTGACATGAGTTACCAATATTCAGTTGTATTCTTCAGAGACATTTACAGTTATATGTCCTTACAATGACATATGTTAACTATAGACAGTTCTATTCTTCCTAGACAATTACAGTTATATGTCCTTACAATGACATATGTTAACTATAGACAGTTCTATTCTTTAGAGACATTATCAGTTATATGTCCTTACAGTGACATGTGTTACCTATAGTCAGTTCTATTCTTCAGAGACATTATCAGTAATATGTCCTTACAGTGACATGTGTTAACTGTAGTCAGTTCTATTCTTCAGAGACATTTACAGTTATATGTCCTTACAGTGACATGTGTTAACTATAGTCAGTTCTATGTTCTATTCTTCTGAGACATTCACAGTTATATGTCCTTACAATGACATATGTTAACTATAGACAGTTATATTCTTCCTACACATTCACAGTTATATGTCCTTACAATGAAAAATGTTAACTATAGACAGTTCAATTCTTCAGAGACATTATCAGTTATATGTCCTTACAATGACATATGTTAACTATAGACAGTTCTATTCTTCAGAGACATTTACAGTTATATGTCCTTACAATGACAGATGTTAACTATAGACAGTTCTATTCTTCCTAGCCAATAACAGTTATATGTCCTTACAATGACATAAGTTAACTATAGACAGTTCTATTCTTCAGAGACATTATCAGTTATATGTCCTTACATTGACATGTGTTACCTATAGTCAGATCTAATTTTCAGAGAAATTATAAGTTATATGTCCTTACAGTGACATGTGTTAACTATAGTCAGTTATATTCTTCAGAGACATTTACAGTTATATGTCCTTACAGTGACATATGTTAACTATAGTCAGTTCTATTCTTCAGAGACATTCACAGTCATATATCCTCACAATGATATATGTTAACTATAGTCAGTTCTACTTTTCAGAGACATTTATAGTTATATGTCCTTACAGTGACATGTGTTAACTAAAGTCAGTTCTATTCTTCAGAGACAATTACAGTTATATGTCCTTACAGTGACATGTGTTTACTATAGTCAGCTCTATTCTTCAGAGGCATTTACAGTTATATGTCCTTACACTGACATATAACTGTAAATGCCTCTGAAGAATTATATGTTCTTACACTGACATATGTTGACTATTGACAGTTCTATTCTTCAGAGACATTATCAATTATATGTCCTTACAGTGACATGTGTTACCTATAGTCAGTTCTATTCTTCAGAGACATTCACAGTTATATGTCCTTACAATGACAAATGTTAACTATAGACAGCTCTATTCTTCAGAGACATTATCAGTTATATGTCCTTACAGTGACATGTGTTAACTATAGTCAGTTCTATTCTTCAGAGACATTTACAGTTATATGTCCTTACAGTGACATGTGTTAACTATAGTCAGTTCTATGTTCTATTCTTCTGAGGCATTCACAGTTATATGTCCTTACAATGACATATGTTAACTATAGACAGTTATATTCTTCCTACACATTCACAGTTATATGTCCTTACAATGACATATGTTAACTATAGACAGTTCTATTCTTCCTAGACAATTACAGTTATATGTCCTTACAATGACATATGTTAACTATAGACAGTTATATTCTTCCTACACATTCACAGTTATATGTCCTTACAATGAAAAATGTTAACTATAGACAGTTCAATTCTTCAGAGACATTATCAGTTATATGTCCTTACAATGACATATGTTAACTATAGACAGTTCTATTCTTCAGAGACATTTACAGTTATATGTCCTTACATTGACATGTGTTACCTATAGTCAGATCTATTTTTCAGAGACATTATCAGTTATATGTCCTTACAGTGACATGTGTTAACTATAGTCAGTTATATTCTTCAGAGACATTTACAGTTATATGTCCTTACAGTGACATATGTTAACTATAGTCAGTTCTATTCTTCAGAGACATTTACAGTTATATGTCCTAACAGTGATATGTGTTAACTATAGTCAGTTCTATTCTTCAGAGACATTCACAGTCATATATCCTTACAATGATATATGTTAACTATAGTCAGTTCTACTTTTCAGAGACATTTATAGTTATATGTCCTTACAGTGACATGTGTTAACTAAAGTCAGTTCTATTCTTCAGAGACAATTACAGTTATTTGTTCTTACAGTGACATGTGTTTACTATAGTCAGCTCTATTCTTTAGAGGCATTTACAGTTATATGTCCTTACACTGACATATAACTGTAAATGCCTCTGAAGAATTATATATCCTTACACTGACATATGTTGACTATTGACAGTTCTATTCTTCAGAGACAATATCAATTATATGTCCTTACAGTGACATGTGTTACCTATAGTCAGTTCTATTCTTCAGAGACATTCACAGTTATATGTCCTTACAATGACAAATGTTAACTATAGACAGCTCTATTCTTCAGAGACATTATCAGTTATATGTCCTTACAGTGACATGAGTTACCAATATTCAGTTGTATTCTTCAGAGACATTTACAGTTATATGTCCTTACAATGACATATGTTAACTATAGACAGTTCTATTCTTCAGAGACATTTACAGTTATATGTCCTTACAATGACATATGTTAACTATAGACAGTTCTATTCTTCCTAGACAATTACAGTTATATGTCCTTACAATGACATATGTTAACTATAGACAGTTCTATTCTTTAGAGACATTATCAGTTATATGTCCTTACAGTGACATGTGTTACCTATAGTCAGTTCTATTCTTCAGAGACATTATCAGGAATATGTCCTTACAGTGACATGTGTTAACTATAGTCAGTTCTATTCTTCAGAGACATTTACAGTTATATGTCCTTACAGTGACATGTGTTAACTATAGTCAGTTCTATGTTCTATTCTTCTGAGACATTCACAGTTATATGTCCTTACAATGACATATGTTAACTATAGACAGTTCTATTCTTCCTAGACAATTACAGTTATATGTCCTTACAATGAAAAATGTTAACTATAGACAGTTCAATTCTTCAGAGACATTATCAGTTATATGTCCTTACAATGACATATGTTAACTATAGACAGTTCTATTCTTCCTAGCCAATAACAGTTATATGTCCTTACAATGACATAAGTTAACTATAGACAGTTATTTTCTTCAGAGACATTATCAGTTATATGTCCTTACATTGACATGTGTTACCTATGGTCAGATCTATTTTTCAGAGAAATTATCAGTTATATGTCCTTACAGTGACATGTGTTAACTATAGTCAGTTATATTCTTCAGAGACATTTACAGTTATATGTCCTTACAGTGACATATGTTAACTATAGTCAGTTCTATTCTTCAGAGACATTCACAGTCATATATCCTTACAATGATATATGTTAACTATAGTCAGTTCTACTTTTCAGAGACATTTATAGTTATATGTCCTTACAGTGACATGTGTTAACTGAATTCAGTTTTATTCTTCAGAGACAATTACAGTTATATGTCCTTACAGTGACATGTGTTTACTATAGTCAGCTCTATTCTTCAGAGGCATTTACAGTTATATGTCCTTACACTGACATATAACTGTAAATGCCTCTGAAGAATTATATGTTCTTACACTGACATATGTTGACTATTGACAGTTCTATTCTTCAGAGACATTATCAATTATATGTCCTTACAGTGACATGTGTTACCTATAGTCAGTTCTATTCTTCAGAGACATTCACAGTTATATGTCCTTACAATGACAAATGTTAACTATAGACAGCTCTATTCTTCAGAGACATTATCAGTTATATGTCCTTACAGTGACATGTGTTAACTATAGTCAGTTCTATTCTTCAGAGACATTTACAGTTATATGTCCTTACAATGACATATGTTAACTATAGACAGTTCTATTCTTCAGAGACATTTACAGTTATATGTCCTTACAATGACATATGTTAACTATAGTCAGTTCTATTCTTCAGAGACATTTACAGTTATATGTCCTTACAATGACAAATGATAACTATAGTCAGTTCTATTCTTCAGAGACATTTACAGTTATATGTCCTTACAATGACATATGTTAACTATAGACAGTTCTATTCTTCAGAGACATTTACAGTTATATGTCCTTACAATGACAAATGTTAACTATAGTCAGTTCTATTCTTCAGAGACATTTACAGTTATATGCCCTTACAATGACAAATGTTAACTATAATCAGTCGTCGTTGTCTCCAGTGGTCACGATTTTCTTAAATTTGGGTTAAAGGCCAAAGTTCAAGTAACCCCTTCCGGAGCACCTGAGATCACCCCCATTTTTGGTGGGGTTCGTGTTGCTTAGTCTTTAGTTTTCTATGTTGTGTCATCTGTACTATTATTTGTCTGTTTGTCTTTATATTTTTGGCCATGGCGTTGTCAGTTTGTTTTCGATCTATGAGTTTGACTGTCCCTCTGGTATCTTTCGTCCCTCTTTCACGAAAAACGAAGAGTCATGTTTAGATAGCTGGCAGCCCCTACTTATATGTGTTTATATCAAGGATTATAACTTTAGTTTCTATATTAAGGACCAATTAGTATTCATGTTGCCAAATATGATTCGAGACATTTGGACTTATCGGATGTACATTTACAATTTTCATTTAGCTGTTTTATAACAGCAACCTTGCCCTATGAAAATTTACCTGAAAGCCAAAATAGAATACCTTAATAATGTTTAATTTTTATTTACGTAAAACTGAATTAATTGTGGCCGATATTTCAATATTTCTATTTAGCCGTAATTAATACTTGTGTATAAATACAATACATTATACATTGTACTACCTTTTTATTTCAGTCAGGTAACACTATCTTACACTATGCTGCTGCAAATGGACTTTCCAGCATAGTTCAATTGTTACTTGAAAGCGCAAATGCAGATCCAAACAAAGAAAATAAGGTATGGAATGTAGTTCCTGTCAGAATTGTCCACCTTTGTTAAATCAAGAAAGATAGTGATTAACACTAATGTCAACATAAAGTTCCTAATAAAATGTGTATTTTTCTTAGCAATATTCCTTAATCTTCTTCAATGTCCTCGCTTATAATCAGCTTGGAAAGGGGAAGTGTAAAAAAGCCATACTACATGAATCGGTTTCATGTATTTTTTTAACCTTTTTTATTTGCCAAGATGAATGCATTTAAATTTTTACTAGAACACATTTGTGTTCTCTATGGAGATTTCATATATCGTACAGCTATAGGAATTCCTATGAGGACTAACTGCACACCACTAATTGCGGACCTGTTTCTGTATTGATATGTGTTACAATGTATGACAAAAATCAGCAAAGACCCATCTAAACAACTTCTGATACAAAAATGTATAAACACTTTTAAATATCTGGATGATATATTGGCTCTCAATAATAACGATTTCAGTAAAGAAATTTATCCTGTTGACCTTTCCTGGATCTTGATATCAATATTTTTAACGGGAAGCTAAGTACCAATATTTACGATAAAAGAGACGATTTTTCATTTCCTATTTAAATATCCGTTTGAGATGGTGACGTTCCCTTGTCCCTTACACCAGCATTTTAGATACTTCATTTTATCATTGGTACAATGACAGCATTCGTAAATATAAATGAACATGCAGACATCGTATACATTCAGGTATTTCACATCCAATCTTTTATGGTAATATTCTATGCAAAGCACAAAACATGTCGTCATTCACCTAAAATACTAACCCAACCTTTAAACTGACTTATTAAGAAGGGATATAGTTGCAATACTGTGTTCAAGTCATTAAAGATTACATTTTGCGGAATTAATATTGATTCACTCATAGGGTCTTTGCATCGGGAATAAACACATTTATTTCAAACCAGTTGTTGGCATGAAACGGGTTATATTTTTTTCATTTATTTTATGATGTTATGATACTTAACTCCTAACATGAGGGATCGTGCTTGATTTTCATATCATGAAGACATTATATTTCAAACAGTTTAATTAAGGCCTGGAGCTGGCATGTCAGTGACTGCTAGTAGTCCTTTGTTAATTTATGTATCATTGTTATTTTGACATCGAACTCGGACTTCTTTTAAACTGAGTTTGACTGTGTGTATTGCTGTGTGTTTGTTTATTCTACATCGGCTAGGGGTATGGGGGAGGGTTGAGATCTCACAAAAAAATGTTAAACCCGCCGCTTTTTGTGCGTCCGTCGAAAGTAAGGAGTCTCTGACATTTGTTAATCTTGCATGTTAGTTTTTTTTTACACTTTAATGCATGTATATTCTTCGGAGTTTACTGTGACGTCCACTTTTACTTAACTAGTACACATTTTTGTTTAAAGGTTGCTGAAACCTGCCCCCGGGTGCGGGATTTTTTGGAATATTTCCATTATCATCTGTGAAAAGGATATTCAGAACGATCAAGCAAACCATGATGGCGTCCGTATATGTTTTTAGTTACATTTGAACTTTTAATTTTTAATTGGTATACATTATCAACACTCACTTGTATCGAGAAAAACCAAAATGCGTTAGGATCTTCATAATGTTATAGCGGCGATATTTTTTGCAAAGGTCGTACTTTATGTTCATATGAGAGGAGGTCTAAGTTTATTAAATTTGATTAGTGTTTAGATTCACAATATAGTTGGGTAAAAAAATAACTTGCTATACTAAATTGGGTCTACTAAGTGTTCTACGACTTATCATTTAATGCTGTTAGTAGTTCCCATGCGCATATATTTAATAACTTTTATAATACAGAATGTAAAAATAATGAAATAGAAATATTTGGTATGTATCAAGAATGAATATTTGGATAAATTATGTGATTTCGATGGTTCGTTCAATTCGGTTGATAAATTTAACCTCTCGACTCTGTACACTAAAATTGCACTTCATCTTATCAAGCAGAATGTCTCTTATATAATTGAATGGTCCTTTTTAAGTCTTTTAACACTGACAAATGCAATCGATCGACTATATCAACTAATTTATCGATTGGAAAGACAACTATCAAATTCCTAATCAGCTTCTATAGGATGTTGCAAATTTTATTTTCAATGGCCTATTCATATTTTGCAAACGATAAGTAAATAAAATTTTGCTTACACAAATATTTAAAAAGAATTCCAAAATAAGATACAGGAAATCTGTATGCAAACGAACGTGGTATGTGTAGTAAACATTCTGTCAGTTTCGATGCGACTGTCATACAAGTGAGAGGTTTAGGTAGCTATATAACCAGGTTCAATCCACCATTTTCTACATAAGAAAATGCCTGTACCATGTCAAGAATATGACAGTTGTTATCCATTCGTTTTATGTGTTTGTACTTTTGATTTTGCCATTTGATTAGGGACTTTCCGTTTTGAATTTTCCTCGGAGTTCAGTAACTTTGTGATTTTTTTTTTTCGTTTAGCTAGGCCATGCTTCAAGACTTGAAATAAAACAATCAAAATACTTCAAAGACTGAATAACAACACAAGAAATATAATTGTCTCAAAAAACATTATTTAAAGACAACACAATCATAAAAAATCTACCCGTAGTACATGGTTCATTGCAATTAGAAATAATATTCTTTATCGATCTATAGATTTACATTTATAATAAACGTTTATAGTTTCTAATAAGTTTTGCCTTTGAATACCTGCAGACCCCAACACTTACTTTTTGATAAAGAAAAGGAGTAAATATTGGACCCTTTAATAGATACTGACAAAACGTCTTACAATTGTAAATTTAAATAGCTTCTGTTTTATGAAACCATTCTACCCTGATGTATATAAATTTCTGAATATAATGCCAGTACATTATTGTAAAATACAAGAATAAATATGTGCACTTTTGATTTTTGCCGACCAAAGTTGTATTTGTGTAATATAAAAAAAGTGCATACAACATGTAATGCTAGTACAAGATTTATTTTAAGACATATTGATTTTTTTTCATAATTGTTGACGAAAACGTTTTAAAACTGAAATGTACTGAATTTTAATGCTAGTACACAATAATCATGAAAAGAGAGAAATATGGGCACCATTATTTAAAAACTTGGGTGGATGAAATTTGACAATAGAATCAAATACCAAAAATATTTACTCTTATATAAATGTTGCGTATGGAAGCACCAATGTACCTAGTTTAAAAATTAAAACAGAAATCAGATAATAATCCTTACTCCTTGAGAGGTGTCACTCAATTTTACTTTTAAACAAAATATCAAGAAGTTATTAACACAATCCTGATAAGATTCTGTTTTCCACAATGTATTTGTATATTTTTGATTTTGATTTATTTTTTTATTTTTTATCTTTATTTTATTTTTTTATTTTTTATTGCATGTATTTGAATATATTACCTTAGCTGTATTTGGCAAACCTTTGAGGAATTTTTGGTCTTCAATGCTCTTCGCCTTCGTACTTTATTTGGCGTTTTTAACTTCTTTTGATTCGAGCGTCGCTGAAGAGTCTTTTGTAGACGAAACGCGCGTCTGGCACAAATACAAAATTTCAATCCTGGTATATATGATGAGTTTATGTACCTTGAACAGCTTTAAATATTATCATGTTAATAATAATACATTGAACTACTTGACTGTAAATCAACTATATGTAAATATCTGTTTTTGATTTATTGTAGTTTGTATGTGAGGGCCGCAGGGAAGATTAGTTTATTGTAACTAACTGTGGTTACCCGTCTTAAATAAAGAATGTATTTTTATTATTAATAGACACAGACAGAAAAATTAATTGTAAGACATTGTTATTATTATTATTATCAAATAACTTTAACACTGCAAGATTTCTATTTTAGGATGGGGAAACTCCATTTGACTTAGCTGCAAATCAAGAAAACTTCAAAATAGTCAAACTGTTATTTGAAAGAACCATCATAGATCCAACAAGAGTATATAAGGTATGGAAAGTATTATTTGAAAGAATTTTCAACCATTGCCTGATCGGGCTTCTACCAACTTTACACATAAACGTCAGAACTTATTTTATAAAAAGGACGTGCGGGAAACAAGAAAATTGCAAAGGCATCCAAGTTGTGCAATCCCTTTCAACTCATATACTGGTAGACAGTTGTGTTTTTATAAACCCAAAATAAAGATTCAATCAAAATGTTGCAAACATATGTTATACACCTCATAAATAACATAAAACATTTAGTAGGTGTAATGCCACCATTGATTTCTCCTTTTAGTCTTTGTTACATTTGCACTTTTCAAAACATTGTGCAGACTTAATTTTTGTTTTAAATAAAGAAATGCTTGGCATGAATAAAGTTTTATCCTGTCCAGTACTACAGACAATATTTCACGTAGCATTTCATCGCATTTAAGAAAATATTTAACTGGAAGTTAACCAATCCAATTTTTACCTTTTTGCGCCTGTCCCAAGTCAGGAGACTCTGGTCTTTGTTAGTCTTGTATGATTTTTTATTTTAGTTATTTATATATTTCGGAGTTTAATATGACGTCCATTATCACTTAACTAGTACATATTTTTGTTTAGGGGCCAGCTGAAGCACGCCTCCAGGTTCTGGATGTCTTCGTTGAGTTGAAGACCCATTGGTGGCCTTCGGCTGTTTTTCGCCCTTTGGTAGGGTTGTTGTCTCTTTGACACAATCCCAATTCCCCATTTCTATTCTATTTTATATATCATTATAAGATTTCTTTTTGTCCATTTATACCTCTCATTTACTTCAAAATTTCAACTTTTTATGCTAATAAATCAAAATTTGGGGTAACTTTAACTCGTTTATGATCAAAATGTTAAAATAAATGAGTAATTGAAGTATTCAAGCTGAATGAATTATCCATTTAAAAGTTGACTGACTCAAAAGAGGTTTCAATAAGTCCTTAGTACGTAAAAGTTAAATTTAGGCTGCGTTTCAGAGAGGGACATCAAACGCCTCGCTTTAAGTGAATAATTTGTTGTAACTGCTTCAAAAATAAATTTCATTTACCTTTGAATCAATATTTATTCAAGTATTACTTAGGAAAAAGTTTTCTATTATAGCAGATTATAAAAAATAAGGAAAAAAGTCAGAACAGGCTCCACAAACACTGAATTTCGCTTGCTCTGTCTACTAATAATGCGTTTTTGAGACTCAATACACTCAGAATATTTCATTTTGTGTAACATTTTACTTAAAAAACATAAAATTTTAACAAATGAGAGTACTCAAAAGGTCAAAGGTGCATTTACAACTTCCCATATTAGGTGTAATACCACCATTGGTTTTCTTCAACTAGTCTTTGTTAAATTTGCACTTTTCAAAATATTGTACAGACTTTATCTTTGTTTCAAATAAAGAAATACTTGGCATGAGTAAAGTTTTGTTTTGTCCAGTACTACAGACTAAATTTCAAATATCATTTCATTGCATATAGAAAAATAACCATCATTAGAAGTTAACAAATCAAGTGTTCACCTTTTATCCTTGTGTGCAAGCTTTAGTAACCATTAAACCCCAAGTTTCCAAAATATTCTATAGACACACCAAATAAAAAAATAATAATGGTGCTTTCACTACAAAAGTCTAAAATTCTGAAGAGACCAATTTGTGTCTGAAATTGCATGAATTATTACTTGACATATTCTCTTTGTCTGAAATTTTTGTAAAATTATTGACAATTTCTGAATTTGTCTTAGATAAGTACTTGATATTTCTTGACATATGTCTTGACATTATAATCATTGTCTAAATATTTCTCAACACTTTCTTTATCATCAGATAAGTGTCTTGATCAATCTCGACCTGTTCTCGACTGTCTAAAACTTGTCTTGATCAGTGTTGACATATTGTTGACATTCCTAATGATGTCGGAATATATCTCCACATATTCTTGACAGTCTCAAAGATGTCTTCATACATCTCGACTCTTTCAAGGTGGTCTAAAACATGTCTCGACACTTTGGCAATAATATAAAATTTGCCTGAATGGTAACATATTTAACACTTTCTTATGCTGTTTAATACTCACTTCTATTATCATTATCGCTAAATTATCGCTTATAAGAATTAGGATACAATACAAATTGCTCATTATTAAAAAAAAACAATATTTCGGTACAATCATTGTTTATTTACCATGTTGACATTGAATATTATGCATGAAAAATGAAATGTGTCTACAGTATGAATTATATAAATCATTTAGCAAATATTTATAAATTTTTTACTCAACATTTTTGTTTTAAAAACCCTCATTTAAATTGGTTTATATCAACACACTCGCATTTTTATTTGTTTATATTTTCGTACCCAAATTTTTATTTATATAAATATATATATATATTTACCCCCATATTTTTAATTATAAAAATATTTACATTCCTAATTTTTGTCTTTTTGTTGTAATAAGTGTAACTTGAAATAACAGTATATTCTATAAAGAGACATAAAGCAACAGAAATATCATGGATGTATATTGGTCATGATTTGTCAAACTCAGAATTGTCAAGTATATTTAAGACACAATTCAAAATGTTCAGAATATGTCCAGCCATACTGAGAGAAAAAAAAATGTCGAGAACATGTCGGGACATTTCAAGACACTATTCAAATGTCGAGAATTTGTCAAGAAAATTTAAGATCAAATTCAGAATGTCAAGAATATGTCAAGTGAATTTCATACAGATTCAATACAAATCAGATATTGTCAAGAAAAATTAAGACACAAGTCATACTTTTGAAGAATGTCGAGTAATTATTCATGCAAATGGAGACAAAAATAAGTTTTTATCCGACTTTTGAACTTTTGTAGTGTTTTAAACACCCAAGATATATGTTTGTGACCTATATTTCTTTTACTGCAATGAAATATAGAATTAACTGAATAAACAACTGTCAAATTGAAAGGAATATTTTTTTCAACCTTTTTTTGTATTCATCTGGATGTGACGTACTATGATTTGGGGGTATTACCCCTTGTAGAAAATCTTGTTTAATTCATTATATCTTTAACTATTTGTAGCTACATTTTGATCTTTTACGTTCTAGAACGTATGCAATCATTATATGTTTAAAGTAAGTACATTGAATATTTCAACCTTGGTATTTCAGAATGGTGACACTATTTTACACAAAGCGATTAGAAGAGGAGAACTCGAAATTGTCCAACTGTTACTAAAAATATCAAATGTGGATCACAATTCCACGAATAAGGTATGCAGTATTTAGTATTTGCATGGATTGGGAACTTACATAGTGTCATTTTGCCTTATAATTACACTCAAAACCATTAATAAAAAGTAAAATCACAAAAACCTACTGAACTCTGAGGAATATTAAAAACGGAAAGTCTCTATCAAATGGCAAAATCAAAACCTAAAACACATAAAACGAATGAATAACAACTGTCATATTCCTGACTTGGTACAGGCATTTTCTAAAGTAGAAAATGGTGGATTAAACTTGGTTTTATAGCTAGCTGAATCCATTATCTATTGTTGTACCCGTTCTTTATTACAGCGATTGGACTATCATTTACCTGAAAGAAACCATTATTTTACCTTCAACTGTCCAATAGTTTTAAAAATAACCCTCCTCTATCTTCAAAATATTGTACATCTGAAGGTAGCATAATTGATTCCTAAAGGTTAAGGATAGTTCAAAAACTGAAAAAAAAATCAATTTCCACAATTCTTGTCACTTATCACGACGTTTTCTTGAGAAAATAGAATCCCTTTCAAATTGATTTTAACACTACCAATACTTATTTCACAGCTATTTCTCATGTTTTTGGTTGTTTCCTTTAGCACCAATATGGTTGATAATGCTAGTTGTAACTTTTGCTTTTGATGTTTTTAGATATTTCTTTTTTCAAAAGATTTGTCCTCGTCGGTCTATGGATATCAAAATCGACCTCTGGTGTTGCGCTCATATTCTTCCTAACATCATTTCAGCTACAATTAAAATGGAAAAAAAACCCAATATTGTTAATGTTTCTAACGTTTGATAGATCATGTAGCAATACAAGGATCTTTTGTTTAGTAAAATAATTTTATATTAATAATCAAGAGAAAATCGTTCATCTGAAGTAAATATTTTACCAGGTGTTGATGTGCAAGCCACATATTGTTCCTTGGACAAAATAGCTAACCAAAAATTTGATTAACAACCTTAACATCACCCTGTGTACAAAGTGCAAATCAACAACTTGCTTCTTGAACTAGGGGACTGCACAATTTATTTTTTTTAATTTTCAGGTGTCGACGTTGATTTACAAGTCTTTTTTTTAAATCTGATATTAATGCTTAAATATGTATGTCTGAAGCTGTCAAACATGTCAAACTGAATTTTAGACCCCCTTAACATAGAATTGTACATATTTTGAGTTAGAGCTGGTAGACTTTCCTATAATTTTAATATTATTTGTCCGAATAGTAGTTAACTACACTGTAAAAACCTTTTTGAGACAGAGCAGATGCGAATTTTTTAATTTGAATTTACTGTCTAAAAGAAATGCACTACGAAATAACTCAGTTCTCGGGCCTATTAAACAGATGTTCTCAATATTTTTTATAACATGTTTATCAATAATTAAAACTAGTATTACCAAAATGTTCCATATCAACTTTTTAAAACTCTGTGTGTTCTCTGAAATTCCAAATATTCAGTCTGTTATTACATATATTATTTGCCAATATACAACTTTTTTGTTTATTCTGTTATTATGCATTTTGTAAATCTACTATATATTCTAAAAATACATGTCCATTGTTTTACAATACATAGCATCCAAACCCATATCACCATATAGGGCTAAATTAGTTGTGACCTTTTCAACACCCATAAAAAACGCATTTCCCTATTTTGTACAGCATTAAAGCAAGAGTATTCTCTACTTCCCCATAATGCAGCACCATATTCAATAACATACATAACAAGATTGTCAAAAAGTTTAGTAAAATTAGAATACTCAAAACCATCATTTGTGCATTTATTAATAAGAAAGCCTACTGATCTGCTGGCTGATTTTGCTACAATTTTCGTCATCCCATTATAATCCGTAACTCATTTAATAACAAATCAAGATATATATATTTTTATATAATATCTAACTGGTTTCCTTTCAACATTAATTCAAAATTTGTTTGTGTCACAAATTGTGTTCTAAAACTTAGCGTGTTAAGCTGATGAACTATTCATTTCATTGTTAGTTATGTATGACATTTAATTAATTTTATTGTCAATGGGAATACATATGGAACGAATGCAGTGTGTGTGTGTGTTTTATTTTTAATAAATGATTTTTTTTGGGTGTTTTTTTTAAGGGGGGAGGGGCAGGAGCAGGCATCTTTTAGTAGAATATATTTATTACATAGCATTTTTCTGATTCTTCACTGCAGTCCAGTAGGCTTCTAATTCTTTTTTTAAAAAATCTGGAGTTCACCACAAAAACATTATTAACTGTAAGTCAAAAGTAGCATGAAATCAATTTGAACAGATTATTAGTCCCCTGCACTTTGTTCTAAGGACCATTTTATAAAAGATCCAGTAATTTCTAATTTAACACTGGAAAGTTGTGGTAGAGCAAAACAAACAAAAATCACGAAAATACTGAACTTCCAGGAAAATTCAAAACGGAAAGTCCCGGCGGAACAATACTATCCATACCCGCTACTTGTGTATGCACTTGTCCTGAGACAAGAGCCTGTTGTTCAGTAGTTTTCGTTTGTTGGTGTGGTTCATAGGGTATCTCTCCGTTTGTATATAGATTAGATCGTTAGTTTTCCTGCTTGAATTGTTTTACACTAGTCATTTTGGGGTTCCTTTACAGCTTGCTGTTTGGTCAGGGCCAAATCCCTGTGTTGAAGCCCGAACTTTAAATACATTATCAGGTTGGGATTAACCCTCCAAAAGAATTATCCCTTAAATGAGGGACTGTCCTTAGTCAAGGGGTCATTTTACTGTTGTAGAAAAGAAATAAGAAAAACTTAGATTTAATTACTTCAAAAGGGGGGTTTGGGGGAATTCATCATATTTAAAACAATTTTTCTAAAAAAGGGGTCCACTTATTTTTAAAAATAAAGACATGAAAGAAGACATATTAAAGTCAAGGAATATTACAAAATTCTTGGACATGTGTTGACCTTATAATACCAGCTAGATGTATATTTCTTTGGGTTCTTCAAATTATATAAATATGTGCCCTTTCGTACTAAAAAGTGGTTTTTACAAAAAATACTTTATATCACTTGCAATGTACCCCTCTTTAAATGGATATTTATTACATTGAGGAGTTGTTCCCGACCTGATTATGACTAGGATGGAGAATTGTCTCATTGGCACTCATACCACATCTTATTTATATACAAAGTGACAAAAAGACAAAGAACAAAAATGAGAACACTAAAATGACAGAGACACAGACAACCAACATATAACACAAAAATCTAAAATATACACACATCAATGAACAGCTCGAACCCAAAAAAGCTGGAGGTAAACACAGGTTTTCTGGAAGGATGAGCAGTTCCTGCTTCTTGCAAGACAGCCGCCATGTTGCTAGTTATAAGTCATATGCGGTGAAGGAGGAAAACATCTATTTTATTATTTTCAATCGCTCGCTCGCCCCATTTATTTTAGTCGAAAAATCAAGAAATTAAATTGGTGTGGCCTTAGAACCTACATCCATTTGACTATGTAAAAAGAAATGCCTAAAATTACAACTTGTTAGCTTTAAATGTGTTTTATAAATGTATTTCAATCGTCCTTCATCAATTTCTTCGTCTGTCGTGTTGATTTTATAAAGGGACATAACATTACTACTAACAGTGTATTGAAATAAGTCTCTCCTACTTACTTAATATGAAATATAAACGGTCTTGATACGGTTGCTTTTAAACAATCATATTCGTTGAAAAACCCGGACGGTTTCACAGTTGATCTCGAAAAAACCTAGACACTAATAAATACTAAATTTTTGTTTAAATACAAGGAATTTTGTGTTTCTTTGTTGCTAAAAAAATGAATAGTTTTCAAAATAAGACGGGTAGTCATGTAAAAAAAACCTTTTATAATTACGAAATAGCAGTTAACTGACCTTATCGCATGTTTTTATCACTCGCAAAAAAATCTATTTACACTCGAAAAAATGGACCGATTCACTAGAGAAACCACGATCCTAGCCGGACACTATTCCTAGTTGAGTATATCTTAATGGTATCAATAAAAAAGCCACTCATCCGTTGAATACGGAAAATATCAAATAAATATTAAAAAAAAATTGATATTGTTTTGATCCAAGTTTCTTCTATTTTTTTTTTTTTTGAGTTGCACTGCACCTACCTGAATCCAGTCATATTCTTATTTGTCATAATATTTGCCTAATTTTTGTTGACTTGCATTAAAATCATTAAAGAAATCAAGTGGACAAGGAAAGTGTAGGGATGAATCACACAACAGAGGCTGACAGAATATAATAATTGTTTGCTGCACTATAATACACCTTCACTACTGGTTCTGTTTTTAATTTTTAATTATATGTTCCAGTCTACTGATCCAGCAAAATTTACACTGTTCAAGTATTGCATTCATATACTGAAAATAATTTGTCAATTTTTAGGCGAAATGTAGATAGCAACTGATTTTTACACAGTTTTTTTCATGTTGTGTTGCACTACTGTCCCATGTGTTATATTAACATTTAATTGAAGCTAAAACGTCTTCTGGTTTATAGATATAGGAAGATGTGGTATGAGTGCCAATAAGACAACTCTCTATCCAAGTCACAATTTATAAAAGTAAACAATTATAGGTGAAGGTACGGTCTTCACCTCGAAGCCTTTGCTCACACCGAACAGAAAGCTATAAAGGGTCCCAAAAATTCGCTAGTGTAAAACCATTCAAACGGGAAAACTAACGGTCTAATCTATATAAAAAAAGAGGAACGAGAAACACTTATGAACCACATCAACAAACGATAACTACTGAACATCAGATTCCTGACTTAGGACAGGTGCAAACAATTGCAGCGGGAAGTATTTTTCTTTTTGAAAAGTTATAAAGTGTAACTTCAGTATCAATCATTTCATAAAAAATTATATCTGTTCTATATGCATTAAGGTATTTATTTATCCTTTTTATAGATTTTGTCTTGATGTCACCCGAATTGTTTTACGTCTTTCGATCTAGTTCTATCTGACCAATGAATAAGAAGTGTAAAAATGTAAAATTTAGACAACAAATCAAACACCGTAAATTTTAACTGGACAGGTACACTCAGGTATTGAAAAAAAACTGAAATACAAAATATTTACAAATGTATATTCACATAAACTAAAACACACGACATTATCCTACAAGCAATAAACATAATGCAAGTACAGCAGTCTAAACATAAAAGTTAAGTCTGGGTAACAGACCAACTGTGTCAATAATACATTAAAAAACTATCACCCCACACTGTTTGTATTTTCCCCATTCAGAGAAGAGTCTGAGGGGGAGTTGACTGTTTTACCTAGGTTAGTATACCCTACATAGGGTTAATGGTTTGTTCATTGAGCAAGTGTTCAGTTATTAAGGCTAGAACTTTTTACATTATCAAAGGCGTAAGTAAATATATCTGTTGTACGTTTTATCAGGATTCATTTTATTTCTTTGTATTTTTCTCAAATGACAGGAACTTGAACTTTGTCATTTGTCTTGAATTTGGTGAAATTATTCAAGCTTCATGTAAGTTCCTGTACTTATATAGTGTAAGTTCAGAAATAATTGATACGGATTTTGTCTTAACAAAATTTGTTGTTACAAAATTTTGGAAATAATTTAAAAAGAAGGAATATATCTCCCTCATGCTTAGCTCTGATTCCTTGGCCGGCTTTGGTTAAATGTTTGGTCTGTTTTGGTTAATAGCACTTCGTCTTTTTATTCAGTTTTGGAAACGTAAAATACAGAATTTAAATTGAAAGCGATTTTGAGTTACTGTCTTAATTGCTGACAACAGACGGGCGGACAGACAATGCTATACCATAATAAGTCACGTCTTTAAAGGCAGACGTACATGTATAATGACTGCAGGTTTTATTTTGAACATTTCTAATTGACCCGTTTCAATGTAGACCAACTTGTTCATTAAGAATTGACAGAATTTGATTTCATGGCTGTCATGATTTAGTTCAGACATTGACAATTGAACAAAGGAAACAGAGAATTAACAATGTTTTTCCCTGATGGTCCGTCAGGAAAATCTGCTGGTTCTCACATTTATTTTATTTGCAAAATCCAAACTTGCAACAGTCTATTGAAAATCATCTGTGGTCAAAACCTTTTGGCAACCTCTTTTTGAGAACTCTGGTATTTAAACGTTACTTGTAATAATAACTTTACACCAACTTTTGTTAAAATATGTATTTAGTATGAAACCACGGAAACCATCAATCATTTCCTAATCAAAACATTGATGTTTCAACATACTTTATGCTGATTATAGTTTTAAGTGTTGTTACGTTACTTGTTAATTAAAAAATAGAAAAATACATGTATATTCAGTATATTTCCAATCCATATGGTTTCAACTGTTTCAAGCTATATTCTGTTACCTTACATACTCATCTTATATAACATAGGCGAACTTATCACAAAAAAGATTTTTGAACATACAATTTTATTCTTATAACTATATATTGAAAAAAAATATAATAGGGAGTATAGTGAGTGAATATAATTGAACATAGACATCATGATAATTCTATCACGCTGTATGGTTCATATATGAAATTGATATTGACAATTCAGGTAGCTACGACGAAGCTTTTTCAACGAACTTGACTACCCGTGAGTTGTTTTTTAAGCATACCGAAGTTGGTGCATATGTATAAAAATGACTTAATTCAAACTGTTAAAGGAATGTATGAACGCTCTTAATCGACAAACGTCTGTTCTTTGCTACCGTTAGTGTCAAATAAGCCTTTATTTTTTTACTCTCATATGTCATCCAGTAGCTTTTGTTAGCGTCAAATGTTTATCTTCAACGTTATACAGAAAACTATTCTATTGTTATTCGTGGAATATCCCATTTTTACCCTCTGGAAGTCCTATAACTCTGGAATGACACAACCACAATTTTGATATTGTGATCAACTTACATCAAATTTAACTTCTCTTACAAAGTGTTGACAGAGGGATGGACATTGGTAGACAACTTATATGTCTCGTCTTCGACAAACGTCAAAAAATTCATATGTTTGAAAATTTGCTAACAGGAACCATGTCTATCATGTCTATATATATCATTTTGGAACACAAATCACTATACAATAAAATAATGTGTCTGAGGACATTAATTTCCCTTCGAAAGCAATTTTCTAAGTTAAAAATGGACATAAGTCTAGAGGGTTAAGTGACCTACAACCCAAATTTAAACTGTGTGCGTCTGTTTGGTTTTTAGCATTGTATATGAGTTTTATAAATTTTCCATGTAACAAACTATAGTCAGAGTGTGGACACGAAATTTGGACTGGACAGGTACACTCAGGACAGACAGTCAAGATTAATACTGATTTTCTCCTTGCCTAGAGAGGGTCATACAAGACACCCTTAGTTATTTGCAATTCCTGTTTCCTAAGTTATTAGTATGTTTTTAGAGAACAACCTTTACTAAGAGTATGAAAAACTAGAAGCACCTATAAAGTTTATGAATAGTTCTACATTTTAATTTTAAACCATGTAACAAAAAATTAACACACACATTTCATGTGTCATTGTAAAGTGCAAAATTGTCGCACTTGTTTTATTAAACATAATGTATTGCAGCACATCATCTATTCAAACAAAGTTCCATGCCTCATGATTTAGGAAATTCAATCGCCTGATTTTAATTTTGATATAAAAATAATTTGTGGTATGATTACCAATGAAACAACTAGCCACCAGAGACTGAATATCGTAGACGTTAGCAACTATATGTCATTTTATATCATGTTCTTGTCTCTATGCCTTAAAGTGTATGAGGTTTTTCAACAACTGTATAAAATTAAGAAAAACACTACTTGCAACGTTAAATTACAACTACTTAAAATAGTACAATATAAAAAAGATGTTGTAGGATTGTCAATGAGACAACTCTATACAAGATATCAAATGACTCAGAAATTAACAACTATAGGTCACCGTACGACCTTCAACAATGTGAAAAGCCTATACCGCATAGTCAGCTATAAAAGGCCCCGAAATGACAAATGTAAAGCAATTCAAACGAGAAAAACTAACGGCTTATTTATGTACAGAAAACTGAACGAAAAACAAATATGTAACACAGCAACAAATAATTACCACTGAATTACAGGCTCCTGACATGGAACGGCACATACATACATATTGTGGTGGGGATTTAAACATGTTAGCGGAACCCCAACCTTCCCCTAACCTGGGACAGTGATGTAGCACTACACCATAAGAACGAACTATAAAATTCAGTTGAAAAAGGCTTAACACATTAGATGGATACAAATAGAAATACATCTGAAAATAACACAGAGTTGATGTGGCCGGGTATATGTACATCGCAACAACAAAAAGATACCAAGTACGGGTCTGAGAGTACTTGCAGTTACTGACAGCTAGTTCAAAGCCAATAACAATTTAGAAAAAATCATGCATCTAAGACTAAATTTTCAATCATTACACACCCAACATACAATTGATTTAGTGTAAAAACATGAAAGACATCATAAACAGTCAGAGAAAAACATTTTGCAATGCCAAGATTCAGGTATCGACAACTTGTAAAATCATGAAAGTGCATAGTTATGTTACAATAATATTTAGTTTGCTTAAGATTTACTAATAGCAAAATAAACATTAATACCAATCAAAACAATATTCAAAGATCTTATTACAATGTTGAATTTGTAACCAATTAGAATAAGTTTATTTAAAGGATCTTTAAGTTTACCGGGATCGTTTCTAAATTTCCGGGCACGGTAAGGAACATATCCGTAAAAATGAGGATGTGTTATCCCGTTTGAAATCAATCTACAGTTACAACCAAACTTCAAAACAAATCTTATATCTATGGAAGAATTTAGTAAAGGTATTAAGTAATTTGTAGTAGCAAAATCTCTGACTAAATAACTTACCAGTAATACATAGATTACGTTCATTAAAGTTAAAAAAGTCACATAACAGATACGGGCATAGCGAAAAGTAAATTCACAAAAATACTGAACTCCGAGGAAAATTCAAAAAGGAAAGTCCCTAATCAACAGCTCAAACACATCAAACGAATGGATAACAACTGTCATATTCCTGACTTGGTACAGGCATTTAATTATGTAGAAAATGGTGGATTGAACCTGGTTTTAAAACTAGTTAAACCTCTCACTTGTATGACAGTCGCATCAAATTCTATTATATTGACAACGATGTGTGAACAAAACAAATAGACACAATAGGTAAAAATGTAACAAATAGGGGTACAACAGCAACACGAACCCCAACAAAAACTGGGGGCGATCTCAGGTGCTCCGGAGGGATAAGCAGATCCTGTTCCACGTGTGGCACCCGTCGTGTTGCTCATGTTATTACAAAGCCGGTAACTTGACTTATTCGGTAGGTCCCATTCGTGAAAAGGAGAACGGGATTGTTGTAGTTCTGACATAAGGAACATATCCGATATCATCTGTGAAACCAACTCGTGATGACGTCCATAAAGTTTACGAAATGATGATTTCAACTTCACCATTTGGAACTCTTGGTTAAAAAATAAAAAATGAAAAGGTCAAACACAAAATCATCTCTTTTGTCGTAAAGTTTTGTTTTCTACCGACCCTCATAGTTAAATTCTAGATATAAGTCCTAATCAAATGGCAAAATCAAAAGCTCAAACACATCAAACGAATGGACAACAACTGTCATATTCCTGACTTGTGAAACGAACGAGTTGTAAAATATAAACACCGTAAGATGGTGCCAAAGGAACATCGCCATTTAAAAAAGAAAATTAACATTAGAGAACTTAAAGTAGTTCCTTTTGTCGTACATTTTAGTGTGGAGTTTTTTTTTTTTGTGTAAAGCAAAACTAGCTTGTTCGTATTTAAGCAAAGACTTAACAGGTTGGTACATGTAGCTCTGCGTCATGATTCGACAAAAAAATAAGTTTACACTCTAGATATACCCTGTTAAAAATTGAATGCACAATAAACACTAGACATAACCAATAATAAAAAGATGAAAAGTTGGTATACAAAATACTTGTCAAATTAAAAAAAAAATATGCTTTAATCTGTTGAACTTTCTTGTTAATAAATCCTGTGGCTGAATTTTAGTGCCCTATTTTTTCTCATCTTATATCAGATACTAGTGATATGTATGATAATTGGTTTTTTTCGAATTTTTACTGTGAATTCTTTAAGTATTCTGATTTTTGAAAGGACAAAAATATAAGGTTAATTATTATAAATCAGCAAAATCTGCCTACAGATACATGCATCTGATACTAGAATGTGAATTTTTAGTATTGTGATACTCATCCAGTCGCATCATTCGCATTCATGAAAACCTCGTAGTTCTTTTTAAATGTACAGTACTAAACAAATTACTGCCTTGTTCATGTCTGCTATAACTGAGGTACATAAATGTACATGTTTATCGATCATCTGCATGCATGCAGTGTACCTTTTTATATAAGAAGTAAAAAAATGATGCTAACCATATCTAAAAGAATATGTCAAGGTGGTCAGTCATGATAAGCAAACCTCATATTAGTCCAATATTATTTTGTCATGAAGGGCATTTTTAATTTCTTGATGTGATGCCTTGAATCTAAAGATAGATGGTCATAAGAAGGCTTCACAGTAAAAAAGTAGCAAAGCCTTCAAATCAATCATAGACTATGCGTTAAAAATTATATATTACTTAGTATTTATAATTAATAAAGTATAAACACTTTCAATTGGTCAAATTGTTGGCTTTATGTAGAGATGCGTCCATTGATCCGACGGTTCGGTTTTTATCAGTTTAGACAATCCGAACAATTTTCTAAGGGACCAAAACATCATTTACGTCGTCTGGTCTTTTAAGTACCGACCGTGACCTATTCCCGAATATGACTGTTTTACTGAGTATTAATCCAACTTCCATGTTTATGGTTACGAAGTTTTATTTGTTATTCTAATCGGATATTGTTTTGTGTCTTATCGTTTGTAGTTGTGATTCTATCTTATATTTTCTATTCGTATGTAAAGGTGAAGATAATTAATCACCCAGCTCATTTGTTTGATTTCAGTTTAAAGCAACTATGTGCACAGGATCTATTTCTTTTACACAGTTTGATTTGGAAGAAAGGCCTACATAGTTAGTTGCACTATTTCTAACACAATTTCATATTAATATTCTTGAAATTGTTATAAAATACATCAAATAACATAATTAGAAACCTAATCTTGATTTACATTGTAACCTGTCCAATCCGACTCCTGAGTATTCTAACATCCTGCTATAACCGACACATTTTCATGTTCTAAAAATATGCCTATCCTTGCATAAAAAAACAGAGTATTCTGACACCATGCTTAATCAAACAGTTTTCGCTGGTCCCCGAGTGTGTCGGATTTCACAGGTTACACTGTATATCCAATTTTTAGAAATGTACATGTGACGTTACTTTTTGTGGCGTTGATCCATTCGTGTTACAGACACACACGTAGAATTCTATTAAGCTGTTTTTGTGTACTGTCTTAAATTATTTAAGTTATTCTTTGTTATTCTGTGGTTAACATGTCGAAATGTACTATTGTATTATTTATTTATGTATTTATCTGTCTTTGGTATTTTTGCATTTATTTACAACTGTTCCCGTCATGTAATGTTGTCATTTTAGTGGTATATTTAACATTGCCATAAGGCGCGGAGGTTTGGCTAGCCACAAAACCAGGTTCAATCCACCATTTGTTCTTAAAATGTCCTGTACCAAGTCAAGAATATGGCAGTTGTTACCTTACAGTTCGTTTCTATGAATGTTGCATTGTTGTTTGTTTTTTTGTTGAACTTCTGTGTTCTGTTATTTCGTTGTTTTCCTCTTATAGTTAATGTGTTTCCCTCGGTTTTAGTTTGTAACCTGGATTTGTTTTCTCTCAATCGATTTATGACTTTCGAACAGCGGTATACTACTGTTGCCTTTATCTAATGAAGGACAAACAAGAGTGTATCTACAGAAATGACTAGCTGCTGTTTTCATCACGATTAGATTGAAAAATGCAGGCAAAAAATTCACTTCAGGTATCATTATCAATGAAAAGGAGGTCATGGTCTGATTAAATCTGCTTGACTGACATGTGCACCTTATAATGATTCCATACAACAAATAGTGCCGGGTAAAGCTTATAGTATCTGAGGAAAAAAACGACGTTTAAAACTGAAAATATTAGTATAAACTTTTGCAAGGTAGGGTCAGACTGACATGTAACCTAACTATCATATACAACATATAGCGTAGGAACTGTTGCTAATGATTTTTGAAAAAATAGACATAAACAATAAAAGCTCAATATTAACCACTGAACCATGAACATGAGGTCAAGGTAAGATGAACCATGGTAGACGAACATGTACACTTTACAGTCATACTGTCATGAACAAATAAAAGTTATCTATTGCTTACAGACTTACCATGAAAACTTAATATGAATCAATGAACAATGATCATGAGGTCAATTCATTTCTTACAATGTGAATGATTTGTCTTGAATTTCTTCATAGAATAAGTGAAAATTAAAAAAGCTTAATTAATTTCAAACTTCATGATATCAACAGCGCAACCTTTTTATTTCAGTATGATGATAATCTTTTACACACAGCTGTAAGATATGGACATCTTAGAATAGTTAAACTGTTATTAGAAAGAGCAGATATAGATCCAAATAAACAAAATAAGGTACGGGATGAAGGCTTTACAAGAGTGTCCAATTTTGTTAAATCATCCATCAAATTCAAAGAAGAGGAGAACTGGAAATAGTTCAATTGTTATGAGGAAATACGAATCCCTCCAACTCCCCAAAAAAAGGTTTAATGCTAAATCGTTTGAGACTAAAATAATGTTAAAATACACAAGTCCTGATTTATATGAAGATAAGAAAATTGTTACCTTTTCTGACATCGGACTCGGACATCTTTTAAACTGAGTTTTACAGTACGTATTGCTGTGTGTTTGTTTTTCTACATTGGCTAGAAGTAAAGGGGGAGTGTAGTGATCTCACTCTACATGTTTAGCCCCTCTGCATTTCATTGCCTCTTGCCTTTGCTAGTCTTGTATCATTTTTGATTTTAGTTCATTTATATGTTGTAGAGTTAAGTATTACGTCCATTTTAACTGAACTAATACACAATTTTGTTGAGCGGCCAGCTGAATCCCGCCCAGGCTGCGGGATTATCTGGCTATGTTTTAGACCAACTAGTAGTCTTCGGCTATTTTGTGCTCTTTGGTCGGGTTGTTTTCTCTTTGACAAATTCCTCATTTCCATTCTCAATATTATTTCATGATGGTGATACAATGAACTTTGCAAATGTTAAAAAAAGAAGATGTGGTATGATTGCCAATTAGACAACTCTCCACAAGAGACCAAATAACACAGAAATAAACAACTATAGTTCACCGTTAGGCCTTCAACAACGAGAACCCATACCGCATAGTCAGCTATAAACGGCCCCGAAATGACAAATGTAAAACATTTCAAACGAGAAAACTAACGGACTAATTTATGTACTAAAAAATGAACGAAAAACAAATATGTAACACATCAACACCCAACAACCACTGAAGTACAGGCTTCTGAATTTGGACAGGCACATACATACAGAATGTGGCGAGCTTAAACAGGTTAGCGGGATCCCAACCCGCCCTTAACCTGGAACAATTGAGTAACAGTAACATAAGAAAGAATTATAAAAATCAGTTGAAAAAGGCATAACTCATCAGATGAATACAAATACAAAGACAAATACTACACAGAGTGGACGTGGCCGGGTACTTGTATATCCCAACAACAAAAAGACAATAAGTACAGATCTGAGAGTATTCGCAGTTACTGAAAGCTAGTTCAAAGCCACTAACAACTAATAATAACAATCATGCATCTAAGACTAAATTAGCAAAGCTTTTTATATTTCAGTATTATGCTACTCCTTTACACATAGCTGCTATCAACGGACACCTCGACATAGTAAGATTGTTATTAGAAAGAGCAGATACAGATCCAAATAAAGAAAATAAGGTAGGGATGACGTTCTCCACAGGCTTGTCCAATTTTGATAAATCTTCCATCAAAAGCAAAGAAAAGGAGAACTGAAAATAGTCAAATTGTTATTATTATTTACAAACTAAAAATATAGGGTATGAACAGATTAGTCGCATAATATAATTGCTAAATCGTTTGAGACACACAAAAAAGGAAAGAAATAAAAATTATGTTAACAATAACACATATCCTGATATACTTTTAGGAAAATTCAAAATTGAAAGTCCCTAATCAAATTGCAAAATCAATACCTCAAATACATCAAACGAATGAATAACAACTGTCATAGTCCTGACCTGGTACAGGCATTTGTTTATATAGAAAATGGTGGATTAAACCTGGTTTTATAGCTAGCTAAACCTCCCATGACAACGTTCAACTACGTCCCAAATGACCTAGATGTTAGCAGCTAGTTTTATTGTTCTGAATAATATTGTAGTATAAGATTTTACTGCATCATTATTTATTTCGAATGCCCCCACTGAGACCTCTTTCTGCAAGCTGTCCGTATTGATATCAACTGTTGTACAATGTGTGTGATACAATTTACCATTATATTGTTCGTGTATTTTTTTTGTTGGATTTTAACACCAGTAATATCGGCTAGATCATGTCGACCAGTTTTTTTTATTGGCGTGGATGAAGCTTGGGTAAACATATAGAATAATCTACCGACCTGCCAGTGTTTTGTCGAATCGAAAACACATTACTTTACGAATGTTTTATGTACACAAGTTAGTCACTTAATTCACATGTACAGTTGCAACAAAAAAGCAATCTATAAAAAAGATTTTGAAAACTCATTTTTCTCGAATTGTGTTCAGATGGGTTTTTTTTGTATGACATTGTTTCTATACCTTCGTATGCTACTATGCACATTGCAAAATTTTAATTTCAGATTGGTGATACTCCCTTACACGCAGCTGCTAGTGGTGGATTCGTCGACATTGTTAAATTGTTATTAGAAAGAGAGGATACAAACCCAAATAAAGAAAATGGGGTAAGGGTTGACGTTCTTTACAGGATTATCCAATTTTTTTAAATCTGCCATCAAAATCAAAGATGAGAATAATTAGAAATTGTCAAATTGTTATAAGAAATACAAATAAAAAAGATAGGGTTGGAATAGATTGGTCAGACAGTATAATTGCTAAATTGTTTGGGATACTAAAAAAGAAAAAAAAGGAAGTTAACAATACACATATCCTTATATCTATACTTCTAAAGGAAGAGACCGATTTCATTGAGCTGCATCTCCTCTGAAACCATACAAAGTCGTAAATATTTGTGAAATGACGTATAAATGTAGGCTTTTGAAATTCGTAAATTTGTCTTTGAAACAATATTTTTTGCCACAGAAAACTATTTGTTTCAACACTCAACCAATTGTACCCGATTTAACGGGCATCTTCTAGTATATGTGAAAATAAGAAAAAAAACTACACCTTATCCTATTTAGATTGCCCTCACTAAGACCACTTTCTTAAATATTTCCTGATTAACATCAAATGTTATACTATGAGTGTAAGACAACTTACGTATTTTTTGTGAATTTATGTGTTGGAGTGTAAAACCAGTGATATTCTTTATGATATGGCATTGTCAGTTTATTTTCGATCTATGAGTTTGACTGTCCCCTTGGTGTCTTTCGCCCCTCCTTTATGATATCAACTATACAATTGCGACTAGATTTTGTTGGTGAAAGAATATTGATTGAATAGACCTTAGTGCCTAGATAGCAGGCAATCTTTGTCTAAATGTGAGTCGAATACACATCAGCATTAACATGTTTATATACACAAGTTATTCCAGCAGCGCCTGCATACGGAGTATATATCTCCCAGTTGATATTCTATTTCAGGGCTTGTATTTCCTATCATGATTTCCTTTCCAAATCATTCTGTTCTGATTTTTAGACTGATGAATCTGAATGTCTCTTTGGTATCATTCGCCTTTCTTTTGACCCCATTTATTTGTTATACTTTTTGCACCATCGTTTGGTTCATTTTTAGGAATTATTTTGCTTTAACTTTGCATAATTCAAGCCGAAGACAAATGTACTCTTCATTTTCCTACCTTCATATTTGATATACATGTCTATGTTTGTATAGTATTTGTTTTAGTCTATATCATGTATATGTGATTTACATTTAGTTAAAATGTGAATTATAACAGAATAACATTTAGGTTAGTGTACTTTAATGCCTTTGTGTAGAAACTTTGAACATGACAATTGTTTATACATCACGATTGTAACTTTGTTTTACATATATTTGTTTACATATTTGCTTGTTTTTATAGTGAGTACGATTATAACACAAGTTTGACTGCTGTACTACTATTTTGGACATATTTACCTATTATATCTATTTGTTTTGTTCACACATCGTTCTCAATATATTGGAATTTTAGCCACTGTCATACAAGTGAGCAGTTAAGCTAGCTTTAAAAACAAGGTTTAATCCATCATTTTCTACATAAGAAAATTCCTGTACCAAGTCCGGAATATGACAGTTGTTATCCATCTGTTTGATATGTTTGAGCTTTTGATTTGGGTATTTGCTTAGGGACTTTCCGTTTATAATTTTCCATGGAGTTCGGTTTATTGTTATCTTATTTTTTTACACAATAGCTGCAAAAATAGTAGAGGGGAACTAGAAATCGACAGTCGAAAACACCTCACCAGGAGCATGTTTTATGTATAAAATTTATAAACTAAATGCATATTTACAGTTTCAAGAGACATGAAAAATATAAGAAACGGTCTTCAAATTCATAAACATTTTTCTGAATGATCGCTCTGTAAACCTTCATACGATTATAAGAATGTTACAACTCTTTTTTAGAATATTGATACTCCCTTACATTTAGCTGTCAGTGAAAACTGCCTCGAAATAGTCAAATTATTCTTAGAAAGAACAGACATAGATCCAAATAAAGACAATCAGGTAAGGACAGTAGTTATGTGATAACCATAAAATCAATGTCAACACAATGTTGCTCATACATTTTTTACACACCTGCGCCATATACTGAAAGCTTGTCCTATGCATGTTATCAAGACATTTTCACGAACTAACTTTTGTTGATAAAAAACTCAATTTTGTTTCTCTCAAATATATGGAATCTTTACTCTTGGCTTAAATTATGTTTGTAAAAATATGGTACATCTATATCGCGAAAATAAAGAAAATGACAGCAATATGCAGAGGAACACACAAACTATATGATTACTTATCCAGTAAAACAGAGCGAACACAATTTCAAAGAGAACCACAGTATGCTGTAAACTGCTCTTTAAAAATAAAACTAAACACAGCCCATGTCTTTGTTTTATTTCTATTTCTATTTGTATTTGCAACTGATTGGATAACGTAAAGGCTGTTTCAGATACATTTTTCAGATAAATTTACAAAAATCAGGAACTCCAATGTACAAATCACTAAATGATAGAGAAAATCAAACTCCATGAGTTATTGAACTGTTTTCATCTGTATAACAAATCAAAGAAAGTTGAGTAATCAATATACGTTAAATAATTATTAGCGAACTTTTTGTCAAACTGACACAGGTTAATGTACTTAAATCTAAGATATTTTCATTAAAAGTGTTCCTCATTTCTTATAATCATTAAAACTGAAATTATCAATTGGAGTACTAAACAAATTGGTTTGAAATTAAGTATAAGTGACTGTATTCCAATGTTATATATGTTAACGTAAGAACCCTTGATAAGAGAAATAAAATTATAACAAATTTGGGAAAATTCACAATGCAAAGGCAAACACCACAGACATAGGAAAAATGGTAACAATATAAACACCAAAACAAAAACTAACTAAATCTCCAGTATACTACCAAAAAACAATCAAGATTGAACATCGCTTACCCGCAATAAATCGGCGGCGACAAGTCAAGAATTTACAACAAACAACGGGTACATATGTGTTATACATTTTTGCTTACCTTTCCGTACTACATTATAATACCATTGAGAATAGAAATGGGGAATGTGTCAAAGAGACAACAACCCGACCAAAGCAGAAAACAACCGAAGGTCAACGATGAACCTTCAACACAGTTAGAAATGCCCATACCTTGAGAGGCGGGCTTCAGCTGGCCTCTAAACAAAACTGTGTTCTAGTTCAGTGAAAATGGACATCACACTAACTCAAAAACATATAAATGAGCTAAAATATAAAGACAATTTTAACACAAGCCAAGCCTAGCATCTTTCATGATTTTTAATACATTAATCAAATTATAAACGTGAAAACACCATCAGGAAGACAAAACAAGCAAATAGTATGGATATCCTTGTTTGAGCCATCTTTGTCAGTGCAATACTTAACAATGGTGGTATGATATACGATAATATGATATCACAATCTGCAAATATGCATGTATGAAGCATTCTCGCCTTAGGCACCACATTTGCCGATAATGTACATTTAATAATGGTTGTTGGAAAGGACAAAAAAATGCTCGAAAATGCTTTGGTACGCTCTTGAAGTTTTCAAAGATTCCTTCAAAACTGAAGGAAGCTTGTTCTTAATCAATTTTTCATGTTCGCAAGCATTTTACCTTATGCCAAAAACATGTTTCAGAGACATTGTGATTTATAGAAAAAAAGTAACTCGAAATGCAGAAGTTTGCTTTGTGTAGTGTCGACTTACAGTAAATAACAATATATAGTGTTTTAAATTATCAAATTATTGCTGGGAAATCGTTCATTTTTATACTTTTATATAAATACTAAACCTTCAGTTAGTAAATGTCAACCTTTTAGTTTGAAAACACTCCTTTACACTATGCTATTATACATATACATCTAGGCATATTCCAATCGTACATTGAATGGACAGCTATAGATACAAGCAAAGTAATATATTGAATCTACCAGAAATCGCAACGTTTGTTTAACAATGTTGAATCGGCTCACAGAACAGTCAAATTCATGTTCCACACAATGTTCTTAGTTTACGCTTAACTCACCTTTACAACATACCTACATATTCAAACAAGGAAAGGGTGTAATGAATATAGTCAATAGAATGAGAAGATATAAATACCATCAGTCCATTTACATTCAGCTGTAAAGGGCTGTCGCTTGAGGAACTAGACAGATATACTAATATTTTTTTTATATATTAAATATATGAATAAATAACAACATACTGGTGACAAGCTTTGTCCGTTTAGAAAAGCTATGGAAAGGCAATACTGCGAAATTTGATCAAATATGTGTTCATGTACAGGATTTCCGCTTGTGCCCGCTATTTTCGCATTTTTTTGAAAAATAAATATTGTAGAGATTAAAATGTATTATTAGCGAGAGAATTTTGCGAAAGAAATATAACATTTAAACTTCGTATGTATTGTTTTTTTTTAAAGGTTACTCGGACGTTTTGCCCTAATCATACAAAACTAGGGTTTTACCTTGAACTCGTCACACGTTAAGATTTTGATTGCAAATAAAATAATCAACTGATTGCATTTTATAGCTATCGGCAACAATGCCCGTATTAATAAGAGTGTGGTTTGTATTGGATAATGAAAATGTATGGTTGAATGGTGCTAAATGACTTTATAGATTTTTTTTACTTTGACAGTAAACATTGTTTTGAAGTGGGTTTTTCACAATCGTTGTAGTGACGCACGTGTTTACAGCGTAGTTTGACGTCTCATTTTTTTAACGATTGTCATGTAGGAAAATTGTTGTCATGAAAATGAAATTTTCAAAAGTAAGAAAATCTCTGTCTATAGTCTTTATCTACAAATAGACGGGAATATCCGAGTAACTTATGAAAAATAAATCCCATCTTCCTAGAAGTTAAATATGATGATTTCATGATTACTAATACATTGCATTTTGATAATGTCTTGAAAACCTAAATGTTTGGTAATATTAATTGATTATCTATAACTATGTAGAGTTAAACAGATATGTAAAATTATAACAGATTACATATTTATGTTGACACTGATTGTGTTGGTCATGTTTGACGTTCAAAGTTTGTCTCCGTTATCAAGATAGGTGGGATATCAAGGACAGAGTTCGGAAATTTGCATTTCTGCCAATTGAAAAATGTCTATGCTGGAAAAGAGGAAATCGCAAGGACTTATATATTCATTCAAAATTTTTCTTATTATACATGAATATATAGGACGTTAATACTTGATAGTTGATTGGTTTTGTGCTTAATGACAATTCAGATGTTCAGCTGTATATCAATACCTTTTTTGACCTTGACTTTGATCATTTGTAAGTATTGAATAAAAAGTCAAATCACAAAACAAAAACGAACTCCGAGGAAAATTTCAAACGGGAAGTCCCCAAGCGAAGGGAAAATCAAAATCTCAAACACATTTAACGAGTTAATAACAACTGTCATATTCCTGACTTGGTACAGGCATTTTCTTAATAACTATAAAACAAAAAATATGTCAACAAAGGAAAACAAAAAGGCATATATACAAAGAATATTAGCAAATAACGTAAGACAAGAATACAAACATATACCATAGCACAAAAACACAATGACGGCATGCATTAGTACCGAGCCACGTCAAATGGATATTACCGAAATCAGACTAAACAGTAAAAAGTAATAATTTACAAAGACAAATAAAATAATGCTGTAACATGTTATTAAGATGATAAACAACGTCAAACTTCAAATCTGTACTTGAAGACCATCGTGTATGAATTGATACGGAATATTTATCAACAAGGTCTTGGTATCTTCCTATGAACTTTTTTTAGTAAAAGGACGATACGTTATTTCACATAAGAAACTCCACTATACTGGTCACTTGTTCTTCTGTGTAGTATGTTTAACCTTTTTGTTTACCATTAACAAAATATGCCATATGGTATCCCAAAGTTATAAAGTTTAAGCGAATGCTACCATTTGTAGGTTGAAAATCATTGTGGATTATTTCAATTTGAAATCTGGAATGGTTGTATACAGGGTTACGAAAACAAAACGTTTGATAGAACTTCTTTCAGAGAAAAATTGAGATTTAAAATTATCCACAAGGTCTTTTTGGTTGTTTTTTTTTTTTTTTTTTTTTGGAATCCACATATGGTTAATACCTCTACTAAAGTAAACAGTTTCACAGTGTTTCTGAAGACCCTCTTTTACTGTGGACATACTGTTTGTCAAACTTATGGACAAGTCTTTCGTCGAACATGCAGAAGAGCCGGCAATGCAGCGTTGTTTGAATGAAAATTATTCATTGAAAAAGGCGATATTTATGATGAAAATGATATTCTGATTTTCATTTACAAGTCTGAATTGATTTATTGCTCTTTAAGAATTGTCAGACACTTCTGAATGCTGGTGTACATATATACACGAAAATCAGACAAATTAACTTTTGACTTTAGATTAACGGCGACACTCCATTACACACAGCTGTTAGATGTCGAAACCTTAGCATGGTCCAACTGTTATTAGAGAGAAGAGATATAGATGCAGATAAAGTAAATAAGGTACATCATTCTTTGTTACATTGTTAATAATCAAATCCAATGTCGACACACTGATCTAATCAAATGCTTTTCATTTTCCCCTCGTTCCTAATTCTTCAACGGAAATATGGAGCAACAAAGCAGACACTTAATAATTATGATTTACAAATACTATCTGTCCATCAGACATTTACAATCGTCAAACCATCGGACGAAAGAATTAGTTTAAATAAAATACTAAATATATCAAACCTGTCATCCTTTATGTCGACATGTGTTGGAAATTTCTCGAGTATGAGTATAATTCACCTGCGTCGGATAGAATTCGACCGTATCAAATGCACGTGTGCATGAATATGTTCACGACTTTGATTATGAAACACTTAAATACGAAATAAAATATTATTTTGTTCTGTTCTGTAGGGTTTTTAAAGCAACTAAATTTTCAAACAGTTAAAGACTGTCTATAGAATTTTTTTCAAACCGTTAAAGGTAAACAGTTGTATTGATATTCAATTGCATAAGTTTTATTTCTGTCCAAAGCAGCTCAATTATCATGTATATCATAATTGTGGCCTGTTGTCGATTTTTTTTAATAAAGAAGTATTTCTCGTATCCTACTGTACGGAGTGTGATAAGTAAAACTAAACAAAAACTTAGTTATTCTAATTGACGTATGCAGTATGAGACGATACTATGACATTTCCATTGGCTAATTGTAAGATCATTGATTAATTGTCAAAGGTTAAGACATCAATGTACATTTCGTCCATGGCAATGGACATGTGTGATTTCCTCAATAATATACAAAACAATCACTATGTTACTTGACAATTTTCTTTTTGACAAATTGTATAGCATTCTGAGGCGTGTAAAAAGGTTTTTTAAATATCTGATGTTTTGATTGGACGCTGGAACAGGACATATGACGTTATGCCTATATATATGCAAAAGATTAGATGCATAATACCCAGATTTTTTAATTAAACATACTGATAGCGTTGACCCAAAGAGAAATATGTTTAAACACCCGTAAAAATTGTATATCGCTTATCTAATCTAAAAAGAAAATAAAAAACTGGAGTTGTTATTAAGTGATATCAAAATTTTCAGTTATGAAACCTATAATTGTCAGTATCATGTTAGGTTTCTGATATAACGTTTAATGACTTCATATATTTCGGATTTAAAATATTAGTAAACCATTTTCATATTAACGACTTTTGACTCTGGAATTTATATTTTCGACAGGTTACCTTCTCTCTGGGTGGACATCCTGGTGTTCTGTCAAGCAATAGCAAGGTGAATAAGTAAATTCAAGACTTTAATCAGTACAATTTGGAGGGAAAGTTAATGTTTAAAGCCTTCTATACTTGACTACATCATCAGAAAACAGGAAATTTTCCACCCAAATTGCACCTATTTGATTTTGATTTTACTGTTTTTGGTTGCTCGTAATTGACCGAGTACCAGGATGTCCTACCACAGAGTAGGTAACCTGTTGAAAAAATTTTAGAACTCAGAGTCAAAAGTCGGTAATATGAAAATGGTCTATTGCAGATACGACAATGGCGATGTCTGTAGACCTTTATTCTATAAATTATATGATTGCTAGGTTTATCAAAACATTATTTGCATTTCTGTAAATATCGACAATGCAATTTCCCAAAGGAACTCCTTTTATGACTCAAACTGGACCACTATAACTGAAGTTTTGAAAAAAAAATATATCCCAGAATGATTATTTCATATGCAATACTATTCTTTTTAAAGGTAAAAAAATATAGGGCTGTACGACATATTTTTAAACTTACACTAAAATTCTATACTACCCCTACCTTGACTTTTATTATTGTTTTCTATACAGAAGACCTTGATAATAATAAAATAATAGCCTTTATAGGTTGAATTATCTGTTATATGACCATTGGGGATATGGAATTTTTCTCTGTTTTTTTGCCCCTGGGACATCAAATTTCCAAATAATTCTGCTGTTTCTTTGATTATGGAACATTAAGTACATTTTAAGGATAAAGCACACTATTGTTAGTTTTATAGAGGTATTTTCTGATCTCTAGCTTGTATTGGTTTATGTCGCAGTCACAGGAAACAACATTCAGGTGTAACGTTTCGTTTTTCGACAGGACGAAAACATCTCAACACCAATAATCATTAATGACCCTAACATGAGTTTAAATGACTGCGACGAGTAAATATAAGGACTGCTTAACAATTTTAATTACAAATGTATGATATGAATTTACTTTGCATAGAAGCCCTTCGGAAAACTATGCAAATTTTAACCTGTGTATTTTGCTGAGTCATCATAGTAATAGCCAAGGATTTCTCAATCTTATTGATATAACTTTGTATTTGAGTCAATTCCATTAAAACTCTGAAGATAAACCAGATTTGGTGAAATTCTGCATGTTCTCTTTTTTCGCCCAATATATGAAAAAAAAAGTAAAATCATAAAAAAATACTGAACTCCGAGTAAAATTCAAAACGGCTAGTCCCTAATCAAATGGCAAAATCAAAAGCTCAAACACATCAAACGAATGAACAACAACTGTCATATTCCTGACTTGGTACTGGCATTTTCTTATGTAGAAAATGGTTGATTAAAACCTGGGTTTATAGCTAGCTAAACCTCTCACTTGTACATGTTGTATGACAGTCGTATAAAATCTCATTATATTGACAACGATGTGTGAACAAAACAAATAGACATAATAGGTAAAAATGTCAACAACAAAGGGTACAGCAGTCAACATTGTGCTATTATCTTAATCACAATATAAACAAACATTTACCATAACACAAAAACGGGATGTATAAGTACAGAGCCACGTCACATGCAAGAACGAAACACAAAAAGGCACACAGACAACATGGACAAAGCACATTAGCAAAAACGACTGAATACCAAAATTATCATAGAACAATAACACAATGACGGGATGTATCAGTACAGAGCCACGTCATATGTAACCAAGATACGCAATAAGGGATACAGAAAAAGCATATTAGCAAAAATGTAAGACAAGAATACACAAATGATCATAGAACATTAACAAAATGACAGGATGTATAAGTGCAGAGCCACGTCAAATGGATACCACCATAGGACAGATTAAACAGTAAAAGTAATATTAGTAAGGACAAATAAATGAACATATTCCAGCATATCTTGCACACAAATATGAATGCATTTTAATACAAATACGGTTTCGTCTAAAAAATTGTGATTATAAGTTTGATAAGCCTAAGTTCATTTGGATGATACATATTTAAGTTATAACACACTTGGGATTTTACACAACTAGTATACCAGCGTCATGTCTGCAATGTAAACAAACGTCGATTAATTTGTCGGAATACGAATTTTCACATTCTTCAGTTTTTATATAAATGATAAGTTTAGACTGCAGATATATCAAAGATGGATGTACCGGTAAAAAGAACAGGATTGTGTCTACGTTAAGTGGAACATATCCGTGGGCATATTTAACAAAGATACTCATTGACGGTTAACATCGTGATACATGTGATGGTATCCGTATAACGGGTAAATAGCGCACCTTCAATGTACCATAGTTTTAATAATTTATGCACTACAGCAAATCTACAGTGAAATAAATGAAAGTAAAACAAGAGAGCTTAAATAAACAATTATATTCAACACTGATAGAATAAGATGGACCTGACCTATATAAGGATATCAACTTGGAGAAGAAATATGGTCCATATGCAGACAAAGTATTACATGAAGACCGGCGAATAAAGTTCACGCGGCCATTACTTACGTGCACTTCATGTAAATGCAGCGTAAACTCTGCGTTAACTTAAAAAGATTCAGTAGACATCAAAATTAAACTGGCATTTATGTTCACGTTTATCCCTGCTATAACGCTAAAATAACGTGTCTTCTTTTAATTTTGTAAAGTGTAAACAGGCGTTCACTTCCACGTTACCTTTAGTTTTGACAACTCAGATCGAACGAGCCCTGATCTCAAGTTAACTGTTGGATGGTTTGCTTAACACAAAGTTAACTTGTAATCAGAACCGCTCTACATCGATTTATGAAATATGTTAATATGTCTTTGTTTCCTGATATGAATACATTTGTAAATAAAGTACGCCTTAAACTTTGCTTGTTATGCAAATTTCTCCGTGATCTACCATTTTATAAAGTGATGACGTGCATTGAATATATATTTTATCAAATACCATTTTTTTTTAGTCGTATTTACATTTACATATATTTTATATATATTGTTTACGTTCTGGTGTTTTAGTTAGTTTTTACTACAGTTATTGACTCGCATATATTCTCGTAAGAAACATTCAGTAGTTTTGATACCTAAGGCTGGCAAATATTTTTGACCGCAGCAATCAAAACTAATCTTATTTGAACTTTATTATGACAATTGAATAGCTGCATAATCATGATAATAAGTCAGTGAATTTGTTAACTAAGGATTAATTTGATTATACATGTAACAGCAATATTTGAAAACAATGAATAAAAAATTTTGCCCGCATGAGACGTCCAGATATCATTTATAATTGGTAAAGATTGAAAACAACACGTAACATATGGACAATTATTAAAAATAAGTATTGTTATAAATCATTTAAGTACAGAAGTACTGACTGCTGAACTGATGATGCACTCGGAGACTGATAGTTCACCAGCGGAGGTATCGACCCAGTGATGTAAAAATGAATACAACACGTTATATAAATTTCATTTGTCCGAAGTGGTTTTCTGGATTTACTTTCATCGGGAACTGAAAGCCAAATATTTGAAAGCCAATGAATAATAAGAACCGAAACAATCGAAGAGCTGTATGACCAAAAATAACCGAATAAAAAAGCAAATCCATTTAAGGCCAAATTGCATGAGGGAGCTGAAACCTTAGTTTCTTATAAATGTATAAACGGACAATTAAAAAAGAAATACGAATCTGCCGAAATTGACGATATGGTTCATAACTATACAACACCTTTTATATCCGGACAATGTATTATATGTAAACAGGGTCAATAACGACTTAAGTAATTATTTGCTATACTGGAGTAAAAGAACTACAGTGTTTACGATAATAGTTTACATGATGAAAGCTCATGTCTAAAATGAAAAGTCTTAAACACGACCTGTCCTGAGGTCTGGTCAGTAGCAGACATGTTTACATATATGGTCTTCGGCAGACATGTCCTCATGTCTGGTTTGGGACAGGACTGATCAAAAGCAGAGTTTGTCATAGGTCTGGTCTGGAGCAGAGTTATCGAAAGGTCTGCAGCAAACATAAAAAAGCAGAACTGGGTTTGAACTAACACCCAAGAAGTTAATATCCTTATCTGCTTAAAGTTTCTTAAGTTAACTTGGAAAGTAGTCATAAAGTCTTCTCTAGTTAACTTTTCTATGTGTTAGGACTTCGTCCATCTGTTTTTTGTTACATTATGAAAGACCGCTTAAAGACACAAATAAATATCCCATAAGAAAGACATACTTAGAAAATGATTTATACAATTACATGAATAAATTTGAATAGACTTCATTGAAGATCTGTAAAAATGTGTAAATACCACTGTTCATAAATAATCCGTTTAAATAGTCGATGTTCTTTTCGATCCTCAAATTATACTTTCAAATTATTGATTGAGACTGCGATAATGAAAGGAAAACAATCACAAATGCAGATACAATTATTAAGCATGTTGAACTCTGAAGATTCGTTTTCAATATTTAAGATGTTTGGTTTGTTATTTGGATTTACACTTTATTTATGAGCGTTAGCGAGGGATAAAATTAACGAATATCACGGCCCAGGCCATGTGTAAATTAACAACAAATTTATGGCTTCCATGAATTATTTCGATTATAATAGGACAAATACGGTCATTAAAAAACTGAAGCGAGGGTGGGTATGCCATGTGTGTGGCTGTTCTTGTTTTACTCCCTGTTAGATAAAGCTCAAACATTCTAATAGATCTTTAACTTGCATGGATTATTTCGTGAATAACCGCTAGAATAAGACATATTTAATTCTTTTAATTCTGAAACCCAATATTTGCCATTTTTAATTTACATATTTTTCTAGAAAGCTACTGTCAAATCCAAAGCTGACATTTCGTAACTAAGGAGCCGCCATGTTGACTTGCTGAAATCAGTTAATATGCGAATAATGCAATAGAATAGAAAGTTAAACAAAACCTACCTCAGACATCCATTTTAATACAATGTTATACGAATTTCGATGGTTCGCGTAACGGAAAACCTTCAACTCTAACGTTTTCATTTGTATGACGTCATGTTTTGAAATGATTTAAATGCGCCAAAAATATTAATAAACTTTAGCGGAATTTTATTTCATTTTGATTTTTTTATTTCTCTGAGCTCTTGTGCATTAATTCTTTTTATGATGCATCCGAATAAGAATAAAAGTTCTTTTGTCTTTTTTTATTGCAATTTTTAAAACAATAAAATCAGCAAAGCGTTTGCAAATAGGTTCCAATATATGTGGATTTACGTGGAAGGTATATTGTAACATCCATTATTATGTATATCTCTGAGTCTGCGCTAAGTATAGATATATCAAAAATTTTATCACGGTGTTGTTTACAAAGCGAAAGAAGCACGTCATATTAGAATCTATTTTAAAACATGATTATTAAATTTACTCTTTTCGATATATGGCTATAATTGTTGTTTAAATGCAAACGTGTATTAAATGGGAATATTTTTAAAACTGAAGTGTATTGATTTTAATCCAGGAAAATAAGAAAACATTTGATGTGTTTGAGGCAAGGGATTGGTATTTAACAGAAGATAACAAAACAGAAAGAACAATAACAGACTTAATAAAGGTACACTTGACGTATCAATAGTATATATACATATATGTTATTTTACTACGATTATTAATATGTTTTTGGAGACTGCATTATCAATGAGTTATGTGCTAATCTAGAATTGTTAATAACTACAGAATCAAACAATCTGCACTGTTTTTCATTGATTGACGTGTGTTTCAAAAAGTGGAAACAGTTTACTATAACGATCACACGTTTAGCTATCATATACACTTTATATGGTACTTATAAAAGCAATTGACAGATGGATAACAAGTTGAAGAAAATGGAATGCAGAAACAAAAACTTTAAAAATTAAATATAAAAATTAAGACGGCTCATTCAAAATTTCCAATATTATTGCATAGAAATTTATTCAGTGTGTTTTATAGCAAAACAAGCAGGAAAGCAACCGTTGCGTCTGTAAATAATTGTTACTAATTTCCTCCAGATGTTTGGATGGGATTTGGTAACTGTGTTGTCAGTTTATGTTCACTTTTCATTTCTTTATAGACTTTTTACAGATTTTTTTAGAAACCAGATTTTTTCGACCTCAATAGGATTTGAATGTCAATGAATGACAAAGGTTTGCACGAAACCCATTAGAAATGGTTTTGAAGACGTTTTACTTGTTTATGTAAATCTTTAAACGGATATCAATTTGCAAATATCTTTATACCTCTTGTTCGAAACTATTGCTTATTGACCATCAATTCTTGAGTACAAAAATGTACCATATGTTATTTGAATTGATGTGGGTAGCGTTGTTTCAATTATACTGATGATTAATGTGAGATAGCTTCCTACACCTCCTCGGGTTTCAAAATGTCTGCTGGCAAAAAATACTAAGTTTCTGCGACAAGGCTGTAAAATTGATCGTGACCGCTTGCTGTCAGGTATTTAGATAATCCTGTTATAACTTAGATTATATGACTATATGAGCGACAGAAATACATAAAAGTCTTATTCTTCTTTTTTTCAGTGTTATATCTTAGGTTAGTATGCTCGTTATGCAAATACACAAAGCTCCAAAATAAAATAAAATAAGACAAAGTGTTTACCCAAACTCTATCAATACTAACTAGAATATTATATATTTGTCATTATTTTGTTTTAAAGTTTAATTAGTTTTAAAATACTGTGTATAAATAAGCACATGTATAACACTAGTAGCAAATTGTTAGAGACATAATCATCTACTGCCGTACATGATAATTGTTTTTTTTTATGGCTTTTAAATTGAATAACCTTTAAAATATACGTTTATCTCGCTCGCTCGCTCTCTCTCTCTCTCTCTCTCTCTCTCTCTCTCTCTCTCTCTCTCTCTCTCTCTCTCTCTCTCTCTCTCTCTGACTTACTAAGTAACGGCAAATCTAAAGGCAAACATTTAAAACAAACTTCGACAAAGTACAAGCAAAACTACATTGAAACAATTGTAAATTATTCAAAGATAGTGTAACATTGTAAACCATATCTTTAACAAAGACGAACTGACTCAAACTCAGGAAAAAGATGCAAACAATCACACATGCACTCACGTATATTTATAAGAGACATTCTTATAAATGGGACACATAAAGTAAGGAATCATTTAAAGAGGTTTAAGGTTTGTGGATGTCAAAAACAACGAGTATGGACACACTATGATTTACAGAAACACATTTAGCGAGCTTGCGATTGGAAGATTCCGTTTTTGTACAGTAAACGAAAATAAGCCATTTGTCTTTTTATTTAGATCACTAATTGGAGCTGAGAGAAAATACTCTAAAATCGACACAGACACATTGGAGTTTTCATTTCCTGAAAAGAGAAAAAATACAAAAAATATCCTTGGTAGAGCCGGACTAAATAATGAGATGATGTCACATTGAACTGATTGCAAGAATACCAGTATAAAATAAAAAGATACAAAGAAAACCTGAGAGAGATATTAAAATATTATTTATTATTTCATTTGTTCACTAATAACGAATACTCTTAGCACGGTAGTTTATGTCGTTTGTTTCTGTATTGAGTATTTTATCCAAGGAAAACATAATGTATCAATCAGTTGTGATTGGCTTTGAATCAGCATTCAGTAACAACGAATACTCTTATAGCACGGTATTTTGTTTCGTTTGCCTCTATGTTAGTTGTTTTGTTTGTGGGTTTTACTCTCTCCAATTGATTGTTATTGTTTGTATTTATGTTGTGCTGTAACACCATTATTGGGGTGAAAAAAGGGTTAAGCACTCACAAATATGATTAAGCCCGGCACATTTTAGTCTGTTGATCGTATGAATTGTTCCATATCATGGCATGTCAAAGTCTTTTATATCTAACTTAGGTACGACTCTACTCATTCCTGAAACATTGTACAGTTACCTATACCCACTTCAATACACGTCATTGGGGCTCTGATAGTTGGCGTCTTATTAGCAATAACATTGCATTAATTTTTGTTTAACAATAACATATATGCAACTATAATCAATCAAACAGCCATAACAATTACTCAGCTATAAAATTTTAACAAAGACTATCAAATATCTACCATCTTTCATGAATGTCCTGAATTAAGCATCAATAACAGACAGGTACCAGATATGGAAAAAGCACAAAGTAACATATATGAATTTGATTATGACGTTTGAGTTTGAAGTCGAAACCTTCAAACGTCATGTTATGTCGATCATTGGAATAAACAAACTGTGCAAAAAGAACGCCTAATAACACTCGGTGTTACGTTCAATGATTGGTGTTTGTTTGGTTTTGCATGATATACACCTGTGTTTGCTTTCATGTCTTCTGTATTGCTCTTCTATTTTCATGTTCATTAACCGTTGCAACATACAAACTAAATTGTTATACTGCAGCTAATAAAGACAAATTCTAATTTGTATTCAATAAAATTAAATTATTTCTTCCTCTAAAGCTTTCTTGGATTTCTACTTAAGCATGCAAAACGGAAACTATGTTAATATGGAATTTTCTAATCCTAGAAGGAGAATTGAGAGGTCTTGGTTTGGAAACAACTGATGATCTTAAGGAGGTCATGAAGCTCAGAAGTTTTAAGTGCTACTGGAACAGGGTATATATTGTTGGGCCTTATTTTTCTGGAAAAAGTTGTCTGGCAAAACTTCTGGTTGGGGATGTATTACCTAAAGAACGAGAATCAACGGATGGTATATGGATATATATGGGAAGAGCCGGTATGGATGTAAACGGTGAAGAATGGATTGTTCTTCCTAAAGGTGAAATTGTAAAAAAATACATTTGTAACACATTAAAAATTGTGTATAACCCTTATCTGATCTTCATTTGTTGTTTACACAAATGATTAATAATTATGAATAAAATGAATAATACAATAACAAACAATGGTTTAAGTCGAACATTATATGTATAGGCCATTATTATCACATATCTGCTTTTTATGTGAACTTGAAGAAAAAAAATCAGCCAGTAACAATGGAAAAACAATCCAAATAAACAATAATCTACCGTTATCAAAGAAAATATATGCTTAATGTATCTTTTGATTTAATGTATGTGCTCATTAGAGTGATAATACACTGTTTACATGTATATGTTAGCGGCAATAAGTGAAATTAGGCATTAAGCTTAAATCCTAAGCAATAAGCTAACGCCTAGGCAGTAAGTCTATTGCCTAAATAATGTTAGGCATTGCTCTTAAATCCTGAACATTGTGTCCGTTTTCTGAACATTAATTAGGCCGTTAGTTTTCTCGTTTGAATTGTTTTACATTCGGGATTTCGGGACCTTTTATAGCTGACTATGCAGTATGGGCTTTGTTCGGTGTTGAATGCCGTACGGTGGCCTATAGCTGTAAATTTCTGTGTCATTTGGTCTCTTGTGGAGAGTTGTCCCATTGGCAATCATAACACATCTTCATTTTTATATTGTCCTCTTCTGCAAAACTCCTTGGATAAAACAGGTTTTACTACTATTCTCTTCACTATGCACATTTTATCATGTTTCAATTTTCACAACATGGAAGAAACAGTACAATGGAGTCATGGAAAATGTTTGTAAAGCCATGATAAGGTTGTTTAATTCTACGGTCTATAATAATGATAGGCAGTTTTGACATATTTTTTTTTCCAAAATACCATACATTTCCTCTAGAAAAACATAAACTTCTCTCATCATTCTTTTTTACTTCAGTTACCAGTCTTTCAAACCTTTAATGGTAAAAAATTGTCAAAGATCATTATACTTTTTGCCTTGTGAATATGATCTTTGTTTATCTGATTAAAATTTATATTCCGCAAAGTTTTAAGAAAATGTTTGTTTCTTAAATGCTAATTATTCAGTTTAAGAAATGAAAAGACAAAATGGGAATTTAAGAAAATTTACAGATCCAATTAAACAGATGGATAAATGATGTGACTGGCAAAATTTCATATCTTAAAATGTCTATTTTTGACCACCTCAACCCGTCTCGACCATTGAAGTGCAATACACAATAAAATACGAGAAAGTTCTGTTTTGAATACGAAAAAATACTAAAATATAAAGATCTTTTAAATCATTTTAGATTAATTTTTGGAATATGATTTTTTAAATATCATTCATCAAGAATATGTCACCGAATTAACATGTTTCTGGAAGATAAACAAAAATCACAAACATTAACTTATTGCCTGAAATGATGTTTGGCAATAGATTTCAGGAAATAAGCTTAATACTTGAGAATTTCAGGCAATATCTGAAATGCCTAGGCGTTGGCTTAATGCCTAGGATTTAAGCTTTATGCCTAATTTCACTTATTGTCGCTAACATATACAATTATAAGCAGTGAGTGAGAAGTACTAATATAATATTTATTTATGTTTTTATTGAGCTGAACTAATAATTGAAATGATTAAAATTATCAAGATATGGTCAAATCAATAATGTAGATACAAAATATTAAATTATAACAGACAGGATTCGGTTTCACAAAACAACTTACGACTAAGATTTATCGTAAGTATACTGAATTGTTCATGAATTACGATCAATCTTAATCGTAAGTTTTTTTGTTTTTTTTTTTAAACCGACTCCAGGTCTTGAATGTTCTCTTATGTTGTATTCTCAGCTGATTTCTAACAACATATTGTACAATTAAATTTACTCTCAAGGTAAAGCTGTTGAAGAGATACTGATGGCCATGATGATGACTTTGTCAACGGATGAGTGTATGGACATAGCAAACCAAACAAAACGCTTAAATGAACCAGAGCTAAACCCTCATAGCAGGCAAATTAGTATGGACAGGAACAATGTAGGAGTTTTAACAGTAGAAAACTTTGCTCAAAGTGACGTGCATACAGAACGCATTTTCGAAAGTCTTCCCAGGGAAAGCTGTGATGATCATGACTACACGTTTACAGCTTGTATTTCAGACCAAAACAGCCAAATCTGTGATACTGCTAACAAATCAAATACAGAAAGCCATGCTTTACCTATTTGTGTTGCAGCAACCAATACATCAGGGTTATTTCCCGAAGAAAACAGAACATCCGATGTAAATGAATTAGAATACAGTCCGTCAGAAATGCATCCCAAAAAAAGCAGTACGTCACATTTCCTTTCCGATGAATGCATTCCATCCGAAATTCAACCTAAAGAAATCAGATCGTCTGATTGGATCTTCGCAGAAATGTATTCACCTGGTGTTGATAAAGCAAAGTCTATTGCTTCAACTGACACATCATCAGTAGGTAGCATAACAGTTGAAACTGTTTTAGAAACAAAAAAGTCGAAGGATCGTTATTCAGTTGCAGGAATAAGAATGCCTACTGTTTCATCTTTAAAGAAAAGATTTCAAGCATCACAAAAATCGAATGACTATTCTGATCTCACGACCAAGTCTGAATCCAGTACTGCCATATATATAAAAAAAGATAGAGGTCAAAGTAATAAATATGTAAGAGAAAAATTCAAAGAAAAGTTAATGAAAGAAGTAGCCGATGAATTGTCGCATGATCAACTTCATGAAATGGTAATCAGCTCTATACGAGCAGGGAAGTATAAGCAGAAGATTATCCCTATTGATCTCTGGGATTTTGGAGGGCAGAAAGATTACTACATGACTCATCAACTCTTCATCACAAGCAGAGGAATATTTGTGTTGGTGTTTAATGGTAGTCTTAATCTGCATAAACATATGCCTGATTTATCATTTTTACCAGGACATTTCGGCAAACCAACCATCGCAAGTAAGCTTAGCTATATATAATTTAAAACTGCTGTAAATTAAATATTCAAAACGGAATATAGATGAACAAAACAGAAATATTTTCATTTTTTTAAAAGTATTTATACAACACATTAATATACAATTCCTAAACAAAGACATGCATAACGGAATGTATAACATATGCTAAAGTATCAACGATTGACTGACTTTCGTAGAACGAATAAAATATTGATGATAAATTGTTTCCTATTTATATGGTTGTACTCGCATATCTTGTGTTAGTATTGTTAATTTACAGCTTATTATTATTCACCTAGCACTTATATATGTAATTTAATATTGTTCATATGTTGTGCTATCAAACAACTATCACATGTAAGCGAAAGGGTTGGGCGCCCGCAAACATGCAGAATGTGCCTGTCCAAAGTGTAGAGACTGTAATATACAATGTATGGCGTGTACACAAAATTTAGTCCTGGTATCTATGATGAGTTTATTTACAACCACTGGGTCGATGCCACTGGTGGTGGAGTTTTAATTCCCCGGGGGTATCACCAGCCCAGTAGTCAGCACTTCTGTGCTGACATGAATTATCATTGATATGGTCATATTTATAAATTAACTGTTTACAAAACTTTTAAATGTTTGAAATACTAAGGCTTTTCTACCTCAGGAATAGATTACCTTAGCTGTATTTGGCAAAACTTTTAGGAATTTTGGTCCTCAATGCTCTTCAACATCGTACTTTATTTGGCCTATTTAACTTCTTTGGATTCGAGCATCACTGATGAGTCTTTTGTAGACGAAACGCGCGTCTGGTGTATATACAAAATTTAGTCCTGGTTTCTATGATGAGTTTATTTATCCATAGTTATTGTTTGTTCCTGTATATCATACTTGTTTTTCGTACATTGTTCATTGTCCTAAAATCGGCCGTTAGATTTCTCGCTTGTATTGTTGTTAATTTATCATTTCGGAGACTTTAATAGCTGACTATAAGAATGGGGTTTCGCTCATTGTTGCCGGCCAAGCGATGACCTTAAGTGCTAACTTCTATGTCATTTGGTACCTGGTAAATCATTGTCCTACTAACATACTCATTCAAGCTTGTCTTACGTCTCGATCACTATGATGTTAAGACAAATACTACCCATGGTTTTAGAATGAAGGACACATGCGTTTCATTATAAACATATGAAACATAACAACATTCAACAGTTGCATATTTAACATGCACGTTCAGCTAGTTCTCACAAAATGTGACTACGCTTAAATCTGTGTAGGAGTTTTTAATGAGCTTTGTAATAGATAATCACTGGTAGCCAACCTTTAGAGTTTAGGGTTAGGATTAGGTTTTAGGGTTTAAGGCTAGGGTTAGGGTTATGCCATATATCATTGATGTTAATAAAGTTCTATAACATGTCATAGATCATCGATGTTAGTGAACAGTAAACGTAAAGAAATTTGTCAAAGTCATCTTTATTAGTAAACCTTTTGAAATATGCAGGAAGTGTTGATGGTTACAGTTTTATATAATTGATTCTAGCCCTTGTAACTTATCTTTGAAATATATACATTTATATTTTTATATTACTACGACTGACTGACATAAATCATCAATATAAAAGACAGTGCTTTTGATATTTTGAATTATTCATTTTGACTGATTTTTTAAATTATACTAAATCTACCAATAAACACAAGACAATTACGTCAAGCTAACGGCATAGCAGAAGAAAAGGGAGATGTGGTGTGATTGACAATGTGACCTATATCCACAAAAGACAAGGTAACAAGCTGTAAGATTGCAGATTGAACAACTATTCTGGTATTTACGACTGCGAAAACCGATAGTGAGTTGAGACATGCACAAATCGTATTGGTGAACCAATTCGTGATAGAGTGCATACAATGTATGAAGTGTCTATTTCAGTCGTTCTTCTTCATCATCCTGTTTGAGATTTTCTGTAAGGAGCACACCCCTGCTAATGAAGTCTGTATAGTCTAAAAGTGCACGAGCGCAACTTATCGATTTTATGTGTAAACACCATACGATAGGGCATATGAGCTGTTTCCTTTGAGAAATGGGAAGTTGATAATTCGAAAATTGAAATAGTCCAGTTTGTCATATATGTAATAGAAGTCGTCATTTGAGTCAATATCGAGAAAAAGATCAACATACAAAGCAGTCATTCTAGTTTGGTGGTATTTTTATGTTCATGGGGAGTGGATCCGTTTATCTTGGATCTATAATTCAGTGTTTTCACAATTCTTCTTCTAACAAAACATGACGAATAACTCTATGGACAATGAGCATAGGCTAGCTATCAAATCAGGTTTAATCCACAATTTTCCACATAGAAAAATGCCTATACCAAGTCAGTTGTAATCCATTCGTTTGATGTGTTTGAGCTTTTTATTTTGCCATTTGCTTTGGGACTTTCCGTTTAGAATTTCCCTCGAAGTGCGTTTTTATTTGTTGTTTTACTTTTCTGTTGGACAATGTGGATAAAGACCCGTAACTTGCGATACTATTTTCAGCAATCACATCTTACTGAGTTAACAGTAGATCATAACATTGTTATAAAGGAATATTATCAGGATTTTTTTCGAGTTATATCAATTGAATAATTGAAGACATATCCTTTAATGCATGTACCAAAGGCACTTGTGACTTTAAACAATGTCAAAACAAGATGAACAAAAAAACTTGTAACTGATTCTCTTGGATTCAAAATTACAGTTTCATAATAATTTAGGCACGTTTCTGTATAGAAATATCATCCAGATCTAAAATATTTCTACACACATGTAATATTCGAGCATAGACTGTATATATAGTTTATATCTCCAAGTTCAAGCGATATTCCCAAGCATCCTGTCATTGTTTTCTTTATAGAGAAATGCTGCTTCCTGTGAAGCTATTAAACCATAGGTTTTGAGAGGTAAAGTTGAAGTTTTCCCTTCAAAATTTTTATTAACGCTATTATGAATTGGTTGCCTTTTACGGAATATATGTATCCAAAATGACCGAAGATATGTTCCAATTGCAATAACAACAATCCCGTTATCTTTTTTTTTTTTTTGTATAATACCGTACAGCGGGCTATTTTCGCGGGTGTGAAATTTCGCGATTCAGGGGCAACAACGTATACGGCAACATTTGGCAAAATCTTCATCCCAAATAAATTTTTAGGCGGATACTGATATGGTTGCAGTTAAAAAGCTGTAAAAATTGACAAGTGTCTATTGATTTGTTCAGGAACTTTCCTTTTTGAATTTTTCTCGGAGTTCAGTATTTTTGTGATTTTACTTTTGGTATGGTCAAATGATTGTTTTACCTGCCGTCTTATCTATTGATTATATTTTGGTACAGTTAACATTACAGTTAATCTATAGAATACGGTACAGTTAATCTATAGAATACAGGTACTTGAATATTTGTCACAGATGTACAAATCTCTGGTAAATGTTACGGTTGCTTAGTTATTTCCTTAATTGACCGGACCTTTTATGTACTTATTAAATCGTAAAATTATCATAAGTGACTTGCAACTCTTATGTAATTTGACACTAATTAATAAGGATAAAATACCTGAAAGAAACGTATCTTAAATTTTTGCGGAATTTAATTAAGCGGTTTCCCATTACCCGCCAAAATAAGCGAAAAAAAACACCACACGAAAATAACCCGCTATACGGTAGTTGTCGGTTTCCTTTCGGTTTATGAAATTTAATAGTTACTTTGGTATCTTCCTTTTCATTTTGTTATATCCGTGTCTATAGTGACGTGTTGGTAGTCCATTGACGTATGTTAAATATAACAGGTAATTTATGACAGTGATATGATTAATTGAATACATTTATTCAGTTCTCTACGGATAAATGTAGGCAAGGATTATCTAGCGGATTTGATTGTTAGTCTACATTAGTCATATACCTTTTCAGGTATTCAGGCATTCATACCTCTTTGTTTGTCAGCCTTGCTGATTAAGTTGCATCATGAATAAACAAAAAAAAAACACTGAAGACGCAGCAGGTTCATGAACATATTAAATTCATTTTTTATTTCTTAATTGAATGTCCCAAAAGCAATCAAAGTCCCATACATGTACATGTATTCGTTCGCTTGTATAAGGTAGATGTCACTCCGATGAAACTCAAATGAAATATCAATTTGTTTACACAGTGGGTCATTGCCGATGGTGTCAGACTTTTTGTTCTCGATGGTATCATCACTTCAAAACTCTGTGTTTTTGAACAGACAATATCAATAAGACATTTTTATAGAATTATCTATTGATAAACTTAAGATATTATTAAGAGACTGAGACTCAAACTCCCTTGAGAAAAATTGATTAGGTGAATTATTAAAAGATCACAAACTAAGAAAAGATTCATGATACCTTGAGCAAACTAGATTTTGAAATAATCAATTTATCATTGCAGCAAGATCATTGAATATTATCTTTTTCATTATTAACATTCAACTATTTTCAAAATGTAATACACAACTGAAAATACATGCTGATCAGGAATAAACACATATGTAGACACTTATACTTTGGCATAAACGAATTTCGTTTTGATTGACCAATACCCTGTGTGCTACCATTTGGTTCATATTATTTGTGCTTCAAATACATTATGATCAGTTTGCCCTGTTGCACTATTTTGTTTTTCAGTGTTTTCCTTTTATTTTGTTACATCCCTGCCCCAGCTTAGGAGGGCAATTGAATGCCTTCAAACATGTTTTACCCAACGACGTTCCTTATGTGCCTGTTAAAGAAATTTGGGAACATGTCGTCCAATACTTGTTGTTAGATGCTGTCTGTCATAATGGTTTTAAATAGTGCAAGGATAAGGCTACTATAAAAAAAGATCAATGCTGATAATTTCTCTGTAATTAATGCTGGGCGAAGTTGTCAAAGAACAACACAAAAAAATGTTTTCAATGGATAAATCTATGGTATGTCAAAACACGTATGCTATTAAAAGAGAGGCGAAAGATACCAGAGGGACATTCAAACTCATAAATCGAAAATAAACTGACAACGCCATGACTAAAAAAGAAAAAGACACATAGACACACAAAAGTACACAAAACACAACATAGAAAAATAAAGACAAAGTAACATGGACCCCACAACTGGGGGTGATCTCATGTGCTTCGGAAGGGTAAGCAAATCCTGCTTCAAATGTGGCACCCGTCGTGTTGCTCATGTTTGTAATAAACCGGAAATTCGGTAGGTCACAATCGTGAAAAGGGAACGGGATTGTAGTTACGACATAAGGAACATTACGGAATCAATGAATAATGAACAGCGATGATGAATGAATGTTTAACAGTACGAAAGTGATACCTGCATTTATTTCAAACATGCTGATTTGATACCTTTATAAATAACCTTGACGTTGAATATGAAATTGAGAATGGAAATGGGGAATGTGTCAAAGAGACAACAATCCGACCAAAGAGCAGATAACAGCCAAAGGCCACCAATGGGTCTTCAGTGCAACGAGAAAATCCCGCACCCGGAGGCGTGCTTCAGCTGGCCCCTAAACAAAACGTATGCTAGTTCAGTGAGAATGGACGTCATACTAAACTCCGAAATATATAAAAGATACTAAAAATCATACAAGACTAACAAAGGCCAGAGGCTCCTGAATTGGGACAGGCGCAAAAATGCGGAGGGGTTAAACATGTTTTAATGAGATCTCAACCCTCCCCCTATACCTCTAGCAAATGTAGAAAAAACAAACACACAACAATACAGTAAAACTCAGTTTAAAAGAAGTCGGAGTCCGATATCAGAAAAGATAACAAAAGAAACTAAACAAATGACAATGATACATAAATTAACAAAGGACTACTAGCAGTTACTGACATGCCAGCTCCATATCTCAATTAAAATGATTGAAAGATTATGTCTTCATCATATGAATATCAGGCACAATCCCTCCCGTTAGGTGTTTAGTATCATACCATCATAAAATATATGAGAAGAATATAACCCGTATCATGCCAACAACTGGTTTTAGAATAAATGTGTTTATATCCAATGCAAAGACCCTATAAGTGAATCAATATTAAAGCAAAAATATGCAATCTTTAATGACCTGACAACAGTATCGTAACTATATCCCTTATTTATTTTACATGAGATTCTGAGAACAAATTAAAGAGATCTTCTGACTATAGTTGAAATTATTCTACTGTATTACCAATGCCACACGCACGTCTATCGTATATTTAACCCTGAAGCTGATACTAAGCTATGTGTTATTGTATTTAACTTTATTATGTTTCTGTTGATAATTTTCTTTTCAGTTTACCTTCTGCACTGGGTGAACTCAATCCTGACATACTGCAAGCGTTCAGATGATGGATTTCCAAGAATAGTGTTCGTTGCAACACATAAAGACAAGATCCGTAAGGTACTGTATTTCTTTAAATGTTGAATTTAAATGAGTGACCTTCTGCGTTCAAAGTTTAACGCGTTTCGCTTCCAAATGGTAAACTTAATATTTGTAATGATTTTTTACAATAATTATTACGAATGGTTTGCACTTGAATTTGTCATCTTTGATTGCAGAAATATCATCCTGAGTCATTCGTTGTATAAAAAAAAACACGACATCTGTACCAGGTTCACTGATTATTTGAAGTATTTCATCATCAAAATATAGAATCAAACAATTAAAGGTAAACATTTTGAAAACTGCTCACAGAAAAACAACAAACACAACAGCAAATTAAAAAGTTGAATTAACATGTTTAACAAAATGATGTCTATTTACAAATGTTCAAACATGATAAATTACAAACATATATGCAAAAACAAGTGTTTTATTGAGAGGCAACAGTATTCAACCGATGTTCAAATAGCCAAATTATGTACAGAGAATGCAAATAAAAATAAAACGTGAAATCAAAACCTGAGGGAATCGTTTGAACTCAAAAAGGAGCGAGACAGGATTCGCTGATAAGATACACATGTCTTATAATGCATTTTGCACATGCCTGTTCGAATCACATCGTTGATAATGTCTAGATATTGAATAGGACAATCGGTTGGAAAAATCACTTTTTACGATACCTAAAGAACTTAAACTGCGAAACATTATCGCTAGTGTGTGAAAACCGATACCCACCATATCGGTTAACTAATTTTCTGGCTGACCGAACACTTTATAGAGATTCAATTTCCGTCATTCTCCCTTATACTTTTGATGGAACATTTTTTTGTGTCAATAGCATATTAACGAAGTCAAACGAGAAATGCAATGAAAATTCAAAGATTGAAAATCGTCCGAGGTCATTGTTATTAACTCGTTTTCACTTAAGCATCTAACCCCGCCGCATGTCCCAAGTCAGGACCCTCTGGCCTTTGTTAGTCTTGTATGATTTTTAATTTTAGTTCATTCATATACTTCGGAGTTTAGTATGACGTCCATTATCACTGAACAAGTACACATTTTTGTTAAGGGGCCAGCTGGAGCACGCCTCCGGGTTCGGGATTTTCTTGCTGTATTGAAAACCCATTGATGACCTTCGGCTGTTTTCTGCTCTTTGGTCGGGTTGTTGTGTCTTTGACACATTCCCCATTTCCGTTCTCAATTTTGTCTATCATATTATGTGTTCAGGAATTGTTGACTTTTTTCTACGGAATTCACGGATAAATATGAATAAAGAGCAACTATCAGAAGCACTAGAGTGTTATTATTCATTTTCCAAACTGTTTTTGCAGTAGAGTTTATTATGCTTTTTGTTCCACTATTTTTAGGTCCCTGTTCACTTGTTGAAAACTGATCACACTTGTGAAACTCATAAAATCTTTAAGAACATTACAATTTAATTAATCATGTTAATGTTTTGCACTTATTTCTTTGATGTTATATCTTTCACGACTGCTATTAGTAAAACAAAGTAACTGTGAAAAGCATATTGATTTCTGACTTCAACCATACATTTTTTTCAGAATTTTGAGAAGCACAAACAGAAAGTGATGACAGTCATTCAAGATATATTTGAATCACACGCAGGGCTCAAACATCTTGAATTCAAACCACTGATTTTCGTCAATGCTATGAACGAAGCGGATCCAGAGATCCAAGCATTACGTCAACGTCTGATGGATAGAGCTAAAGAGCATCCTCGGTGGGGTGAACAAATGCCAACAGCATGGGTCCCATTAGAACTACATCTAGCAAAACAAGTAGAGAAAGGTGTCAACATATTGACAATAGAACAACTACAGATGTTTAATTCTCAAAATCAGTCAATGGTATTGACAGATAATCAGTTGGAAACTTTCCTTAAAGTACAACATTCACTCGGTAAATTGCTCTACTTTGACGTAGCCAATCTTCGAGATTTTATAATCATAGCACCAGCATATTTGGTGGAGGTTCTAAGATCTATTGTCACAGAGAAGCAATTTTGGCCAAAAGGGAAACAATTACAAAGTATTTTCCATACCATGGAGAAAACAGGAGCACTCAGTCGCGACGATATTGATGTCCTTTGGAAACAACAGATGTTTGAGCATATTCTTTCATATAAAGATTTCATTATTGAAGTATTGGTTCATCTTGATGTATTAGTTGCTGAAAGAATGACAACAAACGATTTAAGCACGTCACCTCATAAAGTTTCGAAATTTATTGTTCCATCAATGATTACAAGGCCAAACAACACGAATTACCTGAGAACAAATTGCAAGATTGAAACTTCAATTTTGCTGTCGTACAAGTTCACTGAGAAAGTAATACCACCAGCCTTTCCATATCGATTGATTGCTTCTTTTGTAGACATGTGGGGAGTGAAAAAGTATAAAAACAAGAAGCGAATGCTTTTCAGCGATTTAGCAGTTGTGGAAGTAGACGATAAGCATGATGTGGCAGTGCAGGTTATAGAAAATAGAGTGATTGTGTCACTTATCCATGCAGAAACGAAAGAGCACATTGTCCCAACAATTGCAACTTCTGTTCAAGAATGTCTGACTGCAGCTATTCACAGAATTTCAGAATTTTACTCAACTCTTTCAGCAGACTCATCTACCACAGATAAAAGATCGGAGTTACATATGGTCATGCCATTTGAAATTGAGTTTGGAGTTCATTGCAAAAAAAACTTATGTTTTTTTCTTCATAACAAAATACCAACAGCAACAAAATGGCAATGTTCAGAACACAAAGTATATCACGATGTCAGTTGTTTAAAATTATGGTTTTCAGAAAAGGTAAGATAACAATTTTGCTTTTTCCCTTTGCTAGTGTTTGTGAGATGTTCAATTTATTTCGTAAAAATAACGTTGACGCCAATACAAAGAACTTGTTATCAGTTCAACGTCATCATCTCCCTAATCACCCCAAGTGCTTTAAATATTAAAATTTAACTGTCTCGAGTGGAGAAATATCGTGACACACTTGTTGCACTGTTGGAATCTATATTTATACTATGAGATAACAATTGGTAATTCCAAGATAAAATTGACATTTAGAAAAAAGGAAATTAAACTGACAGATGAATAAGAGTCAGGTACACATTTAGAATGTTATTAACAAAAAAAAAAACTTTCTTGATTTTTTTTTGAGTTTCACACTATTGAACGTTTGTTTGGTCCTTCTCCTTCAATAAATAACAACTGTTAGTAATATCTGAATATCAAAATGTCTTCCTCTTTTTATTGCTAATGTTATTTATCACTAATTCTTAGTTTGGTGATCTTGTTGCTCTATATAAATGTTAGTGTAATTATGAATGGTCATCCTCCTTAAATGAATTACAACATTTTGTTATATCTGGAATATTGAAATGTCTTCTTCCTTCTATTGGTAAGGTGTGGTATCACTAATTCTTAGTTTGGTGATCTTGTTGCTATATATAAACTTTTCATTTCGATTAACACAATATTTAAATTATTTACTCCTCTTTCTACTTTTTCAAATATTTTTTATTCATGCAGCAGTAACATGAACTATACTAAGTTCAAATTACAGATATGTCCTTTACTCATAATTTGCTGGTGAAAATTGGTGTATGAAACTCCGTAGATGTTTTGTTTGCATATATAGAAAATTTAGTGTGTTCGTGGATATTTCATTTCGTGGTTTTACCAAGGTCTGTTTACAACTCTATGAAAAATTTGTAATTCGTTAAATATATAAATTCAAGATTTAAAATAACCACGAAATACACGAAAAATAGTATACCACGAAAAATAAAAAATCCACAGTACATCTATGAAGTACATTACACTCACGATTGTTTATCAAAGATACTAAATAAGTAGTTATGCGGAAATTATACTGCAAATAAGGCACTATTACTAACTCAATTCTATATTGATAGTCTTGTAATTGTTATAAAATACATCAAATAACATAATTAGAAACCTAATCTTTATTTACATCCATTTTTTTTAAATTTACCTGTGACGTTACTTTTTGTTGCGTTGATGCATTCGTGTGACAGACACACAGTTCGTAATCTTATTAAACTGTTTTGTGTACTGTCCTAAATTAATTTAGTTATTCGTGTGTTATTTTGTGGTAAACATGTCGAAATGTACTATTATATTATTTATTTATGTATTTCTCTGCATTTATTTGTACTATATTCCCGTCATGTAATGTTGTCATTTTAGCGGCATATGTAACATTGCCATAAAGCGCGGAGGTTTGGCTAGCCACAAAACCAGGTTCAACCCTCCATTTTTTTCTTTTTGAAAAAGTCCTGTACCAAGTCAGGAATATGGCAGTTGTTATCTAATAGTTCGTTTCTATGTATGTTGCATTTTCGTTTGTTTTTTTGTTGCACTTCGGTGCTCTGTTGTTTCGTTGTTTCCTCTTCTAGTTGATGAGTTTCCCTCGGTTTTAGTTTGTACCCCGGATTTGTTTTCTCTCAATCGATTTCTGACTTTGAAATAGCGGTATACTACGGTTTCTTTTATTTATATCCGATTTGACCATCTTTGATTTCAAAGGAATAAATCGAGTTTCTGATTATTTTACCGATACTTTGTATTGAATGTTACGTTACTAACATCTATTATTTCTTATCTCTCGTATGAAAAAAACCGTCCAGATACATAAACATGTTTTTGAATTTATCAAAAAGTCTGAGATATTTCATGTCATATGATACTGAATGATGTATTTGCGTTACATGAACATCATCTTCATTCCACATTGTTCAGTTATTAAGTCTGTCATACTATTCAATAACTTGACTGGTAAAGTATTGTATATACTGACATATCGCTTGCTCATTTTACCATTGTATTGTTTTTTTGTATTGACTGTATGCATGCTTTCTCTTGTAGCTGCCTCGTGAAAAATGTGACGCATCTTGCAATGGTTTGTATGAGTTAGAAACCAACTTTAGATGCCGCTAAAATGCCTGTAACATAGTCAACTGTCAAAATACCTAGATATTTGTATTCATTGATAGATTGCTTACAAACTGTGTGACTCTCTATCGCAAGTGAATAAGTACAGTACAATATTAATTGTACAGCAGTAATAATCCGATATCCCAATATTAATCTAATAAGAAGATTTGGTATGATTGCAAATGAAAGAAATCTCAAGCAGAAACCAAATGACCTAGACATTATAAACTATTGGTCAGCGTATGGCCTTCAACAAAACCAAAACCGAATATTAAGCTATAAAAACACCGAATTGTCAAATGCTAATCATTCAAACGACACAAAACATGGCCTGATATGATCTTGATTTACCCGTCCTCTTCAAATATTTGTATCTTATAAATTCGAACTTCAGCAAAAGGCTGCACGAATCAATATAAAAATTATTTACTGTTAATTCTTTTAACACACTATATGTGTGCTTCTATCGACAAAACCCCAGAACATTACTTCTTCGGTGTATTTGATATTCGGAGCAGCGTTGCTTTTGATATATTCATGTTCTTATAACTTGTTTAACCTGACCTGTCCATGTATTTGTTTAGATAAAATCGTTATGTATTAATATATAACATTTCCCAATCTGTAAATTAACTATAGATACAAAAAATCTCAAAAACCTGGCATCAATTTAATGTTCGGAAAAGAACAATGTTGTTTCATAATGAAATATACAATAAACATTGACGAGTTTACTGACTTGGCTTGCACAAGGCACGTACCTCTTTCTATCTTTTTTTTCCTCCTCAATAGGACTAGCATATCATGCGATATTAAAAGTTTTAAAAAACTTAATGTTTTTTTAATATATTAAACATCAAATAAGTAGTACAATGTGGTGTGATATTGTGTTGCGAGGTGAAATAAGTGTTTGCGAGATTGTTATATAAATTGGTGGCTTTACAAAAGTTGATAAACAAAACATACAATACACATTGATGCACACAAATTACTAAGGACAACGTTATTGTAATTTAAACAATTAACAATATCATAACAGACCAAAGTATACCAAAAGGAACGAGACCCAGACCAAATTACTTCACATATTAGAATTTTATTAGACTATACCATACTAAATCGTTTTCACTCGTAATAACCGACACACATGTTTGTAATGGTATATGTTTCTTTAAGAGTAAAAATAATCGTCAATGACAAATTGTATTGACACTATTCAGCGATCCCATCATTTTTTAAGTAACTATACACTTGTATTGATCTAAGTATACTTATAACAAAACAACTAATGTAACATTGCTAATGTTAAATACAGGTGAACGTGTTTTCCAACAAACAAACACATATTGGATTTTCTAATTAATGTCATTTACACTGGGTGTAAAACTATATTCTACTTTGAAGTCAAACATGGTATTTGCCTGATAATTTTCTACATAGGTTCGTTGTTTTCAACAAAACAATTAAATCGTGACGCTCTTAATCTATATACATTCTGAAATATTTAGTAACTGTACACTTATTTTATCACATACTGTTTACGTAATTCAGTCTGAAATACCTAAGCTATCTGACGAACATGATTTACAATAGTAAAAAAGAATATAAATTATCTCTTAGATGGAAACTGAAAAAAACAATTGTTACTGTAAAATCATCGTCTATAAATTTATATATCCTTAGTACATTGATGAGTATGTTTTAACGGGGGGAAATGGGTCTAGCTAATAATAATATACCCCGAGTTCAAACACTATGGCTTTTCCATACATGCGCATGATGTTTGATGTTTGATGAAAGTAAGATATGTGGTCACTTTAAATTAGAACTCTCACAACTTGTAATCGCATTGATATTTTAATTCGCTGCTTATAAAACTTTGACATATTAGGGATGTTTTACCTCAGAAATAGATTACCAGTTTGTTGGTCAACAATTGTCTTCAACTACATTTAGACATTTACCTTGTTTGATTCGAGCGTCACTGACGAGTCTGTTCTAGACGAAAAGGGCGTCTGGCGTACGTAGTTATAAGCCTGGTATATCAAATAACTTTGTTTTTTCGCACTGTATGAATCATTGTATTTATTAACCTTCAGTCCCATCTTTAATTTATCATTCGAATTTTGAAGAATCCGATATATTAGATGAGAAGCAACAGTGGTATAATGGTGTCCAAATGAAAAATTCCTTAATATGATAACACTAACAAAAATAGGAAAAACACAGGCTTACATACAATAAAACCGAGGCAATCTAAAGAATTCAAAAAGGAAGGGCGAAAGGATGCCTTAAGAAGCTTGCAATCCCTGAGTAGGTATCGCTTATTACAAAATAAAAAAGAAAAAGAAACTAGAATCTTTATTCTTGGTTTAACTTTCATTTCAGATTTTATTTTATTTTTTTACAAGTAGCGATCTTTAAAAAAAAACCAGGAATGTAATGTTTGACTTGAATATTGTAAATTCACTATGCATTTAGTATAAATTGTCTCATGTATTGTTATGTTTATGTTTGTCAATAGGGTTAGGCAGACTTGAAAAGGAACAATCTCCATCGAACAAACATCTAAGGAGACTTGCTTCTAGTCTTGAAGTTAAAGAATGTCGAGAATTATTGATAAGACTTGGATTAGACACAAACGTTTTGAATGATTTACAGGAAAAATTTGCTCCCTCTGCTTTTCATGTAAATGATTTCAAATACACAGCCATGTCAATATGGAAGACAAGCGTGACTGATTCGTCCTTCAAGACCATTGAAGATGAGTTTGGTGAAATAGACAAACACTTACTTTGTGAGGTATGAATAAGCATAAGCTGCCTTTCGTATCACCAATTTTATAGTTAGTTACAGACAATTAAAGCATAACACAAACTAAAAGTCCAGTTCACACAGTGTGCACATCGTAAACAGCCATTTAGAGATGTAGTATGAGAGCAAACGCGAAAACTATCAGATAAAGGTCAAAAGATTAGAATGTGAACAAGTGCATTTTACATTATCGCCCTCAACAATGACCGAAACTCAAACACCATAGTAATCTTTTAAACGCACAGACTTGATAAGATGTTAAACAATCAATAGCCAATAGCTAGAAATCTAACAGATTGGTGTTTACTGAATATTTACACAATATCAATGATGGCTGAAAGTTGACTACTACAACCAATTGATTACAAATCCAGGTTGGAACAGTCACACAAGAAAAATGTGGCGAGTAACACTATATTTGTGAGCTCTTAACATTCCCCTCAGCCTAAAACATAAGTGTAACAGCTTAATGTACGAACAAACAGTTTGTGAGTTCTCAATATTCCACTCAACCTCAAACACTTATGTACCAACATAATTTCAGAAACAACAGTTTGTGAGTTCTCGAAATACCACTCAAACTTAAACATTGATGTAACAATCCAATGTAAGAACAAATAGTTTGTGAGTTTGCAGCATTTTACTCAACCTCAAACAGTGGTGTAACAACACAAATTCATAAACAACAGTTCGTGAGTTCTCAACATTCCGCTCAACCTCAAACATCGGTGTGACAACACAATGTAAAAAACCGCATGTAATAAGTTATCATCATTCCACTCAAACTTAAACCGTGATATAACAACAAAATGTAAGAACAATCAGTTCGAGAGTTCTCAACATTCCACTCAATCTTAAACCACGATTTAACAACACAATGTTAGAACAATCCGTAAAAAATCTCAGAGAAATCCATTCGATTCATTGATGTTCCTTCTCAGCACACACACAACTAATAACAATACAGTATTTGCTAAAGGCTTATTCAAACCAATTATTACCTAATAAATTCACGGTATTGCCAACACTTATTCCTAGCCTTAGTTTCAGACAACAGTAGTTTATCCATGTTCAAATTTCAATAATCCGACAAGGACAAGTAAATACAACACAATCTCGTTGACTCATAAAAGAACTAAACCAAGTGCGTCAACAGGTGAAGTGTCTCCTGGTATGCCGTGCATCAACCGCTATACCAATCATCACTCAGTTAAAGTGAAACAGTCAATTAATTCAATATGTTTGTTCTTCACTAATAAATTTGCCCAATCTAAAGTTACGATTGATACACCGCTACCATATGTAGTGTCAAGTCGCTAGTAGCAGTCTTAGAACAGCATAATCTTCTTGAATGCCAAAATATTAGTATAGACAGGATTAAGTCCCTAAGTGTTAAGCACAGGATAGCGAATAGAAATGCTTACTAATGGATTTAACGCGTTCGAAACAATGTTTTATAAGGAATGGTCAATACCGGACACTTTAAAAGCCAAGAATGTGTAAATCCGGAATACCAAAGACTGACGGGTATCCAAATTTCATTTAAGTCAACTGTACCTGATAGAATCTTATTTCATTATACTCTATAAACTGCTCAACGGATATTTTCAGAATAATATGGTCTAGGGCATGTCAGTACCGAAACACGGACTTACTAGTTGAATGTGAAAATATCACTTTATATCAGATGTGGATACTAAAAAATTCCAAAGATCTTTTAGAGTACATACAATCTAAGACTCTCTCATCTTGCAATAGTATAAAAACATTTGACTTTTCTACACTTTACACAAGTATTCCCCATTCCAAACTAAAAGACAAATTGAAAGAGTATCTTGTCTTGGGGAGGGATAAATCCTACTTTGTAAAGAATCACTCTAATTCAAACAAAAAATTCTCTGAAACTGACATTATCAAGATGCTTGATTTCTTGATTGACAACAAATTTGTCACGTTTGGAGGAGGTGTTTTTCAACAGACTGTCGGTATTCCAATGGGAAACAATAGTGCCCCTCTTCTTGTCGACTTGTTTCTTTATTATTATGAGGCTGACTTCATACAGGAACTTCATAGGAAGAAAGATAAGAAGTTAGCACTATCGTTTAACTTTACTTTCCGCTATATAGATGATGTTCTCTCACTAAATAATTCAAAATTTGGTGACTAAGTTGAACTATCTATCCCATCAAACTAGAGATAAAGGATACAACCGATACAGTTAAATCTGCCTCATATCTTGACTTACATCTAGAAATTGACAATGAGGGTCGGTTGAAAACAAAACTTTACGACAAACGAGATGATTTCAGCTTCCCAATTGTGAACTTTCCATTTCTATGTAGCAACATTCCAGCAGCGCCTGCATACGGAGTATATATCTCCCAATTGATACGATATTCCCGGGCTTGTATTTCCTATCATGATTTCCTTGATAGAGGGTTGCTGTTTACAAGGACGCTATTAAACCAAGAGTTCCAAATGGTGAAGTTGAAATCATCCCTTCGTAAATTTTACGGACGCCATCACGAGTTTCACAGATGATATCGGATATGTTCATTATGTCGCAACTACAATCCAATTCCCTTTTCACCACGAATGTGACCTACCGAATTAGACTATTTACCAGGTTTGTAAAAATATAAGCAACACGACGGGTGCCACATGTGGAGCAGGATCTGCTTACCCTTCCGGAACACCTGAGATCACCCCCAGTTTTTGGTGGGTTTCGTGCTGCTTAGTCTTTATTTTTCTATGTTTTGTCTTTTGTACTATTATTTGTCTCTTTGTCTTATGTTTTAGCCATGGCGTTGTCAATTTATTTTCTATGAGTTTGACTGTTCCTCTTGTATCTTTCGCCCCTCTTTTATAGATATATATGGGCCGTCACACGCTGTTGCTTTGATGAACATTATCATGCAATACATCATTTCAGTAGCTTTGAATCATGGTGAGAGATTGATGGATCAATCCTGCTTTGTACTAGACTAACATACTGGGCTAGTTTCAATGAGCTAGTTCACAGGGTAAAAGTCCACAGGAAGACATATCACGTAGCCCAGACACATTATTCTGACGCCAAGCCAACCAGTCTTTAATCATACCCCTAAAGGCCGCATGCTTAACGAAGAAGCAGCATCTACCAAATTACATGTCGTTGGCTTGACCTGGACGGGTTTGAACCCACGACCTCTTGTACTAGACACTGCACGCTACAACGAGCCTATCGAGGCAATCAATTTCGATGAGTGTTTTGTATTCTAGATTGCACGTCTTTTACACAACATGACGTTATACGATTATAATGAACAGACATGTAATTTCGTGCGTGAAAAATGTATCATGCGACCTATGGTATAACAGATTAGTTCATTTTTTTTCCTTCAAGGGAACGACACATATTGTGTGAATAACATACATCTAACCTGCGTATTCCTTTGTATGTTATAGTTTGTTTTATTATTTACCAAAAGGTATGTCAATAATCGTGTGTTGTTTTTATGGATAACAATGTTCATCCCTTTAATTTCAGGTGAATAGAGATGTAAATGTGGATGACGTCCTGAAGAAATTTAGTGAGTGTAAATAATATGTATGCTTTTTAAGAATATTGTGTTAGACCAGTTTTGTCGAATTTGCAAATATTCACATTGTAACACATTAAGAATTCGGTAGCCATGTAAACAAAATAAGCAAAGACGATATTCGATTAACGAAACAATTTAAAAAGCAACATTACCACTGCAGGGTAATTCCTAAGCAATACAAATTCTAACAAAATCAAAAGTAAAATCAGATGCTACGATAAATCTAGTAAAACATTTAACTGAACACTGTCAGTACATCAAGGTGCACTTTTCTGATGGTAAATTGTTGTTTTTCCTCATCGGATTTAGAAACATAATGTTGTAACAATTTCCAGGGTCGTCAACTGGTTGGTTTGAATAGTACAAAAACAAATGTAAGGTGGCATTATTGTAGATGACCAGCAGTTAATATCAGGTTGTAAATATACTTTCACAAAATGACACTGCAGTCACATGTATATTTTGTTTGTTTTATGCATCTACATATCTGACAACTCTTCGACCGACATTGCCAATCGAATACTTTTGGGTTGTACAAGGCTATTACCAAAAATAACGTATACTTCATCAGATGTAACCAAACAAATTAAGGATCTTGCACAATAACTCAAATGGCAAAATCAAAAGTTCAAACGCATCAAACGAATGGACAACAACTGTCATATTCCTGACTTGGTACAGGCATTTTCTTAAGTAGAAAATGGTGGATTAAACCTGGTTTTATAGCTGGCTAAACCTCTCACTTGTATGACAGTCGCATAAGATTCCATTATATTGACAACGATGTGTGAACAAAACAAACAGACTAAATAGGTAAAACAGTCAAAATAGGGGTACAGCAGTCCACGTTGTGCCATTATCCCAAACACTATAAATACAGACAGATATATAAACAAACATTTACCATGACACAATAACACATTGACGGGATGTTTAAATACAGAGCCACGTCACATGCAAGAAAGAAATTGAAAAGGCACACAGACAAAGCACACCAGTAAAAACGAAAGACAAGAATACAGAAATTATCATAGAACAAAGTGCACATGAAGTGGTGTGACAAGGGGTTTAATATCGAACATCATGTTTACAAGGCCTATGAGTGAATCATTTTTATGCATTTTTTGGTAATTAAATTCAATACAATATTGATTCGTCAACATTATATATCAAGAGAGGATGAATTTATGTTTCGGATAAACCCGTTTGGCATTTTAGGTCCTAAATGCTCTTCGACTACATACTTAATTTGGAGTCGTTAACGTTTTTAATTTGAGCGTTACTTTTCAGTCTTATGTAGACGAAACGCTTGTCTGGAATACATAGTTGTAATTATGGTATCTATGATATAAAGTCGAGAAGTAATATTGCCCATTTGACTTTTTTAACATTTTTGTATTCGAGTGTCACTGATGAGTCTTTTGTAGACAAAATGCGCGTCTGGCGCAAATACAATATTTCAATCCTGGTATCTATGATGAATTTATTGCTCATTTCAGACATTTACTGGTTTGTAGAGTAAATAATCATGATAATAGTGATGAACTATAGGCATAATCATTTAAGTTAGGATTTCCGATACTTATGGGATTGTTTTGTTATTCAATGCTCCTCTGTTAGATTAAAAATTACTATAACAGACAAAAATTCAAGACATTTTCACCGATGTAAAGAAAGGCAGCAGGTATGTAATGATCTAGTTAAAAAAACATAATCTATGTTTGAATTAGACCTTTTTTGTCTTTTTGGTATAATTTAGTTTAATGTAAATAAACTCATCATAGATACCAAGATTGAAATTTTGTATTTGCGCCATACGATCCGATCAACCTATTTGGCAGCATTTAAGGTTTAATAATCAGCCGTTCCCGGATTGATAACATAAAGTACTAGAAATTTTACATCATTTATGACTGTCATGCAAGCGAGAGTTTTATCTAGCTATAGAATCAGGTATAATCCACGATTTTAAATGAGGAATGCCTGTACCATAAAATTGAGAATGGAAATGGAGAATATGTCAAAGAGACAACAACCCGACCAAAGAGCAGACAACAGCTGAACTAAAATTAAAAAACATACAAGACTAACAAAGACCAGAGGCTCCATGTCATGCATATGAAAATTGTTTTCAATTCGTCTGATGTGTTTGAGCTTTTGATTTTGCCATTTAAATAAGGGACTTTTCGTTTTGATTTTTTGGAAATGAAGTTATCATGAAGTATAACTTTACTTCCAGATATTCTAGAAGATCGAGCTAACACAACACCTACGAACACTTCATTACAAGAATTGTCCAATCATATCGGAAATAGCAGCATGCAGCTAGGAGTAGAACTAGGATTACGGAGCGCTGAGATTGAAGAAATTCAACACGATCACAGCTGTAAACTGTTACATCAGAATAAAGAAATATTACGAATTTGGAGCCAAACAAAATTTCCTAAGCCAACAGTTAAAGAACTGATTAAAGCTTTACAACGTATTGGCAAAATCGATTGCCTGAGGGAAATATCGTTTTAAACAGTACTAGATGATAAGAAAAACGATGAAAACTACTTTTTTTACTGTAGATTTTATTAGGAAACACAATTCGAGTCGATAAATTGTTCAAAATGTATTGCACGTGATCATGTTTTTTGCAGGCTGTGTATGATTTTTCCACATTGAAAAATGAAACTTCAGTCTCGTAAAACTTCATCTCATTCATTAATTCAAAATTGGCTTTGGACTAGCTTTTTCTAGAGCGGTACTTATTTTTGAAGTTTCTAGATTTAATACACCAATCTTTGGAATCATACTAGTATAGCAAATAGTTTTAATTGATTTTTTTTTTCATTTCTTCATGAACTTTTACTTTTTTTTTAATCTGACTATTTTCCCTAAACTTTTAAACAGTTGAAGAAACCGTTATGAAAGCACATGGTTTCTGTTAACTGTCCATTCATTTGAACACTTTTGCATTTACTTTAATTATTTTAATTCACATTCGTCATGGTAAGTATGATAGATTATTTTTAGTTTAATTTTTTTTCAGGTAGCATGTGATTTATATTTGTACATAATATTAATTTATACCGTATACAGCAAACGCAGATTAATAATCAATCATAAAAACCTGTAACAGATACACCAAATCACAGTAATTTATTCAAAATAGTTTTTTTTTCAAGTGAATACAAATAAATATTATCTTTGATGGGAATGTGTATGAGATATTAAAACTGTAAATATAATAGGATTTGTCCGTGAGAGATACATGTACATGTATGTTAGTTTGATTGATTGATTGCTTTACGTCTCATCAATTTGTCTTTAAGAGATATTGACCAATTATACATACAGCTTTACATTTATTTTGTTTAGCTTTATGTTTGATCAAGGAAATCGAAAACTTTGCAGATTTAATTGTAGATTTTTCAAAAGGTGAAGAATGGTTTTCTTTCTTTTTTTCCATTAAAAAGCCACTTTTGTTTCTGAAATGTCGCTTTTGTTTTGCAACATCTTGACAAGATTTAGTTTACGTTGTAAATAAATAGTGAAACTCACACTTTTTGACCGAACACTTTTCCTAATGGCAATTTTCTCCCGTATACTGATTTTTTTTCAAGTTATCGCTTCTCCTAAAAAAAACGAAAAAGATATTGATAATTTATTTTCTTCAAAATGGTATGACTTCCACAACATGATTTTTTTAATTTGGACTTAGAGCACTACAAACCAGTAAAAGTCTGAAATGGCCTATATCTGTACTCGACTGTAATAATTTTTACTCGACCAGTCTGATTTGGTCTGAATTTTACTTAATATTACTTGACCTTGTCTTAACCATACTCAAGATACTCGACTGTACTGATTTGTACTTAACCCTTATCTTTGCTTTTGAAAATAGTCTAAACTTTTACTCGACCAGTCAGAAACAGTCTTAACCTATTATCGACCTGTACTCGACCAATACTGGACCAGCTCTTCACCTATTTTTTTTTCAGTCTGAACAATACTCGACCTGTCTGACCCATACTCGACGAAATAAGCTCTATTTTTATAATTTTAATTGTTAAAATATCTTTCTTTTTAACTAACATGACAACAGCCACAATAAATTAGATATATATATATATAAAATTAGATTTTAACATCCTTACATGATTCTCAGATTCATCAAACCGAGATGGATAAATTATCTAATTTTAACATGTTTAAAGTCTGAGTCTTGTTGAATAAAAATACTTTTTTTTACCTGAAAACCACACCTATATGCTCAGGGTAATAAAACCTTATTATGTAGATTTTTGTTTGGCATGCGGTTTTTTTTAAACAAAACTTGATTTTCCTAAATTTCTAAATAAAAACTTCAAGTTTACATACAAAAGTCATATAACTATCTTTTTAATGAGTTAGCAACAGCCAACAAAATCACTGACATTGTTTAACCTTAATATATCATAAAAATATCTATTCTTATTATAATTTTGGATATATATATATTTTAAAAAGGGAAAAAAAATAAAAGAAAGAAATAAAAGGTTTCTTCTGATTAGGGGTAAACTATAAAGTAATACATCCTGCTTGGGGAACACTGATTTAAAATATCACACCTGGTCAGAGAGTAATATATTTTCAATAACATCCATTGCAAATTACAACATCCTGTAAAACTTAAATCACAGGTCCTTTTGCATTCACTAGATAAATAAAACACAAGTTTAAGAAAAATAGGGTTTTCATTTTACCTGTAAACACACCTGTTCTAAGGTAATTAAACCTCATTAAAGTGCTTCTTGTATGTTAAGTCTTTAATTTTGACAAAACATATTAAAATTTAATTAAAATAAATTTCTACTGCAACTTTGGAATACATTTCCTTTTTCAAAAGTTACCAAGGAATGCTTTGAAAGTTGATTTTTAATAATATATATTAAATTCTTGGTTTTACAAGATATACTATTTTATATATATTTTGATAAAAAAAAGAATAACATTTTAGATATTTGAATAATGGTTGAAAGTTCTAGTATTTTTGATGTACATAAAGCAATGTGAACATGATATCATGTAAATAAAAATTCATTTAACAAAAACTTAATTTATTTCATGATATTTTTTTGAGTTTTTAATCCAACCTGAAACTACTTTCTTTTATTTTTTTTAAATGTGATATACATTGTATATATATAACAGCTCCTAAATTGATGAAATACAATAGAAAGATACAAAAATCAGGTCTAGGTTGGCTAAGACTTGGTCGAGTATGGTTCAGACTAGGTCGAGTATGGTTCAGACTAGATCGAGTATGGTTCAGACTTGCTCCAGAATGGTTAAGACTATGTCGAGTATGGTTCAAACTCGTATAAAATGGTTTAGTATTGGTCGCGTAAAGGTCGATTACAAGTTATATAAATAATCGTGTCAAGGAACCAATCTTAGCGAAACCTACTAACATTATTGTCTATAGGATATTTTATTTCTTGTCCGTATCGAGTTTCTATAATGATTTTCCATGTATCGCTGTGTATACGTTATATGCAATGTTATATGCATTTAAATGTTTGTCTTCAATTACAGGTTTATTCTGTTATTGCTTTGTTAATGCATGATTTGGTGATTCATATATATAGCATGTTTCGCTTATATATATTTACTTTAAATTATATATATTATCTTTAACTGTTAAAACCTGATTTGACCTTTTCTCGGTAGATTGTTCTGTGGTTAATTATAAACTTTTAGACATCTATTTTTTTTAAAGGATTTGCCCAACGTAAATGATCTGTGGTAATCAACTGGTCGTCTATGAATTTCTTTAATTTGATGATATTACACCTGGTGTTTCGGATATCATTTAGGTCAAGTTCAACCAAGGCCGTTCACCCTCGTCAGGTGCCCTGGCCTAATTTATTTTTATCTACTATAACATTTGATTATAATTACTTTTTAATTGTTATCGATATGTTTCTATCGTGTAGCGTATCATATGCAGTTACATTTTGGGGGCACGACACCTGGTGAATCTGTTAAAACCTGATTATTTTTATGTCCTTTCTTATCTAATTATACTTTGATTGTTTACAGTGGTTATAGTTTTGCTGTCGTTTTATATTGTATATTTTTCGTTTTTCTTTAATTTAGGTACTTTTGCGTTTCTTATCCCTAGCTTTGAACGATCTATTCTTTCTATTAGACATACTTGAAGGTTAAGTCTATCATGTACAATTTATTTTATATGTGTAATGGCGTGCGTTTGCTGACTCTGTTTGTGGTCATACGAATAAAATTTTCTCAAACAGGTTTGAATTGATATGCTTGTGAAGATCAGATTCATTTTGACATTGAGTTGCTGATAATCTCTCATCTATAGTGAATTTCTTTAAAATATTAATCAATCTCCTTTTTAGAAGTTTTTTTCTAATTACGAAAAAAGCCTTCTCAGAGATGATATCTTTAAGTATGTCTATTAGGCATATAATGATTGTAGACTAATCTACTTTTTTAGAAGTTATTTTCTAATTGCGAAAAAAATCCTCTCAGAGATTATCTAAAACCAATAACCTTGTCTATCTGCAATCTGTAAGGCACTATTAACAAAAGAGAGGGGATAAGAAACATGCGGTAATGTATTGTGTCGTGATTGGTTGAAAGGAAATAGACGTCATTCGTAGAACGACCAAAGCTGGGGTTCGATTGGCTTATGTGTTAGCATCATATGTTGAACCGATGTACGTCATCAAGTATATGACTAGAGACTCTCATAATCAAATAATTTGTCTCTTCATGTAATTAGAGAATATATTAATTAAAAACTTGCTGTGGTCCTTAACTTGCTTCCTAAGGGCTAGTTTAGTTATGTCCATGTGGTATCAGCAAAGAAAGTGGCCAAGATGAGCAAATGTCTCAGCGTTGTCTTGGTAAATCAAATGTTTCCGTTTCATTGTTTTAAAACAATGGACATTTCCCATAAGATTTCACAGATTCCCATTAAGGTTGCATTTGATACGTTTTTATGATAGTTGTAAGAACCGTCTATGTGTATACGGAGGTTGGACAACGTGTGAAGCAGAGACTTCGAACATACATTTTATAAATAAACTTGTCCATGGACCAATCTTAGCAAAACCTACTAACATTATTGTCTATAGGATATTTTATTTCTTGTCCGTATCGAGTTTCTATAATGATTTTCCATGTATCGCTGTGTATACGTTATATGCAATTTTATATGCATTGAAATGTTTATCTTCAATTACAGGTTTATTCTGGTATTGCTTTGTTAATGCATGATTTGGTGATTCATATATATAGCATGTTTCGCTTATATATATTTACTTTAAATTATATATATTATCTTTAACTGTTAAAACCTGATTTGACCTTGTCTCGGTAGATTGCTCTGTGGTTAATTATAAGCTTTTACACATCTATTTATTTGAAAGGATTTGCCCAACGTAAATGATCTGTGGTAATCATCTGGTCGTCTATGAATTTCTTTAATTTGATGATATTACATCTGGTGTTTCGGATATCATTTAGGTCAAGTTCGACCAAGGCCATTCATCCTCGTCAGGTGACATGGCCTAATTTATTTTTATTTACTATAACATTTGATTATAATTACTTTTTAATTGTTATCAATTAAAAAAATTAGTACAGTTGAGTACCGATATAGGCCATGTCAGACTTTTACTGGTTTGTAGTGGAGTCTTCTGATTTAATATCAGTGGTTAATATTCATAAAATTGAGATCAAGGTCAAAGGCCAAGGCCGATGTGTGAATTTTGAGCTCTGCTTGTTATCACAGGCAATGTACACCAAGTTTCTAATGACTTCATAAATATAGATCAAAATTAATTAATTAAATTATTTTAAAAAAATATATTAAAACTGTTCTACATGTTCTAGCAAAAAGACCTCGGCATCTTTCACATGTAACATCTCCCTCATATTACTGAAACATGATAAAGTCTAAAGGTTTTTTTGCATAAGAATGGATGACTCATGACCTTGAAAACGATCAGCAAGAACTGAACTTGTGTAAACCGGAAGTACTTTTTACGTCACATATTCTATGTTAATGTATTTTACAATTACATAATTTAAGAATCATATGAACAGGAAGTAATATTTTGCAAACCGGTAGTAGCAAATTATCTCTCAAAAACAGTGTTTACTCAGTGTAAGGAAAACTATCATATAACATCGGAATGAACATTTGTTCACCGGATAAATCGAATTATCGCCATTATTTCAAACGAAAATACACGGAAACCTCAATTTTTTAAATAAAAACATCAGATGGGATCGGCAGTGACTTTTCAAAGCCGGAAGTTGCTGATCATTTCCAGTATTACAAAGGCAAAACAAGAAATTACGTATTTTTGGCATCCGTGCAAGCCTTTCTTCCTTTTTTGTGTTGGCAAAGGTTACGTTTTAAACAAAAATCATATCATTCTATAAACAGGAGCGTTACTTAAACAAGTTATTTTCTTCAGTTACTTATATAGGTAATCTTTGTTTTTAAAAAATATTATCACTCAAAAGAGTTATTTCAAATTTCAATAATAGCGTCGATAAAATGTAGTTTTTATTCATATTTTAGTCTTTTTATTACATTAAATGACGAATTGATTAAATTTAAGATGAATAAAGAGATAAAATGTTACTATAAAAATAATGACAACAATATTACTTGTATAAGTTATTTCATACATCTCTGAAAACATTAGTAATTACAATAAGTTAAGAGAAGTATGTAATTGTTTTTGGTAACAAATTATTAACAACTTAATTCTTAATGAAATTACAGGTTTTCATCGATATATATCTGTCTGCCTTTAAGATTTTCAAGGAAAATGATATTTCAATAGTCCATTGAGACCAATATTTGACCAAGCATCGTCGATATGAAAGGTATAGGGTTAGGATTAGGGTAAGGGTTAGGGTTAAGGTTAGGGTTAGGGTAAGGGTAAGGGTTAGGTTTAGGTTTAGAGTTAGGATTCGGGTTAGGGTTAGGGTTAGGGTTAAGGTTAGGGTTAGGGTTAGGGTTAGGGTTAGGGTTAGGGTTAGTGTTAGGGTTAGGTTAGAATATAGGCTTTAAACGAAGATGAGGTTAGGGTTAGGGTTAGGGTTAGGGTTAGGGTTTAGGGTTAAGGTTTAGGGTTAGGGTTATTGTTAGGGTTTTAAGATGCGCCTTGGTCATGTGTGCATACGTGTGAAGGTTTGGGTTAGAGTTAGTGTTAGGGTTACGTCTATAGACAAATTCGGGGTATAGACATAGATGGAAGGATATATTACGGTTATGATATGATTAGCGTATGAATATATGATGGTTAGTGATCTTCTTTTTATAACCCGAACACTTACCCTTGCGCATGCGCTCGTACCAAAGTACCATTGCGCATGCGCCGATAAGTTTTGGTTTCCAGGGTTAGGATTAGGGTTAGGGTTAGGATTAGGGTTAGGGTTTAGGGTTAGGGTTAGGGTTAGGGTTAGAGTCAGGGTATAATCATTTTGCGACATAAGCCGATTTGGGATGAGCTAGGTGTTAAAGGGAGACAATTCATTTATTTTGAGCAGATTAACAAAGTAGTTTGAAGGTAAGTTTTTTTACATCGGATATTGCTGGTATATATATACATTTATATATGTATTCACTTAAATTTTATTATTTCGGTTTATCTATATAATTTGTTTTAAAATATATGTAGAATACATGACGAAATAAGATATTCTATAAAAATATTTTGAAAAAGGATCAAGAAAATAATTGGCAGATGTTCACTTTGAACTACTTCATTTAATCCAATGATTATTAAATTGGATTTATAAATGCTATCATTTTATTGATTTGACTATTTAAATTTAGATATCATCAACTGTTAATAATCAATTTTTTTTATTACATTAACTTGCTGTTCTATAAATTTCGAAAAATAGAATGACGTGTCACGGATGTCGGGAAATAAATGCGACTGTTATTTAGTAAACTCTTTAATCTCTATTCAGTGAAATATTGAAAGAAGATTAAATATTTCAGATTGTTTTGCCATTGGAAATATGTCTGCTTCAAATTCAAAATTTAATAAGGCATTATGTGTCATGTTACCTACTACTATGCCACTACCTGTTATCCAGTATAGCGTTTCCAATTATCCACTTCTTACTCAACTATCCCTTACTTGGGTATAATAATGCTTAATTCCCACTAACCATTACGAAGTCACCAATTACCTATTAGTTAGTTTATCATTACCATAACCTTAAACCTATCCAATTTTGTTACCTGATGCCAATTCCGTATGTGGTATTCAATTAGCCACTACCCATTACCTAGTATACCGTTACCCATAACCAATTAAGCATTACCCAGTAAACCGTTTACCATTACCCATAACCCAGTATACCGTTACCCATTAACCAAGACCCATTATACCGTTACCCTTTACACATAACATAATATACTGTTACCCATTACCTATTACTCAATATTCCGTTACCAATTACCCATTACCCATTACCTAGTATACCGTTTCCCATCACCCATTACCCAGTATACATTTACCAACTAACAATTTCCTGGTATACCGTTACCCATTACCCATGACATAGTATACTGTTACACATTATCCATCACCCAGTTTTCCGTAACCCATTACCTAGTATATCGTTACCAATGAACGAGTATATTGTTACACAATCTCTTTTAAATAGTAGACCGTTACAGCGTTAACCATTACCCATTACCTAGAACTACGTTAACAGTTACACAGTGTACCGTATCCCATTACACATTAACCAGCGTACCGTAACCCATTAGCCATTACCTAGTACATCGTTACTAATTACCAATTACCCATTACCTGGTATACGGTTACCCATTACCACGTTTACCTTTATCCGTTACCCATTCCCAAGTATACTGTTAACCGTTACCGGTTACCGATTACGCAGTATACTATTATCCATTACAAATTACCCATTACGCAGTATAACGTTACCAATTTCTAATAACCCAGTTTATCGGTACCCATTACCCATTAACCAATTTACCGTTATCAATTACCCACTACCAAATTTACCGCAACCCATCAACAATTACCTAGTACACCATTACCTATTAACCATTGCCCATTATACTGTTACCTATTACACATTACCTAATATATCGTTACCCATTAGTCATTTCTCAATATTCCGTTACCAATTACCCATTACCCATTATACAGTTACCCACTGACCATTATCTGGTACTGCATGTGTACTGTGGATTCATTATTATTCGTTGGATACCAGTTTTCGTTGATTTCGTTGGTACAGATGAACCACGAAATTAATTGTTCAATGAATAACAAATTTTCTCTAGGCTTGTATGCAGAATTCGGCAAAACCACGAATATAAATTTCCAAGAACATGTAAGTTTTCCTTTATCCACGAAAATTGGTACCAACGAAAATAAATGAATCCACATTATACCGTTACCCATTACCCATTAAGTAGTATAACGTTAACTAATACCTTGTATACCGTTACCCATTACCCATTACCCAGTTTTCCGTTACCCATTACCTAGTATATGCTTAAACAAGACTATCCCCTGAGCATGTTTTGTTCACCTGGCTTATAATTAAGTTAAATTGAACAAAGACATAAAATCTCAATAGAATTTGTAATATGACAACAATATTTAGTACATGTGTTTGCGTTGATTTTTGTTTTTTCTTTAAGATGACCCTTTTAAGGCTTATTTCAATGATGGAAAAAAATGATTTTGAAAGGAGACTACTCAAGGACCATTCCGCAAAATTTTGGTGTGTACAACAGTTTCAGAGAAGGAGATCATTTTTTAAATGTGAATGGATGCACAGCCCACAGACGACGGATTCGGAGTGATGACATCATTGTAAAAGATTGCATGGTCTTTTTGACCAGATGACAGAATAAAAGTAGGATTTTACCTTAAAATAACTCAATCAAATAAAAGAAAAACATTGCAAGCAACGAGCAATGACTAAATAAAAAAAATATGAAAACAACAATCAAAGTTTAAAACATAATAGTTTGTCTGCGTTTATAACTTCTTCAAGTAGACGATTCTTGCTCATCCATATTTTCCTCCTGCCTGGGTTGACTCAGGGTTTCATGTAGTTTGTCCATACTTTTAATTTAAAAGTTACTTAATCTGTTTTTCTGTCATTTTTTTAACTTGATTTTTCCTATCATTTTTACGTTTGTTTCTTAGACTGTCTTTAAGTTAGCTTGATATGTCGGAGTCTGCTTGGCTAAAATCTTTCGGCCACACATTACCTTCTATGCCATCGCGAAAACATTTTTGAATTATGACTTCATTTAGTTGTTTACTTTGATGTGTGTGTAAAAAGTATTTTATAAATGCTCTTTGGAATGGATTTAATTTGTCGTTTGTAGTTGGAAGAACGATAAATGGTTCTAGTTTCTGTCTACGATCTTCAGATATAGTACTTTCCCTGTGAAAAAAGTAAAGAATCTTATCATTTTAGGAAAAGAGGAGAGTTTAAAATTTGTGCCTATCTTGATTTTTCTAGTCTTTGTTAGCAAGCAATCTTGTGTGATACAGTTTGGTAGATATATTTGTTAAACAATTCTAACATAGATTGATTGAAGTTGGCCTATTGGTTTTAGAGAAGAAAATTGTTAATAAAACACTAAGTCATGACAATAAATAACATAAAAAGCATGATAGAAAAATATGTGGATGCATTTATTTTCGTGGGTGCCAATTTTTGTGTTTGCAGACAAATAAGTGGTTTTTAGGATACATAATTTCGTGGTTTAACCATTTGGTGGTTAATTGTCGTTCGTTTGGTACTTAAACTCGCAATTTACCTTTAACCACGAAATCAATGAAATTCAATGTCCCACAAATAATAATATTTTATTTGCATTTTGAAAAATATCTGACTGTCATCTTTTTTGAAATTATAAACTGAAAAACAGATCTGAATTAAATAATAAGTACTAACCTGTATAATGTTTGTATGGTAATCGATTTGGATGAAATTCTAGGTGTTTGTGAAGTTGATGGTGTAGCCATTAGAGAGGTTGGATGTTTTTATGTTACCCTTTTTGGTATTTCAGGAGGCGGGTTCTGATTTACTGCAGACACGTTTGGTGTTGATGACATTATATTGCTTAGTTTTGATAAACTTTTGCCTAAGTAACAATTTACAACAGAAATTACGTATATATCATATAACTTATGACCGGACTTTATTGCTGCCTCTAATGCTCTATGAAAGATAACGAATGGATCTTACATGGTTAAATGATTTAATTCCTCCATGATTTCTTCCCTGAATTTGGTAAAGTTGTCCGACAGATCATTTAATTTTGGCCTCTAATTTATCTTGTCTTACTTCGATGGTTTGATAGCGCTCCTGCATCTCTTGTACATGTTGTATGTGTTCATGGATTTCCTTTTTTTTCTGCCTCGGACACTGTATTTGTATGTAACTTATTTTGGACCGACTTTGCGTATTTCATATCATGTTGCAAACCTTTCATATCATTTATGATTTGGTATTTTTGGTCAAGTGTTAATGTTTTACTTTGTAAATCCTTCAATTTGTCTTGCATTGCAGCTTTAAATTTCCCCATCATCTCTTTCGTGTTGGATGTGTTTTTTTTCAGCTTTCACCCTTATCTTTGCCACCTCATCAGCCACAAAATGCTCGACGACTGACACAGTCTCTTCTATGGCTGCTCCGTATTCACTCATTGTTTTCTGTAACCAGGGAACATATAATTAACCTTGCTTTGGCCATTACCTAGTAAACTAGTACCCATTACCTATAAACCATTATCCAGTATACCGTTACTTATTACTCATTACCTAGTATATCGTTACCCATTACCCATACCCTATCATACCGTTAACAATTACCCATTATCTAGTATACCATTATCCATTACCCATTACCCAGTATACTGTTACTCATTACCCATTACTTAGTATACCGTTACCCATTAATCATTTCCCGTTGTCTAGTATGTCGTTACCCATTACCCATTACCCAGTACCTAGTATACAATTACCCATTACCTAGTATACCATTACCCATTATCTATTATATCGTTACCCATTATCCATTACCTATTATCTAGTATCTCGTTACCCATTACCCCTACCTCATTATACCGTTACCAATTACCCATTACCCATTGTATAGTATATCGTTACCAATTACCAAGTATACCATTACCGATTAACCAGTACCTAGTATACCAATACCCATTATTTATTGTCTATTATGTAGTTCACCATTACCCATTACCCAGTATTCCATTTTAAAATTTTAAAATACCCATTACCTAGTATACCGTTACCCATTACCCATTGTCTATTATATTGTTACCCATTACCCATAACCTAGTAAACCGTTACCCATTACCTAGTTTATACTCCTCTACGGAAGTGGAATTTCGGGTTACAAAAACTTTAGCCAAATCTCGACCGTGCAGAATAAAGCATATAAACTCTTCTTGGGTGTAGGAAAACACACTTCGAATATAGCGACACGCGGAGATATGGGCTGGACCTCGACTAAAACCAAACTAAGAAAATCGTGTGTTCGCTTACTTTGTAAACTTTATAGACTTGATGAGAATCGTCTCCTAAGTAAGATTTGGAGATGGTCATCCAGAAGAAGAAAAGGTTGGACTTTTGAGGTAAATAAAATTGTGGACAAGGTGGAGAGTAATATGGCTGTACAAGACATTGGCGTTTCTGTGGACAATGCAATGCAAGTGGTCCATGAAAAGCTTATCAACTTGGACAATGTAGAATGGCGTAATGAACATTTAAATGATAAAGGCAACCAAGTAAATTAAATATGGAAATACTGACAGAAGCGGAATGTTTTTAAGATCAATATTGGCTGTTTATTCATCTTAACTATTAGAACCGCCTCATTGGCTTGTGTTAGCGTGTTCGCCTCGAGTGCGAGAGAGAATGGGTTCGATTCCTGGCCGGGTCAATTCAAAGTCTCAGTGAAATTGGCATTAAGGAGTAAGAGCAAAGACTGGTGGGCTCGGATTTAGAATAATGTTTCCAAACAGGGTGACATGTCTTCCTGTGGCGGACCTTGTGAACTTGTCGATGTAGTACAAAGCAGGGTTTATATTCGTATCACATATGTACATGCTCTCGTTCTGAATATTAATTTGATTTGCCACCCGACGTTAAACAACCATCCATTATCATCCCAAGTATCACTCCACTCGTTCGCTTACCAGCCCCTTTTTTCCAAAATCCTGGATCAGCACCTTAAACTGTAAAGTTTAGTAAGAACATTTTGAAAATGTGTGAAATAATTTTTAAGAGAAAACGGCCTGACCTCTTTAAAGTGTATACACAATCTTAAGAGTACCCATTGTTCAATCGAATAGAAATACAATCTGTCTAAACTAACCAGTGAACATTTATGATATGGCTAAAATCTCCAAATATGAAACATGAAAATAAAGAGCTTTTATCCATAGGCGCTTGGTGCAATAAACTCCCCTTTTGAAAAAATGTTTTATGTTGTAAATATTCTGTGATATTTCAACCTATATTCACTTATTAAATGTGTTGTTGCCCTTTTCCATACGATATTACAATAACAGTAGTTTGTAGTTTATAAATTTTGACGCTCTATTATTATTTTCCACGTAATTAAAACACACAAATATATTTAGAAAAGGGGGAGGGGGAAGGGGGGAGGCGTTCCCCCAAGCAAAAATGGCCTCAAAAAATTAAAGAATACAGAAATAAAAGACCCTCCATCCAGACCCTCATAATAGATGGTCAGATGCTTAACGGTTTGTCGCTTGGGAACCTGGACATGCTGTCCTACAAAGTGTCTGTAATCTATTACGGAAAAAGAGGGCAATAAATTAGCGTGGCTAAAAGCACAGACTATAATTATTCTTTATACTTTTTGCACATTATTCTTTATTCTTTATATTTTAGCACCTCATTATTCTCTAGTCTTTATTTTTTGGGTCCATTTTTCTTCTTTTTTTTTTACCTATTATTCTCTATTCTGTAAACCCCCATCCACACCCTCAATTATGGACTATGGGGTATGAAGGATTTGTGTATAACGCGCGACTTTAACGTGTCAATTCACAGAGACATTGCAAATTCCAATTTTCTAGTTACAGTTGGTTTAGGGACCGAACCCACGACCTCCCTCCATGAAGGGTGCCACGTTAACCACGAGGAGGTTATGGAAGGTAACAGCTAGGTTATTCTTCTTGCTGTAAAAAGTGCAGTGTTTTTCATTAGTCTTAAGCAATAAATGAACTTGCAATGATATTTTAATACTGCTTGCATTAGTTCCACCTTTTTATGTTTTAAACAAGACAAATCTTATGTAACTACTTTTATCTTATCAAATATAAGTATACAAATAAGATTGCCGGTGAGACAACTCTCCAATCATAGATATAATAGCCACTATATCTATGCTCCAACGGAGACCAAATAACAAAGAAGTTATCAACTATAGGCCACCATACGGCCTTCAAAAAAGAGCTAAACCCATACCGATTTTAAGCTATAAAAGGCTCCGAAATGACAAATTTAAAACTATTCAAACGAGAAAAACTAATGGCCTGGTACGTTTGTGTAAAAAACAGCAACAAACGACAACCACTGATTTACATGCTCCTGACTTGGGACAGGCACATACAGAATGTGTGTGCGTGTGTGTGTGTGGGGGGGGGGGGGGGGGGGGGCGGAGGGGGGGTAATCATGTTTGCGGGCGCCCAACCCTCCCCTAACCTGGGATAGTGATTTAACAGAACAATCTAACAAACTATAAAAATCAGTTGAAAAGGGCTCAACTCATCAGATCGATACAAAGCACACAAAAACAAACAAGAGGCCCCTCAGAGCCTGTGTTGCTCATCTAGGCCTATATGCATCTTTAACAATGTACACTCTCCAACATTGCAGACTAGAGTTTAATATTATGTCTATTAATACATTTATGAAATATTAAATTGGAAATTTTAATAGGATATGAAAATTACATCTGATAAAATATATGTATATGTTGTTCACCTATTTACCTTGAAAGAGGTTTCTTCATTTATAATTTGTTCATTTGATGATTATTACTTGCTTTTTAATTTCCCTGTTTATTTTGTCTGCAAATTGTTAAAAATGAGTTAATTCATATGAATATGAAAATATCATGTATTTCCATGATAATATATTAAAGATGATGATTTAAGCCAAAAAATAAAGAGACGATATGTCATACTTGAACATCAATAAAATTAGCTAATCAAACAATTACTATAGTAAATATCATTTAAGTGTGTTTCCTATTATAAAGAACATGTATACTGAGAGTAAAAAAGTTTAGCAACATATATTTTTAATTTGCTATATTTTAACAAACAAACTATACTTTAAAATATAACAAATAGATATATGTTAATATTGTTTTTTGTTATGATAAACTATTTTATTGATTGTACAAATGTTTCTTGTTTGGATATTTAGTTAAAAACAAAATTTGTTTGATAGCAAGAGTTTGAATAAATCTTCATGACCTATGGTCACCAAAGGTGAAAAAAGTGGAGACCCTATGCCTGAAGTGAATGAAAAATGTGTTTGTCCAACTGTGGTTTGCACCGGTCCCACCTGCCTGATAAATATTGTATGGTCCCCAAGAAAATCAGAACAATAGCAATTACCCGCCAAAAACAGTAACCAATGAATTGTTTGCGGTTTAATGAACCGTGAAGCGGATTCATAATAAAGACGTACAGTGAAATTTTTTTCACGTAAATTATTAAAATGGGACTTAATATTCAACCCTAGACTAAAAAAAAAACCCAAATCAATCCGTCAATAGCTTAGGTCCACGTCAATGAGTTAAAATTAGGGTTGGGAGGGGGGGGGATACAGCGCTGCCGCACTGAAGAGCGGATCCAGGATTTACGAAAAGCCCCCCCCCCCCCTTTTGTCAAGCCAGGGTGTTTCTATTAAAAAGTCTATGCATTTATCATATAAGTCCCCCCCCCCCCCCAAACAAACCACGTCTGATAGATTTAAGTATATACGCGTATGAAAAATCAAGTCTTTATAGTAACGTCGCTTGACTTGTGAAGACCGACATGAACTCATATAATTACAGACACTTCTTTCCTTTAGGATGAGTAAATATGAAATAAGGAGATGTGGCATGAAATGCCAATAAGACAACTATCCAACAAGTCCAATTGAAGCGGATATAAGCTACTATAGGTCACCAAACGGCTTCAACAATGAACAAACCCCATACCGTATAGTTAGCTATAAATGGCTCCGACATGACAAAATGTGAAACAATTCAAACGGGACAGGGAGACAAAAATCCAGACAATTATTGACAATAAGTTAACGAAAAACAGATATAACAAACAGCAAACAACGACAATCCCCCTGACTCGGGACAGGCACACGAAGAAGTGCAGGTTAGTTTTTGGAAACAATGGTGTATCCACCAGACAACCAATAAAAAATATACAGTATACAAGCATTGTGAAACGATTTTTTGGTCAGTTTAAAGTACCGACGATTCATCCGTTTTTTAGGGGGGTTCTAACTTGGTTGATTCCGTTAATTTCGTGAAATTGCTTCATAGAGGAAGTGAAAAATTAGATAAAAAATTAATTCAACATGGGATTTAAACAAAAATCGTGTTCCTGTTTATCATATGCGGATCCAGGATTTTGAAAGGGGACAAACTAGGCAACGTTAGGAGTGTGACATGTTAAATGTCTATGCATTTACCATATATATATGTAACTCCGTAATGGAGATCCGAGCTCCATAAGGGGGACTCAAAATTGGATTGTAGTCGATTACAAATGTTTAAAGACCCCCCCCCCCCCCCCCTCCCGCAAAAAAAAGATGAATGCTCGGTACATATATATATAAAATATGTCTTCTTTTTTATTAGAATATGAGGTTAATGTGCCATTTACTTTCAATAACCTGTTGTAGGCGTGTTTGATTTGTCAGTATTTGTCCTTTCTTAATGCTATTTACATGTGCATTATTGTAGTGTAAGTAATATAAATGTATTTTACACTGATTTGAATATTTAAAAGCATGTCATTGTAATAATCATGAAATATTTTAGCCCATATTTTTGTTTTGGCGATAAAAGATATATATAGTTTTCTATCAATGTGGATTTGAGGCATAATAACACATAAATGAGCTTCAAAGTAGGAACGGTACAAAACAAATAAGACCAAGGTCCGTAGTAGCGAGCACTGTGATATTTTGACATTTTGACCTCATCTCTTTCTTATACGCTGTCTTTTATATCTTTGTTCAAATTAGGGGTCATCCTGGTGATAATCCTAGCTTGTAATCCCCTCCCCTGTTTTGCACCTGTACTAAATCAGACTAAATAGACCATGCGTTGTTCTTTGTTGTCCGTTTTTATCGGGTAAGTAAGTAAGATCTATTCAGAGGGTGTCAAAGATAGCTTCAAAAAAAATAAGTCCCTCTATCACAGAATTTCTACTTACCATGAGCAGCATGACGGGTGCCACTAGAGGAGCAGGATCTATTAACCCTCCCAGAGCACCTGATATTACCCCCAGTTTTTGGTGGGGTTCATGTTGCTCAGTCATAGTGTTTTAGGAAGTGTTTTCTGAGTTCGTCGTCTTACGTTTTGAGACATGGCCTTGTCAGTTTATCTTCGACTTATGATTTTTGAATTTCCTCTTGGTTATTTCCGCCACTTTTTTTTAGCTATAGTAACTTCTATCTCTTTTTTTCTGTCTCGTTTGGGCGGATTTTTTTTATATTAAAGACTAAATAATTTATTAAAATCTTAATCTTCATTTGTCATGATCCATGTGAGGAGATTTATATTCATAAGTTTCTCAGGTTTGGAAACTTCTGAAATAAATTTTACAAGAATTATAATCTTGGTGAATCATAAAGATAAAATGGCAATCTAAAACATATTCCGTTTAGTTTTGCGACCAATGTTGACATAACCTTTCACGTCTGGACAGCACTGAGCTCATTTAGTTTGCGTTCAATGTATCCAGTTTCTATCCTCAAACTGCAGTGACTCAACCATTGTCAACCCGAATTATTAAAGTAAAATATATTGTTTAAGTGAATTTCAAAATTGAAAGTAAATGTGGGGATAGATTGTTCCTAAGCATGTCTACATAGGTAGTAAACATTCACTAGCTAGTTATCTACCTTTTTATCGGTCGACTGAAATCCGGGCCACCCTGTGGAACTGATATTAAGGAAAGGTAAATGGTCTTGAAATTAATTAACTAAGTATGAGTATACATAATCACAGTCTGGTGGTGCTAAAGTGTAAAAAATAGTACAGGTTGACATTAATGTAAGAAACATGAAAAATACGTAAAAAAGATTAGAGGCGTAAATAGAACAAGACAGAAAATAAGGTAAATCCATTTATATTATGCTTCCTTGTACGGAAACGTTAAATCAAAGTACTGTTGTACTGTTTACTCGGATGATCCCAAGATATAGATCGGATGTCTGACGAATTAAGGATTTTCATTTCACCGTAGAACTGGTATTTGTTGTCTTATGTTCAGTTTCTTTCAATGCATATTTGGTCGATAAGAAATTGAACAATTGTTCAATTTGTTAAGTTCTTTCATATTGACAGAGAGCCGACAAGAAACACTAAAATGAGAACGTCCTGAGCAGAGTGAAAGGTTTTGCACAACCCGTGTACATGAAAGTCCACAAGAGTTTTCATTCCAATGGGTCTTCAACGTGGAAATGTGTGTGGTACATTCCGAACATATAGTATGCCCTCGATCAGATGTGACTGTTTATCAAAGCAGTTCAATAGATGACATCCCATTTTAAAATTGACATTTCGTCCGGACTAGCGTGGCATTATATTATATTCAATTCATCCTTGTTGTTGCCAACAGTATGACGTGGTTATCCGTGCTTCAAGAACCAACAACTGAAACTAATTGTTTCCCTTAAAACCCATAATGTAGGTCTTTCATTCTTTCAAAACTATCTTATAAAATTATTTGCATACTTCCAAATATTTGTCATCTTAAGCAAGACCTCAATTTCATCTTAAATCGTTACATTCCCCGAAAGCCTCATAATGCTATTTGTCTTTGGTCTGAGTTAATTGTTTGAAAGGAGGGATTTCAATTTGGCGTTCTGGTTCTCAAACCTGTAGCGATTCAAACACTTGTGGAAAGGAGACGTGTTGTTAAATGTGAGAAAAGCTGTAAAACAAAAAGTCGTCAAAGTACAAATTGATAAAATTTAGCATACTTACAACCTTAAAAGACTTGAATTCCACATTATTAACAAATTGCAATTTGGTCAGATACATGTAATTGAAAGAACTGCAATATGTGGAGAGAAACACTTATAATCAAGTTATGGTCATTCTACAAAACGTGACCACCCTTGACTGCGAAAGATGTCAGAAGCTCAACAATGTACGAAGAAATTGTCACTGATGTCTGTACGCTAAATGCTGCTGTAAGCGAACTTGAAGACAAAAAGGAGAAAAGTGTATATACTATTGATGATAGCAAGGTGACTGTACAACAAGAGGTGCAGTATTTTCAAAAGAGGTTAGAGACACGCATTCAAGAAATTGGAGTGGCTTTAATGTGTGAAATAGAAAAAGCTCATACTGAACTCTCAGATAAAGCAAAAAGTGACATGAACAAGATATGTGATCGCAAAAACAAGATACGAATAGAAATATTTCTGAACAGTTTGAATCTGTGTCGAAACACGGATCTGAAAGTCAAATATTCATGTTGATAAACAGTATGAAAGAAGAACTGAACTGTCATGTTAATGAATTTCAAGAATTTTTGTCGTCACAAAAAACTGCACCTCTTTTGTATAAAGAGTCTGATTTGCTGTCCGTTATGAAATCATTTGGTTCAGTGGAAATCAAAGAGACTCCCTTTGATATCAAATACAAACCGTTTAAGGCTCAGAAAGCGCAATTTCTGCAACAACAGAGAAAGCTTCCAACAAAATTCAAGCTAGATACAAAATTTAAAGTACCAGGTGCAAACGTTATCGGTATAGGTGTGACAAAAGACAATAGATTATTCCTGTGTGATAGGACCGGTTCTAAATTATTTGTTATGTCAGACAAAGGCAAACAATTGGCGGCAACTCGAATGGACGGACGTCCATGGGGGATAGCTATGGATGAAGACAAACATACAGCATGGGTAACACTGCCTAATACACCGTGCGTTCAGACAGTAGACATTGTTAAAATGGAAAAGGGCCGATTGATTAAAGTACCTGGAGTATGTTATGGTATTGCACTAATTGACGACGAAATTGCCGTCGGTGGTTACGGCAAGATATACATTATCAGCAAAACCGGTGACTTAAAGAATACGATTAATGTTGAGAGAGAGGATGTTCACTCTATATCAGTTGGACAAAAACATCAACTTCACTATGCTCAGGGTAATATAGCAGAATCGGAATTGAAATGCGTTAGATTAGATGATGGAAAAGATATATTTATTTCTACTCAATGTACTAATCACGTGATTGAGGTCAAAGCCGACAGATTAGGAAATGTCTACATTCTCGAATACAAAGCATCAAACTTTAAGCTGTTTTGTTCTGAAGATAAATCTCTAAAAACCATGTTGACAACAGAAGACGGACTGAAGGGCCGATATGGTTTAGCTTTCAATACAGATTTTTGCAAGCTTTTCATTTCAATTCAAACTAATAGCGCGAACAGTGAGATATTGGTCTATAAGTGTAATTGAAAAATGGAGTGAGCGAGTAATGTTTGTTAAATAATGAATTAAAAATTACCTACTCATCATGGATGTTACAATTCTGTGATGAACAAACAAACTTTTTAATAATAAATTTGTTACTGTTTGGTCTGATCAAATTAAAGAGAATCAATTTCAAATTTTAAATATAATTACCTCCATACTTCTCTGATCAACCTTCTACAAGTCACAAACTTTACATCAAAATCTGTTCTAATAGATAGAACCAAAAACCTTTTAAACTAATTAATCATATGGTTGTTGCTGATTGCTTGGTTCTCAAAGACGAACAATGTTTACATATTCAGGAAGAAATTATTGTAACCGGAAACAATACGTATACTAGCAAATATTTTTTTTTAGAAATGGTTGATTCTATTCTAATTCTACCAAGAGCTGTTTTAAATTGCCAGGTGTTGAAAGCGAACCTGTTCAACTGTAGAGCCTGGAATTCGGATAAATTTGCTGTACCAATATCGATTTTAATTGTTGGAACTATAGATAAAATTCAAAGGAGAAGGTCAGGTAAGGGCTAATTTCGGCCTACAATTCGAAGTACATCTGATAAAAGATTTTTGACCTTTTTCAAACAATCAAGTGTCTACTTCAGTTGACTCAATTAGTTTATGTTCAAGATTTTAACGGATTCGGTCGTTAAAGACGCTCAAATTTTAGCTTAAATATGAAAAATCTACCAAATATGCCATAAACGTCACTTTTCAGATGGTTTTTGTCTAAAATGGAAGTGGCTGCATTCTTCAGTCTCAACATTTAAATATGATGTGTATTATCATTAAATACAACATATATTTGAATATTAAGTCTGAACACAAGTGCGGCCACTTCCATTTTAGACAAAAACCGTCTTAAAATTAGCAAAAATGCTAAAATTGTGAAGATTTCAGTATTTTTGCATGAACAAATGATGCTAGTACCTGATGCATGTCCATTGTATTGTCAAAACAGCCCATATTCATGTAACAAAAGTATTCTATTCTACTTTCCAATAAATAGCTAAAAGTTACATTTTTAACTACTTTGTAAGAACGCTATATTTTGGGACCAAAAAGGGTTCTTACCGGGCCTACTCCTTTGAATTGTCTTTTTCCAATGTAGATAAAGTGAAAACCAAGAAATTGTTAATAAGTGTATCCCAACTAATACAATGGTTGGATGTGTTCATTGTAGGAACACCAAATCAGCCATTTAATATGTGCAGTAATCAACACTTTTATAATACTATTGTATCGTTATCATACACCAATCAGACATTTTTTGGTTGTACTTAGTTGACACACATGAGGTTTCTATTGTATGTAGACAAGTATAGATATGGAACATATAAAGGTTAGAGGTCACAGCTAATTCTTTTATTTTCTTCTTACAAAATCCTTTGTACAATGGCATATAAATGAAATTAAAAGAGAATTTTTGAATTTTGCGGTTTCAAAAGTTATTGGAAAAAAAATCATATGAACATTACCATTGGTGATAGGTACTAAATGAAAGAATCTTTAGTGAGCAAGCTAACATAACCCACACCTTCCTTAGGCTTAGGTCCGCGTCAGTTAATTTCAATTAGGGGGAAGACAGCAGTGCCGCACTGAGGAGCGGATCTATGATTTTCGAAAAAGGGGGGCCCTGGCAAGCCAACGTTGGGAGTGATACTTTTATAAAGTCTATGCATTTATCATATAAGCTCCATAAGGAGGCCCCTGTCCCCCCCAAAACCACCTCTGATAGATTTAAGTATACGCGTATGAAAAATCAGATCTTTAGTAACGTCGCTTGACTGGTGGAAACCGACATGAAATCATATAATCATATAATTGGTCCGGACCATACGAGTATTTGGACCATACGCGTATGGTCATGACAATCTTCGTATATACTCATATGGTCCAACCATACGCGTATGGTCCGGGTAATTGACACGATGAACGAAGTTCACGTTGAAAAGGTGTCACATAAATTAAGAGTTTCTAAAAATGAAATTTTCACTTATTCAATCATATGGTAGTCATTTTTGAATGACTAATTTAAAAGAGTGAATATTATTTACAAGTAAGAATTATAGTAAAATATTTTTAACATGGTCATTATCGATTTGTCCATACGGAACGCAATATGTCGACTTTTGAAAAATACTTCAAGAAATATCTAAATGAACTGTTATTTATCCCTTGTAGTTTTTTAATTAACTGTGTATTTGCATTCAGGTGTCACAGGTCAAATTTATTCGTTCATTGTGTGTTAATTTACGGTTTTTGATTGAGTTAAGCCTTCCAATTGATATTTTATAGTGTGTTTTTCTATGTTGTGATGTTATACTATTGTTTCAGAAAAGGGAGAAGGATTAGTACCATAAAAACGTTTAATCCCGCTGCAAATGTTTGCATCTGTCCGAAGTCAGGAATCTGTACAGTAGTTGTCGTCTGTTTATGTAGTTCATACGTGTTTCTCGTTTCTCGTTTTTATACAGATTAGACCGTTGGTTTTTCCGTTTGAATGGTTTTACACAAGTAATTTTTGGGGGCCCTTTATAGCTTGCTGTTCGGTGTGAGCCAATGCTCCGTGTTGAAGGCCGTACCTTGACCTATAATGGTTTACTTTTATAAATTGTAACTTGGATGGAGAGTTGTCTCATTGGCACTCATACTACATCTTCCTATATCTATGTTAAAGAATAAGTAAATTGCTTAACTCACAGGCACTTTGGTTATTGAACCCTCTTTCTTTTCTTTTTTAAATTTCATTTGGTGCTTAAATTTGTTATTATTAAATTATAATTTCTTAAAAATTTCTTATTGTTTTTTTTAAATTTGTTCATGTGTTCCTGCTCTTATTTATACGATCTTACAATGACAGTAATCAATTTAATGAAAATAAGTAGAAATAAGTAGAAATTGTGTTTCTGAAATAATATTTAAACAATAAGAAAACAGAAAAAAAAATCCATGCCCCAAACGCATGTGGTTTCACTTACGGACGAATATCGGAAGTATAAAGTCGATTTGAATTGACTCTTAGCGAATGCAAGATAACAGATACACAAAGAGTTAGACAATATGTAAAAGATAAAAGAATTCAGATAGTAACTTGTGCCGTTTTTTGTTCAGAGAATGAGCTGTGTTCCTGCAAAGAAAGATAGAATTATTCGAAAAATACCTATATAGTCTAAATACTCGTATGGTCCGGCCCGTTAATAACCAAATGAGTATACGCATATGATTGTGACCATACGTGTATGGTCCAAATACCCATATGGTCCGGAACATAATCACAGATACTTCGTTCTTTTAGGATGTGTCAATATAAAGTAAGGAGATATGGCATGAAATGCCAATGAGACAACTATCCAACACAGTCCAAATGAAGCGGATTTAAGCAACTATAGGTCACCAAACGGCCTTCGACAATTATCAAAACTCATGCCGTATAGTCAGCTATAAATGGCTCCGACAAAAGTCGAAACAATTCATACGAGAGAGAGAAAATAACCAGCCAATTTGAAATGGCAAAACAGTTGACGAAAAACAGATATAACAAACAGCAAACAACGACAATTCCCTGACATGGGACAGACACATGCAGAAGTGCAAGAAAGTTTTTGGAAACAAAGGTGTATCCACCAGAGAACCAATAAATAGTATACAGTCTACAAGCATTGTGATACAATTTTTAGTCAGTTTATAGCACCGACCATTCATCCTTTTTTTAGGGGAAGGGGGGTCTGACTTGGTTGATTCCGTAAATTTCGTGAAAAAAATTGTTTCAAAGGGGAAGTGAAAAATAAAATAAAACAATAATTCAACGTGGGATTTAAGCAAACATCGTGTTCCTGTATCATATGCGGATTCAGGATTTTGAAAGGGGACAAACTAGGCAACGTTAGGAGTTTGACATGTTAAGTCTATGCATTTACCATATATATGTAGCTCCGTAATGGAGATCCGAGCTCCATAGGGGGGATTTAAATATTAGATTGTAGTAGAGAACAAATGTTTTTAGACCCCTCCCCCGCAAAAAGAAAGATAAACGGTCGGTACATATAAAATATGTTTTCTACCTTATTAAAATATGAGGACAATGTGCCATTTACTTTCAATAACCTGTTGTTGGCGTGTTTGATTTGTCAGTATTTGTCCTTTCTTAATGCTATTTACATGTGCATTATTGTAGTGCAAGTAACATAAATGTAGTTTACACTGATTTGAATATTTAAAAGCATGTCATTGTAATAATCATGGAATATTTTCAGCCCATATTTTTTTGGCGATAAAAGATGCAGGGTTTTCTATCAATGTGCATAATAACAAATAAATGAGCTTCAGAGTAGGAACGGTACAAAACAAATAGACCATGGTTCGTAGTAGTAATAACCGTGACACTTTGACATTTTGACCTCCTTTCTTTATTATATGCCGTCTTATATATTTTTTTTTATCAAATAAGGGGGTCATCCTGGTGGTTATCCAAGCTTGTAATCCCCTCCCCTTTGTGCGCCTGTACTAAATCAGACTACATATACCATGTGTTGTTCTTTGTTGTATGTTTTTATCGGGTACGTAAGTAAGTACTGCCTATGATTGCTTACAACCACTTCGTTTAAAGTTTGGTGGATAGTTGTCTCAATTTTTAATTAATGTAACTTGTATCTCTTTTTTTCTGTCTCATCTGGGCGGTTTTTATTTTTATATAAAAGACTATGTAATAATTTATTAAAATCTTAATCTTCATTTGCCATGATCCATGTGAAGAGATTTTTATTCATATTTCTCAGGTTTGGAAACTTCTGAAATAAATTAACAATAATTATAATCTTGGTGAATGATAAAGATGGCAATCTAAAACAAATTCTGTTTATAGTTATGCGACCAATGCTGACATAGACCATAGGGACTTGACTACAGGTCAGATATATAGCTCGTTAATCGTCTACGTGCATTTAAGAAAAAAAACACAGGTTTTGGATAGTAGGGGCATACGGTTTTTTTTTAATGCACGTAGACGATAAAAGGGCTATATATCTGACCTGTAGTCAAGTCCCTATGATTTAGTTTGCCTTCAATGTCTCCCAGTTTCTATCCTCAAACTGCAATGACTCTAAAACCTAAATTAAGTCTCAATTGGAATGTTCAAAATTGAAAGTAAATTTAGGCATATATTGTTTTATAAGCATAGTAAACATTCACTAGCCAGTTATCTACCTTTTTATTGATCGACTGAAAGGTAAATGGCCATTAACTAAGTATGTATAAATGTAGTACTGTGTAGTACTGTGTATATATAATTACAGCTAGTTTGGTGACAAAGTGTAAAAAATAGTTCAGGTAAGCATTAGTGTGAGTAACATGAAAAAAATACTTTAAAAAAGACCACCTAGAGACGTAAATAGAACGAGACAGAAAATCAGCAGGTAAATTCGTTCATATTATACTTCCTTGTACGATACGTTAAATCAAAGTACTGTTGTACTGTTTACTCGGATGATCACAAGAACAAGATCGGATTCCTGACGAATAAAGGATTTTCATTTCACCGTAGAACTGGTATTTGTTGTCATATGTTCAGTTTCTTTCAATGCATATTTGGTCGATAAGAATCAAATATTTGTTCAATTTGATAAGTTCTATCGTATTGACAGAGAGCCGACAAGAACCACTAAAAATGAGGACTTCCTGAGCAGAGTGAAAGATTTTGCAGAACCTGTGTACATGAAAGACAACAAGTATTATTCCAATGGGTCTTCAACGTGGAAATGTGTGTGGTACATTCCGAACATAAAGTATACCCCGATCAGATGTGACTGTTTATCGAAGCAGTTCAATAGATGCCATCCCATCTTAGAAATGAGATTACGCCCTGAATAGAGAAGTGCAGGTGCCCGTATTTTATATTCAATTCATCCTTGTTATTGTCTACAGCATTGTGCGGTTCTCCGTGCATCAAGAACCAACAAATGAAACTAATTGTTTCCCTTAAAAACCATAACGTAGCTCTTTCATACTTCAAAATTGTCTTGTAAAATTATTTGCATACTTCTGAATATTTGTCATTTTAAGAGAGACCTCAATTACTTCTTAAATCGTTACATTCCCCGAAAGCCTCATAATGCTATTTGTCTTTGGTCTGAATGTGGACTGAGGAGGGAATTCATTTCGGCAATCTGGTCAAACCAGAAGCGATTCAAAAAACTCGTGATAAAGGAAACGTGTTGTTAAATGTGAGAAAAGCTGTAAAACAAAAAGTCGTCAAAGTACAAAGTGATATAATATAGCATACCTACAATACTACAAGACTTGAATTCCACATTATTAACAAATTGCAATTTGGTCAGGTACATGTAATTGAAAGAACTGCAATATTTGGGTCAGAATATTGAATTAACTGCAATAGGTGGAAAGAAACACTTGTAGTCAAGTCATGGCCATTCTACAAAAAGTGACATCTTAACTGATTTGTGGACGGATGTATTATTGGTATCTGATGTAGTAATGACCAGTAATTAAATATTCTTTCTTGTCTTTTCAAGGAAATGGCAAAATCCCTAGATATGTTTTGTGGAACCTGTGACAGAAGAAGTAGATCCACCAAAGCTGTAAAATACTGTACAGACTGCGAGGACGGGTTCTGTTCAGAATGTTTAGATTTTCACGGAAGCATGAAAGTGTCCTCGTCCCATCATGTAATAGATATAAATGCAGTTGACGGAATAGGATTCAACATAAGTAAATTCTGCAAAGTTCATCCCGATATGGTTTTAGAATATGTTTGCTCCGATCATGATACACTGTGTTGTCGGTCTTGTATGGCTAGTGACCATCGATCATGTGACAAGATACTTCCAATTGAAGTTGCTGCGAAAGGTGTCAAAAGTTCAACAATGTATGAAGAAATTGTCACTGATGTCCGCACGCTAAATTCCACTGTAATGGAGCTTGGAGACAAAAAAGAGAAAAGTGTATCAACTCTTGATGATAGCAAGATGACTGTACAACAAGAGGTGCAGTATTTTCAAAAGAGGTTACAGACACGCATTCAAGAAATTGGAGTGGCTTTAATGTGTAAAGTAGACAAAGTTCATACTGAACTCTCAGATAATGCAAAAGTTGACCTGAAAAAGATATGTGATCACAGAAAACAGATACGAAACATTTCTGAACAGTTTGAATCTGTGTCGAAACACGGATCTGAAAGTCAAATATTCATGTTGATAAATAATATCAAAGAAGAATTGAATGGTCTTGTCAATGAATTTCCAAAATTCCTGTCGTCCCAAAAAGCTGCATCTCTTTTGTATAAGGAGTCCGATTTGCTGTCCGTTATGAAATCATTTGGTTCAGTGGAAATCAAAGAGACTTCCTTAGATATCAAATACAAACCGTTTAAGTCTCAGCAAGCACAATTTCTACAACAACAGAGAAAGCTTCCAACAAAATTTCAGCTGGATACAATAGTTGAGGTACCTGGTGCAAAGATTGCCGGGATAGGTGTGACAAAAGACAATAGATTATTCCTGTGTAATAGGAGCGGTTCTAAATTATTTGTTATGTCAGACAAAGGCAAACAATTGGCGACAATTCAAATGGATGGACGTCAATGGGGGATAGCTATGGATGAAGACAAACATACAGCATGGGTAACACTGCCTGATACAGCGTGCGTTCAGACAGTAGACATTTTTAAAATGGAAAAGGGCCGACTGATTAAAGTACCTGGGAAATGTTATGGCATTGCACTATTTGACGACGAAATTGCCGTCGGTGGTAACGGCAAGATATACATTATCAGCAAAACCGGTGACTTAAAGAAGACGATTAATGTTGAGAGGAAGGATGTTCACTCTATATCAGTTGGTCAAAAACTTCAACTTTACTATGCTCAGGGTGATATAGCAGAATCAAAATTGAAATGCGTTAGATTAGATGATGGAAAAGATATATTTATTTCTACTCAATGTACTAATCAAGTGATTGAGGTCAAAGCCGACAGATTAGGAAATGTCTACATTCTCGAACACAAAGCATCAAACTTTAAGCTGTTTTGTTCTGAAGATAAATCTTTAAAAACCATGTTGACAACAAAAGATGGGCTGATTTTCCCATATGGATTTGCATTCAGTATAGATTTATCTAAACTTTTCATTTCAAATAATGTTAAATACACGGATAGTGAGATATTGGTCTATGATTGTAATTGAAAAATGAAGCGAGCAAGTCCTGTTTATTAAATGATGAATTAAAATGGACTTCACATGTATATTACTACGCGTCTGGCGTACACAATTTTAATCCTGGTACCGTATCTGTGATGAGCTGATTTACTATTTTATGTTTAACGAACAACCCGGTATTTTTTAAATTTCTTTATGTATTTTTTTTTTCAAATTGTATTAAAGATCAGAGAAGATTGAGTGTAATTAAATTTAAAATTCGAATCGGTTCTCTTCAATTTGACCAGATGAAACAGTTATTTGTTTAAAGATAATGCTTTTTGGATTAAAAACAGAAAAATTCAAAATACAGTTTGATATCTAAGCCTGGAAAACCATGGTTTGTTTATTAGTTGAAGTTTGTCTTTAACCAATTTTTCAGTAACTGCGTGTACTCTTAATATAAACATATACATGGTTGGGTTAAACTATGTATTGATATTTCAACCTCATTCTCTTTATAACCTCGATGAGAGGACTAACAATTCTGTACAGGAAAAGCACTTTCTCTATAATAAGGCAAATTAGATAACTGACTAATTCTAGTACTAACAAAATATTGATAAACGTATCAAAGAATGTGTTACTGAAAGTTCCTGCTGATATAAAATCATGCTGTCCGTCACTCTGATATAGAAAAGTTTATACAGCAACACTTTAAGCAGTACAGAAAGAAAAACATTTTAGTCTTGCTACAAACTATACTTTAGAATTAAATTTTATCCAAAGATATATCTGTCAGAAGAAAGAACCTAATAATAACAATTATACCTTTGGTCAATAAGTCTGGTAAGATAATAAAGAAAGAGTAAAATAACAGAAATACCGAACTCCAAGGAAAATACCAAACGAAAAGTCCTTTTAAAATTGTCAAATGGAAAAATCAAAAGCTCAAACACATCAAATGAATGGAAACAAATGAATGGAACACAACTGTCATATTCCTGACTTGGTACAGGCATTTCCTTATGAAGAAAATGGTGGATTAGACCTGGTTTTATAGCTAGCTAAACCTCTCACTTGTATGACAGTCGCATAGAATTTTATTATATTGACATCAATGTGTGACCAAAACAAACAGACATAAAAGGTAAAAATATCAAAAATTGGGGTGCAGCAGTCAACATTGTGTTAATTATAATGTTAATCACTATAAATTTAAAACAAATAACTATTTCAACAAAGAAAAACAAAATGGCATAAAGACACTCTATAGGCAAAGTTGATAAGACAAAAATACAAAAATGACCATAGCACAAGAACACAATGGCGGTATGTATAAATACCGAGCCACGTCAAAAGTATATTGCTTAAAATGGACAGAACAGTAAAGGTTGAAAATATATAAAGACAAGTAAAAAGAAAATTATAACACGTTATTAAGATGATAAACAATGCTAGTGCCTAGAATATATACTTTAAGACCATCATGTATTATTTGCGAAATTGATACGGAATATTTATATGAACTTTTTTTTTTAAAAAAGGACGAGACGTTCAAAAAAGTATTGAAATAACAATTCCATAACTTTATAAATTATAGCAAAAAAAAAGCAAAGTGAGAATTATCACTTTATACTAAGGTAACGGAACAGTAAATGGGCTATGTCATAGCTAAAATTTGCATACAACCTTGGCTCGTTGATTTATAACTGAAAATCGAAAAAAAATAATGAATTTATCTCTTTTATTATCTGAAATTTTACTGATTAAATTCTTTCAAAGAAGGTGATCATTTGTATAGAAGGCACATCAAATCGGCGAAAAACCTTAATAAATTTGTCTGAAAATCATCAAATCTCTAATTTCTAATACATAGATTTTTCTTAAAAAACTATATGTTGTTGATACATAAATTTCCGTTTTAATGATATAAAATATTCATATGGTCACTGACTTCGTTTGTTGTCTAATAATCAATCTGTTACCTTTTTGGTAGTGAAAAACGTCAACAATTAACGTTTTATATGATGTTACGATTATTTCGACGTTTTGTGGTATTTTTTTCACGTATACCACCACGCTGAATGATATATATCGTAAACACGAACCTTTTGAACAACTCAGAAATTGTATATCAACAGACGGAGTTTGTTGTGCTGTTACACCACTGCCCCAGGTTATTTAGGGAGATGATTGGGTGTGACTGTGTCACAAACATGTTTAATCCTGCAACATCCTGTGTGAGCCTGTCCCAAACCAGGAGCCTCTAATTTAGAGTTTGTCGTCCGTTTATGTCTATAACATTTTTTTTTCAATTATTGATTTGTACATGTCGGTTAAAAGCTCAAAAGATGTAATGTTAATAATATATGTCTTTGTGTTGTAAGCCATGTCGATTCTAAATTTATTTAGTATGTATTTAATATAAATCAGGCTGTTATTTTACATTTTATTTAATGTCGGGGCCTTTTATAGCTTACTATACGGTATGCCGGGTTTTGCTCAATATTGAAGGAATAACAGTGATCTAAGGTGGCTTACATCTACGTCGTTTGTTATATAATTGTAGATAGTTGTCACATTGACAGTCATATACTACATCTTCTAATTGTAAGAAATTATGACAAATCAACATTCACTGAGTCGCAAAATCTATATAAATAGATGCAGTAGCATTGAAAATCAACCTCCAACGAGTTAACCCTATATTAATAGTAGGAGTGGCGTGACAAATCAGCCTTAAATGAGTCACACTATTTTTCAAATGGAGGATCTTGGTAAATCAATCTTCATTTAGTCCGAAATGTTATATCAGCATTTTGATAGACACGTCAAATGAACCTTTAGCACGTCACAATCTCTATCAACAGAAGGGAAAGCTTATCAAATCAACCTTCATTGAGTCACAATGTCTGTGTCAACAGATGAAGTGGTGGGAAAATCAACCTTCAACGAGTCACAAACTATATATAAAGTATATATCAATAGATGGTAATTTAACCTTCAACAAGTCACAAAATCTATATCAACAGGAGTAGCATGGCAAATCAACTTTCAACGAGTCATTAACTCTATATCAACAGATGGAGTATTTTAGCAATTTAACCTTCAACCAGTCACAAACTATGATTTTTGTGGGTAAAATCCTTGTTCATGAAATATTTACACTTACCTGCCTCCTTAACTAATTGCAATTTCCCTCTACATCCCCATACGTTCGTCGAGATTTTTATTATAAATACGGTAATACCTCCAGCTATCTCCCTTGTGTAACTCTTCAGTTTCTCGAGACCAATATTAAGTAATTCTTCGAGAGGGGAGGAGGGTGGGTGAGGCAGGTAAGTGTAAATATTTCATGAACAAGGATTGTACCAACAAAAATCCTAATTCATTTCAATATTTCCACCTACCTGCCTCCTTAACTAATTGCAAACAAATTTGCAGCCCTACTAAAGGGGATGGGAAAGGAATTAAATAAGGAATTAAAAAATTATATTCACCATTTTCTGTCTTCCTCTCTTGAAAGAATAAAAAATTGCTGACTTGGCAATAATGGACTGGTGGTCTGGAACATCCTTCAGATAGAATGAAGTGAAAGTAGTTTCAGATGTCCAGTGAGCTGCTTTTAAAATTTCTTCAGCTGATACACCACAAAATAAAGCTCATGTGCTCTTACTGTTTTTAAAGTGTCTTTATCTGCATTTTCATATGCGTATCGCACTGTATTAACAATCAATCTTGCAATAGAATCCTTAGAAGCTTCTTTATGATGGTTTTCTAATAAGTAACGAACAGTCTCTTTGATTTCCTTATATATTTTGTTCTATATATGTTAATCCTTAATGCACGACAAGGGCATCAGAATCAGTTGCATAAAAATTAAATGAAGAAATGAATAATGGCTCCCAAGGCCTATTCAAAGTCTGTGTTTTCGCAAGAAACTGCATATTTGGTAATAGTTTAATTCCATTTTTTTTCAAATCTAAAATGTCCATCATCTAATGATAAGCTATGAGTTTCACTAACTCTACTGGCTGATGCAATAGCTACTAGAAAAGCTGTTTTGAAAGTTACAAACTTTAATTCAACTAGATTAGATAATCCTTTAATCAATGAAGATAACTCAGAACTGTTTGAAATTTCTAATCCATTGTTATGAATCAATGCTATGACTGACTTGCAACCTGTAGTAGTCTGGGGTTTGCATTTTCTAACAGTAGAAAGATATAACAAAAATTCTGCTACTTCTGGTATAGTTGAAGAAGTGGAATTGATATTGCGTTCTTTTCACCAACTGTCATATTTTCTGAGTCTTGCATCATACACTGTTTGAGTAGATGTTTTTTTCTGGCATTTGCCTTAATTTCTAATTTTTTAGAAAATCCTTTTGACTTATGGCGTAATTTGATAATTTCCATGCCACAAGATTCAATGTTTCTGGACTCTGATGAAATATTTGTATTCGATTGTGAATTTGTGAAACAAGATCTGGCAAAAGAGGTAGTTTTATTGGAATATCTATCAGTAAATCCAACATCTGATACCAAGATTGTCTTGGCCACATTGGTGCTATTAGAAGAACAACTGTCTGTTCTTCTCGAATCTTTTGTAATATCCGAGGAACAAGAATTGGAGGAGGAAATGCATATGCACACATGCCGCTCCAATTTACTGTTGGATCATCTACTTGAAATACTGCTATGTCTGGAACCGGAGAGCAATAAACTGCTAACTTTTTGTTTTGAGCTGTTGCAAACAGATCTATACTTGGAGTTCCCAGTTTCTGAAATATCATATTTACTATCATAGTGTTGAGTGTCCACTCTGTCATCTTGAAAAGCTTTTTCCTCCTCGAAAGAGCATCTGCTAGTAGATTTATCTTTCCCGGAATGTGAACTGCACGGATAGTTACATTGTTCTGAATACACCATTGGTAAAGGTCCCAAGTTGGGTAACACAGTTCTGGCGAATGGGTTCCGCCCTGCTTGTTGATATAACTTATCACTGTTGTATTGTCCGACCTTATCAAAATATTCTTGCCTTTCACTATCTGTACAGCTTCTTGAAGAGCTAACTGTACAGCCTTCAATTCCAACCAATTTATATGTTTTAGTTGGTAAGACTTTGGCCATATTCCTGATGTCTGCCAAGTTTCTAGATGAGCTCCCCATCCTAGTTCTGAAGCATCTGTGATCAAAGTCAACTGAATTGTCGGCTCTTGTAAAGGTATTCCTTTGAAAATATATGTCCGATTTATCCACCATTTTAAATGTACTGTCAAGCTCATTCGTACAGGAATGAACTGATTCAATGGCTGGATGTTTGGCCTCCATAGTGCTAACAAATAAAGGTGTATTGGCCTCATGTGTAATCTACCCATGGGTATTAGGTAAATGCATGAAGCCATCAGATCTAGTAATTTTAAAATTACTTCTGCTTGAATCTGTTGACTGTTTAGTAATGCATGTATTATTTCCAAAATACTTTGAAATCTTGTTTCTGTTGGTGTTACTATCCCTTTCTCTAGATTGAAAAGGGCACCCAAGTATTCTATAAGTTGGGTTGGTATTAAGTTTGACATTTTTTGATTTACCAGAAGTCCCAAATCTTGAACTAGACGGAGTACAAAATCCATTTGCTTTACAAGAGCTGTTCTGTCTGAATTGCTGATCAGCCAATCGTCTAGTTACATGAATATCTGAATTATTAACTTTCTTAGGTATGCTGTCAATACCGCCATGACCTTTGTGAACACTCTTGGGGCAGATTTGAGCCCGAATGGCATTGCTCGAAATTGGTAGCTGTAACCTAGAAATCGGAATCTCAGGAATTGTTTGAAATCTGTGTGAATTGGAATATGAAAATATGCATCTGTTTAATCCAAAGTTACTGCAAAGTCTCCTTTTTTTAAAGCTTTTATAATTGAACGGAGAGTTTCCATTTTGAAATGATGAGGCACTACTAATTGGTTAAGTGTTTTCAGATTGAGAATCGGTCGCAGACCTCCTTGTCGTTTCGGAACTACGAAAACTGTGCTGTAATATCCAAAGTTTTCTTGCCCAACAGGAACATGCTCTATAACTTTTTTTCTACAGACTAATAAAACACTTATTTCTGTTAAAATAACCGACTCGTGAGTACCATATCTTGGAACACTTGTCTCTTTTATGTTTAAACATGGATGACTCATAAACTCCAGTTTTAGTCATTCTAGTAAAAGTATCTAAAACCCATTGATCTCCTGTGATCTTTGTCCACTTCCTGTGAAACATTAGCAAACGTGCCTCTACCTGGGGACTTATATTTACAGTTTGTACAAGGTTCTTTGAACTTACTTCCGTGGAGCTGAGAAACCTTTTGGGCTCCCAGCTGCTTTCCTTGAAAGATTTCCTCCACGAAAATTATCTTTGTTGGAATAAGTGTTTGCCCTGGCAACTTTAGCTCCATGATCAGAATTGTCAGAATAGTCACCTTTCCTCTTTCTGATAAAGTCATTTACAGGAGTGCGATCATCTCTAGACTTGTTAAATTCTTGTTATAACTACCAGCATTATCATAAACATTCTGGGTCTCTCTAGCATCCCGTAAATTCTCTGCTGATGTATGCAGTGTGTCAAAGTATTGTCCATTAAAAAGTTGACTGCCAAAAAACGGGCAACTTTAACAGCTTCTTTTCTGTGGACTTTCTAATGAAGTTAACATTTTTCAGAAAAAGTTTCCTTCTACTTAATACTGAATTTGCCATGATTCTGCCTGATAAATCAGCCATACTTCTAAAGCAATTAATTAAAGCTTTACGTCATTAAATCCTATCATCTTCACAAGTTGCCTCACCCAAAAAAGCAGAAATCATAGTACCATATGAAACGGCTTTAAAAAGTGCCCTGGCAGAATTGTCCATACGACGAAGATCATTATCTAATTCTCTGTGAAAGGGTAGAATATCAACTCCCGATTTAATAGAATTGCCTTTATGACCAATAGCTAGCCCTTCCTCGATAATGTCATCTAACTTAGGAGAACTATAGAAAGCATTAAAATCATCTTTCTTAACCATGAAAGCCTTATCATCCCTGCCACGAACATCTCTGTTTTTCAAATGACCAGAGATAGCTTCCTTTTCTACAGATTTTACTATGTCAATAATTGTACCTTCCAAAGGTAATTTAATTGCTGATTTTTTATCATTCTTGTCAGGTTTTAATCTTACCGAAACAAAAGAAGACGTTCCTGATCTTGAGCCTCTGAAGATTCAGGTTCTATATTGAGAACTGTTGCCATTTTATGAATAAATAAAACCCACTCAATTGGATCAGAAGCACTAGGTGCCCCTTGTGATACCTCAGCTGGGGTGCATGTATACATTTGACTAGATCGCGGCGATGCAGACCTATTTTCAATCTTTTCTTCTGGATCAAGATAAGAAACCTGATCTTGATCAACATTCGACATTAAAGACATCTGATCGTCATAGCTTTTGAACTTGTCAAAATGTGGCCTTTGGTTTTGCAAAGTTGAAGAACTAGGCTTTTCAGGAGGTTGAACTTCAAGAACATTAGCATTGATATCAATCAATTTCTTTTAGAATAAGTTTTGTATTTGTAATTGTACCTGTTATTGTACAATGGCCGAAATATCGACCATACAAGTGCTGTTGTCAGGTGTATTTTCAGTGACAGTGTCGTCATTTGAAGCTCTGACTGCCGCCTCCACAGGTGAACTTATGTCTTAGAAATCTGTCAACCCGTCTACACAGGTGGGTTGAGACAGTTTATTCAATTTAATTGTCTTCTGAACACTTTTTTCAATCATTTTCATGATCAAACTCCGATGCTCCTTTGACCAATTTTTGCAAATTTTGCAAGGGAATGACTCGTTACAAATACGATGTTTATAACATTCATCGTGCTGATCCAGAGTGTTCATCTTGTTCGGACACCTTACGCACGCCTTAAACTTATCTTCCTGTTTCTCCACTTAACGATTCAAATTCTTATTATCCAGATAAACGTACGGGGAAAGCAACGCCTGTGCTTTAAAGGCAGCGCCGAGAGAAACTGAAGAGATATGCAAGGGAGATAACTTGAGGAATTACCGTATTTATAATTAAACAACCTCGACGAACGTATAGGGTAGTAGAGGTAAATTGCAATTAGTTAAGGAGGCAGGTAAGTGGAAATATTGAAGTGAACTATATATGAACATATGAGTAGAATGGAAAATCAATCTTTAGTTTGAATGTCCCTTTGGTATCTTTTGCCTCTCTTTTTCTTTATCAAGTCACAAGCTATTTATGAATATATTGAGAAATTTGGCTTATTACCACTGAGTGAGTATCAAACTATGTATCAAAGAATGGAGTAGACTTACAATTCAACCTGCATTAGTAAAAGACAATCTTGATTTTGATGGATTGAGTGCATCATAGTATTTGCTTGTAAATAACTGCACCAATGCTCCAATATGTAAGCTGAAGTTATCTGACTGTTCTAGTAGATGTAACCAAAAACGTTTTGAACTAATTAATAGTATTGGTGTTGCTTTTTGAAACACATGTTTTGGCAAATGGTCAATTCTATTCTAATTCTTTCAAAAAAATGAAAACAACACCAAATTTCATGCATCCGAAGATTTTATCTGGGTTTACATTCCTCAGCCAAATATTTGAAAGAGAACTTTTAATTTGTTAGGCTCAGTTGGAGAGCCTGGAACTCGTGCAAATTATTTGAACCAATATTGATTTTAGTTGTTGGAACAACTATAGATAAAATTCAAATTGGTCTTTTGCAATGGGTGTGCGCCAACGTATCGACTCTACTAAACTATTCTAAGGGCATTTCAATAATTTACTACAATCTATATACTATATAGCTGATAGCCCAGCAAGACTAGAAATTGGAATGGTCTTTTGCAATTGGTGTATGTCAACTGCTGAATGTTCATTGTAGGAGCACGTCAGCCATTTCATATGTTGTGTAGAACACCTATCTAAATACAATTTTATGGGTTTCATACACAAATAAAACGTTCTTTGGTTGTACTTTCCAAACACTGAGATGCAAAATAAAAATTGTTGACACATGAGGTTTCTTTTGTATGTAGACAAAGTATATTAATGGATCATATAAGAGGTCAGAGTTCACAGCTAATTCTTTTTATTTACATTCATGTTTCTTCAGCCAAAATCCTTTGGGCAATGGCTTTATTCATGATATAAAAATTCTAAAAAAGGATTTAAGTATTTTACTCCTATTTAAAACTGTGAACATAAAGGGGAAGAGCTTATAGCGATCAGCCAGCATGTTTTATTTTTTTTTCATTTACTTTTAAGTAAGACTCTTTTCAGTTATGGTTTCAGTTTTATTTTCTTACAAGTGATAAGAATTAATAGTGATATTTTAAAAATTCCTATTCTCAAATTATGGTCCCCTAATATATAAAAAAAAAATCAAGGTGTTGATGAGTGGAAACCTACATCTTGAGGACCTGATATACCATTTAAATTTGAAGAGGATCACACTTAAAATGAAGGCACTATTCTGGCGACAACAAAGTGATAGCAAACGTTCAGATAGACCGAAAGACTGGTCAAAAGTATCATATCCTCCATAACTTCATTGCTTGGTGTATGATAAGAAAATATAACAAGAATGTGTCCATAGTACACGGATGCCCCACTCGCACTATCATTTTTTATTTCCAGTGGACCGTGAAATTGGGGTCAAAACTCTAATTTGGCATTTAAATTAGAAAGATCATATCATAGGAAACATGTGTACTAAGTTTCAAGTTGATTGGATTTCAACTTCATCAAAAACTACCTTGACGAAAAACTTTAACCTGAAGAGGACAGACGGACGAACGGACAGACGAACGAACGGACGCACAGACCAGAAAACATAATGCTCTTACTGCCATCGAAGGTGGGGCATAAAAATCAAAAGATAAATTACTTCCTCCTTTACATTGCTCAGAAGGATAATCTGATCAACAAAGTCATATTTAAAGTTATTATCATACAAAAAACAAAAACCAAAAGGCAATTTGATATTTTTATTCTTAATTGTCAGAAGCTTTTAAATGACAAAACCAACTTCTGTTTTGTCAAGTACAATAATAATACAATTCAAAAAAATGTTAACAAAAATATACACCAAAAGAATCTGACTATTCAACGAGCTTCAAGTTAATCATCACAGTATATAGAGCTGTCTACCATAGACACAACAGCTAAAGTATATGTTTTTTATCTTTTAAAATATGAGGTCAATGTGCCATTTACTTTACATAACCTGTTGTAGGCGTGTTTGATTTGTCAGTATTTGTCCTTTCTTAGTGCTATTTACATGTGCATTATTGTAATGCAAGTAATATAAGTGTAGTTTACACTGATTTGAATATTTAAAAGCATGTCATTGTAATAATCATGAAATATTTTCAGCCCATATTTTTTTTGGCGATAAAAGATGGAGGGTTTTCTATCAATGTGGATTTGAGGCATAATAACAAATAAATAAGCTTCAGAGTAGGAACGGTACAAAACAAATAGACCATGGTTCGGAGTAGTAATCACCGTGAAATTTTGACATTTTGACCTCCTCTCTCTATTATATGCCGTCTTATATATTTTTGTTCAAATAAGGGGGTCATCCTGGTGGTAGTCCAAGCTTGTAATTCCCCCCCCCCCCCGCCCCTTTGTGCGCCTGTACTAAATCAGACTACATATACCATGTGTTGTTCTATGTTGTATGTTTTTATCGGGTATGTAATTAAGTACTGCCTATGATTGCTTACAACCACTTCGTTTGAACTTTGGTGGATAGTTGTCTCATTATCAATCATACCACATCTCCTTATTTTTATATAAGTAAGTAAGTAAAATCTATTCTATCACATAATTTCTACTTACCATGAGCAACATGGCGGGTAACACTAGAGGAGCAGGATCTATTAACCCTTCCAGAACACCTGATATTACACCCAGTTTTTGGAGCTATTCATGTTGCTCAGTTATAGTGTTTTCTGGAGTTTACGTTTTGAGACATGGCCTTGTCAGTGTATTTTCGACTTATAATTTTGAATTTCCTCTTGGTAATTTCCGCCACTTTTTTAATTAATGTAACTTGTATCTCTTTTTTTTCTGTCTCATCTGGGCGGTTTTTATTTTTATATAAAAGACTATTTAATAATTTATTAAAATCTTAATCTTCATTTGCCATGATTCATGTAAAGAGATTTTTATTCATATTTCTCAGGTTTGGAAACTTCTGAAATAAATTAACAAGAATTATAATCTTGGTGAATGATAAAGATGGCAATCTAAAACAAATTCTGTTTATAGTTATGCGACCAATGCTGACATAGACCATAGGGACTTGACTCGAGGTCAGATATATAGCCCGTTAATCGTCTACGTGCATAAAAAAACACAGGTTTGGGATAGTAGGGGCATACGTTTTTTTTTAAATGCACGTAGACGATAAACGGGCTATATATCTGACCTATAGTCAAGTCCCTATGATTTAGTTTGCCTTCAATTTCTCCCAGTTTCTATCCTCAAACTGCAATGACTCTAAAACCTAAATTAATTCTAAATTGGAATGTTCAAAATTGAAAGTAAATTTGGGCATAGATTGTTTTATTTGCATAGTTAACATTCACTAGCCAGTTATCTACCTTTTTATCGATCAACTGAAAGGTAGATGGTCATTAACTAAGTATGTATAAATGTAGTACTGTGTAGTACTGTGTATATATAATTACTGTTTGGTGACAAAGTGTAAAAAATAGTTCATCTAAGCATTAGTGTGAGTAACATGAAAAAAATACTTTAAAAAAGACCAGCTAGAGACGTAAATAGAACGAGACAGAAAATCAGCAGGTAAATCCGTTCATATCATACTTCCTTGTACGCTACGTTAAATCAAAGTACTGTTGTACTATTTACTCGGATGATCACAAGAACAAGATCGGATTCCTGACGAATAAAGGATTTTCATTTCACCGTAGAACTGGTATTTGTTGTCATATGTTCAGTTTCTTTCAATGCATATTTGGTCGATAAGAATCAAACATTTGTTCAATTTGATAAGTTCTATCGTATTGACAGAGAGCCGACAAGAACCACTAAAAATGAGGAGTTCCTGAGCAGAGTGAAAGATTTTGCAGAACCTGTGTACATGGAAAACCACAAGTATTATTCCAATGGGTCTTCAACGTGGAAATGTGTGTGGTACATTCCGAACATAAAGTATACCCCGATCAGATGTGACTGTTTATCAAAGCAGTTCAATAGATGCCATCCCATCTTTGAAGTGAAATTACGTCCAGACTAGAGAAGTGCAGATGACCGTATTTTATATTCAATTCATCCTTGTTATTGTCTACAGTACTGTGTGGATATCCGTGCACCAAGAACCAACAAATGAAACTAATTGGTTCCCTTAAAAACCATAACGTAGGTCTTTCATACTTCAAAATTGTCCTGTAAAATTATTTGCATACTTCTGAATATTTGTCATATTAAGAGAGACCTCAATTACTTCTTAAATCGTTACATTCCCCGAAAGCCTCATAATGCTATTTGTCTTTGGTCTGAATGTGGACTGGGGAGGGAATTCATTTCGGCAATCTGGTCAAACCAGTAGCGATTCAAAAAACTTGTGATAAAGGAAACGTGTTGTTAAATGTGAGAAAAGCTGTAAAACAAAAAGTCATCAAAGTACAAAGTGATATAATATAGCATACTTACAATACTACAAGACTTGAATTCCACATTATTAACAAATTGCAATTTGGTCAGGTACATGTAATTGAAAGAACTGCAATATTTGGGTCAGAATATTGAATGAACTGCAATAGGTAGAAAGAAACACTTATAGTCAAGTCATGGACATTCTACAAAAAGTGACATCTTAACTGATTTGTGGACAGATGTATTATTGGTATCTGATGTAGTAATGACCAGTAATTAAATATTCTTTCTTGTCTTTTCAAGGAAATGGCAAAATCCCTAGATATGTTTTGTGGAACCTGTGACAGAAGAAGTAGATCCACCAAAGCTGTAAAATACTGTACAGACTGCGAGGACGGGTTCTGTTCAGAATGTTTAGATTTTCACGGAAGCATGAAAGTGTCCATGTCCCATCATGTAATAGATATAAATGCAGTTGACGGAATAGGATTCAACATAAGTAAGTTCTGCAAAGTTCATCCCGATATGGTTTTAGAATATTTTTGCTCCGATCATGATACACTGTGTTGTCGGTCTTGTATGGCTAGTGACCATCGATCATGTGACAAGATACTTCCAATTGAAGTTGCTGCGAAAGGTGTCAAAAGTTCAACAATGTATGAAGAAATTGTCACTGATGTCCGCACGCTAATTTCCACTGTAATGGAGCTTGGAGACAAAAAGGAGAAAAGTGTATCCACTCTTGATGATAGCAAGGTGACTGTACAACAAGAGGTGCAGTATATTCAAAAGAGGTTACAGACACGAATTCAAGAAATCGGAGTGGCTTTAATGTGTAAAGTAGACAAAGTTCATACTGAACAATCAGATAAAGCAAAAGTTGACCTGAAAAAGATATGTGATCGCAGAAAACAGATACAAAATATTTCTAAGCAGTTTGAATCTGTGTCCAAACACGGATCTGAAAGTCAAATATTCATGTTGATAAATAATATCAAAGAAGAATTGAATGGTCATGTCAATGAATATTTCCAAAATTCCTGTCGTCCCAAAAAGCTGCATCTCTTTTGTATAAGCAGTCCGATTTGCTGTCCGTTATGAAATCATTTGGTTCAGTGGAAATCAAAGAGACTTCCTTAGATATCAAATATAAACCATTTAAGGTCCAGCTAGCGCAATTCCTGTAACAACAGAGAAAGCTTCCAACCAAATTCCAGCTAATTACAAAATTTGCGGTACCTTGTGCAGACATTGTCGGCATAGGTGTGACAAAAAACAAAAGATTATTCCTGTGTAATCAGAGCGGTTCTAAGTTATTTGTTATTTCAGACGAAGGCCAACAATTGACGAAAATTCAAATGAACGGGTGTCAATGTGGGATAGCTATTGAAGAAGACAAAAATACAGCATGGGTCACAGTTCCTGATACATCATGCGTTCAGACAGTAGATATCATTAAAATGGAAAAGGGCCGACAGATAAAAGTACCTGGAAAATGTTATGGCATTGTACTTTTTGGCGACGAAATTGCTGTCAGTGGTGACGGCAAGATATACATTATCAGCAAACTTGGTGACCTTAAGAAGACACTTGATGTCGAAGGAGGTGATATACACTCTATATCAGTTGGACTAAATCATCAACTTCATTTTGCGCAGGCGGATATAGCAGAATCAAAATTTAAATGCGTGAGATTAGATGATGGAACAGTTACATCTATTTCTTCTCAATATCTAATCGCACGATCGATATAAAAGCAGACAAATTAGGAAATGTATACGTACTGGAAAGGACATCAAACTTTAAGCTGTTTTGTATTGAAACTCTTAAAACCATGTTGACAACAGAAGATGGGTTGACTGAACCATATGGCTTTGCTTTCAGTACTAATTTTTACAAGCTTTTCATTTCAAATTATGTTGAACACTTAAATAGCGAGATATTGGTCTATCATTGTAATTAAAAAATTGAGCAAGAAAGTCCTGTTTGCTGAATATGAATCAAAACGGCCTTAACATGTATAAATCAACGTGTCAGGTATAGACAATTGTAATTCTGTTATCTATGATTTATCATTGTAAGATGAACAAACAACCATTTTTCTTTATGTAAATTTGATTTTTTGAAATTGTATAAAATGATCAGTGAAGACGTAGTGGTCATTATATTTAAAATTCTATATCAATTCTCTTTAATTTGATTAGATCAAAGAGTTCTTTGTTTAAAAATTGTGGTTTTTAAATAGAAAATAGAGAAATTCGAAATAAACTGGTTGTGATCTAAGTATGGGAAACAGCAGTTTGTTTATTAGTTGACGTTTGGCTCTAAACTAGTTTTCAGTGTACTCTTAATAACACATGTGGCGAAGTAAAAGCTGATGATTTACTCTGCAATAACGTATTTATGGAAACTGACTATTAGAGCATTTGCATTATTCTATATCTTGATACGTGCACGGATCGAAGTCCACGTATCGGGCGGATTTGTATAAAATAATGATTTAGCCCAGACCTCTATTAAAATTAAATTAAAATCAAATGCATTATAAAATATATCCATCGGGACCAACTCGACTTAATTTATCCTTTCCTCATATAAGTTTGATACGATACGTCGATACGGATACGCCAGCAAATACGTGAATAATGCAAATACTCTTATCAAGAGCAAACAAAGAAATGATAAACGTATCAAAATATACATGCAATTACTTGACGTTCATACTGATATGAAACCATGCTGTCGGTCACTCTGATAAACAGCAACGACATTAACAGTACAGAAAGACAGGATCGTGTACAGTTCTAAGGAACAAACTGTTCAGAACTTAAATGCAAACAAAAGAAATATTTTTGTTGTTGCTACAAACTATAGTTTATACTTGGTTTTTATCCAAAGATATATCTATTAGCAGAAATAATCAAACAATAACAAATATATCTTTTGTCAAAAAATCTGGTATAAAATTTTAAAAAGTATGCTTAAATAACAAATATACCGTACTCTAAGGAAAATTCATAACGAAAAACCCTTTATCAAATGGCAAAATCAAAAGTTCAAACAAATTAAACGAATGGAAAAACAACTGTCATATTCCGAACTTGGAACAGGTGTTTTTTTATGTAAAAAACCGTGGGTTAAATCTGGTTTTCTAGCTAGCTAAACATCCCATTTGTTTAACAGTCGCATAGAATTCCATTATATTGACTACAATGTGTTACCAAAACAAGCAGACATACATATAGATTGAATTAGGTAAAAATGTCGAAAATTGGGGTACATCAGTCAACATTATGTTGTAATGTTAATCACTAGAAAAACAAATAAATATTTCAATAATGAAAACGATATTGCATAAAGACACTCTACAGAAAAAGTAAAAATGAAAGACAAGAATAAATAAAAAGACCTTAGCACAATAACACAATGGCGGGATGAATAAATGCCGAGCCACATCAAAAGAAGTAGATTTAATTTACTCTAAATGGACAAAACAGTAAAGTTTAAATATATACAAAGACATTTGTACAAACACCTATTACGTTATGTACAAACACCTATTACGTTAATGACAAACGCCTATTACGTTATGTGCAAACACCTATTACGTTCTGGTAAACGCTTTTTTGACACAGATTAAAACAAAACGCATCAATGATATAGAAAATAAAGAAAATCACAAGTTTTAGCTCTCTTAAAAGCTGTGGACTGCTTCGATCTTTCCTTATTTAAGGTAAAAGGTGTGCATGGGGTTGTTGATAAAGTATTGGAAATATGGTGTATTTAGATATTGATTGATTTAAAAATGCGATAAATATTTAGTTTCAGGGAAAATGATGTTGTTCTACTTTAACAGTGTGCGTTATACACCCATGCTTTTAAAATTTTGTTCACTTTCCTTGTTGAAAATTAAAACTTTTTCAAATATACAGCCACGACTCTGGAGATGTGCCTAGACTGGCAAAAAGTTATGAAATATATATGCAACACTCAGGACCGTGTCCTTCCACCCAAACGTGTCCGATACCGCCAAACGTGTCCACATGACGTTACTGAATTGCAAAACATGTCCTAATGTAAAAGTGCACCAAAGCTTGTCATTTGTATAAACGCCTAAACGTGTCCAGTTTTTTTGATTAATTATACCTTATATGAGAATGCCGGATTTTGATTGGTTGGTAGCCAGTGTTTTTTTTTCGCATATTCTAACCTTTTTCTCGTTTCAATCGAATTTGCATGTTTTTCACCACTGCCGGTGAATTTGTCTCAAATTCCCCTCTATGCCGTTGTATTTGCCATTTTGGATATTCCTTTTATGCCCTCATGAGCCTCTTCCCGCCAAAATTATTAGAATATGACGTTACATAAAGACAGTGCTAACGCGTATAAGTACATGTATAATTCCTGCGGTATAAACATGTTGATGGATTACAGATTATTAGTAAAAAAATATTCCCCTTCACCAGTACAGAGAGTTTCAATCAAAATCTATTCGATGTAATTAAACAGATATATCATGTTAAGGAGGGGTATTTGCGAAAAATACCAGTCTTGGGACCAAATTTCCCTCGCCTAATGGCTCGGGAAATTTCACAGTCCCTTGACTAGTATTTTTCGCAAATACCCCTCCATATCATAATATACCTGTTCAAAACACCCAAACGTGCCCAATCCCCCCAACGTGTCCATATCATGCTTAATTTTGTTTCTTTTACTGGAACTATCATTCGTGCCCATATTATCAATACGTAGGTTATTTGTTTATTGCTTTTTTATTATCGTATACTCATTTTACAATTTCAATAATTACTTTGGGCCTTTTTTAACCGATAGTATAACCTGGGTAAAAGTGGGGGCGTCATTTCGGCTACGTTAGATGTAAGTGTAAGCGTGTAGGGAACATGCCCCTTTCTCTGTGCATTAAAACCTTTGTAGCAATTTACTCTTTCATGGTGCCATCAGTTGTATTTGAGAAGGCAAATTTGTTTTTTTAATTTCCGCAACTTGTATTTAAAACGGCCTCGGGTTGCAGTCATGCATAAAATAAAAATAATATAAATACTTTATTTAAAGAGGGTAAACTTAGTTAGTACAATACTAATCTCCCCTGATGCCCTCTGAATAACTCAAAATATAACAATAATGTAATATATAAATATACATACATACATACAGCTTTTTATGCAAAACAAATGGAGAAAAACACACAGAATCGTTTCATGAACATATTTTGAATGATTTTCAAGACAGATATTTGGATTTTTTAGAATATAGATAAATTTCATAATAATTACATTTTCAGTTTAGAAACAATATATTATAAAACCTTTGTTTGAACTGTTCTATCTTTTCTATCTTTTTGATTTCTACAGGAATACAGTTTTGTTTCAAAGAACAGTACCAGAATATTGAAATGTCTTTTTCATAGAATTTGTTATCGGACGTGATATGAAAAGACAATTATTGTCCGATGAACGCAAAGAATATCTTGCATTAACATTTTGGTTATTGTTCAATAATTGACAAAGATAATCAGGTGCAATACTATTTACACACTTATACATTAAATAAATACTCTTTTGTGATATATGATTCTTTTTTGAAAAGTTAACCATCCTAATTGTTTGAATAAAGATTTTGACGGTGTGTCATATGCTTTGTTAAGAATGATTCTGGCTGCCCTTTTTTGTAATTCTAACATTTTTTTCATATTTAGATTACTTGTTTCTGACCATATTGTACAGCAACAATCAAAGAGAGGAAGTACATATCCATTATAAAATAAACATAAACCTTTTTGCGAAATATAATGCTTCAACCGATTTAGTAAACCTAGTCTAGTTGAAATTACAATACATACTTTGTTTATTTGTTGATTTCATGAAAGACAATCATCGATTATGATGTCAAGTAATTTTTCACTGTTAACATTTTGTAAAAGAATTCAACTGTATTCTATCTTCAATGTTTCTTGTATGCTTTGAAGCTTCCTATGTGAACCAACTAACATAGATTTGGATTTTTTAATATTAAGAATCATATCATTATTTTCACACCATATTTTAAAAGTTGCTATTTCGTCATTAAGTTTATCACATATATCATCAACGGAATTTGAAGAGTATTGAAGAGTTGTGTCGTCAGCATACAAATCAGGCTTTGTATGATTTAGTTGTAGTGGGAGATCATTAATATATAAAAGAAATAATAAAGGTCCTAGAATACTGCCCTGCGGTACACCAAATGTTACTTTCCTGAAGATATGTTGTTATTTATTTTTACTTTTTGAGACCTGTTTGATATATATGATTTGAATCATTCAGAAGAAAGAGAATCTCACTAACTAATTCAAAATTTGGTGACTATGTTGAACGCATCTATCCCATCGAACTAGAGATAAAGGATACAACAGATACAGTTAAGTCGGCCTCATATCTTGACTTACATAAACAAATTGACAATAAGAGTCGGTTGAAAACAAAACTTTACGACAAAAGAGATGATTTCAGCTTCCCAATTGTGAACTTTCCTTTTCTAAGTAGCAACATTTCAGCAGCGCCTGCATACGGAGCATATATCTCCCAATTGATACGATATTCCCGTGCTTATATTTCCTATCATGATTTCCTTGATAGAGGGTTGCTGCTCTCAAGGAAGCTATTAAACAAAGAGTTCCAAATGGTGAAGTTGAAATCATCCGTTCGTAAATTTTACGGACGCCATCACGAGTTGGTTGACCGTTATGGAATAACCGATGCACAGATGATATCGGATATGTTCCTTACGTCGTAACTACAATTCCCTTTTCATGAATGTGACCTACCAAATTAGTCTATTTACCGGGTTTGTAATAACATGAGCAACACGACGGGTGCCACATGTGGAGCAGGATCTGCTTACCCTTCCGGAGCTCCTGAGATCATCCCCAGTTTTAGGTGGGGTTCGTGTTGCTTAGTCTTTAGTTTTCTATGTTGTGTCATGTGTACTATTATTTGTCTGTTGGTCTTTTTCATTTTTAGCCATGGCGTTGTCAGTTTATTTTCGATCTATGAGTTTGACTGTACCTCTGGTATCTTTCGCCCCTCTTTTATTGATGTCATTTAGGACATACATGTATTAGCGCTAAAAGATGTGAAACGTTCTGGTGTTTAACCTTTTCTCTGCCATACGGCCTATCCGGCCTATTAAAAAACACTACCTTTGAGTGCCACCGTGAGGCCCAAAGGCCAACGGAATTGTGACGTAACGTAATAGTAAACAATACGTCATAAAGCTAGAGTTCGGGATCTGGAAGATGGCCGGCATCCAATCTATTCCAACTCCAGGATATTTTGGTTTTGCCACTAGAAGATGAAGAACAACTACAATTTGATATCAACCAGAGGAGACCAATTAGAATTCTATGAATTAGCTAGTCGCCAATAGTTTATTTTTATTTACTGTTCTCTTTAGAGTTGACAAATGTACTTGTGCTACAACCAAACAAACAAACATGTTGAAATAATTTCTCTGTTTTTACGTTCTCTTTTGCCAGGGAGGGCACCCGATAGCTTGTAAATGAAATTCTTTATGTTCAGACAATAAACTATTTGTTGTCGTGTTTATGTTTTGGTGTCTAATACTAAAATAAACATCGGGGTCTTGTATAGCCGACTATAAACGGTATGGGTTTTTCTCATTGTTGAAGACCATACTGTTGCCTATAACTACTTACATAAGTACTAGTACTCTGAACTTTGATGGATATTTGTCTCATTGGCAATCATACCACATCTTCTTTTTATATAAACTTGAATTCGATAAATTTCTTCGAGTTTCTGTTTTCATTGCAACTTTACTGAATGAATATGAAGTAATATAAAAACTCTCATAAAATAAACAAAACAAACATATTTACAGACAGAGTAGCACATGCTCGTTTACAGTGTTGTGCAATAAATATTCGTCACCTACAGTTTTTTGTCATATAGTTCCGCCCCAATAACATATTGTGTTGCTAATTTCGGCTAAACTTGTGATTTTTTAAAATTTTCAATATCATTGATGCGTTTTGTTTTAATCTGTGTCAAAAAAGCGTTTACCAGTACGTAATATGTGTTTGCACATAAACAAGTTTGACAAACATTACATCATAACTTAGTTCAGTCGAAAATACCTCCTTATTTTAGAGATCAGTCTGTACCAATAATTTCTTATAACTACCAAACCAATTGCAACTAAAATTTTCAATTGCAAACACGTTTTGCAGGATCTCAAAATTGACGACTTCAAGTCTAAACCTCCTGATTGCACCTGTGCTAGTTTCCAATTCACATATAATCCGGCTGGCCACGTTATTACCGGAGACCTCAACATTGTCAATAACACTTCCCTGCGAAATTTGTTATCCAAAGGTCCAAAATATTGTGAGCCTAAATCCATCAATTGGAAATACAACTTCAAAATACTGATGGATTCAGTCGAGGATTATGCCAGGCAATGGGCTAAACGCGAGAAAGAAGACATAGATACTCTTTCCGGACGGATTAAGGCTGTGAGATCGTTGATAAAAATCCGAATTAAGAAACTTAATGGGTCTATCAATACCCACGCTACGTCAATTTTTAAAGACCCAAATGTTGCAAAACACTTGTCCTACCTCCATGACAAATATGTTGTTGTCCCCGCAGATAAAGCCCCAAACAACATCATTTTTGTGTGTAAATATCATTACATAAACTGCTTGATAAATGAATTAGGTATTGACAATTCACTTGGAAACTCAACATATACCCTCACAACACTTACCAAAGAGGAAATCCTGGATAATCATAGGTCTGTTCTATGGTCCTTTGGAATTTCAACCAACGATGAAGAACTGGATCTTCCATCACTGTATTGGATACCTAAACTACATAAGTGTCCTTACAAACAAAGGTATATTGCTGGGTCTTCCAAGTGCTCCACGAAACCTCTTTCTAAATTATTAACATCTATTTTATCAGCAATCAAAGCCGGGCTCCAAAGTTATTGTGAAACTGCCTATTCTAGTGTTGGCGTGAATCAGATGTGGATACTAAAAAATTCCAAAGATCTTTTAGAGTACATACAATCTAAGACTCTCTCATCTTGCAATAGTATTAAAACATTTGACTTTTCTACACTTTACACAAGTATTCCCCATTGCAAACTAAAAGACAAATCGAAAGAGTTGGTATTACTTTGCTTCATTCAAAAGAATGGCGAACGTAGATACAAGTATCTTGTCTTGGGGAGGGATAAATCCTACTTTGTAAAGAATCACTCTGATTCAAACAAAAAATTCTCTGAAACTGACATTATCAAGATGCTTGATTTCTTGATTGACAACATACTTGTTACGTTTGGAGGACGTGTTTTTCAACAGACTGTCGGAATTCCAATGGGAACCAATTGTGCCCCTCTTCTTGCCGACTTGTTTCTTCATTATTATGAGGCTGACTTCATACAGAAACTTCTTAGGAAATATCCTTTAACTTTACGTTCCGCTATATAGATGATGTTCTCTCACTAAATAACACAAAATTTGGTGACTATGTTGAACGAATCTATCCCATCGAACTAGAGATAAAGGATACTACAGATACAGTTAAGTCTGCCTCATATCTTGACTAACATCTAGAAATTGACAATGAGGGTCGGTTGAAAACAAAACTTTACGACAAAAGAGATGATTTCAGCTTCCCAATAGTGAACTTTCCATTTCTATGTAGCAACATTCCAGCAGCGCCTGCATACGGAGTATATATCTCTCAATTGATACGATATTCCCGGGCTTGTATTTCCTATCATGATTTCCTTGATAGAGGATTGCTGCTCACAAGGAAGCTTTTAAACCAAGAGTTCCAAATTGTGAAGCTGAAATCATCCCTACGTAAATTTTACGGACGCCATCACGAATTGGTTGACCCTTATGGAATAACCGTTTCACAGATGGTATCGGATATGTTCCTTATTTCGTAACTACAATACCCTTCCCTTTTCACGAATGTGACCTACCGAATTAGACTATTTACCGGATTTGTAATAACATGAGCAACACGACGGGTGCCACATGTGGAGCAGGATCTGCTTACCCTTCCGGAGCACCTGAGATCATCCCCAGTTTTAGGTGGGGTTCGTGTTGCTTAGTCTTTAGTTTTCTACGTTGTGTCATGTGTGCTATTATTTGTCTGTTTGTCTTTTTATTTGTGGCCATGGCGTTGTCCGTTTGTTTTCGATCTATGAGGTTGACTATCTCTCTGGTATCTTTCGTCCCTCTTTGAGCTTTTTAAAAAGCTGTGGACTGCTTCGCTCTATCCTAATTTAAGGTAATACGTGTGCACGTGGTTGTTGATTCAGTATTGGAAATGTGGTATTTTTAGATATTGATTGATATAAAATGGATGTCTTAGACTTGGAATATCAATTTTTGTATATATATTAAGATGAACTTTTCTAAAATTTTAAACTGGCTGTTCAATGTTGTACGTTATACACCCATGCTTTTAAAAAAAATCGATTTACTTGTTGAAATTTAAAACATTCACAAAACACGACTCTCGAGTTGTGCCTCTTTGTAGGTGTGCCCAGATTGGCAGAAGTTATAAAATACAGATAAAGAATTTTTTTAAACACTGTATAGGAACATTGTTTAGCTAAACAAATCGTGCATATTACAGATTAACAAAGCAAATAAACAGGTGTTAAAAAATTGATATTTCAATATTGAATTTCAGTGTACAATATATGCATAATAAAACGAACATGAATTAATAACACTTGATCGGAACTGAAATACACATAGTTAATTTTCCGGCATTTGATGTCTTATCCTGAGACGAGAAAAGTCTGTAATTCTTTATCTCATTTAAGCCAATAGCTGTTGCTGTATCTCAGCCGAATCATAAAGCAACCAATCAGAATCTTTATGTGATAAGTAATTATTTCAAGATGGCGTGTATATTCACTGAAACTAATAGCTCCGCACCGTGATGTGAAACAATAATAGGCGTTTGTCATTAACGTGATAGGTGTTTGTACATAACGTAATAGGTGTTTGTACATAACGTAATAGGTGTTTGTCATTAATGTAATAGGTGTTCGTACATAACGTAATAGGTGTTTGTCATTAATGTAATAGGTGTTTGCACATAACGTAATAGGTGTTTGCTATTAATGTAGTAGGTATTTGTACATAACGTAATAGGTGTTTGCACATAACGCAATATATGTTTGATCATAATGTAATAGGCATTTCCACATAACGTAATAGGTGTTTGCACATAATGTAATAGGCATTTGCACATAACATAGTAGGTGTTAGCACATACTGTTATAGGTGTTTATACATAACGTAATAGGTGTTTGCACATAATGTAATGGGTATTTGTATATAATGTAATAGGCATTTGCACATAACGTAATTGGTGTTTGCACATAACGTAATAGCCGTAAGCACATTATGTAATAGGCTATTGCACATAACGTAATAGGTGTTTGCACATAATGTAATAGGTGTTTGCACATAATGTAATAGGCATTTGCACATCACGTAATAGGTATTTGCACATAATGTAATCGGTGTTCACACATAATGTAATAGGCATTTGCACATGACGTAATGAATGTTAACAGAGAGTATCAATTGTTCACATAATACATAGTAGTACAACATAATGTTAAGCCTAGTGCACACAACAAAGATAAGCGATGACATATCATACAATTATATGACCAAACAGATAATTAATTTGACATAACACAGATATGCAGTGTCAGGAAATAAAGGCACTAACACATAACATAAAGAAGAAATAACAGGACGTAAAGGCAAAGCGACAAAACACATTAAATATTTACACTATAAGACAGTTACGGCGTTCCATGCAAAATCATAAGTTTGGTATCTTCGATAAAATATAATTAATGCCAGCAGATAAGTAGAAATTATTATCCAAATCACACTTGCACTATAATTTCCTCTTAGAACACAACATTATATATAATTTACATATAAATCTATGTTTTGAACTAATGATTTATAAAATAATTAGGATAGAAGTTTCCATGTACAAGTTAGACCTTTTTAAACCAGGGACTCGTATTATTCTAAGGCATTATTTTGTTTGAATTTCTTGGCAAGGACACCAACTATCTGAAGTTTGAAGCAATTTGTCAAAATATTTGACCAGTTGATTAGTTTGTGGGAGAACAATGCAAACTGCATTTTGGTAAACTATTTGAGCAATTGCTATTGTGATAAGCCAAAGCCTACTGAATAAGAACATTAAAAAAGTATTGAAATAACAATCCCTCGACTTTATAAATTATATAACCATTAAAAGCTAGATGAAAAAAAGTCACTTTATGTTAAACTCCTGTAGATAGAATCATACATGAATATCTTCATTTGTGATCAAACTACATTTGTGATAAAATCTAGTAAAGTATTCCTGCTATTGCAATTTATGGAAATTAAGATGACATTGCAAACACTAGCATATCTTGTAAAATCAATATACAAAATACACTCGAGTAGATCAACGAAATATGACCATCAAGGAAAGGAGTCCAAGAATCGAGATCACCCTAAGAATTTCTAGATTAAGAAAGTGTTTAGGTAATTCAATTATAGTTTCAATTTAGAAAATATGAATTGACTTAAAAGGGTAAATTATGACATTTTTACCTTTTATGTTTATTTGTTTTATGTACACATCGTTGTCAATATAAAGTAATTTTATGCGACTGTTATACAAGTGAGAGGTTTATCTAGCTATAAAACCAGGTTCAATACACCATTTTCTACAAAAGAAATATGACTGTACACACCAAGTCAGGAATATGACAGTTGTTATCCATTCGGTTGAGGTGTTTGAGCTTTAAATTTTTCCATTTGATTATGGACATTCCGTTTTGAAGTTTTCTCAAAGTTCGTTATTTTTTTATTTTACTTTTTATCATGTTTATGTCTGTAGTTGTTTTTATTTAAAACACATTTTATGCATACAATTACACAATATAATTATAAAAGATATATTTTTTTATACATAAGTCAATCTGTTCAGATTTATGAGAGATGATAACTAAAACAACATGTATATACATTAATAAATACTAAACATGAAGGGTACAAATATACAAATGTGTACTCCTAAAATAATATCTATCATTGAAAATAGAAATTACATACAAATTGAATACAAAATTATATAAGAATGTTATCTTAAGGGTCAAAACTTTCTTTTTTTTCTTTTTTCTTTTTTTATTTGTTTTTCAGTAGTCAGGCTTTTACAATCCCTGTACATCACCACCTGACTATGGTGTTAAGGGGTTTGATATAGGAAACAAAAAATTTAATAATTGACTACATTTTTTTTCTACTGTGAATTTGAACGTTCCTGATGAAGGTAATCCAATCAAAGGGTTTCGGAAGCAAGGATGATCAAAACATTAAGTTCTGTAAAGTAAGTTATAAACAACCCCGGCATGACAAAATGGAAAAAGTCAAAAGAGAAAACGAACGGCCGGAATTATTCTAAAAACGATGAACGAAAGACAAAATATAGCGTCTAACGACAATTCCTCAGTTTATACAGATAAGCTCCTCCGTTGTGACAGTCACATTGAGAATGTCACAGGGTTACACTTCTCTGCGAATTATCAACTCCCTTAACCCTGGAAAGATTTATAAAAGCACAACATAAAAACAAACTTAAACATAACAGATCAAGTTGTGCCTAAAGAATGGAATGTTTTCCCCATCTAAATATTGCACTATATGATCCTGATGCTCTAAGAGAGGAAGAATATTGACGAGATACTAATATATGAAAACTTCTCATAAAAAACAGAAGCATAATTTTAAAAATACATATTAAGATACTGTGGATTCATTATTATTCGTTGGATACTAATTTTCGTGGATTTTGTGGGTACAAGGGAACCTAGAATTTAAATATTCAACGAATTACAAATATTCTAAAGGAATGTATTCAGACATTGCCAAAACCACGAAATTAGATATCAACGAATATGCAAGTTTTCCTCAATCCACGAAAATTGGTACTTACGAAAATAAATGAATCCACAGTATTGAATTCTCTTCCTATCGTTATCTGTACACCACGAATGTATTTTACACATAAATAAATCTGTTTGATTTTATATTAGATATCACAATGATTTAAATATAATTGTAGATCATTAATCAGTGATAGAAAAGTAAAAGATAATGTGTCAGATGCACCACTTTTTGAATGGCAGTAATAGTTCTGTATATTCATGATATTGTTGGTATCAGAAAGCTGATTTCAATGAAATGCCACTGGGCCAGGTGCAGCCCTGAAAAGTCGCACTTTTATTAGTGTATGCAAAGTACAACTAGATATAGTATATACACTGATTACAAATATAGGAAAAAGACAAGATCTGAATAAAAGTTCCTCCAAAATAAGACATGAAACTGAATTTTAGTATCGACAAAACAAGGTTTGGGAAATTATACAATTTATTTCATAAGTTGACTTTGGGCTTTCAGTCACAACGAATATCGCTTTACATGGGGTCGGTGAAAGGAGAACGATCAATTGTAGAGAGTATTACGTGTAGCCAACAGAATACTGCCCTGGAACTTCAGTGACCTTTGATTTTATCAACAGATAACACACCTAGTCTTGTCCTTTTTAAACATATCTGCGAATTTTTACTGACAAAATTATTAAATTGTTAAATGAAGATCTATGATTAATAAAATATTATTAAAAGAACAAAAAAAATAGATGTTTTGGTGTTTAAAAAACTTGACCTGACAAACGTACGTTGGCGGACAGAAAGTCAGACAACAAAAGAGACGGGTCTAGATCACTCATCTGCTGATACGGCACCTGCTGATTTTGCACCATTTACCTGCCAATTTTGCCCCTATGTAAAACAGGTAAAATTGCTTCCCTTTATACATTAACCGATTTTAAATTGAAAAAAAAAATAATGCCATGTTACTTTTTTATTTAAATTAAGATAAATAACAGCTAGAAATTAATTATGTAAGATTGCAAGAAAGAATAATTTAAATGGTTTGTAAAATTTGGAATACGTACACTGTTGACAGTTTTGTCTTTTTTTATAGTTCACAATAAGAATTTACATAAATTAATTTGGAAAACAATATTTTTTTAATCTTGTAAAGTTAAAAAATAAGTGAAATGAAATTATTTGAACTTATAGCAGGAAATTAACTTATATTCCAATAAAAGATAAAACTGTTAGGTTATATTTTCCTTAAAATATTATTGTTTGAACACCACTAAAAGAAGATAATCATACAATAAATATAATTTGCACAATGATTTATAATTAAAGCAAAACGATATATTCCAGTAATTTACGATGGTTAAAAGGGGGAGGGCAGTCATTCTGATATTTGAATACGTTTATAGTGATCATGATTATTATGATAAATGTAGAGAATCCTTATACTTCCAATGCAAACATGGTGTAAATATATTTTATAATTTGTATAAATACATACAATTATCACTTTTTTTCATTACATATATTTTCATAGAGGAACCTTTATATCATTACTGTTAATTTGCTTTATCTTTTTTCGTTGTACCAAGATTTACTTTATCGGTTACTCATTGCTCTATTATTCAACATATACCCCCACAGCACTAGCAGAAGAAAAATATCTAACTTTTACACTGATATTAAGAGTAGTAATACATTTATTGATTGTGGTTTATTTTACGTTCAGTTTCAAATATTTCATGCATGCTCATGATGATAAAAAATCAATAATGAATACAACCGGCAGGTCTTTAAACGAAATAAATGTCGAGAAATTGAAATGCCACTAGAAAATGAGGGTATATTGAATATTGGGTAGAGAAATTGAAATTTAGCCATGCAACAGCCCACATACGGACCCTTCAAGGAGTTCTTTCAATGGTTCTTAACGTGCAGACAGCCTGGCACTCTATCTCTTCACGAGACAAAGGATGAAAAATTTCCTTTCTGACCAGACGTGGCTGCGTATTTATTCATTCAACACGACCAAACGGACGCCCGGCCCACATTCACAGGGACTTTACTGTCGGTTCAAAGACCAAAAGTGACCAAATTTTTGTTCCTGAGTCACCTTTGGACTTAACGTAAATATCATTATTCTTTAAAATATTAAAAGGTGGTTTAAAGGACAAAACCTATACTATATGGTCAGCCATGAAAGGCACGACACAACCAGAGGAATACTGAAAATCTGCCAATAAATAAGGAAAACAGTAGTATATCCTGTTCAAAATTCATGAATCGGTTGAGAAAAACAAAATCCGGGTTACAAACTAAAACCGAGGGAAACACATCATCTATAAGAGGAAAACAACGGTACAACAGGAACACCGAAGTGTAACAAAAACAAACGCCAACACACAGAGTAACGATCTATTTAATTTCTGTAAGTTTATTTGCATTCGATATAATTTCTGGTTTCCTGTTTTTCGAGAATTGATAAACATCTCATATCTTTCGGTTCAAATAACTTATTTCTGGTAACGAGATTTTGTGAGTTTCCTTTTACAGTACAGTCATATCAGTGATGTTTCAAATAGATTACATTTGACAAATATTCTGGTTTCCTATTTTTCAAGATTTTATGATAAAAAAAAACTTCGTTTTAACCTTGATATACTTATTTCTGGTTATGAATTTTTTCTGTTTCCCTAAATAATCATGTTTTAACAATAATATATATTTTTCTCAGTTTTCATTGAGTTTTTTTTCAGAAAATGATAATTTAAATCCAAATTTATCAAATCCCAATTTTGTTGTCCTGGTAGACTTTTTGTATTATAAATATGATGCGATCCTAAACACATAACATTAGAGAACTTTCTGTTGTAATGTTAATGGTATTTAAGCATTGTCTACTTAGATTGACTTTACTAAATACTAAGCTAAAGTCTGAATAGGAAATATTGAGAGATAATGTAACAATTCATAAACTGTTATTTTTTCAAGAAATGGCATGATTATTAGTTATAAAATGCTAAACTATTTCAAACAAAACTGCCTATGTTAATGAATAAAATTAAGTTCAAATAGACAAACAAACATGACAAAGGGAGACTTATTTCAATCTCATTAATTTATTATTTAATAATATAAGGAAGAAGTAAGTTGCACTTTTTTTGCCATCCTGTTAGTTTCTCTTCAACTAACGAATTATGAATACATCTTTGATTTCTTTCTTTAACTCATGTTGATTTCCCTTCATTTAAAAGCATAAACATTTTATATTTGTTAGACTAGAATTAACAAAAGTAAGAGTTTCCTTAAGCATGGTGCATGTCTGTCTTTTCTACATGTTCTAATATTTTGAATAAAGCAAACGTGAAATGATGATTGAATGTAATAACACATGAACGGATAAACTGCTTTTTATGATCAAGTGAGATTGGCTGGCTGTCAGCACTTACAGTGCTATGATTATTTCCTTTGATATTTCAGCGCAGATAATTTTCTTCTAAGGACCTCTGTTCAAAGGACCTAATCAGATAACATACTTCAGATGACCTCATCTTGAGGTAAAGTTTTGATCCCATAATTATCAGATCTATGAGTAGTACATCTAAAAACTTACACCCCAGTTCTATTGTTATACTTCATCGTTTCTATTTCTGAAACAAGTGTAAATTGAATTGATCTATTGTTACGAATAACAATGGATTATGAACACAGGGTGTGACGAGCGGGGTTTCTGGAAACCCCTGCTTCTACATCCCGCAAACAAAGTCCATTGTTATTCGTAACAATAGAAATTGATTATTTTTTAAATAGCATGAACATAAGAAAAAACTATATAGTCTTAATAGAGTTCACTACAAATTGTTTCAAGATATTAAAAAAACACATTTTAGGAAATTCCAATAAGCAACTATTTTGAATACAAAAAATAATTCTTTAAATACTTCTTTGCTTGAAGGTAATTTTATTAGGTAGTCATATGTCTATATTCTAAAGCATTGATCTTTTAAACAAAATGGGGATTCTAACTCCCGGAGCCCCCCCCCCCACCCCCCCACGGTTACCGGGGTTGGGGGTTCCGCGGTTATCAAAGATGAATGCATTTGCATGGTTGGAACCCCCCCCCCCCCCCCGCTTTCTCTTGAGTTGGGAACCCCCGATTGGATCAGAACCTGCATGCCCCCCAAAAGGGAGTTCCTCTATATTAAATATTGTATGTTGAGCTTGTCTGGTAGTCGGGTTTCTAATGCAGACACACCTATCCCTTAGTATGTTCGAATATGAATGTTTGTTTATTTTAGAGAAGGAGGGGGTGGGGCTTTTGTTTTTGATAAAACTGTAAGATATAAAATACAGCTATGATTACCTTTATTAAACTGATACAGGTGAGTACTTTGGGTTGTAATTTTGCCTTTATCTTTAGTCTCTTCTATCAAATCCAACGCTTGCCACAAAATGTCGTCCGTCTTATACCCGTCCATATTGACAACTGTATACAAGGAGCATGATGTATTTTTGTTTGTAATAAGAATACACGAAACAGTCAACCTTGACCTGCTGATCCATATTAGCACATGGTTTAACGGAAATATGCAAAGCAACAACTTTGACATTTGTAAAATATACTCACTTGTCAAAGTTTGAACAAAGATAACCAAAGAAAGGTTTCTAGTGGGGATTCATGTAATATAAAAATATTCTTATCATGGTTTGATATATTCAATAAATATGCTATCGTTTTTTTTGTTGTTTTTTTTTCATTTAATAATCAATGTTAACAAATATAGGGTTTAGAATGGGGTGTAAGTTAGTTATACACCTCAGGATACGGCGTGTCTGGATAAGAAACCCCTCCGGCCTCCGGCCGACGGGGTTTCTTATCCAGACACACCTATCCCTCGGTGTATAACTATTACAGAAGCACATTTATTAAAGAATATTAAAACGTTTAATGTTATAATTAGGGAAATAATTTTGGCGTAATCTGCACATTGTGCCATTACAGTTTTTGCCATCATTGGCCTACTTTGCTCGTTGGGCCATGTTAGTTGTTGTCATCATAGGCTCCCTTTGCCTATTGGGCCATTTCAGTTTTTGCCATCATTGGCTTACTTTGCCATTTGGGACATGTTAGTTTTTGCCATCATTGTCTTACTTTGCACATTGGACCATGCTAGTTTTTGCCATCATTGTCTCACTTTGCCCGTTGGGCCATTTCAGTTTTTGGCATCATTGGCTTACTCTGCATATTTGGCCATGTTAGTTTTTGCCATCATTGAATTACTTTGCCCATTGGGCCATGTTTGTTTTTACCATTACAGTCATTCAATGATTCTTCTGTAGTCGTAGATGACATAAGCCGTAACTAGTATACATTTTTGTTGATGTTTTTTTTTTTTCCAAATGCTCCTCATTATGATTTGGCCTTCCAACTTATTCGAGCGTCATTGATGAGTCGTATGTTAACAACATGTGCGTTTGCCATACCTAATTATAAGCCTCGTATCGTTGATGTGTTATTTTTAGTAGTAATTGGAAGACGAACAGTAACTTTTAATCTAATGGAAGTATCACTGATGAGTCTTTTTTAGACGAAACGATGCAAATATAAAATTCCAATCCTGGTATCTATGATGAGTTTATTAGTAATTGGAACATTTGGGTTCAAACTTCATAATGTTTGGTACATTTTCTAGAAAATGTATCAAGCTATGAATGTTTGAAACGTATAAAGCAATCCTCTTTATCTGGATGAACAAGATCAAAAGGAATAACACAAAAAAGCTGTTTATAACCAAATCATGTGATTCTGGCGTGTGAAGAATTCCAACTGTTCAATTTAGGAATTGGCATTAATATGAAATGAAAGAATAATGTCAAAAAAAAAGCTTCAAAACAAACTGTTGGACCGTTCATGAACAGGTATTAAACAACCAAATAGAAATACAATTAGCTTTTAGATATTAAAATGTAAAATATTTGATTTGACACTCTCAAACTTACCCGGCAAACATACTAATTGCAATACATGTTATGCTTGAATTTCGTGTCATGATTTCCATGATATAGCTTTGCTGCTTGAAAGGAAATTATTGAACATTGTTTCTTTTTTTTTAACAGAAACATATGTTAAATGCATAAAAAGGTGTATTCTGAAATGATAAAGCAACAAAAATTATAAAAGTGAATTTGTTTAATTTTTTATAGAATATATCTATATCAAATTCTTAACACTACAGAAAACACTCAAACTAATTATAAATCCATACAATGTTTAATTAATCTACGCAGAACAGGAATTGATTATAACGGACCACTTAATTAAATTTTATGAGGGTCTCTATTTGGGTTACAGAAAATAGATATTAAAATAAAATAGAAAAAAAAAATAGACCAAACAACAAAAAATAATGGGGTTGTTAAAAAAGCAAAAAAAAAGTAAAAAATATAAAATAATAGATAAATAATGACGTTCAACATAATAAATAAAAAATGAAGACCCCTTTCCTGACCGTCCATACGGTTGTTATCAGGAAGTTTTTTCCCTACTCCTGTACATTTAATATAATTATGTTAACAATGACTATGAAATAATCAACACATAGCAAACTACACATTTAAGTTTTCAGGATGGGTTAGAAAATCATCATTTCAAGGTAAGGTTTAGTTTCTGTCTTGTTCATATCATATTATAGATATTTCGAAGAAACTAAAATTCCAAATCGATCTGGCAATAATGAGCTTGGCTTATATATCAAGGAAATATCAAATAGTTATTGTAATTGCGTTGTTGAAATCAAAAAGCGAAACATACGTATGCTTTTTCTGGCGGTGGATGTATCGACGGTGGTGGCAACGATCAGTTTAAGATTTTGATTAGTGCAGTTTAAAGGGACAACTAATGGTTACCCTATGATATTTTATTTACAGTTGTATAAGCATTCACGCATATCATTTCTTGGAGATTATTTTACCCTGCCCCGGGCCCTATGTCATGGCCTTCTGACTCTATAACGTTTCCTTAGTTTACATGTGAAAGTTTGTTATCATTTCGTTGTAAGAGGAACCACTTATGAGAAGTAAATATTGATTGGTATGCAGTTTAATCGGCAATTTGTACATTTTCCCGTTGATTTTACTCCCTAATATTTATTAAGATCCTTTACAGAAAATGAAAAGCGATGCGCATTAGTGCAGCAACGTTACGCGTTCATGTCCGTCCGCATCAGTGTATTAATAAAATGCACGCATATTATTGTTCTTATCATATGTTCATTAAGTATTAGGAAAATTAAGGCAACACTCTACCAGCTTTATTTCAAGAGTTACTTCTGAATATTTCCAAAATATTCTCTCTTAAGTTTCTCCTAAAATTACCTGCAATGAGATATTCAATTTTCAAAAAAGCAACTCAGTAGAATACCTATCAGTGTATACAATGTGCAGGTCAAGGTTGTTCATTTTCGCTGTCATACGCGATAATCACTATTGATGATTAAAGGATGATTGAACAACAAACGTTTGTTTACATTTTGAAAATACAAAATAGTTTATGTAAACACAATTGAAATCAAAATATGAATTAAATGTACAATAACTTCCAAATATGTGTTAATTAACCGAAATAATCTAGATATATCGGTTATTGAATATCTGTTTCACAGATCTGTTTGTATATACATGATACTCAAAACGGTTGCCACATATGGAGCAGGATCTGTTTATCGTTTCAGAACACATGAGACTACCCCCGATTTTAGTTTGCAGTTTACCCCCGATTTTAGTTTGCAGTTTGTTATGTATTATTTGTAATTGGTTTTATGCTGTTTATCTTTTTGTCTCTTTTCGTTTTTGCAATGGCATTTTCATATAAAAAAAAGAAGATGACTGCCAATTAATAATCTTCATCCGAGAGTCAATCACATAGATGTTTACAAATAAAGGTCATCAGACGCCCTTGAACGATAAGCAAAAGTCAGTTAATTTTCCACTTACAAGTTCGAATGTCTTCTTCTCTCTTTTATTGAATAGAATATGTGTTGCTCTAGATTACACAAGCAAACTGTTATATGTTGCTATAGTAAACGCAAACAAATTGTAACGTGTTGCTCCAACGTACGGAAACCGAGAGAAATACGTTGCTCTAGCGAGGGTGTTAAAAACAGCACTAAGTTCAGAATAGATAGCACATTGTTTTAAAACCCAAATTGAAAACGTAACCAACCAATCAAGCGTGAAGTGTAAGTCGTTGTGTCATGTGTGTGAATGCTCTTTATAATAAAAGATTCACAATTAATGACGTTTCATTGGTATGTGATTTAAAGTACCCTTGAAAGACCGAAACCGAAAATGTAAACAAACTTTTCGGTGGCGTATATGTAAGTTACTGTCCTAGATGAATACATTCAAGGATGAAGTGTAATTAGAATGATTACAGGAGGATGTTTGATGGAGCCATTTTTAGACCCATAAAATTCCAAATAAGTTTACTTATTCAAGCCTTTCAGATTATGTTAGATATTTATTGATAATTAAACAGGTTAATATATTCTAGACACTTCTACTTATTGTAGATACCAGGATTAAAATTGTGTACGACAGACTCGCGTTTCTACAAAAACTCATCAGTGACGCTCGAAAAAAAAATTTCAATATTAAAATTCTTACTTTTTTAACCTATTTTTTTAATCCTTGAATTTGATAGCAATAAACCAAATTACGTACCGAAAAACCTGGCATTTTGTAAAATCAATATATATATACAATTAAGATAGCTGTAGAGTTTTATCAAAATCCAAGTTGATTTGAAAAAAAAAATATAAAAATGTTCAAAGATTACTTGATTCAAATGATGAAGTTATACGGTTTCAGTGCTAAGCCATTTATGGAGTTTGTATTAACTGTACGTCTTTGTTTTTTTTTTCAAATATAAAGGGCACTATTCTAGAAGATATGATCTGAACATCAATCCTAGCACAAGCTAATGCTAATAGATAATCTACATTTGCACAAAAATAGTATTTAGATAGTTACAGACTGTCAAAACAATGAATTCTAATAGCGTCTGCTATTGATGACAGGGGCATTTTGTAGTCTGGGGAGAGAAACCAATAGATAATTGTGATATGTCAATTCGTCCCAAGGGTATTCATCCCATACTGAATATTACTGTTTTTCCTTATAAACTTGATTACAATTATTATTGGGACAGTACAATTTTGACGTATGCACATAAAAAGAATACAAAGACAGTCTGTAGAAGGTTTTGTAGGGAGAAAAAGAATTTTGTTCCAAAATTTTCCTTTTTTCTTGTGCCTTGTAAGCCAACTTGTTTTTAAGATTTTGAAAATTTCAAACTGTCAAATTCGATAAAAATTTGCGTTTTTCAAGATTTATAATAAATGGTTGAGCAATTTTTTGCAGGAATTAAACAACAACTTTATTTCTGTCAAGTTTGAAAAATAATGTGTAATCTGAGCTGGCTAGAATTTTTGCCTTATCAATAATCAAAAACCCTTTTTTTTTACATTCAGGCTATTGGTATTACCAGGATATTTCACATTTACTTTAAAATATGTTTCTTTTATGCATTTTGATAGTCATGGGTATTTCTAATGACAGCATGTGCAAAAACGCACGATGATATATACATACTAGTGTTTTCGGTCGTTTTTTAGGGTACCCCAAAACTGGTCATATTCAATATACCCTAAACATAAAATGAAACGGTGAATTTCACAAAGACTTCGGCAGGTGATGCATGGACCCCTACCTTTTCAATGATATAAATATAAGAAAAATTAAACGAGAGGAAAATTTTGGTGTTACCAAGGCCTATCCCCTTACTTCTACCTATAAATAAAATCCTTAATTTTGGACAACAACAAGCCAACATACAAAACTCTTACATTTTGTAAGATCAACATATGAGATATATAAAGAGTGTTATCAAAATCTAAGTTTATTTGAAAAAGGTTATGACATTTTTAAAGGTACCTATCTGAAATTAGTTAGAATTGAAAATTGTACATTTTTTTTAAACCTATAATTAAAACCGTAAATTTTACATCAGTTAAACCAAACTACTAAATAACATGACATTCATCAATATATAGTTGACATAGATTTACTGATTCAGACCGAGTCAGAACCAGTCAAGATTAAATTTGAAGGTCAGAGACTGGTTGAGCACTGATGAGACTGGTTCAGCATTTGTCGAAACCATATTCAGACTATATCAAGGTAATTCAGTACTAATCAGGCATATCACGTTAAGTCTAGACCAAAATCGTGTCAATTTAACATTGTCGAAATCATGTCGAATCTTGTCAAGTACAATCTGTTCTTGAACTTACTTGCTGAACACAAAATATGTACTTTTCAGAATCTGCGCAGTTTGTATTTTGTAGCAAAATATCTTTATGTGTTAAGCTGTTGGTTATGTCAAATTATTAAAAACAAGATCTTAAAATGAATCTTTTCTGATGGACTGTGCTGTTTTCTTGTGTAGAAAATGGTGGATTGAACCTGGTTTTACAGCTAGCTAAACCTCTCACTTGTATGACAGTCGCATACAATTCCATTATATTGACAACGAGGCGTGAACAAAACAAACAGACATAATTGGTAAAAATGTCAAAAATACAGCAGTCAACATTGTAAAAAGTGTGATACCATACTGTCAAATGGATTGTGGTTACACATGTTACATCATGTGTAACATAGTTGTAAACCTTTTTTTCTTATAAACTAACAGAATAATGCATTTGAAGTACCAAGAATACTGTTTTGGTATCATTATATGAATCGCCGAAAACAAAAAGTAGAAATATTAACACTCCCAGTTATGCAAGCAAAACATTAGTAAATTAAGACTTGACTTGATAGTTTGTTTTTGTCAAACAATTTAATCTAATGCACAAAAAATACTAGTTTCAAACACTGGTACTTGATTTTCAATAAACAAATGTGGGCAATTCTTAGTTATGCAGTTAAAATACTACACTACAAAATGTCACGTTATATTTAATCCGTTAAATGCGTTGATCTACGTCTTACAACAACAATATGAGACAAATCGGAAACAGATACCCGTAAATCAACACCCGATACAGTTTCACGTCATTTTGCCATTTTTATAAAGTTAAAATCATCCCTTCGTAAATTTTACGGACGCCATCTCGAGATGGTTGACTGTTACGGAATATCCGTTTCACAGATGATATTGGATATGTTCCTAATATTTAAATACAATCCCGTTCCCTTTCCACGAATGTGACCTACCAAATTAGACTATTTACCGGTTTGTAATAACATGAGCAACACGACGGGTGCCACATGTGGAGCAGGATCTGCTTACCCTTCAGGAGCACCTGAGATCACCCCTAAACTTTTTGGTGGGGTTCGTGGTGCTTAGTCTTTAGTTTTCTATGTTGTGTCTTGTGTACTGTTATGTGTCTGTTTGTCTTTTTCTTTATAAGCCATGGTGTTGTCAGTTTATTTTCGATCTATAAGTTTGTCTGTCCCTCTTGTATCTTTCGCCCCTCTTTTACAGTTGCATTTGATTGGTTTCTTGACACTTATTCTAAAAAACATTTAGCAGTAGAAACTTTGAAATGAAATAAGTGCAAGCAAAAGGTACTTCCAGTTTCACAATATCTCTTTGACAATGTTTGAATTGACAAAATATATGACTTTCCGTCAAATTAAAACGACAATATGGCTTCCGCAGTTACCAGTATGAATATATACTACAGAAGGCCAACATATTGAAGACGCTACATATATTGCATTTAAATGAATTAATATACAATGATAAGTTGTGAATCCATGTCAAGCTTTATACTTTTGACAATAAACAAACGCAACATTTTTTTTATACCGTAAGAATATTTCTATTTTTCAGTATTTCTAATATCATTGTTGTTACTATCGTCATTTAAACAAATAAAAGCTACCGTTTCGATATTTATTGTTTTGTTAATTTGTGGATGTTTCTAACCTATTACGGGTAAATATCTATATGGAATTCATTTATTTTTAAAAGCAGCATTTAACGATTAAAATGATTTTTTGTAGACGAAACGCGCGTCTGGCGGACATATAAAATTTCAATCCATGTATGTATGATGAGTTTATTTAGATACTTTATTTGGTTGTATTCTTGTCTTCTATTTTTGTATATGTGGTTTGTCCAAATGCCATTTTGTTTTTCTTTGTTGACATATTTGTTTGTTTTTATAGTGATTAAGATTATAACACAATGTTGACTGCTGTACACCTATTCTTGACATTTTTACCTATTATGCCTGTTAAGTGTTTCTTTTTTTTAATTTTATGCGACTGCCATACAGACGAGAGGTTTAGCTTGCTATAAAAAAGTAAAATAACAAAAATATCGAACTCCAAAGAAAATTCAAATCGGAAGATCCCTTATCAAATGACAAAATCAAGAGCTCAATCACATCAAACATTTGGAAAACAACTATCATATTCATGACTTGGTACAGGCATTTCCTTTATAGAATATGGTGGATTAAATCTGGTTTCAAAGCTAGCTAAACCTATCACATTGTCCGTTTATAAATTTTGAAATTATAAAGAAACTAAGGTTTCAACTCCCTCAGGCAAAGTTGACCTTAGATGAATTTGGCTATTTGTTTAAGGTATTTTTGTTATATAGGTCTTCAACTGTTTCGTTACTTATACATCCCTCGGATTTCTAATGTTTGGCATTGAGCGTTCCTGATGAAGGTAAATCCAGAAAAGCGCTTCGGACGCATGAAATTATTAAACGTGTTGTTTTCAATTTTTTACATCACTGGGTCGATACCTCTGCTGATGGACTATCAGTCCCCGAGGGTATCATCAGCTCAGTAGTCAGTACTTCGGTACTGACATGATTTATAACAAACTTTTCTAAAATTGTCCGTTTATAAATTTTGAAATTATAAAGAAACTAAGGTTTCAACTCCCTCAGGCAAAGTTGACCTTAGATGAATTTGGCTGTTTGTTTAAGGTATTTTTGTTATATAGCTCTTCAACTGTTTCGGTACTTATACATCCCTCGGATTTCAAATGTTTGGCATTGAGCGTTCCTGATGAAGGTAAATCCAGAAAAGCGCTTCGGACGCATGAAATTATTAAACGTGTTGTTTTCAATTTTTGAATGACAGTCGCTCCAAATTCCATTACATTGGCAACAATGTGTGAAAAAAAACCAAATAAAGGCAACAGTAGTATACCGCTGTTCAAAAGTCATAAATCGATTGAGAGAAAACAAATATGGGTTACAAACTAGAGACGAGGGAACACATCAACTATAAGAGGAAAACAAAGGAACAGCAGGAACACTGAACGACAATGCAACATATATGGAAATGAACTATTAGATAACAACTGCCATATTCCTGACTTGGTACAGGACATTTTAAGAAAAAATGGTGGGTTGAACCTGTTTTTTTTTGTCTAGTCAATCCTCGTTCGTTATGGCAATGTTACATAAACCGCTAAAATGACAACATATCATGACAGGAACACAGTATAAATAAATGCAAGAACAATCAGTTAGTCGAATGGTTGTTTTTGTCCCATCAATGCTTATCCATATTGTTTTTTTTTTCTCATTACACCCTTTTATCTGTTAACTAATATAACTAAATACAGCAATTTAAAACCAATTGTTGAATGTCTGTCAGCCTGTTTCCTAAATTGATAGCTTATTTATTTTGAATATAATTGTGTTAGTAACTGTTCAAATAACTGCACTATCTAACTATGTCGGCCTTTCTTCCAATTCAAACTGTTTAAAACAAATAAATCCTGTGCACATAGTTGCTTTTAACTAAAGTCATACAAATGAATTGGGTGAATAATTATCTTTACTTTTACATACGAATAGAAAATAAATCACAGAATTTCAACTACAAACGATACATTTTTTTTAAGACACAAAACAATATCCGATCAGAATTACAAATAAAACATCATATATATAGATATAAGAAGATGTGGTTTGAGTGCCAATGAGACAAATCTCCATCCAAGTCACAATTTGTAAAAGTAAACCATTATAGGTCAACATATGGTCTTCAACACAGAGCCTTGGCCACACCGAGCAGCAAGCTATACAGGGTTCTCTTAAATGACTAGTGTAAAACATTCAAATGGGAAAACCAACGATATAATCTATATGTAAAACGAGAAACAAGAAACACGTATGAACCTCATCAACAAACGACAACTACTGAACATCGGAACTTTCCACAAAGTGGAAAGGGATTTATATAAGTTGTTATAACTTGTTCCCAATCCACTATAAATAAAGATGCTTAAACTAACATCAGATTCCTGACTTAAGTCATATTCAAACGAATTCAGCAGGTTAAAACGTTTTAATAGGTACCAACCTTCACCCTTATCTGAAACAATAGTGTATCATCACAACATAAAAAAGACACACTATAACATATCTATTGAAATGGCTTTACTCAAAAGACATATAAACACAAGTGAACATACACTGAACGAATTAATTAAATAACTAAATACATGAAGGCTGGATTAACAAATACCGAGACATGCCAATACACACTCAACAAAACAGTCATATTCGGGAAAAGGTCACGTTCGGTACTTAAGAGACCAGACGACGTAAATGGTAAACCACAATCTAAGACGTGGTTAAAATGACCTTATTTAGTTTAGACACAGACAATTCGTATGGATCAACCAATTCGTGATGGTGTCCATAAAATTTACGGAGTGCCATTTTTACTCTTTCCTCCAAATAACTTTGTTGGAGCAGCTTCTGTATTAACTGAGATATGTAAACACCATACGATTGGGCAGAGGGTACAGACATTATTGGTAAAATGCTCCACTGGTTCTCCGGTCAATATAGTTTAAGAATTCAAATTAGGGGATTAAGAATATTCTGTTAACAAATTTAACAACGGATAAAGATATTAAAATACGCGTTCACCTTGTTTTAAAAGTAATGTTAAGTCGAAAGGAGTACTAGTTACACAATAATAGAACTTTCTGGTGAATAAGGATAAACATTTGCAATTATACAATAGTGATATATACTACATTGTCTGTATAAATGGTCAATAAGCAAAAGACGTGAACACGTAAGATAAGTTGTAACTCACATAGTTAGCCATGGATTGTCAAAAAAAGTTAGCTAGAATTAAAGCATAAATATTCCACACATGAGTTATGATTGTCAATTGACGTCCGCAAAATTTAACAAATGTGTTGTTAATAAACAAATCAAGCATCGTTTTAAATAAAAATAATGAATAAATCAGATTTATGTCTTACAAAGTATGATTTTCCACTAAAAACTTACAGATATTCGCTGCTATGATTCAAATTAACTAGCTGTTATAAAGAAAATTATCAATTGATAGTATATAAAAACGGTACTAAAAAAAACAGATGAAAATGAAAGGTCAATATCCTTGTTTCTTAGATATAAGTCATTGAAAATGTGACGGGAAATAATTTGCTGTAAATTTTCCATATATTTTCCATACATCTATCATTGTCACTTTTTTTCGTTCAAAAACTATAAACAAAAAATACGGATTTTATAAACTTTTCAAAAGTAGCTTCTTAAACTATATGTAATAATTATATGAAAGAAAAAGAAGGAGTTTGCGTGTATAATCGTTAATAATACAACATCTACATAGATAAACCAAGAGGTTTCCGAATACGGATTTTATAAACTTTTCAAAAGTAGCTTCTTAAACTATATGTAATAATGATATGAAAGAAAAAGTAGGAGTTTGCGTGTACAATTGTTAATGGTACAACATCTACATAGATAAACCAAGAGGTTTCCGAATACCGTACATAAAGTAAAAAACAAAACAGGCAAAAGTTATTAAACAAGATATGTGTATCTTAGTTATTCTTTTGGAGAAACACAATTATACTAAATGTATATATGGTATCTTTGGTGAGATTTTATCAGTACTGGGCCGATGCTGTTAGGCAATAGTTCTTGAGTATATCACCAGCCCAATAATCAGTCATACTCATATGCTGACATAGGATATCGGTTAATCGTCATAAACGTAAGTATACTTTCGAACTAAAAATCATTCGACATATTTAAATGCTTCTATTTAAAGCGCGGAATTCTAATCTGTCACTACGTGTAATTATTTCTTTTTGTTTTCAATGCTCTACATCATTTCTAACTGACATGACCTTTTTACTGTCGATATTTCAGAGCTACCTTTTAGACTTATATAGACGAAACAGCGTTGTGTGTACTTCAGTCCGGTATCTTTGATGAGTTATTTTTTGTCAACTGGTCTTTATTTTGACGTACGTATCTATCAAAACGATGTTCTAAAAATATTTAAAACGCATAGTAATTTTGGTTTTTTTTACAGATAGGAGATGGACAGAGCTACGCTAAATCAGGTAATTGTTATAACCCCGCCCCCTCTCTTTCCATAAAAAAACAACCCAATATGATTTGATTTTGAAGTATGAAACGGTATCATCGTTTCATTAAAAAAAAAAACGAATGAATATGGTATTCCGAAATCAGATTTGACGTAACATTGGTTTTATTGCAATATACCGATGTATATCCCTTTCAATATATGTATTTATAAATAAGCATGTTGAGCACTCGAGCGAAGAAATTATTTTCACACACAACATGTATCCTCAAAGAAAATATTATTTTCATTTGTTATCCCGAGAAAAGGACAGACTAGATAATTGTTTTATTCAGGACTGCCTTAAAACGTAGGTAATAATTTTGTGACAAGAAGAGCATGGATGAAGTCCTTTGTAACATGCATATATATTACATGACATGTTGAATTAATAAATCCTTTTCAATGTGTTTCTGGTTGCTGTTTAACTCTGTTTTTTCATCATGTAAATACTTGAAATGAACGAGTGCCTAATATACGTGATGATTTGGTTCATGTGTCACTGACGATTCATATGTAGATAAAACGTGCGCCTGGAGTACCACATTTTAAGCCTGTAAATCTGAATTTAGTGAGTCATTATTCAACAGTTGTGCTACCGTATTTTGATTCTAAAAGTTGATATTCCAAATGTTCCGTTGTGGGAAATATAAATACTGTAAATTTAGAAATTATTTCAATGTTTTTATTATTGCGAAAAATGAGACAGGTTTATAATCGCAATAATTCAAACTCGAATTTTGAAATTTGTATATGAATTAACGAAGATTCTTCTCAATATCGCAAAAATTAAAATCGCATTATAGTCTAAAATGACGAAATCGATATAAAAAAATGCAAGCAATAATTTCTGAATTTACTGTCCTGCCTTAAAGTTAACTATAGGTTTGTCTTTTGTTTTTTAATATGTTGCTAAAAGAGAGGTGAAAGATGCCAAAGGTACATTCAAACTCATAAATCGAAAACAAACAGACAACGCCATGCCTTTGTCTATATGCCTTTTTGTGTTTCTTTGATACATACACTTCAAACCAGTAAAAGTCTGAAATGGCCTATATCTGTACTCTACTGTACTGATTTTTACTGGACCAGTCTGAATTTGTCTGAATTTTACTCGACATTACTCGTCCCCAGACTTAACCATACTCGACTGTCCTGATTTGTACTTGACCCTTATCCTTGTCATTGAGAATAATCTGAACTATTTCTCGACCTGTACTCGACATATTTTGTCAGTCTGAACCATACCTGACCAAATAACCTCTACTTTTTTTTTTATTTCTAACTGTTAATTTTTTATTTTCTTTGCAACTGACATGACAACAGTCACAATTAATTAAAGATAAATATATAAACATATTTTTATATCCTTACATGATTCACAGATTAATCAAATAGATAAAGTTAGATCAAATTATCTTAAATATTAATTTAATTATATTAATTTTAAAGTTTTATGGTTTTGTTAAAAAAAAAGATTTTCTTGTACCTTAAAATCGAACCTATACTGAAGGTGTAAAACCTCATTAAGGTGCTTCTTGTTTGCATTGGCATGTGTGTTTTTTTTAAACTTCATTTCCTAACTTCCTAAATAAAACCTACATAGGTTTCAAGGTTACATACAATATTTATATAATTATCTTTTAAATGAGGTAACAACAGCCAACAAAATCACTGAAATTGTTTAACCTTATATTAGAAATATATGTATTATTATAATTTGGAATATACTATATATAATATATATCAAAAAGGGATACAAAATTGAAGAAATTATTAAAATTGTTCTTCTGATTAGTAATACCTTCTGTAATAAATTCTAAATAACATTCATTCAAAATTGCATCATCCTGTTTGACTTAAATCGCAAGGCCTTTAGAATTCACTAAATAAGTAAAACACGAGTTTAAGAAAAATATGGCTTTCGTTTTACCTGTAAAACACACATGTACTGAGGTAATCTAATCTTATTAAAGTGCTTCTTTGATACCATGTCTTTAATTTTGACAAAAATTATTTGAATTTAATTGAAATGAATTCTTACTATAACTTTGAACAAATTTCCTTTTTTAAAAGGTTATCAATGATTGCTATGGAAGTTCTATTATCATAATAATATTAAATTCTTGATTGAACAAAACAAAGGTGTAATAAAATTTATAAAGTTGCTTTATATACTATTTTATATATATTTTAATAAAACAAAATGTTCACTGCATTGTTAACTAAACTCAACTGATACCATAAATCTATACTAGGCTTAAGTTAATGGTGAAACTTGTCCAGTAACCATAAAATATGAATGTAGGACAGAAAGTAACAGGACAAAAAGTCACAAACAAAAAGTCACGGACAAAAGGTTACGGGACAAAAAGTCACAGGACAAATAGTCACATTTCATTGTAGAAGAAACACTTATTTAAAGAAAACTGTTTTGTTTTTTTCTTGAACTAATATATAAACATAGTGTGTCTTTCTATGTTGTAATGTTACACTATTGTTTCAGAAAAAGGGTGAAGGCTTGGTACCATTAAAATGTTTAAACCCGCTGCATTTGTCTGATGTTCAGTAGTTGTCGTTTGTTGATGTGGTTCATAAATATTCATGTACCAAGGTAAATGAACAGTTTCCGAAACTGTAAAATGGATATAAGTAATAAAATGAAAATATTTCAAGAACTATCGCATGTATATTCAAACAATTGTCAGCAAATTATTTGTGACTTTTTGTCCTATCAAATTTGTGACTTTATGTCCAGTGAATTTTTGTCCTGTGAATTTCTGTTCGTTTACCTAAAATATATCTGAAACATTAAACTTTTTTTTAATAACATTGAAAATATTTGTCACAATTCAGTTTTGAGATTATTTGATCACCTTTTTTTTTATTTTAATTTTATAGGTGATATATATATATATATATATATATGTAAGTGTTGATGAATATGGTGTTGAAGTTATATTATGTTTATTGTGAAATTTGGTTTAAATGCTTTGTTAAATACATTTTTAATTTCAAATTGTTGTTCAAATTATTATCCAGGGGAAATAGCTGTTGTTAAAAACAGTTCCTAAATTAACGAAATACAATAGATAGATACAAACTAGGTAGAGTATGGTTCGGACAAGGTTGAGCATGGTTCAGACTAGGTCGAGCATGATTAAGACGCGTATAAAATAGTTAAGTACTGGTCGAGTAAAGGTCGAGTACAAGTTCAGACTGTTAAGTATGGTTCAGACTACAGTCGAATATTATCAAGTAAGTTTCACACCAATTCAGACTGTTCGAGTAAAAATCAGTACAGTCGAGTACTTAAATAGGTCATTTCAGACTTTTATTGTTTTGTAGTGATATCCCGTGGGTCTGTACTTATACATATCGCCATTGTGTTATAGTTCTATTGTACATTTTTGTATTTGTGTTTTTCATTTTTGCTAATGTGCTTTGTCTAAATGCCTTTTTTTACTTCTTTGTTACATATTCGTTTGTTTTTATAGTGATTAAGATTACAACATAATGTTGACTGCTGTACCACTATTTTTGACATTTTTACCTATTAAGTCAATTAAGGAATATAGCAGTTGTTATCCATTCGTTTGATGTGTTTGAGTTTTTGATTTTGCCATTTGATTAGGGAATTTCCGGTTTGAATTTTTCCTCAGAGTTCAGTACTTTTGTGATTTTACTTATGACTAAAAAAAAAGACAAGCAGACAATTGATGGTACACAAAACACACATAGAAAATTAAAGAATGAGCAACAGAAACCCTACATAAAATGGGGGTGATCTCAATTGCTACGGAATGATAAGCAGATTCTCCTCCTCATGTGGCATCCATCCTGTTGTTCGTGTTAGTAAAAACACTCAAAATAACGAGTTCCCCGTACTATGAAAACTGTAATAATTCTGTCTTAATGATAAATTCAAGAAAATCCGAGGTTCAACGTGACTCTAACAAATAACTTGAATCTCAACTTGAAGATAAACAGCATCACATATGCATATCTAACATTCTTAATAAATAATGGAGCGTTCGAACAAAACGTTTTAAGTCTTTTGTCGGTCAAATTTGTTTGTTTTGCAAATAAAACGACGAAGGATTATTTGCTATTAGTATATTTTTATCCTTTACTTTTATTCCCGTTTTTATGATTTTTCTCATACGATGGTATCACAAGAAGATAAGGGGTTGGTCCTCCGGAGTTCGGTATTTTTGTGATTTTACCTTGGCTCAGTTATCTCAAGTACCTCAATTCACCACCGGTTTGTGTTGGAGTTTGTGAGGTAAGCCTATAGTATTTTTTGTAGTGTTGTGAAAGCTTGTTTTCACAACACTACAAAAAATACTATAGTGTTTTTTGTAGTGTTGTGAAAGCTTGTTTTTCATTTCTTAGTTTTGTCGTTGTTTTGCCATAGCGTTGTCAATTTCCCTTTTACTTATTATTGTAGAATGTCCCGTTGGTATCTTTAAACTGTTTTATAAACTACATTTCGGATGATCAGCCACCTTTCCATATTTTGAACATCGTTAAACTACTGTTGCCTATATTTGTCATGGTATAAATAAATTTAACGTTAATTTCAGGCGTTGATATTATTTCGAATGGAAATTGTGTTTTATATCATATCGTTGCACTAGTGATTGACGTTGTGTATTCTTTAACAATTTGCTTTTGCATATGACAAACTCTTGTACTTGGGAGCAAACTGAATCTTATGAGCAGACTCAAAGCATATCTTCCTGTAAGTGCTCTTAATCTTTTTTGTAATGGATATATACTCTCAGTCATGTATTTCTAATGTTCCGTATGGGGAGCTGCTTCAAAAAGTAATATTGAAAAGCTATATAAGTTACAGAAGCGGGCAGGAAGAATAATTTCGAATGTAGGGTTTGATATCTCTTCATCGATTATGTTTAAAGAGTTAGGATGGCTTACCATTTATAATGGAATTAAATATTTTATGGCAGTGATGATATATAAGTGTATGAATAATTTAGCACCTGAATATTTATCTGAACTATTTTCAAGCTGTTCAACTGTTAAAATTATGGTAAAAGATTTTAAGTATCCCTGAACCTTGTTGTGGAATCCTTTGCCTTTAAATTTGAATAAAAGTAAATGTGTAAATATTTTTAAAGCAAACTGTCAATCTCATCTCTTAAAGATACGAGAAGAGAACTTTTAGTAGTTAAAATGCTTAAACTTTACTGTAGTCATACTTTTTCATGTCAGTGGTATTGGTATATCTGTACTATATATATGTTATCTTGTACACATGTGGTGTAATAGCATTTTGCCTTGTGTATCTTTGTGTATGGATGTAAATATATCATGTAGATGTAGAAGGCCATAGGGTGGATTATCTGTATTGTCATCTGTGTTACCTTCTGAAAATAAAGAATTTATATTTTGATACAAAAAAGTAAAATATCAAAAATATTGAACTTCGAGGAAAACTCAAAACGGAAAGTCTCTAATCAAATGGCAAAATCAAAAGCTCAAACACATCAAACGAATGGACAACAAGTGTCATATTCCTGACTCGGTACAGACATTTTCGTATATAGAAAATGGTGGATTAAACCTGGTTTGATAGCTAGCTAAACCTCTCACTTGTATGACAGTCGCATAAAATTCCATAATATTTACAACGATGGGTGAACAAAACAATCAGACAGAATAGGTAAAAATGTCAAAATAGGGGTACAGCAGTTAACATTGTGTTATTATCTTAATCACTATAAAAACAAACAAATATGTAAACAAAGACTTCTCTCAAACAAATGAAGGTTAATTGGTAAGGTACGGAGATTGTCAAATGGAACAAGTTGATTTGCTGGCGAATTGATCGTCTTGTGTGGAATGAATGAAATGTGAAGTTCTTACATTAATGACGACTTCAGTATGTATACTAAAGAAATTTATCCTATTGAACTTACTTTAAATAAAGCTAATACTAACAATGACCACTGTCCTTTCCTCGATCTTGATATCTATATCATTAACGGGAAGCTTAATACAAAAATTTATGATAAAAGAGATGATTTTTCATTTCCTATCGTTAATTATCCATTTTTAGATGGTGACGTTCCCTTGTCACCATCTTATGGTGTTTATATATCTCAACTTGTACGATTCGCTCGTGTATGTAACAACGTATTAGATTTTAGCGAGAAAAATTTATGTATTACTGAAAAATTATTACACCAGGGTTTTCGATATCATAAACTAGTCAAAACATTTACTAAATTTTATCATCGGTACAAGGACATCATTCGTAAATATAACTCAACATGCAGACATCTTATACGTTCGGGTATTTCACATCCAATCTTTTATGATAATATTCTTTACAAAGCACAAAAATGTCAGTATTCACCTCAAAAGCTAACAAAACCTTTAAACAGACTTATTAAGAAGGGATATAGTTACGATACTGTTGTCAGGTCATTAAAGATTGCATATTTTGGCTTTAATATTGATTCACTTATATAGGGTCTTTGCATCGGAATTAAACACATTTATTTTAAAACCAGTTGTTGGCATGACACAGGTTATGTTCTTCTCATATATTTTATGACGGTATAATACTAAACCCCTAACAGGAGGGATTGTGCCTGATAGTCATATGATGAAGACATAATCTTTCAATCAGTTTAATTGAGGTCTGGAGCTGGCATGTCAGTAACTGCTAGTAGTCTGTTGTTATTTATGTATTATTGTCATTTTGTTTATTTTCTTTTGTTTCCTATTCTGACATCGGACTCGGACTTCTCTTATACTGAGTTTTACTGTGCGTACTGTTGTGCGTTTGTTTTTACTACATTGGCTAGAGGTATAGGGGGAGGGTTGAGATCTCAAAAAACATGTTTAACCCCGCCGCATTTTTGCGCCTGTCACAAGTCAGGAGCCTCTGGCCTTTGTTAGTCTTGTATCATTTTTTAATTTTAGTTTCCTGTGTATAATTTGGAGTTTAGTATGACGTCCATTATCACTGAACTAGTATACATATTTGTTTAGGGGCCAGCTGAAGGACGCCTCCGGGTGCGGGAGTTTCTCGCTGCATTGAAGACCCATTGGTGGCCTTCGGCTGTTGTCTGCTCTATGGTCGGGTCGTTGTCTCTTTGACACATTCCCCATTTCCATTCTCAATTTTATTCTTATTTTGAATCCCTCTAGTTTGTAGCAAACTGTAAGGATAAAGTGTAAAGTTCAATTTCAGTCGAAATGAAAATAAATGCTTTACATTAATGTACTCTCTCGTATTTTATACCGGAAAATATTGCATTAATTTAGTACTAGTAATTGTATCAAAGATATCAACAAGAAATATTTGAGATACTTTAGTAAAAATACATTATTCCGATTTGAAAATACTGGTTAATGGAATATTGTAAAGAATTCCGCTGACACCAGTGATTAGGGGGGGGGGGGGGGGGGGGGGGGTTTGGGGGGGCGTCTCAAACTTGCAGTGAGGTGAAAGTTTTCTTTTGCTCATTATGAAAGGCCTCATAGTGACTATAAGATGAAGAACAGCAATAAAAGTGCATTTTCTATGTTTTTGGCTTGTCGTTTTTTTGTTGCTTATGTTGATATTTTATCATTTATGAATACCACAAATCCTTTGTTTTTCTATTATATATGTGTTTTTTTTTTTCCTTACAGGATCTCTTTCACGCAGCTGAAGCTGGAAATTTAATAAAGGTCAGAAATTGTCTTGCCGAAGGTGCAGATATAAACAGCAGATACGGCTGGGTGAGGATTATATGCTAGACAGCTTAATAAATCAAAGAAATTGTATCGCACAATAACAATATAACAGGCAATTGACAGAGAACAATGAATTCAAAGAGAATTACCTTTCATTGTTCCCTAACGTTACTCTGCAATTATAATTCTTTTAGATTTCGTTGTTTATAAGATATAATAATGGTTATGACTTTCAACAGTTTCTTGCAAGTGTAAAAGATTTATAGATTTAACTAATTTGAGAATAGCTAGATATTTGTTCTGAATGTTTCTCTATTTTTCATGAATCAATATCGACTTAGTTAATCTTTGGCTTACCAATGTTTTACCTCTCAAAAACGGTGATTAAATGAAGGAGTTGGATTTTACTGCGTTCTCCTCAATTACCATACGTATTTTTTTTTTATATATCATTGTCAGTTCCATTCTCAAGTACAGCAACTTTTTTGTTGACGTCTTTGTTAGATATATTGTAAAGTTTGTTAGATTTTTAGTCAGTTATATTATATGTGTAAGTATATGTGAAGTATTTCTTACACAGTCTTACTGGAATAGGAATAGATGACCTTAGCCTTATTCGGCCAACTTTTTTGGAATTTTGGGTCCTCAATCCTCTTCAACTTTGTACTTGTTTGGCTTGATAACTATTTTGACTTGAGCGTCACTGATGAGTATGATGTAGACGAAACGCGCGTCTGGTGTATTAAATTATAATCCTGGTACCTTTAATAACTATTTACACCACTGGGTCGATGGTACTGCTGGTGGACGTTTCGTCCCCGAGGGTATCACCAACCCAGTAGTCAGCACTTCGGTGTTGACATGAATATCAATTATATGGTCATTTTTATAAATTTCCTGTTACAAAACTTTGAATTTTAAAAAAAACTAAGGATTTTCTTATCCCAGGAATAGATAACTTTAGCCTCATTTGGCCAACTTTTTATATGATTATTTTGATAATATTTCAGTTACAAAAAAAATGTTTCATGTTTAAAACAAAATAGAATATATTTTATATCATACACATATGCTGTGGTGCTGAATTTAATTTGTAAATACGTAATTTTACTTTTAACTTGAGTAATAGTGTTTGAAGGACTTGTAGTTTAATATTAAATTAAAAGAAATGCCTGGGCAAAAAAATTTGAATTAACTCTTGTCGCGGTGTAATCATTCTGTACTGAGACGGCGTGAAGCAAACACCAATAAACCAGCCAACCAAGCATGTCTTACAGAGGAATTGTGTGTTTTATTGACAATTGGTTTGTCCGCAGTGAAGACGGATTTAAAAAAAAATGTGCGGCTGTTAACTCGTGTAGATGAATTAACCACAGGTTAATCGTAGAGCATTTGAAGGTAAAATGAATGCTGGAATGTTCCAGCAGGTTGTCGGCTTTCCTCTTGGAACCAACTGTGCGCTTATGGACCTTTTCTAAATTTTATATGAATCGGTTTTTCTTCAGACACTGGTAAAAAAAAGGAGAACTGACTAGCTAGATCTCCTTATTTCTGTTTTTGTAGCAGTTCAGTGTTTCTCTGGTTCTATTGTTTTACTAATATAGTTGATGTATTTCCAGCGGTTTTGTTGTGTGACCCGAATTGGTTTTCGCTTAATTGATTTATGACTATTGAACTGCGGTTTACTACTGTTGCCTTTATTTTAACGTTTATGTATTTTTTGTGATAGTGACCAAATTGAAGATGAAAAACACTTTCTTTTTAATTGTTGTTTTTACTCTGATATCAGACATGAGTTATATGCTAAAGCCTGTCTTTTAAATGTTGAGTATGTGTATTTATGCGATATTGAAAAGCTTCGTTTTCGTATGTGTAGTGAGAATATGGTTTCTCTGTTAGCTAACTCCCTTTATTCTATGTTTTACCGATGAAAACATGTTGTCATTTAGAAATTATATACGTATTTTTTATGGTGTTTTATATACGAAATACTTTTTAAATGTGAAAAGTTGCCCTTTTATGTATGTATTAAATGTTTGTTTTAATGATAGTGTCTCATAAGTCGTTTTTGACTGGCATCCTTTTACTAAATGTTAGGTTCTTATGACCTTATGTGTATATATATATATATATATATATATATATATATATATATATATTGATACTGTAATGGATGGTGACACTTGAATTAAATAAATCTTATCTTATCTTATCATAATACTAGAAAGGTGACACAACTTACCATGATATTGTTGTGTATTCGTTTTTTGTTGTTTTTTTTTTTCGAGTAAAAACCCACATTCAGTGATATTGGTTATACCATGGCGACCAGTTTCTGTTCTTGGAGCAAGTTGGAGTAAACAGATAGAACAACTGACCTCCTAGAAAATTGGCAATCTTTTTTAATCTTAATGGGATTCGATTACTCATCACTATGAGCATGTTTTATGTACACAAGTTATTAACTTAATCCACATTTACAGTTTCAACAAAAAATGCGATTTATAAAAACTTTATGAAATTAATGAACTTTCCGATTTGTTGGGAATGCTTCTTTGTACTAAATCAATTTTTTTGAATTGTTTTTAAACCTCTGTAGGATAATACGAACATTGCAATTTTTTTTTAAGTATTATGGTACTCCCTTACACGCAGCTGCTAGAGGTGGATTCATCAACATAGTTGAATTGTTATTGGAAAGAGCAGATATAGATCCAAATAAAGAAGATAAGGTATGGGAGAACGTTTCTTACAGAATTGTCAAACTTTGATTAATCTTCAACCAAAAATCAAAGAAGAAGTGAACTGGAAATATTTTCATCAAAATAAACAAATAAAACAAAAAATACAAAGGAAATAGGGCATGAATTGGTTGGTCGAGTAGTGTAATTGCTAAATCATTTGAAACATCGAATGAAAAGAAAGAAAAGTAATGTTAAACACTCAAGTTTCCTAATACATATAAAAAAAGTGATAGTGATATGATATCCAATTAGACATCTTTTAACTAAATCACAAATGACGTAGATGTTAGCAGCTTCTCGGTTTCTGCTATATAATTTTGACAGATTAACCTACATCATATCATGTTTCGATTGTCGTCGCTGAGTCCATTTTCTTTAAGATATGCCTTGAATGGAGATTTGTCTCATTGGCACTCATACCACATCTTCTTATATCTCTTTAATGAGATCATTTGTCTGATATCAAAACTTTCTGGGCAAAAAATATTTGAAATAACTTTCACAGCGATATAATTTTTTTGTGCTGAGACGCCGAAAAACAAACACCAATAACTCAACCAATCAAGCATGTCCTACCGAAGAATTGTGTGTTTTATTGACCAACGTTTTGTCCACAATGAAGAAGGATTTAAAAAGGAAAAAAAAACTATGAGGTTGTTAACTCGTGTTATAGAATTAACTATATTATAATTGTAAAGCATTTGAAGGTGGAATAAATGCTGGAATCTACCAGCAGGTTTTCCATTCTTATTGGAATCAACTGTGTGCTTCTCCTTGTGGACCTTTTATTAATTAAACACTAAGTCGGATTTTCTTCAGAAACTTGTTAAAAAAACCAAGTAGAACCGATAAGCTAGATCTTCGAATTTCATATACAGTTACGTTGATGATGTTCTCCTCAGTAACAATTCGTGTATTTATGATTTGATCACATTAGTATATCGACCTGAAATAGGGATTGGTTGGTAGTATGATTGATCAATCGAACAGCCATACAACTAGATACTAAATAAATATAAATTCAATTTTTATTCTTTTTCATACTGTTGTTAAGGTTTGAAAAAAGAAGGTACAAAAGAAACAGCTCGCATATGTTGATTTGATCTATATGACAAATGACGTAAATTCTAACAGATTGTCTGTTTCAGTTATATTATTTTGACAGCTTTAACGACATCTTATCTTATTGTGAGTGCCTCCACTAAGACCCCTTTCATAAAATTTTCAACTGTTATTGTTGGCGTTTGTTTTTTGTAGCAGTTCAGTGTTTCTGTTGTTCCTTTGTTTTCCTTTTATAGTTGATGTATTTCCCTCGGTTTTGGTTTGTGACTCTTATTTATTTTCGCTTTATCAATTTTAACTATTGAACACCGGTATACTACAATTGCCTTTATTCATACTATCTATGAAGGTGATACAACTTACCACTATATTGTTTGTTTTTTTTGTTTGTTGGTGTGAAAAAGCCACGTTCAGTGATATTGGTTATACCCTGGGGACCAGTTTTTGTTGGTGGAGAAAGTTTGAGTAAACAGACAGAACAACTGTCCTTCTGGAAAACTGGCAATCTTTGTTAATTCAAATAGGATTCAATACTCATCATCATGAGCATGTTTTATTTACACAAGTTATTAACTTAATCTATATGTACAGTTTCAATAAAAATTAGATTTATTAAAACGGTTTTAAAATTCATTAATCTCCAATTGTACATGTTGGCCAATGATTTTTTCACATTGTTTTTTAACCTCTGTAGGATTTTTTTTTTATTTCAGTGTGATGGTGAAACTCCCTTGTACGCAGCCGCTAGTGGTGGAATCATCAGCATAGTTAAATTGTTATTAGAAAGAGCAGATATAGATCCAAATAAAGAAAATAAGGTATTGGATAACGCTCTCTAACGAAATTGTCCATTTTTGTTAAATTTTCAACCAAAATCAAAGAAGAAGAGTACTCTAAAAAAACAAAAAAGGTGGGATATGAATAGATTGGTCGGAAAGTATCATCGAAGACATCGAATACAAAAATGATGTTAAATTATACGTATCCTGATATATATATGGAAAAAAATAAAATGTTGTATTATTGCCGATGAGACAACTTTCAACTACCTTACAAATGTCGTAGATGTTAGCGGATTGTCTGTTTCTGCTATATAATTTTGAAATCTTTAACTACATCTTGTTGTATTTTTGGTTGCATTAACTGAGACCTCTTTCTTTAAATCTGTCCGTATTGATATCAACTGTCATAATGGGAGTGTAAGACAGATAACCATTCTATTGTTCGTGTATTTGTTTGTTTGCTTAAATTCACGTCAATGATATAACCAATGCTATGCTGATTAGGTTTTTTTGGTGAATGAAGCTGCGGTTAACAGGCAGAATTATCAACTTTAGGCTGTAAAACTAGTAATCTTTGTCAATTTAAAGATATTCGAATACACAACACAAGGGCATGTTTTATGTACACAAGTTATTGACTTAATCCACATGTACAGTTGTAACAAAAAACAATTCGTAAACACGGTTTTAAAATTATTAATCTTGAATTGTTGAACAATGTTATTTTTTGTACTTCATCATTTATATGAAAATGTTGTTTGTATAACAAAAGCAACGATTTAAATTTTGAAGTTATCAATTTCCCCACCTCAGTAGCAATATACCAACTTGACGTGCACATTGGATAAACATTTCCCAACTTATTAGGTATTCAAGAGCTTACAGCTGCTACTCAGACTTTGTGACACGTCACCTGTGTCTGAGCAGAAAGGTGATGAACCAGGGGTATGTCAAATAATGTCTCGTCCTTTTTCTAAACAAGTTCATCGGAAGATACCAAGACCTTGTTGATAAATGTTCCGTAGCAACTTCACAAATAGCACGCGATTGTCTTGGAGTATAGATTATGGGTACTCACGTTGTTCATCATCTTAATAACGTGGTATATAATTCTTCTATTTGTCTTTTTGAATATTACTTTTACTGTTTAGCGTATTTTTTGTGATATCCATTTGACGTGACACGGTACTTGTACATTCCGTCATTGTGTTATTGTGCTATGATATATTTTCGTATTTTTGTCTTTCATTTTTGTATTTTTGTCTTTCATTTTTGCTTATGTGCTTTGTCTAAATGTACTTTTGTGTTTCTTTGTTACATATTTGTTTGTTTTTAAGGTGAATAAGATTATAACACAATTTTGACTGTTGTACCCCTATTTCGACATTTTTACCTGTTATGTCTGTTTGTTTTGTTCACACATCGTTGTCAATATAATGGAATTTTAAGCGACTGTCATACAAGTGAGAGGTTTAGCTAGCTATTAAACCAGGTTAAATCCACCATTTTCTACATACGAAAAAGCATGTACCAAGTCTGGAATATGACTGTTGTTGTCCATTTGTTTGATGTGTTTGAGTTTTTGATTTGCCATTTGATGAGGAACTTTCCGTTTTGAATTTTCCTCAAAGTTCGGTACTTTTGTGATTTTACTTTTTTTTTATACCTTCGTATAATACTATGAACATTGCAAGCTTTTTATTTCAGTATAATGCTACTCCCTTACACGCAGCTGCTAGGGGTGGATTCATCAACATAGTTAAACTCTTATTAGAAAGAGCAGATATAGATCCAAATAAACAAAGTAAGGTAAGGGATGACGTTGTAAGCAGGATTGTTCAACTTTGTTAAATCTCCCATCAAGTAAAAGGAATACTACAAATAAAAAAAGATAAGGTAAAATAGATTGTTTGGATGGTATATTTGCTAAATCGTTTGAGACATCAAAAATAAGAATACTATTGATGGTAAAGATACACAGATCTTGATATATATGGAAAACAAGAAAATGTAGTATTATTGCCAATGAGACAGATTGTCTGTTTCTACTAAATAATTTTGACAGCTTTTGACATCTTTCTTAAAATCTGCCCGTAATGATACCAACTGTTATACTATGAGTGTGATACAACTTAACTATGATATTGTTCGTTTATTTGTTTGTTGGAATATAAAGATTCGTTCAGTGTTATTGGTTATACCATGTCGACCAGTTTTTGCTGGTGGAAGAATCTGGAGTAAACAGACAGATTGACCGACCTTCTGGAAAACTAGCAATCTTAGTCAATTTAAATGAGATTTGATTCGAATACACATCACCATGAACACATTTTACGTAAACAAGTTTTTAGCATAAAACACATTTACAGTTTAACAAAAATGCGATTCACAGAGTTTAATGCCGCGTTCATTGATATTAGTTCTACCATGGGGACAGAACACCTGACCTTCTGGAAAACTATCAATATTTGTCAATTTAAATGGGATTCGAATACTCATCACCAGAAGGATGTTTTGTGGACACAAGTTATAAACTTAATCCATATGTACAGTTGCCACAAAATTGCAATTGATAAAAACTAATTTGAAATTCATTAATGTCGAATTGTTGGTCAATACTTTTTTGTACCCTTATCATTTGTATGACATATTTTTTTTATACCTCTCTAGAAATACGAACATTGCATGCTTTTTATTTCAGTATGGTGGTACTCCCTTACATGCAGCTGCTAGAGGTGGATTCATCAAAATAGTTAAATTGTTATTAGAAAGAGCAGATATAGATCCAAATAAAGAAAAAAAGGTATGGGATGACGTTCTTTACAAGATTGTCCAACTTTGTAACATATTCCATCAAAATCAAAGACGAATAAAACTGAAAATATTTTTTTTTTTGAAATATACAAATCTTAGAACAAAGATAGGATTTGAATAGATTGGTCGAGAAGTATAATTGTTAAATCGTTTGAGACATCGAATAAAAAGGAAAAAAACAATGATGTTAAAATTACAAATATCCTGATACATATTAGAAAAGTAAAAGTAATATGATTGCAAATGATACAACTTTAAACTACGTAACACATGACGTAGATGTTAGCAGCTTGTCTGTTTCTGCTATATAATGTTGACAGCTTTACCTACATCATATCATATTTCGATTGCCGTCACTGTGATCTCCTTCTTAAAATCTGCCCGTGATGAGATCATTTGTTATAACATAAGTGTGATACAACTTACCATGATAATGTTCGTTTATTTGTTTGTTGAGTTTGATGCAACATACAGTAATACGGGCTATACCATGACGACAAGGTTTTGTTGGTGGAGGAAATTGGAATAAACACCCTGAACAACTGAACTTTTAAACAACAGGCAACCCTTGTCAATGTAAATTGGATTTGACTACACATCAACATGCACATGTTTTATGTACTGATGTACATACATTATTATATTAATTTAATCCACATTTCAGTATGATGGTGATACTCCCCTACACTCAGCTGTTAATAGTGGAAATCTAAATATAGTGCAACAGTTATTACAAAGAGCAGATATCGATCCAAATAAAGAAAATGAGGTACGATATGACGTTTTTGTCCAACTTTGTTAAATCTTTTATTAAAATCAATGTCAGATTAATGCTGCTTATAAAATTTATACACGTTTCCACTAAATACTTTATTCTTCAGAATGAAAAAAACTTAAGGTATTCAAAATATTCGAAATTCCAAGACATACTTATACTCAAATCATTGAGATTGTATAGGAAGCAAACATGTCAAAGATAAGTAATACATTTAGATTCGTTATTTAGTTTAAGTTTATTATGTATTCCAGTTGCACCGATAAATTAAAACAACTACTTATCATTCATGAACGCATGTATATTTATTACTTAGTATGAAAATACGAATCCTTGATGACTGTAGATGTAGTATTTCTTCAAAACAAGATTTACACATTTAATCAAATTCACAAACAACTGACGAAATGATGCCGATTATAATACATTCCGTGATGTATAAACCACTGCTTTTTTAAACCTGCAATCAAATTCCGTTATCTTTGTATCATATAAAACAGCATAGATTATTCTTCTGTGTTTTTATGATTGACTGAGTCTGATTAAAATCAAAGAATTTTGCTAAATTTAGTTTGAGATAAACATGTTTAACCCAATTACCATATATATATTTCAAAGTTATCGAATGTTTGATCTTTATTGTTATTGCTTTCCAGAAAAGGAAATATGTTTGTCTGATGACAATAGCAACATTATATAGGTGATTTATAGTTTGACATTTTGAAAATTTCATTTATATTACATAATTTTCCTTAATTCACCTGTTAAGGTGCTGCTAATTAATATCATAAAATCTAATTTTTATAAGGAGGGTTCTTTCTACAGATGGGTGCAGTCCTAACCTGTACAGCAACTTAACTGGCTAACCAATCATTTTGACTTGTCAAAGTGTGATAGGATTTAGGACTGCCCTGACCAGTCCTAGGACCACAATCAAGTTAAATTGAAAAGCGGACTTGGTCCTAGGACTGTTTTTATGACTACAAAAAAAGTGAACCTGGATACATGTCCGCTACTATTATAAGTTAACTTCGAAACCAGTATCCTGCCTTCAGTAAACTTTGATTTTGACAACTCCGATCGAACCAGACCTACTCTCAAGTTAACGCTTTGCTGGTCTGCGCAACACTAAGTTAACTTGTGACCAGGACCTCTCTACATCGATTTGTTTTAAATATCTTTAAATGTCTTTGTTTCTTGACATAAAAAAACCCAGATTAAATACATATGTTTGTATATAAAGTACGCATAAAACATTGGTTGTTATACAAATTTCTCCGTGATCTGCTTTTATATAAATCAAACCCGATATTGGTTTTCATGCTAAAGGGCATTGAATATCTATTCGAATAATTATCAAATTTTTTAAGTCGTATATACTTTTATTTTATATAAAATTTTAAAGTTCTGATAGGTTTTAAAATATAACATTAATCTTATAAGCTTGGTTATCGGATGAACTCGAAATACAATGCCAATAACGAATAGTACTTAGATTGTATAAATAAATCATGATAAATGAAAGCAATATTGGTGTAGAGTTACTGATATTTTTCATGTTTATGGTCGTCTGACTAGTATTTCCTTTTATTCGCCAATTAACATTGCAAGCATGTACTTTTGTTATTCAAATAATTGAATTATCACAAAAAATCATCATTTTTCACATCTCCGAAAGGCTCAAATTTAACAAACTTATTTGACCGCATCAACCAAAACTGACAATATTTGCCTTTTATAATGTAAATCTATATAGCCGCATAGTACATCAGTAATATTTTGATGTTACGCTGGTTTGTGTAATACAAATAAAATCAATATTGGAAAACAATGAGTGAAAATGTTGTCTGGATCAATTTAGAGTGCCCGCATGTCTTCTTATTATTTAAAATATTGACTCCCAACAAAATCTCCGTAGTTTTGATACCTCAGGCTTGCTCGTATAACGAAATTTTCACTTCATTACCTAATTCTATATAGCCACATTATAAATTAGTAATATATTTATGTCAGAATAAATTGTTTAATACATATGACAGCAATATTGGAACACAATGACTACAAATTTTTATCGCATCTATTTAGAGTGCCAGAATGTCTTCAGTTTATACAACATGTTCAACAAATGTCAAATGACACGGAAAATAACAACTATAGGTCACCGTACGGCCTTCAACAATGAGCAAAGCCCATAGCGCATAGTCAGCTATAAAAGACCCCGAAATGACAATGTAAAACAATTCAAACGAGAAAACTAACGGCCTAATTTATGTACAAAAAAAGAACAAAAATCAAATATGTAACACATATACAAACGACAACCACTGAATTATAGGCTCCTGACTTGGGACTTAGATCTGAAATTGAAGAAAAAGTATCAGCCTTTGCTTATTTAATGAATTATTTCACGTGTAGGCGTAGACATAGCCCAAATTGTCACCAGAAATAACATATATGCTTGCTATCAAACACATGTCACTAATGAGTTTAGAAAACCACATATATCATCGGTAAAACAGTTTTATTGGCCCAGACATTCTTCCAATTTAATGTAAAAACAATGTCGCTGAAATATGTACACACCTTTGGAAACTTAAAAATGAATTCTTTAGCTCATTAATACTAAGTCGTAAAATAGTAATTTAACAAGAACCATGACAAAAATATTCTGTTACGTCCTTTTCTTTGATTTGTCTTGGTTTGTCGTTTTTTAATTGCCCAGATCAAATTATAATTTTTGTTCATTTCAGAAGCATTGTCTGATAAATAATAATTTCTCAATCGAGTAAGGTCTGATTAGTATGTGGCTTCTTAAACGTTATATAAGAAATGTGTTGTCCAAAGGTCCGAAATATCGTGAGCCTAAATCCATCAATTGAAAACACAACTTTAAAATACTGATGGATTCAGTCGAGGATTACGCCAGGCAACGGGCTAAACGCGAGAAAGAAGCCGTAGATATAATTCTAAATGGACTAAGGCTGTGAGGTCGATGATACAAATCAGAATTAAGAAACTGAATGGGTCTATCAATACCCATGCTACGTCAATTTTTAAAGACCCAAATGTTGCAAAACACTTGTCCTACCTCCATGACAAATTTGTTGTTGTCCCCGCAGATAAAGCTCTAAACAACATCGTTTTTGTTTGAAAATTCATTACATAAACTGGTTGATAAATATTTAGGTATTGACAATTCACTTGGAAATTTAACATATACCCCCACGACACTTACCAAAGAGGATATCCTGGATATTCATAGATCTTTTATATGTTCTTTGGGATTTCAACCAAAGATGAAAAACTGAATCTTCCATCACTGTATTGGATACCTAAACTATACAAGTGTCCTTACAAACAATGGTATATTGATGGGTCTTCCAAGTGCTCCACGAAACCACGTTCTAAATTATTAACATCTATTTTATCAGCAATCAAAGCCAGGCTTCAAAGATATTGTGAAGCTGCCTATTCTAGAGGTGGGGTGAATAAGATGTAGATACTAAAAAAATCCAAAGATCTTTAAGAGTACATGCAATCTAAGACTCTTTCATCTTGCAAAAGTATTAAAACATTTGACTTTTCTGCACTTTACACAAGTATTCCTCATTCCAAACTAAAAGAAAAATTGAAAGAGTTGGTATTGCTTTGTTTCATGGCTAAGTAGATACAAGTATCTTGTCTCAGGGAGGGATTAATCATACTTTGTAAAAAATCACTCTGATTCAAACAAAAAATTCTCTGAAACTGACATTATCAAAATGCTTGATTTCTTGATTCCCAACATATTTGTAACGTATGGAGGACGTTTTTTACAACAAACTATCGGCATTTCCATGGGAATCAATTGTGCCCCTCTTCGTGCCGACTTGTTCCTCTATTTCTATGAGGCATACTTCATACATAAACTTCTTATGAATTTCGAAGAAAGAAAAGAAGTTAGCAATATTCTTTAACTTTACTTTCCGCTATATAGATTATGTTCTCTCACTAAATAATTCACAATATTGTGACTATGTTAAACGCATCTAATGATCTATCCCATCGAACTATATATAAAGGATACAACAGATACAAATAAGTCTGCCTCATATCTTGACTTACATCTAGAAATTGACAATGAGGGTGAATTGGTTGAAAAAAAAACTTTACGACAAAAAGAGATGATTTCAGCTTCTCAATTGTGAACTTTCCATTTCTATGTAGAGCACTCTAGCAGCGCCTGCAAACGGCGTATTTATCTCCCAATTGATATGATATTCCCGGGCTTGTATTTCCTATCTTGATTTCCTTGATAGAGGGTTGCTGCTCGCAAGGAAGCTATTCAACAACGAGTTCCAAATGATGAAGTTGAAATCATTCCTTCGTAAATTTAAGGAAGCCATCACGAGTTGGTAGACTATGGAATATCCGTTTCACAGATGATAAGGATATGTTCCATATGTCGTTACCACAATCCCGTTCCCTTTTCATGAATGTGACCTACCGAATTAGACTATTTACCTAGCAACACGACGGATGCCACATATGGAGCAGGATCTACTTACCCTTCCGGAGCACCTGAGTTCATCCCCAGTTTTTGGTGGGGTTCGTGTTGCTTAGTCTTTAGTATTGTATGCTGTGTCTTGTGTAATATCATTTGTCTCTTTGTTTTTTTCTTTTTTAGCCATGGCGCTGTCAGTTTATTTCCGATCTATGAGTTTGAATGTCCCTCTGGTATCTTTTACTCCGCTTTTATACATGTTTGTAAAAACAAAGTATATAATATTGTTAGTAATATGCATACCTGGTCACGTCCACGTGTTTTTGTTATATGTATTTCTTTTTGTATTCATCTGATGAGTTAAGCTTTTTTCAACTGATTTGTATAGTTTTTTTCTCTTGTTGTACTGTTACATCACTGCCCCCAGGTTATGGAGATCGAGAGTTGTGTTCCCGCTAACATGTTTAACCCCGCCACATTCTGTATATATGTACTTGTCCCAAATCTGGAGCCTGTTATTCAGTGGTTGTCGTTTGTTGCTGTGTTACATATTTGTTAATCGTTCATTATTCTGTACATTAGTTAGGCCGTTTATTTTCTCGTTTGAATGGACTTTCCTCATTATTGAAGGCCGTACGGTGACTTACAGCTGTAAATTTCTGTGTCGTTTGGTCTCTTGTGGAGAATTGTCTCAATAGCAATCATACCACATCTTTAAATATATATACTCCATTACGAACTCAAAAAAGGGTTTATTTAGTGTAGTCGAGAGACTTATTTAAAAGTTCGTTCTGTTTCAATTTTCCTTTTATAATTGTGCAAATGCATATTTATAATGAGTTATCATACACCAGACAGTACATGATAACTTTGTTTACAGAAAAATGCGTAAAAATGCATGTTTAATTGAAGTGGCTATCAAAAGAAAATATGGAAAAAATCAAGAAATCAGAGATTGTAGAATGAAATAATAAGACCTACATTTAATCTTGCATGGGTTTTTCATATAGAAAATGAAAGTATTAAAAAAAAAAACGATTTCGAAATGTTCTTTACAAATGCTTTTTCTTGAATTTGAAGAATCTAGTGATCTAAGTGTCACATTGCTCCATGTATTAAGATGTAAACTGAAAAATAAAAAGTATTTCTATCAGAAAAATTCGATATTTAAAATAAAATTTCAAATTTTGCTACATATCAACTCATATATATCAATAAAAGAACTTCTCGACAAAATAAAAAAAAAAAAACATATGAAAGTTGGACACCATATATCATATTGTGAACTGTTAAAAAAAAGTCCAATCATCAATTTATAATATGATTTATGAAATATATTCAAAATTTGGCTAACGTACTGTCCGAAGTTAAAAAAAAATCAGTTTTTCGAGTTGTACAACACCTACCTGAATCCAGTCATATTCTTATTTGTCTAAATATTTTCTAGAATTACAGTTGACCTGTTAAACATCATTAAAGTTACCATATAGTCTGCATTCTTAAACAAAAACATTTCTGCTCTCAAAGTCAGTGTGAAATATTATGTACTTTGGTAAAATTTGAAGTGGTAGAAATTGGTAATGGGAAAGGAAAATATAGGAAAGAATCATACAATAGCTTGGCTCTCAGAACATACAACTTTTGTGCTGTACTATAAAACAACCCACTACTTGTTCGGTTGTTATTCTTTAATTATGTTTTCTAGTCTACTGATCCTTCAAAATTAAAAATTCTCAAGAATTGATCCTTTTCAATAATTCTGTCTTGAATATCAAAAATATTTTTCTTCTCCGGAGATGTGTCTAATTCTATCTGACCAGTGACGAAGACTTGAAACAATATAAAATTTAGGTAACACATCAATCGTTGTAAATAGTAACTGGAAAGGTACACCCAGTTTCTGAGTAAAGCTGAAATAGAAAAAAATATGAAAATTAATAATCACATAAACTAGAACACAGAACATCATCCCGCAAGCAATAAACAAATTGCAAGTACAGAAGTCTTAACATAAAAATAAAATTCTATGCAACATACCAACTGTGTTTATAATACATTAAAAATTTAACCCCAAAATGTTCGTGTTATTTTTCGTTCAAAGAAAAGCTGAGCTGAAAGTAATTGTTCTGATAATGTCATTTCACCCTACATAGGGTTAATTCTTTGTTCAGTGTGCAAGTTTTCGTTGTAAAGGCTATAACTGTTTGCCCTCTTAAAGAAATAAGTAAATATATTCTGTTGTGCATTTTATCAGGGTTCATTTTCTTTCTTTATATTTTTCTCAAATGACAGGAATTTAAACTTTGTCATTTGTTTTGCATTTGTTGAAATTATCCATGCTAGGTACCTCTACATGGTTTGTCAAGCAAACAATTGCAGTTTTCAAATTACTACTTTACGATTTTGCAGGATTTTGTTCTTTAACAATAAATGCAGATCAATAGTTAGCATATAAAAAGAGTTTGATTTTCTTTTTGATTTTCCACAACACAGAAAATTTCCGAACGCTATAATCAACAGTCCTTATTTTACCTTTGTCCTAGCTAGTGAACAAAAACAACAGCATTTTACAGATGCACATATTTTTTTAGATGAAGGTATCAAAACTATAGAATACCAGAATCAACATTGTCAATACGAAAAAATATTGTTCATAAATTGTCAATTCGCAAAGCAAGAAATATTGCTCATCATGTCAAATCTTAGAGCCCCATCAATCTTGAATGAAATTAGTGGAAATTGTAAAAAAAAAAAAATACAAAACCTAATTCGCTTTAATTTGGTAAAGTTACAAGTTAACAATTGTTACGGACTATAATTGTATATTTTTTTCTGTCAGTTGACGGACAATATCAAAAAGAGCAGAAACATATAAATAAAGACAACAGTAGTATACTGCTGTTTACTTAAGCGAAAACAAATCCAGTTCACAAACTGTATGTATTTTGGTAATATTCGTATTTTATGTTAATATAAGAGGAGGTCGAAGTTTATTAAATTCGAATGTTTCGATTAATAAAATCCGGTAAATGAATAACTTGCTATACTACATTGGGTTGATGAATGCTTCTAGTACAATGTAGTAAGTGTTCTACGACTAACCGTTCCATGCTGTAAAAGAGGGGCGAAAGATACCAGAGGGACAGTCAAACTTATAGATAAAACAAAACCTGACAAAGCCATGGGATATCAAAAATACAAACGAAATGTACTGCTAGTACAAGATTTATTTTTAGACAAACAGTTTTTTTTTATCATTGGTGGCGAAAAAGTATTAAAACTGAAATGTACTGAATTTTAATTTTACATGATAATCAAGAAAAGAGGGAAATATCGGCACCATTAATATATGCCGACAAAAAAATTGAGCAATTTCAAACTTTAATTGTAAGACATTATTATGATTATTATTATCAAATAACTTTAACACCGCATGATTTCTATTTTAGGATGGGAAAACTCCATTTGACTTAGCTGCAGATCAAGAAAATTTAAAAATAGTCAAATTGTTATTTGAAAGAACCATCATAGATGCAACAAGAGTATATAAGGTATGGAATGTACTATTCGAAACGATTTTCAACCATTGCCCGATTAGATTTGTACCAACCTTACCCATAGACTTCAGAGCTCAGTGAAAAAAGAACATGCAGTCGTACCAACAAAATTGATAAGGCATCCAAATTGTGTGATCTCTTTAAAGCCAGAAGCTGGTAGACAGCTGTGTTTTTATCAACCCAAAATAAAGAATCAATCAAACGGTTGCAAACGTATCTTATGCACCTCACTTATCAAATTAAATATGTGTAGGTGTAATAAAAGCATTGATTTTCCGAATTAGTCTTTGTTAAATATGCACTTAAAAAAAAATTGTGAAGAATTTATTTTTGTTTTAAGTAAAGAAATACTTGGCATGAGTAAAGTGTTGTCTTTTCCAGTACTACAGACAAAATTTCACAAAGCAATTCATTGCATATATGAAAATAACCATCACTGAAAGTTAACCAATCAAATTTTCACCTCTTTTTCCCCCTGTGTATAAGTTTGAGTAACCATGTAACATAAAGTTTACAAAATATTCTATAGAAACACCAAATAAAAATAAATGGCGCTTTTAAACACCCAAGATATTATGCTTATGACCCAGGCTGTTTTCTATTGCAATGAAATGTAGGATTATTTTCCTACATCTGTCAAATTCAAGGAAATATTTTTTTCAACCCTTATGGTATGCATATGAATGTGACGTACTATGATTTGGTGGTATTATACCTTGTATTGATTGATTGTTGGTGTTTTTAACGCCACTTTTAAGCGTCACTTTTGGGCTATTTCGTGGCGGCCAGTTTTTATTGTTGGATGAATCCGGGGTGCCCGGAGAAAACCACATACCTTCGATAGGAAAACTGACAATCCCAGTCAATTATGATTGGAGTCGAGTGCACCCGAACGAGCAGGGTCCAAACTCACAACCTCAGTATATCTTTTATGAAATCTTGTTTTTATCATTTTATCTTTACCTATTTGTAACTACATCTTGATCTTTAACAGAACGTATGTAAGTCATGTAAGTATTATGCATTTAAAGTAAGAACAGTGAATATTTCAACCTTGTTATTTCTAAATGGTGACACTATTTTACACAAAGCTGTAGGAATAGAACACAAAATTGTCCAAATGTTACTAAAAATATCAATGAGTTGTGAACTTACACAGTGTCAGTTGCAACGATTTTTACACATACACAACCATAAATAACATCACTAAATGTTTTGAATAAAATTTGTACCAATCTCTTCCCAAGGTAAAAATGAAGTTTTGTAATCCATAAAGTGTTAAAGTATACGGATCTACTTACCCTTACGGAACACCTGATATAATTTTTGGCTTTGACGAACTTATTGCTGCTAAGTCTTCAATTTTTTTATGCCGTGTTTTGTAAGCTGTAGTTTTTTGTTATTGTTTTAGCGGTTTATAATATGATTTTTGGTTGTCCTTTCGATATCTTCTGCTATTTTACATATATTCATATAAAACCGGTGAAGCCAAGGAAAGGCTTTTTTCATAAATATTAGACATAGCACATTATCCAACCAAAACCATAACCATAACAAAAATATAAAAAATAAATGTATGGATGTTGGATGTATAAAAAACCGAGACACACTGTGTATCAATGCATATTCACACTCGGTATAACAGTCATATTCGGGAATGAATCACACTAGGTTCTTAGCATACAGACGACATAGATGTTAAATCACAAGCTAAGACGTTGTAAAAATGTCATTAGTTAGTTTAGACTCAGACACATCGTATAGAATAACCAATGTGAATTTTACGGAGTGTCATTTTGAATCTTTCCGCCTCATAACTCTATTGTAGCAGTTTCTGCTTAAGGTGCACACTTCTATTTACGAAGTCAGTATAGTGTGAACATGTTCGAGCATAACGTTTAAATTGAGATATGTAAACACCATAAACGGTGCAGAGGGTATGTTACTCTTGGGAAATGGAAAATTGATAATTGGGAAGTTGAAATAATCCCGTTTGTCATAGATTTTAGTTTTAAGTCGTCCATTTGTGTCAATATTGAGGGAAAGATCACGGTTTGAAGCAATCCATCTTGTATCAGTAGTATCCTTAATTCAAGTTCACAGGGATATGTTAGATCGCATTAGTGTGACGTCCTTTTTCGCTGAACTTGTATACATGTTTGAACAGGACAAAATGAAGGCAAACTCCGGATTGGGGACTTTTTCGCTGTGTTGATAACCCTTTGGTTGCCTTGGGATGTTTTCTGCACTTCTGTTGTTTTTTTTTTACTCTCATTGACACATTTCAAGTTTTAATTCTCAACTTTATTCAAAAAGTTATTAATCGATATCTATTGTTGTCGACGATACTATATACTAACTTTTAGATGTTTTTTTTTATCTTCATTAAACAATATCATTATTTTGTATCTGAAAGACAAACCACCCAAAAATGAATTGGTACTGTTAAGGGGACAGTAACCACTCTCCTTCTTTGCGGTAAATACTCATGTTTGCGAAGCCGCAGCTTTGATGCATTTTGTGGTAATATCTTAAGAATTACCCCTTAATGTTGTTTGACACTGTGAATTTAAAACAAAATTAGAAAATGTTTTGAAGAAGTCCCTGACTTTGAATATATTTTAGTGAATTTGTTTCAACCTTTTGCAATGTATATCAACATGACAAAATCTACTTAATTTGTATTGTATATAGAAGAAAGTGCAGATTCGTTTTCAAATAATTCATTTAAATTAGTTGCTAAATTTATCTATGACATTTAAAAATATTAAAACTGTTCATACGCCTTTGCTTCATATTTTATGTTCAAATAGTGAACTTTAAAATAAATGAATGATATACAAGTGAATGCAGATATGTTAACTATAGACAGTTCTATTCTTCCTAGACATTTACAGTTACATGTCCTTACAATGACATATGTTAACTATAAACAGTTCAATATTCAGAGACATTATCAGTTATATGTCCTTACAGTGACAAGTGTTACATATAGACAGTTCTATTCATCAGAGACATTATCAGTTATATGTCCTTACAGTGATGTGTTACCTATAGTCAGTTCTATTATTCTGAGAAATTCACAGTTACATGTCCTTACAATGACATATGTTAACTATAGACAGTTCTATTCTTCCTAGACATTCACAGTTATATGTCCTTACAATGACATATGTTAACTATAGACAGTTCTATTATTCCTAGACAATTACAGTAATATGTCCTTACAATGACATATGTTAACTATAGACAGTTCTATTCTTTAGAGACATTATCAGTTATATGTCCTTACAGTGACATGTGTTACCTATAGTCAGTTCTATTCTTCAGAGACATTATCAGTTATATGTCCTTACAGTGACATGTGTTAACTCTAGTCAGTTCTATTCTTCAGAGACATTTACAGTTATATGTCCTCACAGTGACATGTGTTTACTATAGTCAGTTCTATGTTCTATTCTTCTGAGACATTCACAGTTATATGTCCTTACAATGACATATGTTAACTATAAACAGTTATATTCTTCCTACACATTCACAGTTATATGTCCTTACAATGACATATGTTAACTATAGACAGTTCTATTCTTCCTAGACAATTACAGTTATATGTCCTTACAATGACATATGTTAACTATAGACAATTCTATTCTTCAGAGACATTATCAGTTATATGTCCTAACAATGACATATGTTAACTACAGACAGTTATATTCTTCCTACACATTCACAGTTATATGTCCTTACAATGACAGATGTTAACTATAGACAGTTCTATTCTTCCTAGACAATAACAGTTATATGTCCTAACAGTGACATGTGTTAACTATAGTCAGTTCTATTCTTCAGAGACATTTACAGTTATATGTCCTAACAGTGACATGTGTTAACTATAGTCAGTTCTATTCTTCAGAGACATTAACAGTCATATATCCTTACAATGATATATGTTAACTATAGTCAGTTTTATTTTTCAGAGACATTTATAGTTATATGTCCTTACAGTGACATGTGTTAATTAAAGTCAGTTTTATTTTTCAGAGACAATTACAGTTATATGTCCTTACAGTGACATGTGTTTACTATAGTCAGTTCTATTCTTCAGAGACATTTACAGATATATGTCTTTACACTGACATATGTTGACTATTGACAGTTCTATTCTTCAGAGACATTATCAGTTATATGTCCTTACAGTGACATGTGTTACCTATAGTCAGTTCTATTCTTCAGAGACATTCACAGTTATATGTCCTTACAATGACAAATGTTAACTATAGTCAGTTCTATTCTTCAGAGACATTTACAGTTATATGTCCTTACAATGACATATGTTAACTATAGACAGTTCTATTCTTCAGAGACATTTACAGTAATATGTCATTACAAAGACATATGTTTACTATAGACAGTTCTATTCTTCAGAGACATTTACAGTTATATGCCCTTACAATGACAAATGTTTACTATAGTCAGTCGTCGTTGTCTCCAGTGGTCACGATTTTCTTAATTTTGGGTTTAAGGCCAAAGTTCAAGTTACCCCTTCCGGAGCACCTGAGATCACCCCCATTTTTGGTGGGATTCGTGTTGCTTAGTATTTAGTTTTCTATGTTGTGTCATCTGTACTATTATTTGTCTGTTTGTCTTTTTATTTTTGGCCATGGCGTTGTCAGTTTGTTTTCGATCTGTGAGTTTGACTGTCCCTCTGGTATCTTTCGTCCTTCTTTCACGAAAAACGAAGAGTCATGTTTAGATAGCTGGCAGACCCTACTTATATGTGTTTATATCAAGGATTATAACTTTAGTTTCTATATTAAGGACCAATTAGTATTCATGTTGCCAAATATGATTCGAGACATTTGGACTTATCGGATGTACATTTACAATTTTCATTTAGCTGTTTTATAACAGCGACCTTGCCCTATGAAAATTTACCTGAAAGCCAAAATAGCAATACCTTAATAATGATTAATTTTTATTTACGTAAAACTGAATTAATTGTGGCCGATCTTTTAATATTTCTATTTAGCCGTAATTAATACTTGTGTATAAATACAATACATTATACATTGTACTACTTTTTTATTTCAGTCAGGTAACACTATCTTACACTATGCTGCTGCAAATGGACTTTCCAGCATAGTTCAATTGTTACTTGAAAGCGCAAATGCAGATTCAAACAAAGAAAATAAGGTATGGAATGTAGTTCCTGTCAGAATTGTCCACCTTTGTTAAATCAAGAAAGATAGTGATTAACACTAATGTCAACATAAAGTTCCTAATAAAATGTGTATCTTTCTTAGCAATATTCCTTAATCTTCTTCAATGTCCTCGCTTACAATCAGCTTGGAAAGGGGAAGTGTAAAAAAGCCTTACTACATGAATCGGTTTCATGTATTTTTTTAAACCTTTTTTTTTTGCCAAGATGAATGCATTTAAATTTTTACTAGAACGCATTTGTGTTCTCTATTGAGATTCCATATATCGTACAGCTATAGGAATTCCTATGAGGACTAACTGCACACCACTTATTGCGGACCTGTTTCTGTATTGATACGTGTTACAATGTATGACAAAAATCAGCAAAGACCCATCTAAACAACATCTGATACAAAAATGTATAAACACTTTTAAATATCTGGATGATATATTGGCTCTCAATAATAACGATTTCAGTATGTACACTAAAGAAATTTATCCTGTTGACCTTTCCTGGATTTTGATATCAATATTTTTAACGGGAAGCTTAGTACCAATATTTACGATAAATGAGACGATTTTTCATTTCCTATTTTAATTATCCGTTTGAGATGGTGACGTTCCCTTGTCCCTTACACCAGCGTTTTAGATACTTCATTTTATCATTGGTACAATGACAGCATTCGTAAATATAAATGAACATGCAGACATCGTATACATTCAGGTATTTCACATCCAATTTTTTATGGTAATATTATATACAAAGCACAAAACATGTCGTCATATACCTAAAATACTAACTCAACCTTTAAACAGACTTATTAAGAAGGGATATAGTTGCGATACTGTGTTCAAGTCATTAAAGATTACATATTGCGGAATTAATATTGATTCACTCATAGGGTCTTTGCATCGGGAATAAACACATTTATTTCAAACCAGTTGTTGGCATGAAACGGGTTATATTTTTTTCATTTATTTTATGATGTTATGATACTTAACTCCTAACAGGAGGGATCGTGCTTGATTTTCATATCATGAAGACATTATATTTCAAACAGTTTAATTAAGGCCTGGAGCTGGCATGTCAGTGACTGCTAGTAGTCCTTTGTTAATTTATGCATCATTGTCATTTTGACATCGGACTCGGACTACTTTTAAACTGAGTTTGACTGTGTGTATTGCTGTGTGTTTGTTTATTCTACATCGGCTAGGGGTATGGGGGAGGGTTAAGATCTCACAAAAAAAATGTTAAACCCGCCGCTTTTTGTGCGTCCGTCCAAAGTAAGGAGTCTCTGACATTTGTTCATCTTGCATGTTAGTTTTTTTACACTTTAATGCATGTATATTCTTCGGAGTTTACTGTGACGTCCACTTTTACTTAACTAGTACACATTTTTGTTTAAATGTTGCTGAATCCTGCCCCTGGGTGCGGGATTTTTTGGAATATTTCCATTATCATCTGTGAAAAGGATATTCAGAACGATCAAGCAAACCATGATGGCGTCCGTATATGTTTTTAGTTACATTTGAACTTTTAATTTTTAATTGGTATACATTATCAACACTCACTTGTATCGAGAAAAACCAAAATGCGTTAGGATCTTCATAATGTTATAGCGGCGATATTATTTGCTAAGTTCGTACTTTATGTTCATATGAGAGGAGGTCGAAGTTTATTAAATTTGATTAGTGTTTAGATTCACAATATAGTTGGGTAAAAAAATAACTTGCTATACTAAATTGGGTCTACTAAGTGTTATACGACTTATCGTTTAATGCTGTTAGTAGTTCCCATGCGCATATATTTAATAACTTTTATAAAACAGAATGTAAAAATAATGAAATAGAAATATTTAGTATGTAACAAAAATGAATATTTGGATAAATTATGTGATTTCGATGGTTCGTTCAATTCGGTTGATAAATTTAACCTCTCGACTCTGTATACTAAAATTGCACTTCATCTTATCAAGCAGAATGTCTCTTATATAATTGAATGGTCCTTTTTAAGTCTTTTAACACTGACAAATGCAATCGATCGACTATATCAACTAATTTATCGATTGGAAAGACAACTATCAAATTCCTAATCAGCTTCTATAGGATGTTGCAAATTTTATTTTCAATGGCCTATTCATATTTTGCAAACGATAAGTAAATAAAATTTCGCTTACACAAATTTAAATAATTCCAAAATAAGATACAGGAAATCTGTATGAAACGAACATGGTATGTGTAGTAAACATTCTGTCGGTATCGATGCGACTGTCATACAAGTGAGAGGTTCAGGTAGCTATATAACCAGGTTCAATCCACCATTTTCTACATAAGAAAATGCCTGTACCATGTAGGAATATGACAGTTGTTATCCATTCGATTTATGTGTTTGTGCTTTGTATTTTGCCATTTGATTAGGGACTTTCCGTTTTGAATTTTCCTCGGAGTTCAGTAATTTTGTAATTTGTTTTTCGTTTAGCTAGGTCATGCTTCAAGACTTGAAATAAAACAATCAAAATACTTCAAAGACTGAATAACAACACAAGAAATGTAATTGTCTCAAAAAACATTATTTAAAGACAACACAATCATTAAAAATCTACCCGTAGTACATGGTTCATTGCAATTAGAAATAATATTCTTTATCGATCTATAGATTTACATTTATAATAAACGTTTATAGTTTCTAATAAGTTTTGCCTTTGAATACCTCCAGACCCCAACACTTACTTTTTGACAAAGAAAAGGAGAAAATATTGGACCCTTTAATAGATACTGACAAAACGTCTTACAATTGTAAATTTAAATAGCTTCTGTTTTATGAAAGCATTCTACCCTGATGTATATAAAGTACTGAATATAATGCCAGTACATTATTGTAAAATACAAGAATAAATATGTGCACTTTTGATTTTTGCCGTCCAAAGTTGTATTTGTGTAATATAAAAAAAAGTGCATACAACATGTAATGCTAGTACAAGATTTATTTTAAGACATATTGATTTTTTTTTTCAATTGTTGACGAAAACGTTTTAAAACTGAAATGTACTGAATTTTAATTCTAGTACACAATAATCATGAAAAGAGAGAAATATGGGCACCATTATTTAAAAACTTGGGTGGATGAAATTTGACAATAGAATCAAATACCACAAATATTTACTCTTATATAAATGTTGCGTATGGAAGCACCAATGTACCTAGTTTAAAAGTTTAAACTGAAATCCGATAATAATCCTTACTCCTTGAGAGGTGTCACTCAATGTAATTTGTTAGTTCCTAAGCCAAAAGCTGGGCTATTTAAGAAATCCTTTGTTTTTTTCTGTATCAGTGTAATAGAATTGCCTACCACACAAAATGCGTAAGGCTCGTACAATTTTACTTTTAAACAAAATATCAAGAAGTTATTAACACAATCCTGATAAGATTCTGTTTTCCACAATGTATTTGTATATTTTTTATTTTTATTTATTTTTTTATTTTTTATCTTTATTTTATTTTTTTATTTTTTATTACATGTATTTGAATAGATTACCTTAGCTGTATTTGGCAAACCTTTGAGGAATTTTTGGTCTTCAATGCTCTTTGCCTTCGTACTTTATTTGGCCTTTTTAACTTCTTTTGATTCGAGCGTCGCTGAAGAGTCTTTTGTAGACGAAACACGCTTCTGGCACAAATACAAAATTTCTATCCTGGTATATATGATGAGTTTATGTATATTGAAAAGCTTTATATATTATCATGTTAATAATAATACATTGAACTACTTGACTGTAAATCAACTATGTGTAAATATCTGTTATTGATTTATTGTAGTTTGTATGTGAAGGCCACAGGGAAGATTAGTTTATTGTAACTAACTGTGTTTATCCGTTTTAAATAAAGAATGTATTTTTATTATTAATAGACGCAGACAGAAAAATTAATTGTAAGACATTGTTATTATTATTATTATCAAATAACTTTAACACTGCAAGATTTCTATTTTAGGATGGGGAAACTCCATTTGACTTAGCTGCAAATCAAGAAAACTTCAAAATAGTCAAACTGTTATTTGAAAGAACCATCATAGATCCAACAAGAGTATATAAGGTATGGAATGTATTATTTGAAAGAATTTTCAACCATTGCCTGATCGGGTTTCTACCAACCTTACACATAAACGTCAGTGCTTATTTTATAAAAAGGACGTGCGGGAAACAAGAAAATTGCAAAGGCATCAAAGTTGTGCAATCCCTTTCAACTCATTTGCTGGTAGACAGTTGTGTTTTTATAAACCCAAAATAAAGATTCAATCAAAATGTTTTAAATAAAGAAATGCTTGGCAGAATAAAGTTCTGTCTTGTTCAGTACTATAGACAAAATTTCACTTAGCATTTCATCGCGTTTAAGAAAATAATTATCACTAGAAGTTAACCAATCCAATTTTTACCCTTTTGCGCCTGTCCCAAGTCAGGAGACCCTGGTCTTTGTTAGTCTTGTATGATTTTTTATTTTAGTTATTTATATATTTCAGAGCTTAATATGACGTTCATTATCACTTAACTAGTACATATTTTTGTTAAGGGGCCAGCTGAAGCACGCCTCCAGGCCGGGATGTCTTCGTTGAGTTGAAGACCCATTGATGGCCTTCGGCTGTTTTTCGCCCTTTGGTCGGGTTGTTGTCTCTTTGACACAATCCCAATTCTCCATTTCTATTCTATTTTATATATCATTATAAGGTTTCTTTTTGTCCATTTATACCTCTCATTTACTTCAAAATTTCAACTTTTTATGCCAATAAATCAAAATTTGGGATAACTTTAACTCGTTTTTGATCAAAATGTTAAAATAAATGAGTAATTGAAGTATTCAAGCTGAATGAACTATCCATTTAAAAGTTGACTGACTCAAAAGAGGTTTCAATAAGTCCTTAGTACGTAAAAGTTAGATTTAGGCTGCGTTTCAGAGAGGGATATCAAAAGCCTCGCTTTAAGTGAATAATTTGTTGTTACTGCTTCAAAAAAAAATTTCATTTACCTTTGAATAAATATTTATTCAAGAATTATTATTAGGAAAAAGTTTTCTATTATAGCAGATTATAAAAAATAAGGAGAAAAAGTCAGAACAGGCTCCCCAAACCCTGAATTTGGCTTGCTCTGTCTACTTATATTCATGGTAGAGTAATTATCTCATAAAATGCGTTTTTGAGACTCAATACACTCAGAATATTTCATTTTGTGTAACATTTTACTTAAAAAACAAAAAATTTTAACAAATGAGAGTACTCAAAAGGTCAAAGGTGCATTTACAACTTCCCATATTAGGTGTAATACCACCATTGGTTTTCTTCAACTAGTCTTTGTTAAATTTGCACTTTTCAAAATATTGTACAGACTTTATCTTTGTTTCAAGTAAAGAAATACTTGGCATGAGTAGAGTTTTGTTTTGTCCAGTACTACAGACTAAATTTCAAATATCATTTCATTGCATACAGAAAAATAAGCATCATTAGAAGTTAACCAATCAAGTGTTCACCTTTTTTCCTTGTGTGCAAGCTTTAGTAACCATTTAACCCCAAGTTTCCAAAATATTCTATAGACACACCAAATAAAAAATTAATAATGGTGCTTTCACTACAAAAATCTAAAATTCTGAAGAGACCAATTTGTGTCTGAAATTGCATGAATTATTACTTGACATATTCTCTTTGTCTGAAATTTTTGTAAAATTACTGACAAAGTCTGAATTTTTCTTAGATAAGTATTTGATATTTCTTGACATATGTCTTGACATTATAATCATTGTCTAAATATTTCTCGACACTTTCTTTATTATTTGATAAGTGTCTTGATCAATCTCGACCTGTTCTCGACTGTCTAAAACTTGTCTTGATCAGTGTTGACATATTGTTGACATTCCTAATAATGTCGGAATATATTTCCACATATTCTTGACAGTCTCAAAGATGTCTTACTACATCTCGACTCTTTCAAGGTGGTCTTAAACATGTCACTTTGGCAATAATATAAAATTTGCCTGAATGATAACATTTTTAACACTTTCTTATGCTGTTTAATACTCACTTCTATTATCGCTAAATTATCGCTTAGAAGAATTAGGATACATCAAAAATTGCTCATTATTAAAAAAAGCAATATTTTGGTACAATCATTGTTTATTTACCATGTTGACATTGAATATTATGCATGAGAAATGAAATGTGTCTACAGTATGATTTATATAAATCATTTGGCAAATATTTATAAATTTTTTACTCAACATTTTTTTTTACAAACCCTCATTTAAATTGGTTTATATCAACATACTCGCATTTTTATTTGTTTATATTTTCGTACCCAAATTTTTATTTATATAAATATATATATATTTACCCCCATATTTTTAATTATGAAAATATTTACATTCCTAATTTTTGACTTTTTGTTGTAATAAGTGTAACTTGAAATAACAGTATATTCTATGAAGAGACATAAAGCAACAGAAATAGCATGTATGTATATTGGTCATATTTGTCAAACTCAGAATTGTCAATAGATATAAGAAGATGTGGTATGAGTGCCAATGAGACAACTCTCCATCCAAGTCAAAATTTATAAAAGTAAACCATTATAGGTCAAAGTACGGTCTTCAACACGGAGCCTTGGCTCACACCGAACAGTAAGCTATAAAGGGCCCCAAAAATTACTAGTGTAAAACCATTCAAACGGGAAAACCAACGGTCTAATCTTTATAAAAAACGAGAAACGAGAAACACTTATGAACCACATCAACAAACGACAACTACTGAACATCATAGTCTTATTTATAAAAGTATATTTAAGACACAATTCAAAATGTTCAGAATATGTCAAGCCATACTGAGAGAAAAAAAAATGTCGAGAACATGTCGGAACATTTCAAGACACTATTCAAATGTCGAGAATTTGTCAAGAAAATTTAAGATCAGATTCAGAATGTCAAGAATATGTCAAGTGAATTTCATACAGATTCAATACAAATCAGATATTGTCAAGAAAAATTAAGACACAAGTCATACTTTTGAAGAATGTCGAGTAATTATTCATGCAAATGGAGACAAAAATTAGTCTTTTCCGACTTTTGAACTTTTGTAGTGTTTTAAACACCCAAGATATCTGTTTGTGACCTATATTTCTTTTACTGCAATGAAATATAGAATTAATTTCCAACAACTGTCAAATTGAAAGGAATATTTTTTTTAACCTTTTTTTGTATTCATCTGGATGTGACGTACTATGATTTGGGGGTATTACACCTTGTATAAAATCTTATTTAATTCATTATATATTTAACTATTTGTAGCTACATTTTGATCTTTAACGTTCTAGAACGTATGCAATCATTATATGTTTAAAGTAAGTACATTGAATATTTCAACCTTGGTATTTCAGAATGGTGACACTATCTTACACAAAGCGATTAGAAGAGGAGAACTCGAAATTGTCCAACTGTTACTAAAAATATCAAATGTGGATCACAATTCCACGAATAAGGTATGCAGTATCTAGTATTTGCATGGGTTGGGAACTTACATAGTGTCATGCATTTGGCCCGAATATTACAATCAAAACCATTAATAAAAAGTAAAATCACAAAAACCTACTGAATTCTGAGGAATATTAAAAACGGAAAGTCTCTACCAAATGGCAAAATCAAAAGCTAAAACACATCAAACGAATGGATAACAACTGTCATATTCCTGACTTGGTACATGCATTTTCTAAAGTAGGAAATGGTGGATTAAACTTGGTTTTATAGCCAGCTGAATCCATTATCTATTGTTGTACCCGTTCTTTATTACAGCGATTGGACTATCATTTACCTGAAAGAAACCATTATTTTACCTTCAACTGTCCAAGTGTTTTAAAAATAACCCTCCTCTATCTTCAAAATTGTACATCTGAAGGTAGCATTATTGATTCCTAAAGGTTAATGATAGTTCAAAAACTGAAAAAAATCAATTTCCACAATTTTTGTCACTTATCACGACGTTTTCTTGAGAAAATAGAATCCCTTTCAAATTGATTTTAACACTACCAATACTTATTTCATAGCTATTTCTCATGTTTTTGGTTGTTTCCTTTAGCACCAATATGGTTGATAATGCTAGTTGTAACTTTTGCTTTTGATGTTTTTAGATATTTCTTTTTTCAAAAGATTTGTCCTCGTCCGTCTTTGGATATCAAAATCGACCTCTGGTGTTGCGCTCATATTCTTCCTGACATCATTTCAGCTACAATTAAAATGAAAAAAAAAACCAATAAATTAATGCTTCTAACGTTTGATAGATCATGTAGCAATACAAGGATCTTATATTAAGTAAAATAATTTTATATTAATAATCAAGAGAAAATCGTTCATCTGAAGTAAATATTTTACCAAGTGTTGATGTGCAAGCCACATATTGTTCCTTGGACAAAATAGCTAACCAAAATTTTTATTAACAACCTTAACAACACCCTGTGTACAAAGTGCAAATCAACAACTTGCTTCTTGAACTAGGGGACTACACAAATTTTTTTTTTTTTTTTATTTTCAGGTGTCGACGTTGATTTACAAGTCATTTTTTTTTAAATCTGATATTATTGCTTGAATATGTATGTCTGGAGCTGTCAAACTGAATTTTAGACCCCCTTAGCATAGAATTGTAAATATTTTGAGTTAGAGCTGGTAGACTTTTCTATAATTTTAATATTATTTTCCCAATAGTAATAAACTACACTGTTAAAAACCTTTTTGAGACAGAACAGGTGCGAATATTTTAATTTGAATTTACTGTCTTAAAGAAATGCACTACGAAATAACTCAGTTCTCGGGCCTTTTAAACAGATGTTCTCAATATTTTTTATAACATGTTTATCAATAATTAAAACCAGTAGTACCAAAATGTTCCATATCAACTTTTTAAAACTCTGTGTGTTCCCTGAAATTCCAAATATTCAGTCTGTTATTACATATATTATTTGCCAATATACAACTTTTTTGTTTATTCTGTTATTATGCATTTTGTAAATCTACTATATATTCTAAAAATGCATGTCCATTGTTTTACAATACATAGCATCCAAACCCATATCACCATATAGGGCTAAATTAGTTGTGATCTTTTCAACACCCATAAAAAACGCATTGCCCTATTTTGTACAGCACTAAAGCAAGAGTATTCTCTACTTCCCCATAATGCAGCACCATATTCAATAAAATACATAACAAGATTGTCAAAAGGTTTAGTAAAATTAGAATACTCAAAACCATCATTTGTCTTGCATTTATCAATAAGTAAGCCTACTGATCTGCTGGCTGATTTTGCTACAATTTTCTTCATCTCATTATAATCCGTAACTCATTTAATAACAAACCAAGATATATATATATTTTGATATAACACCTAACTGGTTTCCTTTCAACATTAATTTAAAATTTGTTTGTGTCACAAATTGTGTTCTAAAACTTAGCGTGTTAAGCTGATGAACTATTCATTTCATTGTTAGTTATGTATGACATTTAATTAATTTTATTGTCAATGGGAATACACATGAAACGAATGCAGTGTGTGTGTGTGTTTTATTTTTATTAAATGATTTTTTTTTGTGTTTTTTTTAGGGGGGGGAGGGGCAGGAGCAGGCATCTTTTAGTAGAATATTTTTTATTACATAGTATTTTTCTTATTCTTCACTGCAGTCCAGTAGGCTTCTAATTCTTTTTAAAAAAAAATCTGAAGTTCACCACATCACATTATCAACTGTAAGTCAAAAGTAGCATGAAATGAAGTTGAACAGATTATTAGGTCCCTGCACTTTGTTCTAAGGACCATTTCATAAAAGATCCAGTAATTTCTAATTTAACACTGGAAAGTTGTGGTAGAGCAAAAAAAAAAATCACGAAAATACTTAACTTCGAGGAAAATTCAAAACGGAAAGTCCCTAATCAAATGGCCAAATGAAAAGCTCAAACACATCAAACGAATGGATAACAACTGTCATATAGTTATAGCTAGCTCAACCTCTCACAGTCGCATCAAATAACATTATATTGACAACGATGTGTAAACCAACAGACATACTCAGTACTTACTGCTTGTAATGGATATAACGAGGAAAAGCTGACAAGAAATCCTTGAACACTTCTCTTTAATTCATTAATAAACATAACTTGATTTACGTAAACAACATTTCAAAGAACATTTTACTCTTAACAACAACCATAATAACCCTATTTCTCGTATCAAACATAAACTAAAAGAAATCACCAAGGAATTTGTTTTTGTCCCGGCTGATAAGGCTGCTAATAATATCATTATTGTTTGAGGTAAATTTTACAAAAGGTTCTGCAAAAGGAAATCACCAATTCACCAACATTCCAACTGACTCCATTTTCCGAAAATGACATCTGTAACAAACATTAACTTTTTTACAAGCAAAACCAAATACAATGAAAGTTCCAACTATGTACTGGCTTCCGAAGATGCACAAAACACCTAACTCATATAGATTTATTTCGTCTTCAAGCCATTGTTTCACTATTACACTGTCTATTCTACTCACTAGTTCACTTGGTAAAATTGAATAACAAAATGTTCAATAAGGCCTTTGAAAATAGTGGAATTAATCACTTTTGGAGTGTCAAAAATTCGTTGGATGATCTGAATAAATTGCATGCTTATATTGGTGATTTTTAGTTTGTTCAATGTTTTGAATTTTCTACCCTATAAACCGCTTTGTCTCATATCCTTATTTAGAAAAAATGCACTCACCTAATTAAATGGGCATTAAAAAATTCAGAATGCAAATATATATTTTCAAACTCTTTTAGGTAATTTTTTGTAACAACAAACAACAGAACTATGTCCATTGGACCTGTTTTGATACTATAACTGCCCTGAAATGTTTACTAGGTAACATTTTTGTTCGCTTTGGAGATTCCGTATATTGTCAAGTTATCGGAATTCCAATGGGGACTAACTGTGCACCACTTATTGCGGACCTTTTTCTGTATTGTTATGAGGTAAATTTATGACTAAAATCAGACCCATCGAAATAACATCTGATACAAAAATTTAATAATACTTTTAGTTATTTGTATGATATAATGGCTCTCAATAATGACGACTTCAGTATGTACATGAAAGAGATTTATCCTGTTGAAATAACTTTAAATAAAGCTAATACTAGCAATAAATACTGCCCTTTCCTGGATCTTGATATCTATATCATTAAAGGGAAGTTGAATACCAAAATTTATGATAAAAGAGATGATTTAACATTTCCTATTGTTAATTATCAATTTTTTGATGGTGAAGTTCCTTTGTCACCATCTTATTGTGTTTATATATCTCAACTTGTTCGATTCGCTCGTGTGTGTAACAACGTATAAGATCCTACGGAAAGAAATATATGTATTGCTGAAAAAATATTTCACTAGGGTTTTCGATATCACAAACTAGTCAAACTATTTACTAAATTTTATCATTGGTACAAAGACATCATTCGTATAAATCAGCATGAATATTGTTTTACATGGCGTTGTCAGTTTATTTTTTATCTATGAGTTTGACTGTCACTCTGGTATCTTTCGTCCCTCTTTTACTTCAGTTCATTTATATTTTTCGGAGTTTAGTATGACGTCCATTATCACTGAACTAGTACACATTTTTGTTTACGGGCCAGTTGAAGCATGCTTCCGGTTGCTGGATTTTCTGGCTGTGTTGATTAGGGACTTTGCGTTTTGAATTTTTTTCGGAGTTCAGTATTTTTGTGATTTTACTTTTTGAAGATCCATTGGTGGCTTTCGGCTGATTAAGCTCTTTTGGTAGGCTGTTGTCTCTTTGTCACATTCCCCATTTCCGTTCTCAATTTTATAATAGGTAACAATGTCAAAAATAGGGGTACAGCAGTCATTGTGTTATATCTTAATCACTATAAAAACAAACTAATTTGTAACAAAGTAGAACAAAAAGGCAAATAGACAAAGGACATTAGAAAAATGTAAGACAAGAATGCAAAAAATATCATAGTAAAAAACACAATGACGAGATGTTAAGGCACAGAGCCACGTCATATGTTTCAAAGAAACATAAAAAGGCATATATACAAAGCACATTTTAGTAATATTGAAAGACAAGAATACAAAAAATTAGCATAGAACAATAACACAATGATGAAATGTATAAGTACAGAGTCACGTCAAATGGATATCACCAAAACCAGAATAAACAGTAACAGTTATATTTATAAAGACAAATACAAGAGTACTATACCACGTTATTAGGATGATAAAGAACGTCAGTACCCTAAATCTGTACTTTAAGACCATCGTGTATTATTTGTATAGTTGATACGGAATACAAGGGTCTTGGTACCTACCGATGAACTCTTTTAGAAAAAGAGACTTTCTTTGACATACCCCTGTTTTATTACCTTCAGCTTAGATACTTGATACGTTTTACAAAGTCTGAGTAGGAGCTGCACGCTCTTGAATACCGAAAAAGTTGGGAAACGTATTTCCCATATTCAGGTGAAGTTGGTATATTGCTACTAAGGTGGGGGAAATTGATAATTTCAAGATTAAAATCTCCTCGTTTGTCATATATTCTGGTACTGAGATGACCGTGTATGTCAAATTCCATGTATAAGTCTAAAAATGAAGAAGCCGTGTCTGTTGTTTCATTAATCTATATTTTTGAAACCCGATCAGAAAAGTTTGGATTGTTAATGGAAAGAACATCATCAATATATCTGAATGTGAAATAAAATGACCTGGCTTCTTTTATTTTCTTGTTTTTGACAAGTGTCTGTATATGAAAATAAGAAGAGGTCGGCAGGGAGAGGCGCACAGTTCGTTCCCATAGAAATGCCGATAATTTGTTGAAAAGGTCTACCTGCAAATTCAACAAATATGTTATCAATAAGTAACTCCAGCATACTGATCACATGTTCCTCTGTGTAGCATGTTTTACCTTTTTGTTAACTTTTAACAAAGTATGCCGTATTGTATCCCAAAAAAAAAAATTTATAGCGTATACTTCCATTTTTATTGATTGATTTTTTGGTGTTTTTACGCCACTTTTAAAGACCACATTTAAGCTATTTCGTGGCGGCCAGTTTCTATGGATTGAGGAAGCCGGAGTGCCCGGAGAAAACCACCGACCTTCGATAGGAAAACGGACAATTCTAGTCAATTAAGATTGGAGTCGAGTGCACCCGCACAAGCGGTGTTCGAACTCACAACCTCAGAGTTGACTGGCTAGTGATTACAGTAGTAACTACTTAGACCACTCGGCCACCGAGGCCCCTGCTACCATTTTTATGTTGAAAAGCATGGTGAATTATTTCTTTTAGACGATTTTTTAATTTCACATGAGAAATGGTGGTATACATGAACACGGTTGAAAAATCCAAAGTTTTGATATAACTAATTTTAGAAAAAGATCGAGATTTAAATTTTCCAGAGGTTCTTTAGAGTTTTGTAGAATCCACATATTATTAGTTACACAGTGTGCTAGTAACCTAATACGATATATATGGGGTCAGTAAATTCCATATAGGATAAGAGCGAGGCTTGAATCCCCGTATGGAATTTACTGACCCCATATATATCGTATTAAGTCATTAGCACATTGTGTAACGAATTTATCTAACCGACTATCTTAACATGTGGTATATAGACTAGTGGCCTATCAAAATTATTAAGTCTTCAATACTTAGTATTTAGGTCACACCAATTTAATTCCTTATTCGACGGACCCGCCCGCACATAATTTTTTCTAAACGGAAAAAAAATATTTTTTTAATATTCCCGCATCCGGAAAAGTAATCGTGGCTTTTTCCCGCGCAGTTTTTTTTTTGTTGGTAAAAATAGCGATCCCAGCATATTAACATTGGTTTCCTTCCCCCTTACTTACATTCCTCAGCAAAATCATGCTGATTTTCGTTGTAAGAATAAAGTACGCAGAAGGAGAAGTGTTACCTTTAACTCCAATATTGCTTTGCCGGCGGAACAATAATATCCATACCCGCTACTTGTGTATGCACTTGTCCTGAGACAAGAGCCTGTTGTTCAGTAGTTGTCGTTTGTTGGTGTGGTTCATAGGGTATCTCTCCGTTTGTATATAGATTAGATCGTTAGTTTTCCTGCTTGAATTGTTTTACACTAGTCATTTTGGGGTTCCTTTACAGCTTGCTGTTTGGTCAGGGCCAAATCCCTGTGTTGAAGCCCGAACTTTAAATACATTATCAGGTTGGGATTAACCCTCCAAAAGAATTATCCCTTAAATGAGGGACTGTCCTTAGTCAAGGGGTCATTTTACTGTTGTAGAAAAGAAATAAGAAAAACTTAGATTTAATTACTTTAAAAGGGGGTTTGGGGGAATTCATCATATTTAAAACAACTTTTCTAAAAAAGGGGTCCACTTATTTTTAAAAATAAAGGCATGAAAGAAGACATATTAAAGTCAAGGAATATTACAAAATTCTTGGACATGTGTTGACCTTATAATACCAGCTAGATGTATAGTTCTTTGGGAAAAGGTTCTTCAAATTATATAAATATGTGCCCTTTCGTACTAAAAAGTGGTTTTTACAAAAAATACTTTATATCACTTGCAATGTACCCCTCTTTAAAGGGATATTTATTACATTGATGAGTTGTTCCCGACCTGATTATGACTTGGATGGAGAATTGTCTCATTGGCACTCATACCACATCTTATTTATATACAAAGTGCCAAAAAGATAAAGAACAAAAATGAGAACACTAAAATGACAGAGACACAGACAACCAACATATAACACAAAAATCTAAAATATACACACATCAATGAACAGCTCGAACCCAAAAAAGCTGGAGGTAAACACAGGTTTTCTGGAAGGATGAGTAGTTCCTGCTTCTTGCAAGACAGCCGCCATGTTGCTAGTTATAAGTCATATGCGGTGAAGGAGGAAAACATCTATTTTATCATTTTCAATCGCTCGCTCGCCCCATTTTTTTTAGTCGAAAAATCAAGAAATTAAATTGGTGTGGCCTTAGAACCTACATCCATTTGACTATGTACAAAGAAATGCCTAAAATTACAACTTGTTAGCTTTAAATGTGTTTTATAAAATGTATTTCAATCGTCCTTCATCAATTTCTTCGTCTGTCTTGTTGATTTTATAAAGGGACGTAACATTACTACTAACAGTGTATTGAAATAAGTATCTCCTACTTACTTAATATGAAATATAAACGGTCTCGATACGGTTGCTTTTAAACAATCATATTCGTTGAAAAACCCGGACGGTTTCACAGTTGATATCGAAAAAACCTAGACACTAATAAATACTAATTTTTTTGTTTACATACAAGGAATTTTGTGTTTCTTTGTTGCTAAAAAAAAGAATAGTTTCCAAAATAAGACGGGTGGTCATGTAAAAAAAACCTTTTATAATTACGAAATAGCAGTTAACTGACCTTATCGCATGTTTTTATCACTCGCAAAAAAACCTATCTGCACTCGAAAAAATGGACCGATTCACTAGAGAAACCATGATCCTAGCCGGACACTGTTCCTACCGTGGAGTAAATCTTAATGGTATCAATAAAAAAGCCACTCATCCGTTGAATACGGAAAATATCAAATAAATATTTAAAAAAAATTGATATTGTTTTGATCCAAGTTTCTTCAAATTTTTTTTTTTTTTTTTGAGTTGCACTGCACCTACCTGCAGAATCCAGTCATATTCTTATTTGTCATAATATTTGCCTAATTTTTGTTGACTTGCATTAAAATCATTAAAGAAATCAAGTGGACAAGGAAAGTGTAGGGATGAATCACACAACAGAGGCTGACAGAATTTAATAATTTTTTGCTACACTATAATTCACCTTCACTACTGGTTCTGTTTTTAATTTTTAATTATATGTTCCAGTCTACTGATCCAGCAAAATTTACACTGTTCAAGTATTGCATTCATATACTGAAAATAATTTGTCAATTTTTAGGCGAAATGTAGATAGCAACTGATTTTTACACAGTTTTTTTCATGTTGTGTTGCACTACTGTCCCGTGTGTTATATTAACATTTAATTGAAGCTAAAACGTCTTCTGGTTTATAGATATAGGAAGATGTGGTATGAGTGCCAATAAGACAACTCTCTATCCAAGTCACAATTTATAAAAGTAAACCATTATAGGTCAAGATACGGTCTTCACCACGAAGCCTTTGCTCACACCCAACAGAAAGCTATAAAGGGCCCCAAAAAAATCACTAGTGTAAAACCATTCAAACGAGAAAACTAACGGTCTAATCTATATAAAAAAGAGGAACGAGAAACACTTATGAACCACATCAACAAACGATAATTTCTTAACATCAGATTCCTGACTTAGGACAGGTGCAAACAATTGCAGCGGGAAGTATTTTTCTTTTTGAAAAGTTATAAAGTGTAACTTCAGTATCAATCATTTCATAAAAAATTATATCTGTTCTATATGCATTAAGGTATTTATTTATCCTTTTTATAGATTTTGTCTTGATGTCACCCGAATTGTTTTACGTCTTTCGATCTAGTTCTATCTGACCAATGAATAAGAAGTGTAAAAATGTAAAATTTAGACAACAAATCAAACACCGTAAATTTTAACTGGAAAGGTACACTCAGGTATTGAGAAAAACTGAAATACAAAATATTTACAAATGTATATTCACATAAACTAAAACACACGACATTATCCTACAAGCAATAAACATAATGCAAGTACAGCAGTCTAAACATAAAAGTTAAGTCTGGGTAACAGACCAACTGTGTCAATAATACATTAAAAAACTATCACCCCACACTGTTTGTATTCTCCCATTCAGAGAAGAGTCTGAGAGGGAGTTGACTGTTTTACCTAGGTTAGTATACCCTACATAGGGTTAATGGTTTGTTCATTGAGCAAGTGTTCAGTTATTAAGGCTAGAACTTTTTACATTATCAAAGGCGTAAGTAAATATATCTGTTGTACGTTTTATCAGGATTCATTTTATTTCTTTGTATTTTTCTCAAATGACAGGAACTTGAACTTTGTCATTTGTTTTGAATTTGGTGAAATTATTCAAGCTTCATGTAAGTTCCTGTACTTATATAGTGTAAGTTCAGAAATAATTGATACAGATTTTGTCTTAACAAAATTTGTTGTTACAAAGTTTTGGAATTTTTTTAAAAAGAAGGAATATATCTCCCTCATGCTAAGCTCTGATTCCTTGGCCGGCTTTGGTTAAATTTTTGGTCTGTTTTGGTTAATAGCACTTCGTCTTTTTATTCAGTTTTGGAAACGTAAAATACAGAATTTAAATTGAAAGCTATTTTGAGTTACTGTCTTAATTGCTGACAACAGACGGGCGGACAGACAATGCTATACCATAATAAGTCACGTCTTTAAAGGCAGACGTACATGTATAATGACTGCAGGTTTTATTTTGAACATTTCTAATTGACCCGTTTCAATGTAGACCAACTTGTTCATTAAGAATTGACAGAATTTGATTTCATGGCTGTCATGATTTAGTTCAGACATTGACAATTGAACAAAGGAAACATAGAATTAACAATGTTTTTCCCTGATGGTCCGTCAGGAAAATCTGCTGGTTCTCACATTTATTTTATTTGAAAAATCCAAACTTGCAACAGTCTATTGAAAATCATCTGTGGTCAAAACCTTTTGGCAACCTCTTTTTGAGAACTCTGGTATTTAAACGTTACTTGTATTAATAACTTTACACCAACTTTTGTTAAAATATATATTTAGTATGAAACCACGGAAACCATCAATCATTTCCTAATCAAAACATTGATGTTTTAACATACTTTATGCTGATTATAGTTTTAAGTGTTGTTACGTTACTTGTTAATTAAAAAATAGAAAAAAATACATGTATATTCAGTATATTTCCAATCCATATGGTTTCAACTGTTTCAAGCTATATTATGTTACCTTACATATTCATCTTATATAACATAGGCAAAGTAATCACAAAAAAGATTTTTGAACATACAATTTTATTCTTATAATTATATATTGAAAAAAATACAATAGTGAGTATAGTAAGTGAATATAATTGAACATAGACATCATGATAATTCTATCACGCTTTATGGTTCATATATGAAATTGATATTGACAATTCAGGTAGCTACGACGAAGCTTTTTCAACGAACTTGACTACCCATGAGTTGTTTTTTTAGCATACCGAAGTTGGTGCATATGTATAAAAATGACTTAATTCAAACTGTTAAAGGAATGTATGAACACTCGTAATCGACAAACGTCTGTTCTTTGCTACCGTTAGTGTCAAATAAGCCTTTATTTTTTTACTCTCATATGTCATCCAGTAGCTTTTGTTAGCGTCAAATGTTTATCTTCAACGTTATACAGAAAATTATTTTATTGTTATTCGTGGAATATCCCATTTCTACCCTCTGGAAGTCCTATAACTCTGGAATGACACAACCACATTTTTGATATTGTGATCAACTTACATCAAATTTAACTTAACTTACAAAGTGTTGACAGGGGGATGGACATTGGTAGACAACCTATATGTCTCGTCTTCGACAAACGTCAAAACAGTCATATGTTTGAAAATTTGTTAACAGGAACCATGTCTATCATGTCTATATATATCATTTTGGAACACAAATCACTATACAATAAAATAATGTGTCTGAGGACCTGAATGTTCCTTCGAAAGTAATTTTCTAAGTTAAAAATGGGCATAAGTCTAGAAGGTTAAATGACCTACAACCCAAATTTAAACTCTGTATGCGTCTGTTTGGTTTTTGGCATTGTATATGAGTTTTATAAACTTTACATGTAACAAACTATAGTTAGAGTGTGGACACGAAATTTAGACTGGACAGACAGACAGATAAGATTAATACTGAATTTCTCCTTGCCTAGAGAGGGTCATACAAGACACCCTTAGATATTTGTAATTCCTGTTTCCCAAGTTAAAAAATTAACACACACATTTCATGTGTCATTGTAAAGTGCAAAATTGTCGCTTGTTTTATTATACATAATGTATTGCAGCACAACATTTATTCAAAAAAAGTTCCATGCCTCATGATTTAGGAAATTCAATCGCCTGATTTTAATTTTGACTGAATATCGTAGACGTTAGCAACTATATGCCATTGTATATCATTTTCTTGTCTCTATGCCTTAAAGTGTATGAGGTTGTTCAACAACTGTATAGAATTAAGAAAAACACTACTTGCAACGTTAAATTACAACTACTTAAAATAGTACAATATAAAAAAGATGTTGTAGGATTGTCAATGAGACAACTCAATACAAGATATCAAATGACTCAGAAATGACAAATATAAAGCAATTCAAACGAGAAAAACTAACGGCTTATTTATGTACAGAAAACTGAACGAAAAACAAATATGTAACACAGTAACAAACGATAATCACTGAACTACAGGCTCCTGACATGGGAACGGCACATACATACATATTGTGGTGGGGATTTAAACATGTTAGCGGAATCCCAACCTTCCCCTAACCTGGGACAGTGATGTAGCACTACACCATAAGAACGAACTATAAAAATCAGTTGAAAAAGGCTTAACACATTAGATGGATACAAATAGAAATACATCTGAAAATAACACAGTTGATGTGGCCGGGTACTTGTACATCGCAACAACAAAAAGATACTAAGTACGGGTCTGAGAGTACTTGCAGTTACTGACAGCTAGTTCAAAGCCAATAACAACTAAGAAAAAATCATGCATCAAAGACTAAATTTTTAATTATTACACACCCAACATACAATTGATTTAGTGTAAAGACATGAAAGACGTCATTAACAGTCAGAGAAAAACATGACATTTTGCAATGCCAAGATTCAGGTATCGACAAATTGTAAAATCATGAAAGTGCATAGTTATGTTACAATACTGTAAATTCAGAAATTATTGCGATGTTTTTATTATGACAAAAATGCGACAGGGTTATAATCGCAATAATTTAAACTCGCATTTTCATATCTTTTATAGTAATTAAACAGGATTTTTCTCAATATCGCAATAATTGAAACCGCATTTTAGTCTAAAATGACAAAATCGCAATAATAAATGCACGCAATAATTTCTGAATTTACAGTAATATTTAGTTTGCTTAAGATTTACTAATAGCAAAATAAACATTAATACCAATCAAAACAATATTCAAAGATCTTATTACAGTGTTGAATTTGTAACCAATTAGAATAAGTTTATTTAAAGGATCTTTAAGTTTACCGGGATCGTTTCTAAAGTTCCGGGCACGGTAAGGAACATATCCGTAAAAATGAGGATGTGTTATCCCGTTTGAAATCAATCTACAGGTACAACCAAACTTCAAAACAAATCTTTATATCTATGGAAGAATTTAGTAAAGGTATTAAGTAATTTGTGGTAGCAAAATCTCTGACTAAATAACTTACTAGTAATACATAGATTACGTTCAAAGTTAAAAGTTAAAAACGTCACATAACAGATACGGGCATAGCGAAAAGTCAAATCACAAAAATACTGAACTCCGAGGAAAATTCAAAACGGAAAGTCCCTAATCAAACGGCAAAATCAAAAGCTAAAACACATCAAACGAATGGATAACAACTGTCATATTCCTGACTTGGTACAGGCATTTAATTATGTAGGAAATGGTGGATTGAACCTGGTTTTAAAACTAGCTCAACCTCTCACTTGTATGACAGTTGCATCAAATTCTATTATATTGACAACGATGTGTGAACAGAACAAATAGACACAATAGGTAAAAATGTAACAAATAGGGGTACAACAGCAACACGAACCCCACCAAAAACTAGGGGCGATCTCAGGTGCTCCGGAGGGGTAAGCAGATCCTGCTCCACGTGTGGCACCCGTTGTGTTGCTCATGTTATTACAAAGCCGGTATCTTGTCTAATTCGGTAGGTCCCATTCGTGAAAAAGAGAACGGGATTGTTGTAGTTCCGACATAAGGAACATATCCGATATCATCTGTGAAACCAACTCGTGATGGCGTCAGTAAAATTTACGAAATGATGATTTCAACTTCACCATTTGGAACTCTTGGTTAAAAAAAAAAAAATGAAAAGGTCAAACACAAAATCATCTCTTTTGTCGTAAAGTTTTGTTTTCTACCGACCCTCATAGTTAAATTCTAGATATAAGTCCTAATCAAATGGCAAAATCAAAAGCTCAAACACATCAAACGAATGGACAACAACTGTCATATTCCTGACTTGTGAAACGAACGAGTTGTAAAATATAAACACCGTAAGATGGTGCCAAAGGAACATCGCCACTTAAAAAAGAAAATTAACATTAGAGAACTTCTATTAGTTCCTTTTGTCGTTCATTTTAGTGTGGAGTTTTTTTTTGTGTAAAACAAAACTAGATTGTTCGTATTTAAGCAAAGACTTAACAGGTTGGTACATGTAACTCTGCGTCATGATTCGACAAAAAAATTAGTTTACACTCTAAATATACCCTGTTGAAAATTGAATGCACAATAAACCTAGACAGAACCAATAATAAAAAGATGAAAATTTGGTATACAAAATACTTGTCAAATTAAAAAGAAATATGCTTTAATCTGTTGAACTTTCTTGTTAATAAATCCTGTGGCTGAATTTTAGTGCCCTATTTTTTCTCATCTTATATCAGATACTAGTGATATGTATGATAATTGTTTTTTTTAGAATTTTTACTGTGAATTCTTTAAGTATTGTGATTTTTGAAAGGACAAAAATATAAGGTTAATTATTATAAATCAGCAAAATCTGCCTACAGATACATGCATCTGATACTAGATTGTGAATTTTTAGTATTGCGATACTCATCCAGTCGCATTATTCGCATTCACGAAAACCTCGTAGTTCTTTTTAAATTTACAGTACTAAACAAATTACTGCCTTGTTCATGTCTGCTATAACTGAGGTACATAAATGTACATGTTTATCGATCATCTGCATGCATGCAGTGTACCTTTTTATATAAGAAGTAAAAAAATAATGCTTACCATATCTAAAAAGAATATGTCAAGGTGGTCAGTCATGATAAGCAAACCTCATATTAGTCCAATATTATTTTGTCTTGAAGGGCATTTTTAATTTTTTGATGTGATGCCTTGATTCTAAAGATAGATGGTCATAAGAAGGCTTCACAGTAAAAAAAGTAGCAAAGCCTTCAAATCAATCATAGACTATGCGTTAAAAATTATATATTACTTAGTATTTATAATTAATAAAGTATAAACACTTTCAATTGGTCAAATTGTTGGCTTTATGTAGAGATGCGTCCATCGATCCGACGGTTCGGTTTTTATCAGTTTAGACAATCAGAACAATTTTCCAAGGGACCAAAACACCATTTACGTCGTCTGGTCTTTTAAGTACCGAACGTGACCTATTCCCGAATATGACTGTTTTACTGAGTATTAATTCACATTGCTATAAAACGTGTCTCGGTATTTGTTTATCCAACGTTCATGTTTATGGTTACGAAGTTTTATTTGTTATTCTAATCGGATATTGTTTTGTGTCTTATCGTTTGTAGTTGTGATTCTATCTTATATTTTCTATTCGTATGTAAAGGTAAAGATAATTAATCACCCCGCTCGTTTGTTTGATTTCAGTTTAAAGCAACTATGTGCACAGGATCTATTTCTTTTACACAGTTTGATTTGGAAGAAAGGCCTACATAGTTAGTTGCACTATTTCTAACACAATTTCATATTAATATTCTTGTAATTGTTATAAAATACATCAAATAACAAAATTAGAAACCTAATCTTGATTTACAGTGTAACCTACCTAATGCGACACCTGAGTATTCCAACATCCTGCTATAACCGACACATTTTCATGTTCCAAAAATATGCTTATCCTTGCATAAAAAAACAGAGTATTCTGACACCATGCTTAATCAAACAGTTTTCTCTTGTCCCCGAGTGTGTCGGATTACACAGGTTACATTGTATATCCAATTTTTAGAAATGTATCTGTGACGTTACTTTTTGTGGCGTTGATCCATTCGTGTTACAGACACACACGTCGTTATTCTATAAAGCAGTTTTTGTGTACTGTCCTAAATTATTTAAGTTATTCGTTGTTATTCTGAGGTTAACATGTCGAAATGTACTATTTTATTATTTATTTATGTATTTATCTGTCTTTGGTGTTTTTTCATTTATTTACAACTGTTCCCGTCATGTAATGTTGTCATTTTAGTGGTATATTTAACATTGCCATAAGGCGCGGAGGTTTGGCTAGCCACAAAACCAGGTTCAACCCACCATTTGTTCTTAAAATGTCCTGTACCAAGTCAAGAATATGGCAGTTGTTACCTTATAGTTCGTTTCTATGAATGTTGCATTGTTGTTTGTTTTTTTTTTGTTGAACTTCTGTGTTCTGTTATTTCGTTGTTTTCCTCTTATAGTTAATGTGTTTCCCTCGGTTTTTGTTTGTAACCTGGATTTGTTTTCTCTCAATCGATTTATGACTTTCGAACAGCGGTATACTACTGCTGCCTTTATCTAATGCAGGACAAGAGTGTATCTACAGAAATGACTAGCTGCTGTTTTCATCACGAATAGATTGAAAAATGCAGGCAAAAATATCACTTCAGGTATCATTATCAATGCAAAGGAGGTCATGGTCTGAATAAATCTGCTTGACTGACATGTACACCTTATAATGATTCCATACAACAAATAGTGCCGGGTATAGCTTATAGTATCTGAGAAAAAAAAAACGACGTTTAAAACTGAAAATATTAGTATAAACTTTTGCAAGGTAGGGTCAGACTGACATGTAACCTAACTATCATATACAACATTTAGCGTAGGAACTGTTGCTAATGATTTTTGAAAATAGACATAAACAATAAAAGCTCAATATTAACCACTGAACCATGAACATGATGTCAAGGTAAGATGAACCATGATAGACGAACATGTACACTTTACAGTCATACTGTCATGAACAAATAAAAGTTATCTATTGCTTACAGACTTACCATGAAAACTTAATATGGATCAATGAACAATGATCATGAGGTCAATTCATTTCTTACAATGTGAATGATTTGTCTTGAATTTCTTTATAGAATAAGCAAAAATTAAAAAAGCTTAATTAATTTTAAACTTCATAATATCAACAGTGCAACCTTTTTATTTCAGTATGATGATAATCTTTTACACACAGCTGTAAGATATGGACATCTTAGAATAGTTAAACTGTTATTAGAAAGAGCAGATATAGATCCAAATAAACAAAATAAGGTACGGGATGACGGCTTTACAAGAGTGTCCAATTTTGTTAAATCATCCATCAAATTCAAAGAAGAGGAGAACTGGAAATAGTTCAATAGTTATGAGGAAATACGAATCCATCCAACCCTCCAAAAAAAGGATTAATGCTAAATCGTTTGAAACTAAAATAATGTTAAAATACACAAGTCCTGATTTACATGAAGATAAGAAAATTGTTACCTTTTCTGACTTCGGACTCGGACATCTTTTAAACTGAGTTTTACTGTACGTATTGCTTGTGTTTGTTTTTCTACATTGGCTAGAGGTAAAGGGGGGGGGGGGGGGGTGTGGGGGGTGTAGTGATCTCACTCAACATGTTTAGCCCCGCTGCATTGCATTGCCTTTCCCTAGCCAGGAGCCTCTTGCCTTTGCTAGTCTTGTATAATTTTTGATTTTAGGTCGTTTATATGTTGTAGAGTTCAATATTACGTCCATTTTAACTGAACTAATACACAATTTTGTTGAGCGGCCAGCTGAATCCCGCCCAGGCTGCGGGATTATCTGGCTGTGTTTTAGACCAACTAGTAGTCTTCGGCTATTTTCTGCTCTTTGGTCGGGTTGTTGTCTCTTTGACAAATTCCTCATTTCCATTCTCAATATTATTTTCATGATGGTGATACAATGAACTTTGCAAATGTTAAAAGAAGAAGATGTGGTATGATTGCCAATTAGACAACTCTCCACACGAGACCAAATGACATAGAAATTAACAACTATAGGTCACCGTACAGCCTTCAACAATGAGCAAAGCTCATACCGCATAGTCAGCTATAAAAGGACCCAAAATGACAATGTAAAACAATTCAAACGAGAAAACTAACGGATTAATTTATGTTCAAAAAAGGAACGAAAAAACAAATATGTAACACATAAACAAACGACAACTACTGAATTACAGGCTCCTGACTTGGGACAGGCATAAATACAGAATGTGGCAGGGTTAAACATGTTAGCGGGATCCCAACCCTCCACCTAACCTGGGACAGTGGTGTAACAGTACAACATAAGAACGAACTATAAAAATCAGTTGAAAAAGGCATAACTCATCAGATGGATACAAATACAAATATAAATACTACACAGAGTGGACGTGGCCGGGTACTTGTATATCCCAACAACAAAAAAACAATAAGTACAGATCTGAGAGTATTCGCAGTTACTGAAAGCTAGTTCAAAGCCACTAACAACTAATAAAAACAATCACGCATCTAAGACTAAATTCGCAAAGTTTTTTTTATTTCAGTATTATGCTACTCCTTTACACTTAGCTGCTATCAACGGACACCCCGACATAGTAAGATTGTTATTAGAAAGAGCAGATACAGATCCAAATAAAGAAAATAAGGTAAGGATGACGTTCTCAACAGGCTTGTCCAATTTTGTTAAATCTTCCATCAAAAGCAAAGAAAAGGAGAACTGAAAATAGTCAAATTGTTATTATGATTTACAAACTAAAACTATAGGATATGAACAGATTAGTCGCATAATATAATTGCTAAATCGTTTGAGACAATCAAAAAAGAAAAGAAAGAAAAATTATGTTAACAATAACACATATCCTGATATACTTTCAGGAAAATTCAAAATTGAAAGTCCCTAATCAAATTGCAAAATCAATACCTCAAATACATCAAATGAATGTCATAGTCCTGACCTGGTACAGGCATTTGTTTATATAGAAAATGGTGGATTAAACCTGGTTTTATAGCTAGCTAAACCTCCCATGACAACGTTCAACTACGTCCCAAATGACCTACATGTTAGCAGCTAGTTTTATTGTTCTGAATAATATTGTAGTATAAGTTTTTACTGCATCATTATTTATTTCGAATGCCCCCACTGAGACCTCTTTCTTGCAAGCTGTCCGTTTTGATATCAACTGTTGTACAATGTGTGTGATACAACTTACCATGATATTGTTCGTGTATTTGTTTGTTGGAGTTTAACACCAGTAATATCGGCTAGATCATGTCGACCAGGTTTTTTATTGGCGTGGATGAAGCTTGGGTAAACATATAGAATGATCTACCGACCTGCCAGTGTTTTGTCGATTCGAAAACACATTACTTTACGGATGTTTTATGTACACAAGTTAGTCACTTAATTCACATGTACAGTTGCAACAAAAAAGCAATCTATGAAAAAGATTTTGAAAACTCATTTTTCTCGAATTGTGTTCAGATGGGTTTTTTTGTATGACATTGTTTCTATACCTTCGTATGCTACTTTGCACATTGCAAAATTTTAATTTCAGATTGGTGATACTCCGTTACACGCAGCTGCTAGTGGTGGATTCGTCGACATTGTTAAATTGTTATTAGAAAGAGAGGATACAAACCCAAATAAAGAAAATGGGGTAAGGGTTGACGTTCTTTACAGGATTATCCAACTTTTTTAAATCTGCCATCAAAATCAAAGAAGAGAATAATTAGAAATTGTCAAATTGTTATTAGAAATACAAATAAAAAAGATAGGGTTAGAATAGATTGGTCAGATAGTATAATTGCTAAATTGTTTGGGATACTAAAAAAGAAAAAAAGGAAGTTAACAATACACATATACTTATATCTATACTTCTAAAGGAAGAGACCGATTTCATTGAGCCGCATCTCCTCTGAAACCATACAAAGTCGTAAATATTTTTGAAATGACGTATAAATGTAGGCTTTTGAAATTCCTAAATTTGTCTTTGAAACAATCTTTTTTGCCACAGAAAACTATTTCTTTCAACACTCAACCAATTGTACCCGATTTAACGGGCATCTTCTAGTATATGTGAAAATAAGAAAACAAACTACATCTTATCCTATTTAGATTGCCTTCACTAAGACCACTTTCTTAAATCTTTCCTGATTAACATCAAATGTTATACTATGAGTGTAAGACAACTTACGTATTGTTTATGTGTTGGAGTGTAAAACCAGTGATATCCTTTATGATATGGCATTGTCAGTTTATTTTCGATCTATGAGTTTAACTGTCCCTTTGGTGTCTTTCGCCCCTCCTTTATGATATCAACTATACAATTGCGACTAGATTTTGCTGGTGAAAGAATATTGATTAAATAGACCTTTGTGCCTAGTTAGCAGGCAATCTTTGTCAAAATGTGAGTCGAAAACACATCAGCATTAACATGTTTATATACACAAGTTATTCCAGCAGCGCCTGCATACGGAGTATATATCTCCCAGTTGATATTCTATGTCAGGGCTTGTATTTCCTGTCATGATTTCCTTTCCAAATCATTCTGTTCTGATTTTTAGACTGATGAATCTGAATGTCTCTTTGGTATCATTCGCCTTTCTTTTGACCCCATTTATTTGTTATGCTTTTTGCACCATCATTTGGTTCATTTTTAGGAATTATTTCGCTTTAACATTGCATAATTCAAGCCGAAGACAAATGTACTCTTCATTTTCCTACCTTCATATTTGATATACATGTCTATGTTTGTATAGTATTTGTTTTAGTCTATATCATGTATATGTGATTTACATTTAGTTAAAATGTGAATAGTAACAGAATAACATTTAGGTTAGTGTACTTTAATGCCTTTGTGTAGAAACTTTGAACATGACAATTGTTTATACATCACGATTGTAACTTTGTTTTACATATATTTGTTTACATATTTGCTTGTTTTTATAGTGAGTACGATTATAACACAAGTTTGACTGCTGTACCACTATTTTGGACATACTTACCTATTGTATATATCTATTTGTTTTGTTCACACATCGTTCTCAACATATTGGAATTTTAGCCACTGTCATACAAGTGAGCAGTTAAGCTAGCTTTAAAAACAAGGTTTAATCCACCATTTTCTACATAAGAAAATTCCTGTACCAAGTCCGGAATATGACAGTTGTTATCCATCTGTTTGATATGTTTGAGCTTTTGATTTTGGTATTTGCTTAGGGACTTTCCGTTTATAATTTTCCATGGAGTTCGGTTTATTGTTATCTTATTTTTTTTACACAATAGCTGCAAAAATAGAAGAGGGGAACTAGAAATCGACAGTCGAAAACACCTCACCAGGAGCATGTTTTATGTATAAAATTTATAAACTAAATGCATATTTACAGTTTCAAGAGATATGAAAAATATAAGAAACGGTCTTCAAATTCATAAACATTTTTCTGAATGATCGCTCTGTAAACCTTCATACGATTACTAGTATAAGAATGTTACAACTCTTTTTTAGAATATTGATACTCCCTTACATTTAGCTGTCAGTGAAAACTGCCTCGAAATAGTCAAATTATTCTTAGAAAGAACAGACATAGATCCAAATAAAAACAATCGGGTAAGGACAGGAGTTATGTGATAACCATAAAATCAATGTCAACACAATGTTGCTCATACATTTTTTACACACCTGCGCCATATACTGAAAGCTTGTCCTATGCATGTTATCAAGACATTTTCACAAACTAACTTTTGTTGATAAAAAACTCCAATTTTTTTTCTCTCAAATATATGGAATCTTTACTCTTGGCTTAAATTATGTTTGTAAAAATATGGTACATCTATATCGCGAAAATAAAGAAAATGACAGCAATATGCAGAGGAACACACAAACTATATGATTACTTATCCAGTAAAACAGAGCGAACACAATTTCAAAGAGAACCATTCAGTATGCTGTAAACTGCTCTTTAAAAAATAAAACTAAACACAGCCCATGTCTTTGTTTTATTTCTATTTCTATTTGTATTTGCAACTGATTGGAAAACGTAAAGGCTGTTTCAGATACATTTTTCAGATAAATTTACAAAAATTAGGAAATCCAATGTACAAATCACTAAATGATAGAGAAAATCAAACTCCATGAGTTATTGAACTGTTTTCATCTGTATAACAAATCAAAGAAAGTTGAGTAATCAATATACGTTAAATAATTATTAGCGAACTTTTTGTCAAACTGACACAGGTTAATGTACTTAAATCTAAGATATTTTCATTAAAAGTGTTCCTCATTTCTTATAATCATTAAAACTGAAATTATCAATTGGAGTACTAAACAAATTGGTTTGAAATTAAGTATAAGTGACTGTATTCCAATGTTATATATGTTAACGTAAGAACCCTTGATAAGAGAAATAAAATTATAACAAATTTGGGAAAATTCACAATGCAAAGAATACAGCAAACACCACAGACATAGGAAAAATGGTAACAATATAAACACCAAAACAAAAACTAACTAAATCTCCAGTATACTACCAAAAAACAATAAAGATTGAACATCGCTTACCCGCAATAAATCGGCGGCGACAAGTCAAGAATTTACAACAAACAACGGGTACATATGTGTTATACATTTTTGCTTACCTTTCCGTACTACATTATAATACCATTGAGAATAGAAATGGGGAATGTGTCAAAGAGACAACAACCCGACCAAAGCAGAAAACAACCGAAGGTCAACGATGAACCTTCAACACAGTTAGAAATGCCCATATCTTGAAAGGCGGGCTTCAGCTGGCCTCTAAACAAAATTGTGTTCTAGTTCAGTGAAAATGGACATCACACTAACTCAAAAACATATAAATGAGCTAAAATATAAAGACAATTTTAACACAAGCCAAGCCTAGCATCTTTCATGATTTTTAATACATTAATCAAAAAATAAACGTGGAAACACCATCAGGAAGACAAAACAAGCAAATAGTATGGATATCCTTGTTTGAGCCCACTTTGTCAGTGCAATACTTAACAATGATGGTATGATATACGATAATATGATATCACAATCTGCAAATATGCATGTATGAAGCATTCTCGCCTTAGGCACCACATTTGCCGATAATGTACATTTAACAATGGTTGTCGGAAAGGACAAAAAAAATGCTCGAAAATGCTTTGGTACGCTCTTGAAGTTTTCAAAGATTCCTTCAAAGCTGAAGGAAGCTTGTTCTTAATCAATTTTTCATGTTCGCAAGCATTTTACCTTATGCCAAAAACATGTTTCAGAGACATTGTGATTTATAGAAAAAAAGTAACTCGAAATGCAGAAGTTTGCTTTGTGTAGTGTCGACTTACAGTAAATAACAATATATAGTGTTTTAAATTATCAAATTATTGCTGGGAAATCGTTCATTTTTATACTTTTGTATAAATACTAAACCTTCAGTTAGTAAATGTCAACCTTTTAGTTTGAAAACACTCCTTTACACTATGCTATTATACATATACATCTAGGCATATTCCAATCGTACATTGAATGGACAGCTATAGATTCAAGCAAAGTAATATATTGAATCTACCAGAAATCGCAACGTTTGTTTAACAATGTTGAATCGGCTCACAGAACAGTCAAATTCATGTTCCACACAATGTTCTTAGTTTACGCTTAACTCACTTTTACAACATACCTACATATTCAAACAAGGAAAGGGTGTAATGAATATAGTCAATAGAATGAGAAGATATAAATACCATCAGTCCATTTACATTCAGCTGTAAAGGGCTGACGCTTGAGGAACTAGACAGATATACTAATATTTTTTTATATATTAAATATATGAATAAATAACAACATACTGGTGACAAGCTTTGTCCGTTTAGAAAAGCTATGGAAAGGCAATACTGCGAAATTTGAAATTCGATCAAATATGTGTTCATGTACAGGATTTCCGCTTGTGCCCGCTATTTTCGCATTTTTTTGAAAAATAAATATTGTAGCGATTAAAATGTATTATTAGCGAGAGAATTTTGCGAAAGAAATATAACATTTAAACTTCGTCTGTATTGTTTTTTTTAAAGGTTACTCGGACGTTTTGCCCTAATCATACAAAACTAGGGTTTTACCTTGAACTCGTCACACGTTAAGATTTTGATTGCAAATAAAATAATCAACTGATTGCATTTTATAGCTATCGGCAACAATGCCCGTATTAATAAGAGTGTGGTTTGTATTGGATAATGAAAATGTATGGTTGAATGGTGCTAAATGACTTTATAGATTTTTTTTACTTTGACAGTAAACATTGTTTTGAAGTGGGTTTTCCACAATCGTTGTAGTGACGCACGTGTTTAAAGCGTAGTTTGACGTCTCATTTTTTTAACGATTGTCATGTAGGAAAATTGTTGTCATGAAAATGAAATTTTCAAAAGTAAGAAAATCTCTGCCTATAGTCTTTATCTACAAATAGACGGGAATATCCGAGTAACTTATGAAAAATGAATCCCATCTTCCTAGAAGTTAAATATGATGATTTCATGATTACTTATACATTGCATTTTGATAATGTCTTGAAAACCTAAATGTTTGGTAATATTAATTGATTATCTATAACTATGTAGAGTTAAACAGATACGTAAAATTATAACAGATTACATATTTATGTTGACACTGATTGTGTTGGTCATGTTTGACGTTCAAAGTTTGTCTCCGTTATCAAGATAGGTGGGATATCAAGGACAGAGTTCGGAAATTTGCATTTCTGCCAATTGAAAAATGTCTATGCTGGAAAAGAGGAAATCGCATGGACTTATATATTCATTCAAAATTTTTCTTATTATATATGAATATATAGGACGTTAATACTTGATAGTTGATTTGTTTTGTGCTTAATGGCAATTCAGATGTTCAGCTGTATATCAGTACCTTTTTTGACCTTGACTTTGATCATTTGTAAGTATTGAATAAAAAGTCAAATCACAAAACAAAAACGAACTCCGAGGAAAATTTCAAACGGGAAGTCCCCAAGCGAAGGGAAAATCAAAATCTCAAACACATTTAACGAGTTAATAACAACTGTCATATTCCTGACTTGGTACAGGCATTTTCTTAATAACTATAAAACAAAAAATATGTCAACAAAGGAAAACAAAAAGGCATATATACAAAGAATATTAGCAAATAACGTAAGACAAGAATACAAACATATACCATAGCACAAAAACACAATGACGGCATGCATTAGTACCGAGCCACGTCAAATGGATATTACCGAAATCAGACTAAACAGTAAAAAGTAATAATTTACAAAGACAAATAAAATAATGCTGTAACATGTTATTAAGATGATAAACAACGTCAAACTTCAAATCTGTACTTGAAGACCATCGTGTATGAATTGATACGGAATATTTATCAACAAGGTCTTGGTATCTTCCTATGAACTTTTTTTAGTAAAAGGACGATACGTTATTTCACATAAGAAACTCCACTATACTGGTCACTTGTTCTTCTGTGTAGTATGTTTAACCTTTTTGTTTACCATTAACAAAATATGCCATATGGTATCCCAAAGTTATAAAGTTTAAGCGAATGCTACCATTTGTAGGTTGAAAATCATTGTGGATTATTTCTGTTAGACATTTTTTCAATTTGAAATCTGGAATGGTTGTATACAGGGTTACGAAAACAAAAGGTTTGATAGAACTTCTTTCAGAGAAAAATTGAGATTTTAAATTATCCACAAGGTCTTTTTGGTTGTTTTTTTTTTTTTTTTTTTTTGGAATCCACATATGGTTAATACCTCTACTAAAGTAAACAGTTTCACAGTGTTTCTGAAGACCCTCTTTTACTGTGGACATACTGTTTGTCAAACTTATGGACAAGTCTTTCGTCGAACATGCAGAAGAGCCGGCAATGCACCGTTGTTTGAATGAAAATTATTCATTGAAAAAGGCGATATTAATGATGTAAATGATATTCTGATTTTCATTTACAAGTCTGAATTGATTTATTGCTCTTTAAGAATTGTCAGACACTTCTGAATGCTGGTGTACATATATACACGAAAATCAGACAAATTAACTTTTGACTTTAGATCAACGGCGACACTCCATTACACTCAGCTGTTAGATGTCGAAACCTTAGCATGGTCCAACTGTTATTAGAGAGAAGAGATATAGATGCAGATAAAGTAAATAAGGTACATCATTCTTTGTTACATTGTTAATAATCAAATCCAATGTCGACACACTGATCTAATCAAATGCTTTTCATTTTCCCCTCGTTCCTAATTCTTCAACGGTAATATGGAGCAACAAAGCAGACACTTAATAATTATGATTTACAAATACTATCTGTCCATCAGACATTTACAATCGTCAAACCATCGGACGAAAGAATTAGTTTAAATAAAATACTAAATATATCAAACCTGTCATCCTTTATGTCGACATGTGTTGGAAATTTCTCGAGTATGAATATAATTCACCTGCGTCGGATAGAAATCGACCGTATCAAATGCACGTGTGCATGAATATGTTCACGACTTTGATTATGAAACACTTAAATACGAAATAAAATATTATTTTGTTCTGTTCTGTAGGGTTTTTAAAGCAACTAAATTTTCAAACAGTTAAAGACTGTCTATAGAATTTTTTTCAAACCGTTAAAGGTAAACAGTTGTATTGATATTCAATTGCATAAGTTTTATTTCTGTCCAAAGCAGCTCAATTATCATGTATATCATAATTGTGGCCTGTTGTCGATTTTTTTTAATAAAGAAGTATTTCTCGTATCCTACTGTACGGAGTGTGATAAGTAAAACTAAACAAAAACTTAGTTATTCTAATTGACGTATGCAGTATGAGACGATACTATGACATTTCCATTGGCTAATTGTAAGATCATTGATTAATTGTCAAAGGTTAAGACATCAATGTACATTTCGTCCATGGCAACGGACATGTGTGATTTCCTCAATAATATACAAAACAATCACTATGTTACTTGACAATTTTCTTCTTGACAAATTGTATAGCATTCTGAGGCGTGTAAAAAAGTTTTTTAAATATCTGATGTTTTGATTGGACGCTGGAACAGGACATATGACGTTATGCCTATATATATGCAAAAGATTAGATGCATAATTCCCAGATTTTTTAATTAAACATACTGATAGCGTTGACCCAAAGAGAAATATGTTTAAACACCCGTAAAAATTGTATATCGCTTATCTAATCTAAAAAGAAAATAAAAAACTGGAGTTGTTATTAAGTGATATCAAAATTTTCAGTTATGAAACCTATAATTGTCAGTATCATGTTAGGTTTCTGATATAACGTTTAATGACTTCATATATTTCGGATTTAAAATATTAGTAAACCATTTTCATTTTAACGACTTTTGACTCTGGAATTTATATTTTTCGACAGGTTACCTTCTCTCTGGGTGGACATCCTGGTGTTCTGTCAAGCAATAGCAAGGTGAATAAGTAAATTCAAGACTTTAATCAGTACAATTTGGAGGAAAAGTTAATGTTTAAAGCCTTCTATACTTGACTACATCATCAGAAAACAGAAAATTTTCCACCCAAATTGCACCGATTTGATTTTGATTTTACTGTTTTTGGTTGCTCGTAATTGACCGAGTACCAGGATGTCCTACCACAGAGTAGGTAACCTGTTGAAAAAATTTTAGAACTCAGAGTCAAAAGTCGGTAATATGAAAATGGTCTATTGCAGATACGACAATGGCGATGTCTGTAGACCTTTATTCTATAAATTACATGATTGCTAGGTTTATCAAAACATTATTTGCATTTCTGTAAATATCGACAATGCAATTTCTCCTTTTATGACTCAAACTGGACCACTATAACTGAAGTTTTGAAAAAAAAATATATCCCAGAGTGATTATTTCATATGCAATACTATTCTTTTTAAAGGTAAAAAAATATAGGGCTGTACGACATATTTTTAAACTTACACTAAAATTCTATACTACCCCTACCTTGACTTAGGATTTCCACAGATTTCAGTTTGACCGCTTTGCATGTGTATATTTACTGGTAACATTCCCAAGTTATGATTATACGAGATGAAACATAGAAATCATATATGAGAACCAGTACGTACACAAAATTAATTATCTATGAACATTGTTTATCTCCCCACAAGATGTGTGGTTTGTGAACAAGCTGTATTTACAAAGTGCAACTTATACTAACATTTATTCAAATAGAAAACTTTTGAAAAACACTTTTCTCACAAGAATAGTTATTTATCAGAAAAATAGCCTAAATGAAATCATTTGCTCTAACTTTTCTTTTACAGTACATTGTTTACTCCTCCCCCCCCCCCCCCCTCTGTTTCAATTTTTTAAAAGAATTTGAAAACAAGACTTATATTTATGTAAGCCTACCCTATGTACATGTTTTCTGACATAAATTGCCTAGAACCTGTTTAAAACTATTTCGATAACAAGTTGAATCATTTGCGAATACTATATATGTAAATTTTTGTACCTATTTATTACAACATTCAAGATTATATAATGTATCCAACTCTGCCTGTGTCTCCAGTCCACATTTTACTGTATGCCTATATATCTGTAAAATTTAACAATTTCTGCCTCAAATGGTCAGTGAAGAATTATTGTCACAATAATATTATCTCTAACATAATTTGGCTAATATATGACAAAAAGTTTTGAGACAAAGCCATATTTGCAAAAACTGTTTGTATGAAGTTACCAGTCTGTTATATGAATTCACTACACGTTTTATAGAACTGAATTTTGGAATCTGTTTTTTGCATAAATTCAAAGCACAATTATTGTTTTCTATACAGATTACCTTGATAATAATAAAATAATAGGCTTTATAGGTTGAATTATCTGTTATATGACCATTGGGGATATTGAATTTTTCTCTGTTTTTTTGCCCCTGGGACATCAAATTTCCAAATAATTCTGCTGTTTCTTTGATTATGGAACATTAAGTACATTTTAAGGATAAAGCACACTATTGTTAGTTTTATAGAGGTATTTTCTTATCTCTAGCTTGTATTGGTTTATGTCGCAGTCACAGGAAACAACATTCAGGTGTAACGTTTCGTTTTTCGACAGGACGAAAACATCTCAACACCAATAACCATTAATGACCCTAACCTGAGTTTCAATGACTGCGACGAGTAAATATAAGGACTGCTTAACAATTTTAATTACAAATGAGCATATAATATGAATTTACTTTGCATAGAAGCCCTTCGGAAAACTATGCAAATTTTAACCTGTGTATTTTGCTGAGTCATCATAGTAATAGCCAAGGATTTCTCAATCTTATTGATATAACTTTGTATTTGAGTCAATTCCATTAAAACTCTGAAGATAAACCAGATTTGGTGAAATTCTGCATGTTCTCTTTTTTCGCCCAATATATGAAAAAAAAAGTAAAATCATAAAAAAATACTGAACTCCGAGTAAAATTCAAAACGGCTAGTCCCTAATCAAATGGCAAAATCAAAAGCTCAAACACATCAAACGAATGAACAACAACTGTCGTATTCCTGACTTGGTACTGGCATTTTCTTATGTAGAAAATGGTTGATTAAAACCTGGGTTTATAGCTAGCTAAACCTCTCACTTGTACATGTTGTATGACAGTCGTATAAAATCTCATTATATTGACAACGATGTGTGAACAAAACAAATAGACATAATAGGTAAAAATGTCAACAACAAAGGGTACAGCAGTCAACATTGTGCTATTATCTTAATCACAATATAAACAAACATTTACCATAACACAAAAACGGGATGTATAAGTACAGAGCCACGTCACATGCAAGAACGAAACACAAAAAGGCACACAGACAACATGGACAAAGCACATTAGCAAAAACGACTGAATACCAAAATTATCATAGAACAATAACACAATGACGGGATGTATCAGTACAGAGCCACGTCATATGTAACCAAGATACGCAATAAGGGATACAGAAAAAGCATATTAGCAAAAATGTAAGACAAGAATACACAAATGATCATAGAACATTAACAAAATGACAGGATGTATAAGTGCAGAGCCACGTCAAATGGATACCACCAAAAGGACAGACTAAACAGTAAAAGTAATATTAGTAAGGACAAATAAATGAACATATTCCAGCATATCTTGCACACAAATATGAATGCATTTTAATACAAATACGGTTTCGTCTAAAAGATTGTGATTATAAGTTTGATAAGCCTAAGTTCATTTGGATGATACATATTTAAGTTATAACACACTTGGGATTTTACACAATTAGTATACCAGCGTCATGTCTGCAATTTAAACAAACGTCGATTAATTTGTCGGAATACGAATTTTCACATTCGTCAGTTTTTATATAAATGATAAGTTTAGACTGCAGATATATCAAAGATGGATGTACCGGTAAAAAGAACAGGATTGTGTCTACGTTAAGTGGAACATATCCGTGGGCATATTTAACAAAGATACTCATTGACGGTTAACATCGTGATACATGTGATGGTATCCGTATAACGGGTAAATAGCGCACCTTCAATGTACCATAGTTTTAATAATTTATGCACTACAGCAAATCTACAGTGAAATAAATGAAAGTAAAACAAGAGAGCTTAAATAAACAATTATATTCAACACTGATAGAATACGATGGACCTGACCTATATAAGGATATCAACTTGGAGAAGAAATATGGTCCATATGCAGACAAAGTATTACATGAAGACCGGCGAATAAAGTTCACGCGGCCAATACTTACGTGCACTTCATGTAAATGCAGCGTAAACTCTGCGTTAACTTAAAAAGATTCAGTAGACATCAAAATTAAACTGGCATTTATGTTCACGTTTATCCCTGCTATAACGCTAAAATAACGTGTCTTCTTTTAATTTTGTAAAGTGTAAACAGGCGTTCACTTCCACGTTACCTTTAGTTTTGACAACTCAGATCGAACGAGCCCTGATCTCAAGTTAACTGTTGGATGGTTTGCTTAACACAAAGTTAACTTGTAATCAGAACCGCTCTACATCGATTTATGAAATATGTTAATATGTCTTTGTTTCCTGATATGAATACATTTGTAAATAAAGTACGCCTTAAACTTTGCTTGTTATGCAAATTTCTCCGTGATCTACCATTTTATAAAGTGATGACGTGCATTGAATATATATTTTATCAAATATCATTTTTTTTAGTCGTATTTACATTTACATATATTTTATATATATTGTTTACGTTCTGGTGTTTTATTTAGTTTTTACTACAGTTATTGACTCGCATATATTCTCGTAAGAAACATTCAGTAGTTTTGATACCTAAGGCTGGCAAATATTTTTGACCGCAGCAATCAAAACTAATCTTATTTGAACTTTATTATGACAATTGAATAGCTGCATAATCATGATAATAAGTCAGTGAATTTGTTAACTAAGGATTAATTTGATTATACATGTAACAGCAATATTTGAAAACAATGAATAAAAAATTTTGCCCGCATGAGACGTCCAGATATCATTTATAATTGGTAAAGATTGAAAACAACACGTAACATATGGACAATTATTAAAAATAAGGATTGTTATAAATCATTTAAGTACAGAAGTACTGACTGCTGAACTGATGATGCACTCGGAGACTGATAGTCCACCAGCAGAGGTATCGACCCAGTGATGTAAAAATGAAAACAACACGTTATATAAATTTCATTTGTCCGAAGTGGTTTTCTGGATTTACTTTCATCGGGAACTGAAAGCCAAATATTTGAAAGCCAATGAATAATAAGAACCGAAACAATCGAAGAGCTGTATGACCAAAAATAACCGAATAAAAAAGCAAATCCATTTAAGGCCAAATTGCATGAGGGAGCTGAAACCTTAGTTTCTTATAAATGTATAAACGGACAATTAAAAAAGAAATACGAATCTGCCGAAATTGACGATATGGTTCATAACTATACAACACCTTTTATATCCGGACAATGTATTATATGTAAACAGGGTCAATAACGACTTTAGTAATTATTTGCTATACTGGAGTAAAAGAACTACAGTGTTTACGATAATAGTTTACATGATGAAAGCTCATGTCTAAAATGAAAAGTCTTAAACACGACCTGTCCTGAGGTCTGGTCAGTAGCAGACATGTTTACATATATGGTCTTCGGCAGACATGTCCTCATGTCTGGTTTGGGACAGGACTGATCAAAAGCAGAGTTTGTCATAGGTCTGGTCTGGAGCAGAGTTGTCAAAAGGTCTGCAGCAAACATAAAAAAGCAGAACTGGGTTTGAACTAACACCCAAGAAGTTAATTTCCTTATCTGCTTAAAGTTTCTTAAGTTAACTTGGAAAGTAGTCATAAAGTCTTCTCTAGTTAACTTTTCTATGTGTTAGGACTTCGTCCATCTGTTTTTTGTTACATTATGAAAGACCGCTTAAAGACACAAATAAATATCCCATAAGAAAGACATACTTAGAAAATGATTTATACAATTACATGAATAAATTTGAATAGACTTCATTGAAGACCTGTAAAAATGTGTAAATACCACTGTTCATAAATAATCCGTTTAAATAGTCGATGTTCTTTTCGATCCTCAAATTATACTTTCAAATTATTGATTGAGACTGCGATAATGAAAGGAAAACAATCACAAATGCAGATACAATTATTAAGCATGTTGAACTCTGAAGATTCGTTTTCAATGTTTAAGATGTTTGGTTTGTTATTTGGATTTACACTTTATTTATGAGCGTTAGCGAGGGATAAAATTAACGAATATCACGGCCCAGGCCATGTGTAAATTTACAACAAATTTATGGCTTCCATGAATTATTTCGATTATGATAGGACAAATACGGTCATTAAAAAACTGAAGCGAGGGTGGGTATGCCATGTGTGTGGCTGTTCTTGTTTTACTCCCTGTTAGATAAAGCTCAAACATTCTAATAGATCTTTAGCTTGCATGGATTATTTCGTGAATAACCGCTAGAATAAGACATATTTAATTCTTTTAATTCTGAAACCCAATATTTGCCATTTTTAATTTACATATTTTTCTAGTAAGCTACTGTCAAATCCAAAGCTGACATTTCGTAACTAAGGAGCCGCCATGTTGACTTGCTGAAATCAGTTAATATGCGAATAATGCAATAGAATAGAAAGTTAAACAAAACCTACCTCAGACATCCATTTTAATACAATGTTATACGAATTTCGATGGTTCGCGTAACGGAAAACCTTCAACTCTAACGTTTTCATTTGTATGACGTCATGTTTTGAAATGATTTAAATGCGCCAAAAATATTAATAAACTTTAGCGGAATTTTATTTTATTTTAATTTTTTTATTTCTCTGAGCTCTTGTGCATTAATTCTTTTTATGATGCATCCGAATAAGAATAAAAGTTCTTTTGTCTTTTTTTTATTGCAATTTTTAAAACAATAAAATCAGCAAAGCGTTTGCAAATAGGTTCCAATATATGTGGATTTACGTGGAAGGTATATTGTAACATCCATTATTATGTATATCTCTGAGTCTGCGCTAAGTATAGATATATCAAAAATTTTATCACGGTGTTGTTTACAAAGCGAAAGAAGCACGTCATATTAGAATCTATTTTAAAACATGATTATTAAATTTACTCTTTTCGATATATGGCTATAATTGTTGTTTAAGTGCAAACGTGTATTCAATGGGAATATTTTTAAAACTGAAGTGCATTGATTTTAATCCAGGAAAATAAGAAAACATTTGATGTGTTTGAGGCAAGGGATTGGTATTTAACAGAAGATAACAAAACAGAAAGAACAATAACAGACTTAATAAAGGTACACTTGACGTATCAATAGTATATATACATATATGTTATTTTACTACGATTATTAATATGTTTTTGGAGACTGCATTATCAATGAGTTATGTGCTAATCTAGAATTGTTAATAACTACAGAATCAAACAATCTGCACTGTTTTTCATTGATTGACGTGTGTTTCAAAAAGTGGAAACAGTTTACTATAACGATCACACGTTTAGCTATCATATACACTTTATATGGTACTTAGAAAAGCAATTGACAGATGGATAACAAGTTGAAGAAAATGGAATGCAGAAACAAAAACTTTAAAAATTAAATATAAAAATTAAGACGGCTCATTCAAAATTTCCAATATTATTGCATAGAAATTTATTCAGAGTGTTTTATAGCAAAACAAGCAGGAAAGCAACCGTTGCGTCTGTAAATAATTGTTACTAATTTCCTCCAGATGTTTGGATGGGATTCGGTAACTGTGTTGTCAGTTTATGTTCACTTTTCATTTCTTTATAGACTTTTTACAGATTTTTTTAGAAACCCGATTTTTTCGACCTCAATAGGATTTGAATGTCAATGAATGACCAAGGTTTGCACGAAACCCATTAGAAATGGTTTTGAAGACGTTTTACTTGTTTATGTAAATCTTTAAACGGATATCAATTTGCAAATATCTTTATACCTCTTGTTCGAAACTATTGCTTATTGACCATCAATTCTTGAGTACAAAAATGTACCATATGTTATTTGAATTGATGTGGGTAGCGTTGTTTCAATTATACTGATGATTAATGTGAGATAGCTTCCTACACCTCCTCGGGTTTCAAAATGTCTGCTGGCAAAAAATACTAAGTTTCTGCGACAAGGCTGTAAAATTGATCGTGACCGCTTGCTGTCAGGTATTTAGATAATCCTGTTATAACTTAGATTATATGACTATATGAGCGACAGAAATACATAAAAGTCTTATTCTTCTTTTTTTCAGTGTTATATCTTAGGTTAGTATGCTCGTTATGCAAATACACAATGCTCCAAAATAAAATAAAATAAGACAAAGTGTTTACCCAAACTCTATCAATACTAACTAGAATATTATATATTTGTCATTATTTTGTTTTAAAGTTTAATTAGTTTTAAAATACTGTGTATAAATAAGCACATGTATAACACTAGTAGCAAATTGTTAGAGACATAATCATCTACTGCCGTACATGTAAATTGTTTTTTTTATGGCTTTTAAATTGAATAACCTTTAAAATATACGTTTATCTCGCTCGCTCGCTCTCTCTCTCTCTCTCTCTCTCTCTCTCTCTCTCTCTCTCTCTCTCTCTCTCTCTCTCTCTCTCTCTGACTTACTAAGTAACGGCAAATCTAAAGGCGAACATTTAATACAAACTTCGACAAAGTACAAGCAAGACTACATTGAAACAATTGTAAATTATTCAAAGATAGTGTAACATTGTAAACCATATCTTTAACAAAGACGAACTGACTCAAACTCAGGAAAAAGATGCAAACAATCACACATGCACTCACGTATATTTATAAGAGACATTCTTATAAATGGGACACATAAAGTAAGGAATCATTTAAAGAGGTTTAAGGTTTGTGGATGTCAAAAACAACGAGTATGGACACACTATGATTTACAGAAACACATTTAGCGAGCTTGCGATTGGAAGATTCCGTTTTTGTACAGTAAACGAAAATAAGCCATTTGTCTTTTTATTTAGATCACTAATTGGAACTGAGAGAAAATACTCTAAAATCGACACAGACACATTGGAGTTTTCATTTCCTGAAAAGAGAAAAAATACAAAAAATATCCTTGGTAGAGCCGGACTAAATAATGAGATGATGTCACATTGAACTGATTGCAAGAATACCAGTATAAAATAAAAAGATACAAAGAAAACCTGAGAGAGATATAAAAATATTATTTATTATTTCATTTGTTCACTAATAACGAATACTCTTAGCACGGTAGTTTATGTCGTTTGTTTCTGTATTGAGTATTTTATCCAAGGAAAACATAATGTATCAATCAGTTGTGATTGGCTTTGAATCAGCATTCAGTAACAACGAATACTCTTATAGCACGGTATTTTGTTTCGTTTGCCTCTATGTTAGTTGTTTTGTTTGTGGGTTTTACTCTCTCCAATTGATTGTTATTGTTTGTATTTATGTTGTGCTGTAACACCATTATTGGGGTGAAAAAAAGGGTTAAGCACTCACAAATATGATTAAGCCCGGCACATTTTAGTCTGTTGATCGTATGAATTGTTCCATATCATGGCATGTCAAAGTCTTGTATATCTAACTTAGGTACGACTCTACTCATTCCTGAAACATTGTACAGTTACCTATACCCACTTCAATACACGTCATTGGGGCTCTGATAGTTGGCGTCTTATTAGCAATAACATTGCATTAATTTTTGTTTAACAATAACATATATGCAACTATAATCAATCAAACAGCCATAACAATTACTCAGCTATAAAATTTTAACAAAGACTATCAAATATCTACCATCTTTCATGAATGTCCTGAATTAAGCATCAATAACAGACAGGTACCAGATATGGAAAAAGCACAAAGTAACATATATGAATTTGATTATGACGTTTGAGTTTGAAGTCGAAACCTTCAAACGTCATGTTATGTCGATCATTGGAATAAACAAACTGTGCAAAAAGAACGCCTAATAACACTCGGTGTTACGTTCAATGATTGGTGTTTGTTTGGTTTTGCATGATATACACCTGTGTTTGCTTTCATGTCTTCTGTATTGCTCTTCTATTTTCATGTTCATTAACCGTTGCAACATACAAACTAAATTGTTATACTGCAGCTAATTAAGACAAATTCTACTTTGTATTCAATAAAATTAAATTATTTCTTCCTCTAAAGCTTTCTTGGATTTCTACTTAAGCATGCAAAACGGAAACTATGTTAATATGGAATTTTCTAATTCTAGAAGGAGAATTGAGAGGCCTTGGTTTGGAAACAACTGATGATCTTAAGGAGGTCATGAAACTCAGAAGTTTTAAGTGCTATTGGAACAGGGTATATATTGTTGGGCCTTATTTTTCTGGAAAAAGTTGTCTGGCAAAACTTCTGGTTGGGGATGTATTACCTAAAGAACGAGAATCAACGGATGGTATATGGATATATATGGGAAGAGCCGGTATGGATGTAAACGGTGAAGAATGGATTGTTCTTCCTAAAGGTGAAATTGTAAAAAAATACATTTGTAACACATTAAAAATTGTGTATAACCCTTATCTGATCTTCATTTGTTGTTTACACAAATGATTAATAAGTATGAATAAAATGAATAATACAATAACAAACAATGGTTTAAGCCGAACATTATATGTATAGGCCATTATTATGACATGTCTGCTTTTTATGTGAACTTGAAGAAAAAAAATCAGCCAGTAACAATGGAAAAACAATCCAAATAAACAATAATCTACCGTTATCAAAGAAAATATATGCTTAATGTATCTTTTGATTTAATGTATGTGCTCATTAGAGTGATAATACACTGTTTACATGTATATGTTAGCGGCAATAAGTGAAATTGGGCATTAAGCTTAAATCCTAAGCAATAAGCTAACGCCTAGGCAGTAAGTCTATTGCATGAATAATGTTAGGCATTGCTCTTAAATCCTGAAAATTGTGTCCGTTTTTTGAACATTAATTAGGCCGTTAGTTTTCTCGTTTGAATTGTTTTACATTCGGGATTTCGGGACCTTTTATAGCTGACTATGCAGTATGGGCTTTGTTCGGTGTTGAATGCCGTACGGTGGCCTATAGCTGTAAATTTCTGTGTCATTTGGTCTCTTGTGGAGAGTTGTCCCATTGGCAATCATAACACATCTTCATTTTTATATTGTCCTCTTCTGCAAAACTCTTTGGATAAAACAGGTTTTACTACTATTCTCTTCACTATGCACATTTTATCATGTTTCAATTTTCACAACATGGAAGAAACAGTACAATGGAGTCATGGAAAATGTTTGTAAAGCCATGATAAGGTTGTTTAATTCTACGGTCTATAATAATGATAGGCAGTTTTGACATATTTTTTTTTCCAAAATACCATACAGTTCCTCTAGAAAAACATAAACTTTGAAATTTCTCTCATCATTCTTTTTTACTTCAGTTACCAGTCTTTCAAAACTTTAATGGTAAAAAATTGTCAAAGATCATTATACTTTTTGCCTTGTGTATATGATCTTTGTTTACCTGATTAAAATTTATATTCCGCAAAGTTTTAAGAAAATGTTTGTTTCTTAAATGCTAATTATTCAGTTTAAGAAATGAAAAGACAAAATGGGAATTTAAGAAAATTTACAGATCCAATTAAACAGATGGAAAAATGATGTGACTGGCAAAATTTCATATTTTAAAATGTCTATTTTTGACCACCTCAAACCGTCTCGACCATTGAAGTGCAATACACAATAAAATACGAGAAAGTTCTGTTTTGAATACGAAAAAATACTAAAATATAAAGATCTTTTAAATCATTTTAGATTAATTTTTGGAATATGATTTTTTAAATATCATTCATCAAGAATATGTCACCGAATTAACATGTATCTGGAAGATAAACAAAAATCACAAACATTAACTTATTGCCTGAAATGATGTTTGGCAATAGATTTCAGGAAATAAGCTTAATACTTGAGAATTTCAGGCAATATCTGAAATGCCTAGGCGTTGGCTTAATGCCTAGGATTTAAGCTTAATGCCTAATTTCACTTATTGTCGCTAACATATACAATTATAAGCAGTGAGTGAGAAGTACTAATATACTATTTATTTATGTTTTTATTGAGTTGAACTAATAATTGAAATGATTAAAATTATCAAGATATAGTCAAATCAATAATGTAGATACAAAATATTAAATTATAACAGACAGGAGTCGGTTTCACAAAACAACTTACGACTAAGATTTATTGTAAGTATACTGAATTGTTCATGAATTACGATCAATCTTAATCGTAAGTTTTTTTGTTTTTTTTTAAACCGACTCCAGGTCTTGAATGTTCTCTTATGTTGTATTCTCAGCTGATTTCTAACAACATATTGTACAATTAAATTTACTCTCAAGGTAAAGCTGTTGAAGAGATACTGATGGCCATGATGATGACTTTGTCAACGGATGAGTGTATGGACATAGCAAACCAAACAAAACGCTTAAATGAACCAGAGCTAAACCCTCATAGCAGGCAAATTAGTATGGACAGGAACAATGTAGGAGTTTTAACAGTAGAAAACTTTGCTCAAAGTGACGTGCATACAGAACGCATTTTCGAAAGTCTTCCCAGGGAAAGCTGTGATGATCATGACTACACGTTTACAGCTTGTATTTCAGACCAAAACAGCCAAATCTGTGATACTGCTAACAAATCAAATACAGAAAGCCATGCTTTACCTATTTGTGTTGCAGCAACCAATACATCAGGGTTATTTCCCGAAGAAAACAGAACATCCGATGTAAATGAATTAGAATACAGTCCGTCAGAAATGCATCCCAAAAAAAGCAGTACGTCACATTTCCTTTCCGATGAATGCATTCCATCCGAAATTCAACCTAAAGAAATCAAATCGTCTGATTTGATCTTTGCAGAAATGTATTCACCTGGTGTTGATAAAGCAAAGTCTATTGCTTCAACTGACACATCAGCAGTAGGTAGCATAACAGTTGAAACTGTTTTAGAAACAAAAAAGTCGAAGGATCGTTATTCAGTTGCAGGAATAAGAATGCCTACTGTTTCATCTTTAAAGAAAAGATTTCAAGCATCACAAAAATCGAATGACTATTCTGATCTCACGACCAAGTCTGAATCCAGTACTGCCATATATATAAAAAAAGATAGAGGTCAAAGTAATAAATCTGTAAGAGAAAAATTCAAAGAAAAGTTAATGAAAGAAGTAGCCGATGAATTGTCGCATGATCAACTTCATGAAATGGTAATCAGCTCTATACGAGCAGGGAAGTATAAGCAGAAGATTATCCCTATTGATCTCTGGGATTTTGGAGGGCAGAAAGATTACTACATGACTCATCAACTCTTCATCACAAGCAGAGGAATATTTGTGTTGGTGTTTAATGGTAGTCTTAATCTGCATAAACATATGCCTGATTTATCATTTTTACCAGGACATTTCGGCAAACCAACCATCGCAAGTAAGCTTAGCTATATATAATTTAAAACTGCTGTAAATCAAATATTCAAAACGGAATATAGATGAACAAAACAGAAATATTATCATTTTTTTAAAAGTATTTATACAACACATTAATATACAATTCCTAAACAAAGACATGCATAACGGAATGTATAACATATGCTAAAGTATCAACGATTGACTGACTTTCGTAAAACGAATAAAATATTGATGATAAATTGTTTCCTATTTATATGGTTGTACTCGCCTATCTTGTGTTAGTATTGTTAATTTACAGCTTATTATTATTCACCTAGCACTTATATATGCAATTTAATATTGTTCATATGTTGTGCTATCAAACAACTATCACATGTAAGCGAAAGGGTTGGGCGCCCGCAAACATGCAGAATGTGCCTGTCCAAAGTGTAGAGACTGTAATATACAATGTATGGCGTGTACACAAAATTTAGTCCTGGTATCTATGATGAGTTTATTTACAACCACTGGGTCGATGCCACTGGTGGTGGAGTTTTAATTCCCCGGGGGTATCACCAGCCCAGTAGTCAGCACTTCTGTGCTGACATGAATTATCATTGATATGGTCATATTTATAAATAAACTGTTTACAAAACTTTTAAATTTTTGAAATACTAAGGCTTTTCTACCTCAGGAATAGATTACCTTAGCTGTATTTGGCAAAACTTTTAGGAATTTTGGTCCTCAATGCTCTTCAACATCGTACTTTATTTGGCCTATTTAACTTCTTTGGATTCGAGCATTACTGATGAGTCTTTTGTAGACGAAACGCGCGTCTGGTGTATATACAAAATTTAGTCCTGGTTTCTATGATGAGTTTATTTATCCATAGTTATTGTTTGTTCCTGTATATCATATTTGTTTTTCGTACATTGTTCATTGTCCTAAAATCGGCCGTTAGATTTCTCGCTTGTATTGTTGTTAATTTATCATTTCGGAGACTTTAATAGCTGACTATAAGAATGGGGTTTCGCTCATTGTTGCCGGCCAAGCGATGACCTTAAGTGCTAACTTCTATGTCATTTGGTACCTGGTAAATCATTGTCCTACTAACATACACATTCAAGCTTGTCTTACGTCTCGATCACTATGATGTTAAGACAAACACTACCCATGGTTTTAGAATGAAGGACACATGCGTTTCATTATAAACATATGAAACATAACACCATTCAACAGTTGCATATTTAACATGCACGTTCAGCTAGTTCTCACAAAATGTTACTACGCTGTAATCTGTGTAGGAGTTTTTAATGAGCTTTGTAATAGATAATCACTGGTAGCCAACCTTTAGAGTTTAGGGTTAGAATTAGGTTTTAGGGTTTAAGGCTAGGGTTAGGGTTATGCCATATATCATTGATGTTAATAAAGTTCTATAACATGTCATAGATCATCGATGTTAGTGAACAGTAAACGTAAAGAAATTTGTCAAAGTCATCGATATTAGTAAACCTTTTGAAATATGCAGGAAGTGTTGATGGTTACAGTTTTATATAATTGATTCTAGCCCTTGTAACTTATCTTTGAAATATATACATTTATATTTTTATATTACTACGACTGACTGACATAAATCATCAATATAAAAGACAGTGCTTTTGATATTTTGAATTATTCATTTTGACTGATTTTTTAAATTATACTAAATCTACCAATAAACACAAGACAATTACGTCAAGCTAACGGCATAGCAGAAGAAAAGGGAGATGTGGTGTGATTGACAATGTGACCTATATCCACAAAAGACAAGGTAACAAGCTGTAAGATTGCAGATTGAACAACTATTCTGGTATTTACGACTGCGAAAACAGTTCGCTAGTGAGTTGAGACATGCACAAATCGTATTGGTGAACCAATTCGTGATAGAGTGTATACAATGTATGAAGTGTCTATTTCAGTCGTTCTTCTTCATCATCCTGTTTGAGATTTTCTGTAAGGAGCACACCCCTGCTAATGAAGTCTGTATAGTCTAAAAGTGCACGAGCGCAACTTATCGATTTTATGTGTAAACACCATACGATAGGGCATATGAGCTGTTTCCTTTGAGAAATGGGAAGTTGATAATTCGAAAATTGAAATAGTCCAGTTTGTCATATATGTAATAGAAGTCGTCATTTGAGTCAATATCGAGAAAAAGATCAACATACAAAGCAGTCATTCTAGTTTGGTGGTATTTTTAGGTTAATGGGGAGTGGATCCGTTTATCTTGGATCTATAATTCAGTGGTTTCACAATTCTTCTACTAACAAAACATGACGAATAACTCTATGGACAATAGGCTAGCTATCAAATCAGGTTTAATCCACAATTTTCCACATAGGAAAATGCCTATACCAAGTCAGTTGTAATTCATTCGTTTGATGTGTTTGAGCTTTTTATTTTGCCATTTGCTTTGGGACTTTCCGTTTAGAATTTCCCTCGAAGTGCGTTTTTATTTGTTGTTTTACTTTTCTGTTGGACAATGTGGATAAAGACCCGTAACTTGCGATACTATTTTCAGCAATCACATCTTACTGAGTTAACAGTAGATCATAACATTGTTATAAAGGAATATTATCAGGATTTTTTTCGAGTTATATCAATTGAAGACATATCCTTTAATGCATGTACAAAAGGCACTTGCGACTTTAAACAATGTCAAAACAAGATGAACAAAAAAACTTGTAACTGATTCTCTTGGATTCAAAATTACAGTTAGGCACGTTTCTGTATAGAAATATCATCCAGATCTAAAATATTTCTACACACATGTAATATTCGAGCATAGACTGTATATATAGTTTATATCTCCAAGTTCAAGCGATATTCCCAAGCATCCTGTCATTGTTTTCTTTATAGAGAAATGCTGCTTCCTGTGAAGCTATTAAACCATAGGTTTTGAGAGGTAAAGTTGAAGTTTTCCCTTCAAAATTTTTATAAACGCTATTATGAATTGGTTGCCTTTTACGGAATATATGTATCCCAAATGACCGAAGATATGTTCCAATTGCAATAACAACAATCCCGTTATCTTTTTTTTTTGTATAATACCGTACAGCGGGCTATTTTTGCGGGTGTGAAATTTCGCGATTCAGGGGCAACAACGTATACGAGAACATTTGGCAAATTCTTCATCCCAAATAAATGTTTAGGCGGATACTGATATGGTTGCAGTTAAAAAGCTGTAAAAATTGACAAGTGTCTATTGATTTGTTCAGGAACTTTCCTTTTTGAATTTTTCTCGGAGTTCAGTATTTTTGTGATTTTACTTTTGGTATGGTCACATGATTGTTTTACCTGCCGTCTTATCTATTGATTATATTTTGGTACAGTTAACATTACAGTTAATCTATAGAATACGGTACAGTTAATCTATAGAATACGGTACAGTTAATCTATAGAATACGGTACAGTTAATCTATAGAATACGGTACAGTTAATCTATAGAATACAGGTACTTGAATATTTGTCACAGATGTACAAATCTCTGGTAAATGTTACGGTTGCTTAGTTATTTCCTTAATTGACCGGACCTTTTATGTACTTATTAAATCGTGACTTGCAACTCTTATGTAATTTGACACTAATTAATAAGGATAAAATACCTGAAAGAAACGTATCTTAAATTTTTGCGGAATTTAATTAAGCGGTTTCCCATTACCCGCCAAAATAAGCGAAAAAAAACACCACACGAAAATAACCCGCTATACGGTAGTTGTCGGTTTCCTTTCGGTTTATGAAATTTAATAGTTACTTTGGTATCTTCCTTTTCATTTTGTTATATCCGTGTCTATAGTGACGTGTTGGTAGTCCATTGACGTATGTTAAATATAACAGGTAATTTATGACAGTGATATGATTAATTGAATACATTTATTCAGTTCTCTACGGATAAATATAGGCAAGGATTATCTAGCGGATTTGATTGTTAGTCTACATAAGTCATATACCTTTTCAGGTATTCAGGCATTCATACCTCTTTGTTTGTCAGCCTTGCTGATTAAGTTGCATCATGAATAAACAAAAAAAAAACACTGAAGACGCAGCAGGTTCATGAACATATTAAATTCATTTTTTATTTCTTAATTGAATGTCCCAAAAGCAATCAAAGTCCCATACATGTACATGTATTCGTTCGCTTGTATAAGGTAGATGTCACTCCGATGAAACTCAAATGAAATATCAATTTGTTTACACAGTGGGTCATTGCCGATGATGTCAGACTTTTTGTTCTCGATGGTATCATCACTTCAAAACTCTGTGTTTTTGAACAGACAATATCAATAAGACATTTTTATAGAATTATCTATTGATAAACTTAAGATATTATTAAGAGACTGAGACTCAAACTCCCTTGGGAAAAATTTATTAGGTGAATTATTAAAAGATCACAAACTAAGAAAAGATTCATGATACCTTGAGCAAACTAGATTTTGAAATAATCAATTTATCATTGCAGCAAGATCATTGAATATTATCTTTTTCATTATTAACATTCAACTATTTTCAAAATGTAATACACAACTGAAAATATACTGCTGATCAGGTATAAACACATATGTAGACACTTATACTTTGGCATGAACAAATTTCGTTTTGATTGACCAATACCCTGTGTGCTACCATTTGGTTCATATTATTTGTGCTTCAAATACATATGATCAGTTTGCCCTGTTGCACTATTTTGTTTTTCAGTGTTTTCCTTTTATTTTGTTACATCCCTGCCCCAGCTTAGGAGGGCAATTGAATGCCTTCAAACATGTTTTACCCAACGACGTTCCTCATGTGCCTGTTAAAGAAATTTGGGAACATGTCGTCCAATACTTGTTGTTAGATGCTGTCTGTCATAATGGTTTTAAATAGTGCAAGGATAAGGCTACTATAAAAAAAGATCAATGCTGATAATTTCTCTGTAATTAATGCTGGGCGAAGTTGTCAAAGAACAACACAAAGAAATGTTTTCAATGGATAAATCTATGGTATGTCAAAACACGTATGCTATTAAAAGAGAGGCGAAAGATACCAGAGGGACATTCAAACTCATAAATCGAAAATAAACTGACAACGCCATGACTAAAAAAGAAAAAGACACATAGACACACAAAAGTACACAAAACACAACATAGAAAAATAAAGACAAAGTAACACGGACCCCACAACTGGGGTTGATCTCATGTGCTTCGGAAGGGTAAGCAAATCCTGCTTCAAATGTGGCACCCGTCGTGTTGCTCATGTTTGTAATAAACCGGAAATTCGGTAGGTCACAATCGTGAAAAGGGAACGGGATTGTAGTTACGACATAAGGAACATTACGGAATCAATGAATAATGAACAGCGATGATGAATGAATGTTTAACAGTACGAAAGTGATACCTGCCTTTATTTCAAACATGCTGATTTGATACCTTTATAAATAACCTTGACGTTGAATATGAAATTGAGAATGGAAATGGGGAATGTGTCAAAGAGACAACAATCCGACCAAAGAGCAGATAACAGCCAAAGGCCACCAATGGGTCTTCAGTGCAACGAGAAAATCCCGCACCCGGAGGCGTGCTTCAGCTGGCCCCTAAACAAAACGTATGCTAGTTCAGTGAGAATGGACGTCATACTAAACTCCGAAATATATAAAAGATACTAAAAATCATACAAGACTAACAAAGGCCAGAGGCTCCTGAAATGGGACAGGCGCAAAAATGCGGAGGGGTTAAACATGTTTTTATGAGATCTCAACCCTCCCCCTATACCTCTAGCAAATGTAGAAAAAACAAACACACAACAATACAGTAAAACTCAGTTTAAAAGAAGTCGGAGTCCGATATCAGAAAAGATAACAAAAGAAACTAAACAAATGACAATGATACATAAATTAACAAAGGACTACTAGCAGTTACTGACATGCCAGCTCCATATCTCAATTAAAATGATTGAAAGATTATGTCTTCATCATATGAATATCAGGCACAATCCCTCCCGTTAGGTGTTTAGTATCATACCATCATAAAATATATGAGAAGAACATAACCAGTATCATGCCAACAACTGGTTTTAGAATAAATGTGTTTATATCCAATGCAAAGACCCTATGAGTGAATCAATATTAAAGCAAAAATATGCAATCTTTAATGACCTGACAACAGTATCGTAACTATATCCCTAATTTATTTTACATGAGATTCTGAGAACAAATTAAAGAGATCTTCTGACTATAGTTGAAATTATTCTACTGTATTGCCAATGCCACACGCACGTCTATCGTATATTTAACCCTGAAGCTGATACTAAGCTATGTGTTATTGTATTTAGCTTTATTATGTTTCTGTTGATAATTTTCTTTTCAGTTTACCTTCTGCACTGGGTGAACTCAATCCTGACATACTGCAAGCGTTCAGATGATGGATTTCCAAGAATAGTGTTCGTTGCAACACATAAAGACAAGATCCGTAAGGTACTGTATTTCTTTAAATGTTGAATTTAAATGAGTGACCTTCTGCGTTCAAAGTTTAACGCGTTTCGCTTCCAAATGGTAAACTTAATATTTGTAATGATTTTTTACAATAATTATTACGAATGGTTTGCACTTGAATTTGTCATCTTTGATTGCAGAAATATCATCCTGAGTCATTCGTTGTATAAAAAAAAACACGACATCTGTACCAGGTTCACTGATTATTTGAAGTATTTCATCATCAAAATATAGAATCAAACAATTAAAGGTAAACATTTTGAAAACTGCTCACAGAGAAACAACAAACACAACAGCAAATTAAAAAGTTGAATTAACATGTTTAACAAAATGATGTCTATTTACAAATGTTCAAACATGATAAATTACAAACATATATGCAAAAACAAGTGTTTTATTGAGAGGCAACAGTATTCAACCGATGTTCAAATAGCCAAATTATGTACAGAGAATGCAAATAAAAATAAAACGTGAAATCAAAACCTGAGGGAATCGTTTGAACTCAAAAAGGAGCGAGACAGGATTCGCTGATAAGATACACATGTCTTATAATGCATTTTGCACATGCCTGTTCGAATCACATCGTTGATAATGTCTAGATATTGAATAGGACAATCGGTTGGAAAAATCACTTTTTACGATACCTAAAGAACTTAAACTGCGAAACATTATCGCTAGTGTGTGAAAACTGATACCCACCATATCGGTTAACTAATTTTCTGGCTGACCGAACACTTTATAGAGATTCAATTTCCGTCATTCTCCCTTATACTTTTGATGGAACATTTTTTTGTGTCAATAGCATATTAACGAAGTCAAACGAGAAATGCAATGAAAATTCAAAGATTGAAAATCGTCCGAGGTCATTGTTATTAACTCGTTTTCACTTAAGCATCTAACCCCGCCGCATGTCCCAAGTCAGGACCCTCTGGCCTTTGTTAGTCTTGTATGATTTTTAATTTTAGTACATTCATATACTTCGGAGTTTAGTATGACGTCCATTATCACTGAACAAGTACACATTTTTGTTAAGGGGCCAGCTGGAGCACGCCTCCGGGTTCGGGATTTTTCTCGCTGTATTGAAAACCCATTGATGACCTTCGGCTGTTTTCTGCTCTTTGGTCGGGTTGTTGTGTCTTTGACACATTCCCCATTTCCGTTCTCAATTTTGCCTATCATATTATGTGTTCAGGAATTGTTGACTTTTTTCTACGGAATTCACGGATAAATATGAATAAAGAGCAACTATCAGAAGCACTAGAGTGTTATTATTCATCTTCCAAACTGTTTTTGCAGTAGAGTTTATTATGCTTTTTGTTCCACTATTTTTAGGTCCCTGTTCACTTGTTGAAAACTGATCACACTTGTGAAAACTCATAAAATCTTTAAGAACATTACAATTTAATTAATCATGTTAATGTTTTGCACTTATTTCTTTGATGTTATATCTTTTACGACTGCTATTAGTAAAACAAAGTAACTGTGAAAAGCATATTGATTTCTGACTTCAACCATACATTTTTTTCAGAATTTTGAGAAGCACAAACAGAAAGTGATGACAGTCATTCAAGATATATTTGAATCACACGCAGGGCTCAAACATCTTGAATTCAAACCACTGATTTTTGTCAATGCTATGAACGAAGCGGATCCAGAGATCCAAGCATTACGTCAACGTCTGATGGATAGAGCTAAAGAGCATCCTCGGTGGGGTGAACAAATGCCAACAGCATGGGTCCCATTAGAACTACATCTAGCAAAACAAGTAGAGAAAGGTGTCAACATATTGACAATGGAACAACTACAGATGTTTAATTCTCAAAATCAGTCAATGGTATTGACAGATAATCAGTTGGAAACTTTCCTTAAAGTACAACATTCACTCGGTAAATTGCTCTACTTTGACGTAGCCAATCTTCGAGATTTTATAATCATAGCACCAGCATATTTGGTGGAGGTTCTAAGATCTATTGTCACAGAGAAGCAATTTTGGCCAAAAGGGAAACAATTACAAAGTATTTTCCATACCATGGAGAAAACAGGAGCACTCAGTCGCGACGATATTGATGTCCTTTGGAAACAACAGATGTTTGAGCATATTCTTTCATATAAAGATTTCATTATTGAAGTATTGGTTCATCTTGATGTATTAGTTGCTGAAAGAATGACAACAAACGATTTAAGCACGTCACCTCATAAAGTTTTGAAATTTATTGTTCCATCAATGATTACAAGGCCAAACAACACGAATTACCTGAGAACAAATTGCAAGATTGAAACTTCAATTTTGCTGTCGTACAAGTTCACTGAGAAAGTAATACCACCAGCCTTTCCATATCGATTGATTGCTTCTTTTGTAGACATGTGGGGAGTGAAAAAGTATAAAAACAAGAAGCGAATGCTTTTCAGCGATTTAGCAGTTGTGGAAGTAGACGATAAGCATGATGTGGCAGTGCAGGTTATAGAAAATAGAGTGATTGTGTCACTTATCCATGCAGAAACGAAAGAGCACATTGTCCCAACAATTGCAACTTCTGTTCAAGAATGTCTGACTGCAGCTATTCACAGAATTTCAGAATTTTACTCAACTCTTTCAGCAGACTCATCTACCACAGATAAAAGATCGGAGTTACATATGGTCATGCCATTTGAAATTGAGTTTGGAGTTCATTGCAAAAAAAACTTATGTTTTTTTCTTCATAACAAAATACCAACAGCAACAAAATGGCGATGTTCAGAACACAAAGTATATCACGATGTCAGTTGTTTAAAATTATGTTTTTCAGAAAAGGTAAGATAACAATTTTGCTTTTTCCCTTTGCTAGTGTTTGTGAGATGTTCAATTTATTTCGTAAAAATAACGTTGATGCCAATACAAAGAACTTGTTATCAGTTCAACGTCATCATCTCCCTAATTACAAATATATTTTTTTAATTTTCATGAAGTTTTTTATAAATATAAACTCTGTACATTTCAATCTGACATTTCTCAGTGCTTTCGTTGTGTTTCGTACGTCCTGAGTACGTTTTCCGTCAGTTATGATTCATTCAACATAATCGCGTTCATAATTCATCGTTCTTAGGATCTGCTCACCCTTTCGGAGCACCTGACATCACCCCAAGTGCTTTAAATATTAAAATTTAACTGTCTCGAGTGGAGAAATATCGTGACACACTTGTTGCACTGTTGGAATCTATATTTATACTATGAGATAACAATTGGTAATTCCAAGATAAAATTGACATTTAGAAAAAAGGAAATTAAACTGACAGATGAATAAGAGTCAGGTACACATTTAGAATGTTATTAACAAAAAAAAAAAACTTTCTTGATTTTTTTTTGAGTTTCACACTATTGAACGTTTGTTTGGTCCTTCTCCTTCAATAAATAACAACTGTTAGTAATATCTGAATATCAAAATGTCTTCCTCTTTTTATTGCTAATGTTATTTATCACTAATTCTTAGTTTGGTGATCTTGTTGCTCTATATAAATGTTAGTGTAATTATGAATGGTCATCCTCCTTAAATGAATTACAACATTTTGTTATATCTGGAATATTGAAATGTCTTCTTCCTTCTATTGGTAAGGTGTGGTATCACTAATTCTTAGTTTGGTGATCTTGTTGCTATATATAAACTTTTCATTTCGATTAACATAATATTTAAATTATTTACTCCTCTTTCTACTTTTTCAAATATTTTTTATTCATGCAGCAGTAACATGAACTATACTAAGTTCAAATTACAGATATGTCCTTTACTCATAATTTGCTGGTGAAAATTGGTGTATGAAACTCCGTAGATGTTTTGTTTGCATATATAGAAAATTTAGTGTGTTCGTGGATATTTCATTTCGTGGTTTTACCAAGGTCTGTTTACAATTCTATGAAAAATTTGTAATTCGTTAAATATATAAATTCAAGATTTAAAATAACCACGAAATACACGAAAAATAGTATACCACGAAAAATAAAAAATCCACAGTACATCTATGAAGTACTTTACACTCACGATTGTTTATCAAAGATACTAAATAAGTAGTTATGCGGAAATTATACTGCAAATAAGGCACTATTAATAACTCAATTCTATATTGATAGTCTTGTAATTGTTATAAAATACATCAAATAACATAATTAGAAACCTAATCTTTATTTACATCCATTTTTTTGAAATTTACCTGTGACGTTACTTTTTGTTGCGTTGATGCATTCGTGTGACAGACACACAGTTCGTAATCTTATTAAACTGTTTTGTGTACTGTCCTAAATTAATTTAGTTATTCGTGTGTTATTTTGTGGTAAACATGTCGAAATGTACTATTATATTATTTATTTATGTATTTCTCTGCATTTATTTGTACTATATTCCCGTCATGTAATGTTGTCATTTTAGCGGCATATGTAACATTGCCATAAAGCGCGGAGGTTTGGCTAGCCACAAAACCAGGTTCAACCCTCCATTTTTTCTTTTTAAAAAAGTCCTGTACCAAGTCAGGAATATGGCAGTTGTTATCTAATAGTTCGTTTCTATGTATGTTGCATTTTCGTTTGTTTTTTTGTTGCACTTCGGTGGTCTGTTGTTTCGTTGTTTCCTCTTATAGTTGATGAGTTTCCCTTGATTTTAGTTTGTAACCCGGATTTGTTTTCTCTCAATCGATTTCTGACTTTGGAATAGCGGTATACTACGGTTTCTTTTATTTATATCCGATTTGACAATCTTTGATTTCAAAGGAATAAATCGAGTTTCTGATTATTTTACCGATACTTTGTATTGAATGTTACGTTACTAACATCTATTATTTCTTATCTCTCGTATGAAAAAAACCGTCCAGATACATAAACATGTTTTTGAATTTATCAAAAAGTCTGAGATATTTCATGTCATATGATACTGAATGATGTATTTGCGTTACATGAACATCATCTTCATTCCACATTGTTCAGTTATTAAGTCTGTCATACTATTCAATAACTTGACTGGTAAAGTATTGTATATACTGAAATATCGCTTGCTCATTTTACCATTGTATTGTTTTTTGTATTGACTGTATGCATGCTTTCTCTTGTAGCTGCCTCGTGAAAAATGTGACGCATCTTGCAATGGTTTGTATGAGTTAGAAACCAACTTTAGATGCCGCTAAAATGCCTGTAACATGGTCAACTGTCAAAATACCTAGATATTTGTATTCATTGATAGATTGCTTACAAACTGTGTGACTCTCTTTCGCAAGTGAATAAGTACAGTACAATATTAATTGTACAGCAGTAATAATCCGATATCCCAATATTAATCTAATAAGAAGATTTGGTATGATTGCAAATGAAAGAAATCTCAAGCAGAAACCAAATGACCTAGGCATTATAAACTATTGGTCAGCGTACGGCCTTCAACAAAACCAAAACCGAATATTAAGCTATAAAACACCGAATTGTCAAATGCTAATCATTCAAACGACACAAAACATGGCCTGATATGATCTTGATTTACCCGTCCTCTTCAAATATTTGTATCTTATAAATTCGAACTTCAACAAAAGGCTGCACGAATCAATATAAAAATTATTTACTGTTAATTCTTTTAACACACTATATGTGTGCTTCTATCGACAAAACCCCAGAACATTACTTCTTCGGTGTATTTGATATTCGGAGCAGCGTTGCTTTTGATATATTCATGTTCTTATAACTTGTTTAACCTGACCTGTCCATGTATTTGTTTAGATAAAATCGTTATGTATTAATATATAACATTTCCCAATCTGTAAATTAACTATAGATACAAAAAATCTCAAAAACCTGGCATCAATTTAATGTTCGGAAAAGAACAATGTTGTTTCATAATGAAATACACAATAAACATTGACGAGTTTCCTGACTTGGCTTGCACAAGGCACGTACCTCTTTCTATCTTTTATTTCTTCTTCAATAGGACTAGCATATCATGCGATATTAAAAGTTTTAAAAAACTTAATGTTTTTTTAATATATTAAACATCAAATAAGTAGTACAATGTGGTGTGATATTGTGTTGCGAGGTGAAATAAGTGTTTGCGAGATTGTTATATAAATTGGTGGCTTTACAAAAGTTGATAAACAAAACATACAATACACATTGATGCACACAAATTACTAAGGACAACGTTATTGTAATTTAAACAATTAACAATATCATTAAATACAGGTGAACGTGTTTTCCAACAAACAAACACATATTGGATTTTCTAATTAATGTCATTTACACTGGGTGTAAAACTATATTCTACTTTGAAGTCAAACATGGTATTTGCCTGATAATTTTCTACATAGGTTCGTTGTTTTCAACAAAACAATTAAATCGTGACGCTCTTAATCTATATACATTCTGAAATATTTAGTAACTGTACACTTATATTTGAAATACCTAAGCTATCTGACGAACATGATTTACAATAGTAAAAAAGAATATAAATTATCTCTTAGATGGAAACTGAAAAAAACAATTGTTACTGTAAAATCATCGTCTATAAATCTATATATCCTTAGTACATTGATGAGTATGTTTTAACGGGGGGAAATGGGTCTAGCTAATAATAATATACCCCGAGTTCAAACACTATGGCTTTTCCATACATGCGCATGATGTTTGATGTTTGATGAAAGTAAGATATGTGGTCACTTTAAATTAGAACTCTCACAACTTGTAATCGCATTGATATTTTAATTCGCTGCTTATAAAACTTTGACATATTAGGGATGTTTTACCTCAGAAATAGATTACCAGTTTGTTGGTCAACAATTGTCTTCAACTACATTTAGACATTTACCTTGTTTGATTCGAGCGTCACTGACGAGTCTGTTCTAGACGAAAAGGGCGTCTGGCGTACGTAGTTATAAGCCTGGTATATCAAATAACTTTGTTTTTTCGCACTGTATGAATCATTGTATTTATTAACCTTCAGTCCCATCTTTAATTTATCATTCGAATTTTGAAGAATCCGATATATTAGATGAGAAGCAACAGTGGTATAATGGTGTCCAAATGAAAAATTCCTTAATATGATAACACTAACAAAAATAGGAAAAACACAGGCTTACATACAATAAAACCGAGGCAATCTAAAGAATTCCAAAAGGAAGGGCGAAAGGATGCCTTAAGAAGCTTGCAATCCCTGAGTAGGTATCGCTTATTACAAAATAAAAAAGAAAAAGAAACTAGAATCTTTATTCTTGGTTTAACTTTCATTTCAGATTTTATTTTATTTTTTTACAAGTAGCGATCTTTAAAAAAAAAACAGGAATGTTATGTTTGACTTGAATATTGTAAATTCACTATGCATTAAGTATAAATTGTCTCATGTATTGTTATGTTTATGTTTGTCAATAGGGTTAGGCAGACTTGAAAAGGAACAATCTCCATCGAACAAACACCTAAGGAGACTTGCTTCTAGTCTTGAAGTTAAAGAATGTCGAGAATTATTGATAAGACTTGGATTAGACACAAACGTTTTGAATGATTTACAGGAAAAATTTGCTCCCTCTGCTTTTCATGTAAATGATTTCAAATACACAGCCATGTCAATATGGAAGACAAGCGTGACTGATTCGTCCTTCAAGACCATTGAAGATGAGTTTGGTGAAATAGACAAACACTTACTTTGTGAGGTATGAATAAGCATAAGCTGCCTTTCGTATCACCAATTTTATAGTTAGTTACAGACTATTAAAGCATAACACAAACTAAAAGTCCAGTTCACACAGTGTGCACATCGTAAACAGCTATTTAGAGATGTAGTATGAGAGCAAACGCGAAAACTATCAGATAAAGGTCAAAAGATTAGAATGTGAACAAGTGCATTTTACATTATCGCCCTCAACAATGACCAAAACTCAAACACCATAGTAATCTTTTAAACGCACAGACTTGATAAGATGTTAAACAATCAATAGCCAATAGCTAGAAACCTAACAGATTGGTGTTTACTGAATATTTACACAATATCAATGATGGCTGAAAGTTGACTACTACAACCAATTGATTACAAATCCAGGTTGGAACAGTCACACAAGAAAAATGTGGCGAGTAACACTATATTTGTGAGCTCTTAACATTCCCCTCAGCCTAAAACATAAGTGTAACAGCTTAATGTACGAACAAACAGTTTGTGAGTTCTCAATATTCCACTCAACCTCAAACACTTATGTACCAACATAATTTCAGAAACAACCGTTTGTGAGTTCTCGACATACCACTCAAACTTAAACATTGATGTAACAATCCAATGTAAGAACAATTAGTTTTGTGAGTTTGCAGCATTTTACTCAACCTCAAACAGTGGTGTTACAACACAAATTCATAAACAACAGTTCGTGAGTTCTCAACATTCCGCTCAATCTCAAACATCGGTGTGACAACACAATGTAAAAAACAGCATGTAATAAGTTATCATCATTCCACTCAAACTTAAACCGTGATATAACAACAAAATGTAAGAACAATCAGTTCGAGAGTTCTCAACATTCCACTCAATCTTAAACCATGATTTAACAACACAATGTAAGAACAATCCGTTCGATTCATTGATGTTCCTTCTCAGCACACACACAACTAATAACAATACAGTATTTGCTAAAGGCTTATTCAAAGCCAATTATTACCTAATAAATTCACGGTATTGCCAACACTTATTCCTAGCCTTAGTTTCAGACAACAGTAGTTTATCCATGTTCAAATTTCAATAATCCGACAAGGACAAGTAAATACAACACAATCTCGTTGACTCATAAAAGAACTAAACCAAGAGTGTCAACATGTGAAGTGTCTCCTGGTATGCCGTGCATCAACCGCTATACCAATCATCACTCAGTTAAAGTGAAACAGTCAATTAATTCAATATGTTTGTTCTTCACTAATAAATTTGCCTTATCTAAAGTTACGATTGATACACCGCTACCATATATAGTGTCAAGTCGCTAGTAGCAGTCTTAGAACAGCATAATATTCTTGAATGCCAAAATATTAGTATAGACAGGACTAAGTCCTTAAGTGTTATGCACAGGATAGCGAATAGAAATGCTTACTAATGGATTTGACGCGTTCGAAACAATGTTTTATAAGGAATGGTCAATACCGGACACTTTAAAAGCCAAGAATGTGTACATCCGGAATACCAATGACTGACGGGTATCCAAATTTCATTTAAGTCAACTGCACCTGATAGAATCTTATTTCATTATACTCTATAAACTGCTCAACGGATATTTTCAGAATAATATGGTCTAGGGCATGTCAGTACCGAAACACGGACTTACTAGTTGAAAGTGAAAATATCACTTTATATCAGATGTGGATACTAAAAAATTCCAAAGATCTTTTAGAGTATATACAATCTAAGACTCTCTCATCTTGCAATAGTATTAAAACATTTGACTTTTCTACACTTTACACAAGTATTCCCCATTTCAAACTAAAAGACAAACTGAAAGAGTTGGTATTGCTTTGTTTCATAAAAAAAAATGACGAACGTAGATACAAGTATCTTGTCTTGGGGAGGGATAAATCCTACTTTGTAAAGAATCACTCTGATTCAAACAAAAACTTCTCTGAAACTGACATTATCAAGATGCTTGATTTCTTGATTGACAACATATTTGTTACGTTTGGAGGACGTGTTTTTCAACAGACTGTCGGAATTCCAATGGGAAACAATTGAGCCCCTCTTCTTGCCGACTTGTTTCTTTATTATTATGGGGCTGACTACATACGGGAACTTCTTAGGAAGAAAGATAAGAAGTTAGCATTATCCTTTAACTTTACTTTCCATTATATAGATGATGTTCTCTCACTAAATAATTCAAAATTTGGTGACTATGTTGAACTATCTATCCCATCAAACTAGAGATAAAGGATACAACCGATACAGTTAAGTCTGCCTCATATCTTGACTTTAATCTAGAAATTGACAATGAGGGTCGGTTGAAAACAAAACTTTACGACAAACGAGATGATTTCAGCTTCCCAATTGTGAACTTTCCATTTCTATGTAGCAACATTCCAGCAGCGCCTGCATACGGAGTATATATCTCCCAATTGATACGATATTCCCGGGCTTGTATTTCCTATCATGATTTCCTTGATAGAGGGTTGCTGTTCACAAGGACGCTATTAAACCAAGAGTTCCAAATGGTGAGGTTGAAATCATCCCTTCGTAAATTTTACGGACGCCATCACGAGTTGGTTGACCGTTATGGAATAACCGTTTCGCAGATGATATCGGATATGTTCCTTATGTCGTAACTACAATCCAATTCCCTTTTCACCACGAATGTGACCTACCGAATTAGACTATTTACCGGGTTTGTAATAATATAAGCAACACGACGGGTGCCACATGTGGAACAGGATCTGCCTACCCTTCCGGAGCACCTGAGATTACCCCCAGTTTTTGGTGGGGTTCGGGCTGCTTAGTCTTTTTTTTTCTATGTTTTGTCTTTTGTACTATTATTTGTCTCTTTGTCTTATTTTTTAGCCATGGCGTTGCCAGTTTGTTTTCGATCTATGAGTTTGACTGTTCCTCTTGTATCTTTTGCCCCTCTTTTATAGATATGGGCCGTCACACGCGGTTTACTGGACACTTTTTTGAATATTTCTATTAAACAAATTACTGGAATTAGTTATGATGTGTTTTACGATATTGATTACCAAAAAATCTTGTATATGCATAAGAGTCGAAATAATGCATTTGAATACCAATAAAAGTTAAGTAAAAGTTTTCCAGTTGTTCTTATAAATTGTTGCTTTGATGAACATTATCATGCAATACATCATTTCAGTAGCTTTGAATCTTGATGAGAGATTGATGGATCAATCCTGCTATGTACTAGACTGACATGCTGGGCTAGTTTCAATGAGCTAGTTCACAGGGTAAAAGTCCACAGGCAGACATATCACGTAACCCAGACACATTATTCTGACGCCAAGCCAACCAGTCTTTAATCATATCCCTAAAGGCCGCATGCTTAACGGAGAAGCAGCATCTACCAAATTACAAGTCGTTGGCTTGACCTAGACGGGTTTGAACCCACTACCTCTTGCACTAGAGACTGCACGCTACAACGAGCATATCGAGGCAATAAATTTCGATGAGTGTTTTGTATTCTAGATTGCACGTCTTTTACACAACATGACGTTATACGATTATAATGAACAGACATGTAATATCGTGCGTGAAAAAATGTATCATGCGACCTATGGTATAACAGATTAGTTCATTTTTTTCCTTCAAGAGAACGACACATATTGTGTGAATAACATACATCTAACCTGCGTATTCCTTTGTATGTTATAGTTTGCTTTATTATTTACCAAAAGGTATGTAAATAATCGTGTATTAAAACAGTTGTTTTTATGGATAACAATGTTCATCCCTTTAATTTCAGGTGAATAGAGATGTAAATGTGGATGACGTACTGAAGAAATTTAGTAAGTGTAAATGATATGTATGCTTTTTAAGAATATTGTGTTAGACCAGTTTTGTCGAATTTGCAAATATTCACATTGTAACACATTAAGAATTCGGTAGCCATGTAAACAAAAAAAAGCAAAGACGATATTCCATTAACGAAACAATTTAAAAAGCAACATTACCACTGCAGTGTAATTCCTAAGCAATACAAATTCTAACAAAATCTAAAGTAAAATCAGAGGCTCCGATAAACCTAGTAAAACATTTAACTGAACACTGTCAGTACATCAAGGTGCACTTTTCTGATGGCAAATTGTTGTTTTTCCTCATCGGATTTAGAAACATAATGTTGTAACAATTTTCAGGGTCTTCAACTGGTTGGTTTGAATAGTACAAAGACAAATGTAAGGTGACATTATTGTAGATGACCAGCAGTTTATATCAGTTGGTAAATATACTTTCACAAAATGACACTGCAGTCACATGTATATTTTGTTTGTTTTATGCACCTACATATCTGACAACTCTTCGACCGACATTGTCAATCGAATACTTTTGGGTTGTACAAGGCTATTACCAAAAATAACGTATACTTCATCAGATGTAACCAAACAAATTAAGGATCTTGCACAATAACTCAAATGGCAAAATCAAAAATTCAAACGCATCAAACGAATGGACAACAACTGTCATATTCCTGACTTGGTACAGGCATTTTCTTAAGTAGAAAATGGTGGATTAAACCTGGTTTTATAGCTGGCTAAATCTCTCACTTGTATGACAGTCGCATAAGATTCCATTATATTGACAACGATGTGTGAACAAAACAAACAGACAAAATAGGTAAAACAGTCAAAATAGGGGTACAGCAGTCCACATTGTGCCATTATCCCAAACACTATAAATACAGACAGATATATAAACAAACATTTACCATGACATAATAACACAATGACGGGATGTATAAGTACAGTGCCACGTCACATGCAAGAAAGAAATTGAAAAGGCACACAGACAAAGCACACCAGTAAAAACGAAAGACAAGAATACAGAAATTATCATAGAACAAAGTGCACATGAAGTGGTGTGACAAGGGGTTTAATATCGAACATCATGTTTACAAGGCCTATGAGTGAATCATTTTTATGCATTTTTTGGTAATTAAATTCAATACAATATTGATTCGTCAACATTATATATCAAGAGAGGATGAATTTATGTTTCGGATAAACCCGTTTGGCATTTTAGGTCCTAAATGCTCTTCGACTACGTACTTTATTTGGAGTCGTTAACGTTTTTAATTTGAGCGTTACTTTTCAGTCTTATTTAGACGAAACGCTTGTCTGTAATACATAGTTGTAATTATGGTATCTATGATATAAAGCCGAGAAGTAATATTGCCCATTTGGCTTTTTTAACATTTTTTTATTCGGGCGTCACTGATGAGTATTTTGTAGACAAAATGCGCGTCTGGCGCAAATACAATATTTCAATCCTGGTATCTATGATGAATTTATTGCCCATTTCAGACTTTTACTGGTTTGTAGAGTAAATAATCAAGATAATAGTGATGAACTATAGGCATAATCATTTAAGTTAGGATTTCCGATACTTATGGGATTGTTTTGTTATTCAATGCTCCTCTGTTAGGTTAAAAATTACTATAACAGACAAAAATTCAAGACATTTTCACCGATGTAAAGAAAGGCAGCAGGTATGTAATGATCTGATTAAAAAACATAATCTATGTTTGAATTAGACCTTTTTTGTCTTTTTGGTATAATTTAGTTTAATGTAAATAAACTCATCATAGATACCAAGATTGAAATTTTGTATTTGCGCCAGACGCTCAGATCAACCTATTTGGCAGCATTTAAGGTTTAATAATCAGCCGTTCCCGGATTGATAACATAAAGTACTAGAATTTTTACATCATTTATGACTGTCATGCAAGCGAGAGGTTTATCTAGCTATAGAATCAGGTATAATCCACGATTTCTAAATGAGGAATGCCTGCCTGTACCATAAAATTGAGAACGGAAATGGAGAATATGTCAAAGAGACAACAACCCGACCAAAGAGCAGACAACAGCCGAAGGCCACCAATGGGTATTCAACGCAGCGAGAAAACCCCGCACCCGGAGGTGGTCCTCAGCTGGCCCCTAAATAAAATTGTGTATTAGTTCAGTGAAAATGGACGTCACACTAAACTCCAAAACATATAAATGAACTAAAATTAAAAAACATACAAGACTAACAAAGGCCAGAGGCTCCATGTCCTGCATATGAAAATTGTTTTTTATTCGTTTGATGTGTTTGAGCTTTTGATTTTGCCATTTGATAAGGGACTTTTCGTTTTGATTTTTTGGAAATGAAGTTATCATTAAGTATAACCTTACTTCCAGATATTCTAGAAGATCGAGCGAACACAGCACCTACGAACACTTCATTACAAGAATTGTCCAATCATATCGGAAATAGCAGCATGCAGCTAGGAGTAGAACTAGGATTACGGAGCGCTGAGATTGAAGAAATTCAACACGATCACAGCTGTAAACTGTTACATCAGAATAAAGAAATATTACGAATTTGGAGCCAAACAAAATTTCCTAAGCCAACAGTTAAAGAACTGATTAAAGCTTTACAACGTATTGGCAAAATCGATTGCCTGAGGGAAATATCGTTTTAAACAGTACTAGATGATAATAAAAACGATGAAAACTACTTTTTTAACTGTAGATTTTATTAGGAAACACAATTCGAGTCGATAAATTGTTCAAAATGTATTGCACGTGATCATGTTTTTTGCAGGCTGTGTATGATTTTTCAACATTGAAAAATGAAACTTCAGTCTCGTAAAACTTCATCTCATTCATTAATTCAAAATTGGCTTTGGACTAGCTTTTTCTAGAGCGGTACTTAATGCACTTTATTTTTGAAGTTTCTAGATTCAATACACCAATCTTTGGAATCATACTAGTATAGCAAATAGTTTTAATTGTAGGTCATTGAAAAAATTAGCCGTGTTTACCTCATGGTTTTGTTTTATTTGTGATTTGCTTTAATTTTCGTTTTATATGTTTGCTTATCGGGTCTTTCCACCTTTCCTTTTGATTTTGATATGATTATTTTTTTTCATTTCTTCATGAACTTTTTACTTTTTTTTTAATCTAACTTTTTTCCCTCAAAACATTTAAACAGTTGAAGAAACCGTTATGAAAGCACATGGTTTCTGTTAACTGTCCATTCAATTGAACACTTTTGCATTTACTTTAATTATTTTAATTCACATTCGTCATGGTAAGTATGATAGATTATTTTTAGTTTAAATTTTTTTCAGGTAGCATGTGATTTATATTTGTACATAATATTAATTTATACCGTATACAGAAAACGCAGATTAATAATCAATCATAAAAACCTGTAACAGATACACCAAATCACAGTAATTTATTCAAAATAGTTTGTTTTTTTTCAAGTGAATACAAATAAATATTATCTTTGATGGGAATGTGTATGAGATATTAAAACTGTAAATATAATAGGATTTGTCCGTGAGAGATACATGTACATGTATGTTAGTTTGATTGATTGATTGCTTTACGTCTCATCAATTTGTCTTTAAGAGATATTGACCAATTATACATACAGCTTTACATTTATTTTGTTTAGCTTTATGTTTGATCAAGGAAATCGAAAACTTTGCAGATTTAATTGTAGATTTTTCAAAAGCTGAAGAATGGCTTTCTTTCTTTTTTTCCATTAAAAAGCCACTTTTGTTTCTGAAATGTCGCTTTTGTTTTGCAACATCTCGACAAGATTTAGTTTACGTTGTAAATAAATAGTGAAACTCACACTTTTTGACCGAACACTTTTCCTAATGGGAATTTTCTCCCGTATACTGCTTTTTTTTCAAGTTATCGCTTCTCCTAAAAAAAACGAAAAAGATATTGATAATTTATTTTCTTCAAAATGGTATGACTTCCACAACATGATTTTTTTAATTTGGACCTAGAGCACTACAAACCAGTAAAAGTCTGAAATGGCCTATATCTGTACTCGACTGTAATGATTTTTACTCGACCAGTCTGAATTGGTCTGAATTTTACTTAATATTACTTGACCCAGTCTTAACCATACTCAAGATACTCGACTATACTGATTTGTACTTAACCCTTACATTTGCTTTTGAAAATAGTCTAAACTTTTACTCGACCAGTCAGAAACAGTCTTAACCTATTATCGACCTGTACTCGACCAATACTGGACCAGCTCTTCACCTATTTTTTTTTCAGTCTGAACAATACTCGACCTGTCTGACCCATACTCGACAAAATAACCTCTATTTTTATAATTTTAATTGTTAAAATAACTTTCTTTTTAACTAACATGACAACAGCCACAATAAATTAGATATATATATATATAAAATTAGATTTTAACATCCTTACATGATTCTCAGATTTATCAAACCGAGATGGATAAATTATCTAATTTTAACATGTTTAAAGTCTGAGTCTTGTTGAATAAAAATACTTTTTTTCACCTGAAAACAACAACTATATGCTCAGGGTAATAAAACCTTATAATGTAGATTTTTGTTTGGCATGCGTTTTTTTTTAAAACAAAACTTGATTTTCCTAAATTTCTAAATAAAAACTTCAAGTTTACATACAAAAGTCATATAACTATCTTTTTAATGAGTTAGCAACAGCCAACAAAATCACTGACATTGTTTAACCTTAATATATCATTAAAATATCTATTCATATTATAATTTTGGATATATATATATTTTAAAAAGGGAAAAAAAATAAAAGAAAGAAATAAAAGGTTTCTTCTGATTAGGGGTAAACTATAAAGTAATACATCCTGCTTGGGGCACACTGATTTAAAATATCACACCTGGCCAGAGAGTAATATATTTTCAATAACATCCATTGCAAATTACAACATCCTGTAAAACTTAAATCACAGGTCCTTTTGCATTCACTAGATAAGTAAACCACAAGTTTAAGAAAAATAGGGTTTTCATTTTACCTGTAAACACACCTGTTCTAAGGTAATTAAACCTCATTAAAGTGCTTCTTGTATGTTAAGTCTTTAATTTTGACAAAACATATTTAAATTTAATTAAAATAAATTTCTACTGCAACTTTGGAATACATTTCCTTTTTCAAAAGTTATCAAGGAATGCTTTGAAAGTTGATTTTTAATAATATATATTAAATTCTTGGTTTTACAAGATATACTATTTTATATATATTTTGATAAAAAAAAGAATAACATTTTAGATATTTGAATAATGGTTGAAAGTTCTAGTATTTTTGATGTACATAAAGCAATGTGAACATGATATCATGTAAATAAAAATTCATTTAACAAAAACTTAATTTATTTTTTTTAAATGTGATATACATTGTATATATATAACAGTTCGTAAATTGATGAAATACAATAGAAAGATACAAAAAACAGGTCTAGGTTGGCTAAGACTTGGTCGAGTATGGTTCAGACTAGGTCGAGTATGGTTCAGACTAGATCGAGTATGGTTCAGACTTGCTCCAGAATGGTTAAGACTATGTCGAGTATGGTTCAAACTCGTATAAAATGGTTTAGTATTGGTCGCGTAAAGGTCGATTACAAGTTATATAAATAATCGTGTCAAGTAACCAATCTTAGCGAAACCTACTAACATTATTGTCTATAGGATATTTTATTTCTTGTCCGTATCGAGTTTCTATAATGATTTTCCATGTATCGCTGTGTATACGTTATATGCAATTTTATATGCATTTAAATGTTTGTCTTCAATTACAGGTTTATTCTGTTGTTGCTTTGTTAATGCATGATTTGGTGATTCATATATATAGCATGTTTCGCTTATATATATTTACTTTAAATTATATATATTATCTTTAACTGTTAAAACCTGATTTGACCTTTTCTCGGTAGATTGTTCTGTGGTTGATTATAAACTTTTAGACATCTATTTTTTTGAAAGGATTTTTCCAACGTAAATGATCTGTGGTAATCAACTGGTCGTCTATGAATTTCTTTAATTTGATGATATTTCACCTGGTGTTTCGGATATCATTTAGGTCAAGTTCAACCAAGGCCGTTCATCCTCGTCAGGTGCCCTGGCCTAATTTATTTTTATCTACTATAACATTTGATTATAATTACTTTTTAATTGTTATCGATATGTTTCTATCGTGTAGCGTATCATATGCAGTTACATTTTGGGGGCACGACACCTGGTGAATCTGTTAAAACCTGATTATTTTTATGTCCTTTCTTATCTAATTATACTTTGATTATTTACAGTGGTTATAGTTTTGCTGTCGTTTTATATTGTATATTTTTCGTTTTTCTTTAATTTAGGTACTTTTGCGTTTCTTATCCCTAGCTTTGAACGATCTATTCTTTCTATTAGACATACTTGAAGGTTAAGTCTATCATGTACAATTTATTTTATATGGGTAATGGCGTGCGTTTGCTGACTCTGTTTGTGGTCATACGAATAAAAATTTCTCTATCGAGATTTTAGTAAAAACAGGTTTGAATTGATATGCTTGTGAAGATCAGATTCATTTTGACATTGAGTTGCTGATAATCTCTCATCTATAGTGAATTTCTTTAAAATATTAATCAATCTCCTTTTTTAGAAGTTTTTTTCTAATTGCGAAAAAAATCTTCTCAGAGATTGTCTAAAACCAATAACCTTGTCTATATGCAATCTGTAAGGCACTATTAACAAAAGAGAGGGGATAAGAAACATGCGGTAATGTGTTGTGTCGTGATTGGTTGTAAGGAAATAGGCGTCATTCGTAGAACGACCAAAGCTGGGGTTCGATTGGCTTATGTGTTAGCATCATATGTTGAACCGATGTACGTCATCAAGTATATGACTAGAGACTCCCATAATCAAATAATTTGTCTCATTCATATAATTAGAGAATATATTAATTAAAAACTTGTTGTGGTCCTTAACTTGCTTACTAAAGGCTAGTTTAGTTATGTTCATGTGGTATCAGCAAAGAAAGTGGCCAAGATGAGCAAATGTCTCAGCGTTGTCTTTGTAAATCAAAGGTTTCCGTTTCATTGTTTTAAAACAATGGATATTTCCCAGAAGGTTTCACAGATTCCCATTAAGGTTGCACCCTTCAGTGTAATTACATTTGATACGTTTTTATGATAGTTGTAAAGAACCGAATATGTGTATACGGATGTTGAACAACGTGTGAAGCAGATACTTCGAACATCCATTTTATAAATAATCGTGTCCATGAACCAATCGTAGCAAAACCTACTAACATTATTGTCTATATGATATTTTATTTCTTGTCCGTATCGCGTTTCTATAATAATTTTCCATGTATCGTTGTGTATACGTTATATGCAATTTTATATGCATTTAAATGTTTGTCTTCAATTACAGGTTTATTATGTTATTGCTTTTGTTAATGCATGATTTTGTGATTCATATATATAGCATGTTTCGATTATATATATTTACCTTAAATTATATATATTATCTTTAACTGTTAAAACCTGATTTGACCTTTTCTCGGTAGATTGTTCTGTGGTAAATTATAAACTTTTAGACATCTATTTATTTGAAAGGATTTTCCCAACGTTGTTATAATATTGTAACTATGATATTTATTTAGTTGGCCTAATTTGTTTTGTGTGGCCTATTATATACATTGTGTATAAAAAAATACACATTGTGTTACAACTATGCAGTTCAGAAATCACTGGAACAATCATTGATACTCATGGAATGATTAGAACTTTCTATTTCACTTACATAACGTTTCCAGAATGATCATAACAAAAGATGCGTAATTTAAACATCTACAGTTATCTAGAACTTTCCTTTACGAGTATTTCAATGCAGACCCTAAAGTTAGACACAGACAGAGATAGACATAAACATCGATAGACATTAATATTCTCAGCAGTTGGATTGACACTTTTATTTACAAACTACATCATACTAGATTGTGACCTATAAGATATAATATTCTGTGGATTCCGAGAAGATTTCCGGATAAAGAAAAGATAAAAGATTGGACATATATTTTGACAGTTAAGTTGACATTTCTTTTTGTGTAATACTTCTTGTAAACTTGTGTATAATAAATCTTGTTAAATTTTATTATTGATTTGTGTCTTTTGTTGGCTATAATTTAAAGGCGATTTTCTGGCGTAACAACGTAAATGATCTGTGGTAATCAACTGGTCGTCTATGAATTTCTTTAATTTGATGATATTTCACCTGGTGTTTCGGATATCATTTAGGTCAAGTTCAACCAAGGCCGTTCATCCTCGTCAGGTGCCCTGGCCTAATTTATTTTTATTTACAATAACATTTGATTATAATTACTTTTTAATTGTTATCAATATGTTTCTATCGTGTAACTAATCAAATGCAGTTACATTTTGGGGGCACGACACCTGGTGAATCTGTTAAAACCTGATTATTTTTATGTCCTTTCTTATCTAATTATACTTTGATTGTTTACAATGGTTATAGTTTTGCTGTCGTTTTATATTGTATATTTTTCATTTTTCTTAAATTTAGGTACTTTTGCGTTTCTCATCCCTAGCTTTGAACGATCTATTCTTTCTATAAGACATACTTGAAGGTTAAGTCTATCCTGTACAAATTATTTTATATGTGTAATGGCGTGCGTTTGCTGACTCTGTTTGTGGTCATACGAATAAAAATTTCTCTATCGAGATTTTAGTAAAAACAGGTTTGAATTGATATGCTTGTGAAGATCAGATTCAGATTGACATTGAGTTGCTGATAATCTCTCATCTATAGTGAATTTCTTTAAAATATTAATCAATCTCCTTTTTAGAAGTTTTTTTCTAATTACGAAAAAAGCCTTCTCAGAGATGATATCTTTAAGTATGTCTATTAGGCATATAATGATTGTAAACCAATCTCCTTTTTTAGAAGTTTTTTTCAAATTACAAAAAAAATCCTTCTCAGAGATGATATCTTTAAGTATGTCTATTAGGTATATAATGATTGTAGACTAATCTCCTTTTTTAGAAGTTATTTTCTAATTGCGAAAAAAATCCTCTCAGAGATTATCTAAAACCAATAACCTTGTCTATCTGCAATCTGCTAGGCACTATTAACAGAGGGGATAAGAAACATGCGGTAATGTATTGTGTCGTGATTGGTTGAAAGGAAATAGACGTCATTCGTAGAACGACCAAAGCTGGGGTTCGATTGGCTTATGTGTTAGCATCATATGTTGAACCGATGTACGTCATCAAGTATATGACTAGAGACTCCCATAATCAAATAATTTGTCTCTTCATGTAATTAGAGAATATATTAATTAAAAACTTGCTGTGGTCCTTAACTTGCTTCCTAAGGGCTAGTTTAGTTATGTCCATGTGGTATCAGCAAAGAAAGTGGCCAAGATGAGCAAATGTCTCAGCGTTGTTTTGGTAAATCAAATGTTTCCGTTTCATTGTTTTAAAACAATGGACATTTCCCATAAGATTTCACAGATTCCCATTAAGGTTGCATTTGATACGTTTTTATGATAGTTGTAAGAACCGTCTATGTGTATACGGAGGTTGGACAACGTGTGAAGCAGAGACTTCGAACATACATTTTATAAATAAACTTGTCCATGGACCAATCTTAGCAAAACCTACTAACATTATTGTCTATAGGATATTTTATTACTTGTCCGTATCGAGTTTCTATAATGATTTTCCATGTATCGCTGTGTATACGTTATATGCAATTTTATATGCATTGAAATGTTTATCTTCAATTACAGGTTTATTCTATTATTGCTTTGTTAATGCATGATTTTGTGATTCATATATATAGCATGTTTCGCTTATATATATTTACTATTATCTTTAACTGTTAAAACCTGATTTGACCTTGTCTCGGTAGATTGTTCTGTGGTTAATTATAATTTTTTAGACATCTATTTATTTGAAAGGATTTGCCCAACGTAAATGATCTGTGGTAATCAACTGGTCGTCTATGAATTTCTTTAATTTGATGATATTACACCTGGTGTTTCGGATATCATTTAGGTCAAATTCGACCAAGGCCATTCATCCTCGTCAGGTGACCTGGCCTAATTTATTTTTATTTACTATAACATTTGATTATAATTACTTTTTAATTGTTATCAATTAAAAAAATTAGTACAGTTGAGTACCGATATAGGTCATGTCAGACTTTTACTGGTTTGTAGTGGAGTCTTCTGATTTAAAATCAGTGGTTATTATTCATAAAATTGAGATCAAGGTCAAAGGCCAAGGCCGATGTGTGAATTTCGAGCTCTGCTTGTTATCACAGGCAATGTACACCAAGTTTCTAATGACTTCATAAATATAGATCAAAATTAATTAATTAAATTATTTTAAAAAAATATATTAAAACTGTTCTACATGTTCTAGCAAAAAGACCTCGTCATCTTTCACATGTAACATCTCCCTCATATTACTGAAACATGATAAAGTCTAAAGGTTTTTTTGCATAAGAATGGATGACTCATGACCTTGAAAACGATCAGCAAGAACTGAACTTGTGTAAACCGGAAGTACTTTTTACGTCACATATTCTATGTTAATGTATTTTACAATTACATAATTTAAGAATCATATGAACAGGAAGTAATATTTTGCAAACCGGTAGTAGCAAATTATCTCTCAAAAACAGTGTTTACTCAGTGTAAGGAAAACTATCATATAACATCGGAATGAACATTTGTTCACCGAATAAATCGAATTATCGCCATTATTTCAAACGAAAATACACGGAAACCTCAATTTTTTAAATAAAAACATCAGATGGAATCGGCAGTGACTTTTCAAAGCCGGACGTTGCTGATCATTTCCAGTATTACAAAGGCAAAACAAGAAATTACGTATTTTTGGCATCCGTGCAAGCCTTTCTTCCTTTTTTGTGTTGGCAAAGGTTACGTTTTAAACAAAAATCATATCATTCTATAAACAGGAGCGTTACTTAAACAAGTTATTTTCTTCAGTTACTTATATAGGTAATCTTTGTTTTAAAAAATATTATCACTCAAAAGAGTTATTTCAAATTTCAATAATAGCGTCGATAAAATGTAGTTTTTATTAATATTTTAGTCTTTTTATTACATTAAATGACGAATTGATTAAATTTAAGATGAATAAAGAGATAAAATGTTACTATAAAAATAATGACAACAATATTACTTGTATAAGTTATTTCATACATCTCTGAAAACATTAGTAATTACAATAAGTTAAGAGAAGTATGTAATTGTTTTTGGTAACAAATTATTAACAACTTAATTCTTAATGAAATTACAGGTTTTCATCGATATATATCTGTCTGCCTTTAAGATTTTCAAGGAAAATGATATTTCAATAGTCCATTGAGACCAATATTTGACCAAGCATCGTCGATATGATAGGTATAGGGTTAGGATTAGAGTAAGGGTTAGGGTTAAGGTTAGGGTTAGGGTAAGGGTAAGTGTTAGGTTTAGGTTTAGAGTTAGGATTCGGGTTAGGGTTAGGGTTAGGGTTAGGGTTAAGGTTAGGGTTAGGTTTAGAGTTAGGATTCGGGTTAGGGTTAGGGTTAGGGTAAGGGTTAGGGTTAGGGTTAGGGTTAGGGTTAGGGTTTGGGTTAGGGTTAGTGTTAGGGTTAGGTTAGAGTATAGGCTTTAAACGAAGATGAGGTTAGGGTTAGGGTTAGGGTTAGGGTTAGGGTTAGGGTTAGGGTTAGGGTTTAGGGTTAGGGTTTAGGGTTAGGGTTAGGGTTAGGGTTTTAAGATGCGCCTTGGTCATGTGTGCATACGTGTGAAGGTTTGGGTTAGAGTTAGTGTTAGGGTTACGTCTATAGACAAATTCGGGGTATAGACATAGATGGAAGGATATATTACGGTTATGATATGATTAGCGTATGAATATATGATGGTTAGGGATCTTCTTTTTTATAACCCGAACACTTACCCTTGCGCATGCGCTCGTACCAAAGTACCATTGCGCATGCGCCGATAAGTTTTGGTTTCCAGGGTTAGGATTAGGGTTAGGGTTAGGGTTAGGATTAGGGTTAGGGTTTAGGGTTAGGGTTAGGGTTAGGGTTAGGGTTAGGGTCAGGGTATAATCATTTTGCGACATAAGCCGATTTGGGATGAGCTAGGTGTTAAAGGGAGACAATTCATTTATTTTGAGCAGATTAACAAAGTAGTTTGAAGGTAAGTTTTTTTACATCGGATATTGCTGGTATATATATACATTTATATATGTATTCACTTAAATTTTATTATTTCGGTTTATCTATATAATTTGTTTTATAATATATGTAGAATAAATGACGAAATAAGATATTCTATAAAAATATTTTGAAAAAGGACCAAGAAAATAATTGGCAGGAGTTCACTTTGAACTACTTCATTTAATCCAATGATTATTGAATTGGATTTATAAATGCTATCATTTTATTGATTTGACTATTTAAATTGAGATATTATCAACTGTTAATAATCAATTTTTTTTATTATATTAACTTGCTGTTCTATAAATTTCGAAAAATAGAATGACGTGTCACGGATGTCGGGAAATAAATGCGACTGTTATTCAGTAAACACTTTAATCACTATTCAGTGAAATATTGAAAGAAGATTAAATTTTTCAGATTGTTTTGCCATTGGAAATATGTCTGCTTCAAATTCAAAATTTAATAAGGCATTATGTGTCATGTTACCTACTACTATGCCACTACCTGTTATCCAGGATAGGGTTTCCAATTATCCACTTCTTACTCAACTATCCCTTACTTGGGTATAATGATACTTAATTCCCACTAACCATTACGAAGTCACCGATTACCTATTAGTTAGTTTATCATTACCATAACCTTAAACCTATCCCATTTTGTTACCTGATGCCAATTCCGTTTGTGGTATTCAATTAGCCACTACCCACTACCTAGTATACCGTTACCCATAACCAATTAAGCATTACCCAGTAAACCGTTTGCCATTACCCATAACCCAGTTTATCGGTACCCATTACCCATTAACCAATTTACCGTTATCAATTACCCACTACCCAGTTTACCGCAACCCATCACAATTACCTAGTACACCATTACCCATTAACCATTGCCCATTAAACTGTTACCTATTACACATTACCTAATATATCGTTACCCATTAGCCATTTCTCAATATTCCGTTACCCACTGACCATTATCTGGTACTGCATGTGTACTGTTGATTCATTATTATTCGTTGGATACCAGTTTTCGTTGATTTCGTTGGTACAGATGAACCACGAAATTAATTGTTCAATGAATAACAAATTTTCTCTAGGCTTGTATGCAGAATTCGGCAATACCACGAACATAAATTTCCAAGAACATGTAAGTTTTCCTTTATCCATGAAAATTGGTACCCACGAAAATAAATGAATCCCCATTATACCGTTACCCATTACCCGTTAAGCAGTATAACGTTAACTTATACCTTGTATACCGTTACCCATTACCCATTACCCAGTTTTCCGTTACCCATTACCTATTATATGCTTAAACAAGGCTATCCCCTGAGCATGTATTGTTCACCTGGCTTATAATTAAGTTAAATTGAACAAAGACATAAAATCTCAATAGAATTTGTAATATGACAACAATATTTAGTACATGTGTTTGCGTTGATTTTTGTTTTTTCTTTAAGATGACCCTTTTAAGGCTTATTTCAATGATGGAAAAAATGATTTTGAAAGGAGACTACCCAAGGACCATTCCGCAAAATTTTGGTGCGTACAACAGTTTCAGAGAAGGAGATCATTTTTTAAATGTGAATGGATGCACAGCCCACAGACGACGGATTCGGAGTGATGACATCATTGTAAAAGATTGCATGGTCTTTTTGACCAGATGATAGAATAAAAGCAGGAGTTTACCTTTAAATAACTCAATCAAATAAAAGAAAAACATTGCAAGCTACGAGCAATAACTAAATAAAAAATTATGAAAACAACAATCAAAGTTTAAAACATAATCGTTTGCCTGCGTTTATAACTTCTTCAAGTAGACGATTCTTGCTCATCCATATTTTCCTCCTGCCTGGGTTGACTCAGGGTTTCATGTAGAATGTCCATACTTTAAATTTAAAAGTTACTTAATCTGTTTTTCTGTCATTTTTTAATTTAATTTTTTCTATCATTTTTACGTTTGTTTCTTAGAGTGTCTTTAAGTTAGTTTGATATGTCAGAGTCTGCTTGGCTAAAATCTTTCGGCCACACATTACCTTTTATGCCATCGCGAAAACATTTTTGAATTATGACTTCATGTAGTTGTTTACTTTAAAGTGTGTGTAAAAAGTATTTTATAAATGCTCTTTGGAATGGATTTAATTTGTCGTTTGTAGTTGGAAGACCGATAAATGGTTCTAGTTTCTGTCTTCGATCTTCAGATATAGTACTTTCCCTGTGAAAAAAGTAAAGGAAATTATCATTTTAGGAAAAGAGGAGAGTTTAAAATTTGTGCCCATCTTGATTTTTCTAGTCTTTGTTAGCAAGCAATCTTGTGTGATACAGTTTGGTAGATGTATTTGTTAAACAATTCTAACATAGATTGATTGAAGTTGGCCTATTGGTTTTAGAGAAGAAAATTGTTAATAAAACACTAAGTCATGACAATAAATGACATAAAAAGCATGATAGAAAAATATGTGGATGCATTTATATTCGTGGGTGCCAATTTTTGTGTTTGCAGACAAATAAGTGGTTTTTAGGATACATAATTTCGTGGTTTAACCATTTGGTGGTTAATTGTCGTTCGTTTGGTACTTAAACTCGCAATTTACCTTTACCCACGAAATCAATGAAATTCAATGTCCCACGAATAATAATATTTTCTTGGCATTTTGAAAAATATCTGACTCATCTTTTTTGAAATTATGAACTGAAAAACAGATCTGAATTAAATAATAAGTACTAACCTGTATGATGTTTGTATGATAATCGATTTGGATGAAATTCTAGGTGTTTGTGAAGTTGATGGTGTAGCCATTTGAGAGGTTGGATGTTTTTATGTTACCCTTTTTGGTATTTCAGGAGGCGGGTTAAGATTTACTGCAGACACGTTTGGTGTTGATGACATTATATTGCTTAGTTTTGATAAGCTTTTGCCTAAGTAACAATTTACAACAGAAATTACGTATATATCATATAACTTATGACCGGACTTTATTGCTGCCTCTAATGCTCCATGAAAGATAACAGATGGATCTTACATGGTTAAATGATTTCATTCCTCCATGATTTCTTCCCTGAATTTGGCAAAGTTGTCCGACAGATCATTTATTTTGGCCTCTATTTTATCTTGTCTTACTTCGATGGTTTGATAGTGCTCCTGCATTTCTTGTATGTGTTCATGGATTTCCTTTTTTTTCTGCCTCGGACACTGTATTTGTATGTAAGTTATTTTGGACCGACTTTGCGTATTTCATATCATGTTGCAAACCTTTCATATCATTTATGATTTGGTATTTTTGGTCAAGTGTTAATGTTTCACTTTGTAAATCCTTCAATTTGTCTTGCATTGCAGCTTTAAATTTCCCCATCATCTCTTTCGTGTTGGATGCGTTTTTTTCAGCTTCCACCCTTATCTTTGCCACCTCATCAGCCACAAAATGTTCGACGACTGACACAGCCTCTTCTATGGCTGCTCCGTATTCACTCATTGTTTTCTGTAACCAAGGAACATATAATTAACCTTGCATTGGCTTTTACCTAGTAAACCTGTACCCATTACCTATAAACCATTAACCAGTATACCGTTACTTATTACTTATTACCTAGTATATCGTTACCCATTACCCATACCCTATCATACCGTTAACAATTACCCATTATCCAGTATACCATTATCCATTACCCATTACCCAGTAAACTGCTACTCATTACCCATTACCTAGTATACCGTTACCCATTAATTATTTCCCGTTGTCTAGTATATCGTTACCCATTACCCATTACCCAGTACCTAGTATACAATTACCCATTACCTAGTATACCATTACCCATTATCTATTATATCGTTACCCATTATCCATTACCTATTATCTAGTATCTCGTTACCCATTACCCCTACCTCATTATACCGTTACCAATTACCCATTACCCATTGTATAGTATATCGTTACCAATTACCAAGTATACCATTACCGATTAACCAGTACCTAGTATACCAATACCCATTATTTATTGTCTATTATGTAGTTCACCATTACCCGTTACCCAGTATTCCATTTTAAAATTTTAAAATACCCATAACCTAGTAAACCGTTACCCATTACCTAGTTTATACTCCTCTACGGAAGTGGAATTTGGGGTTACAAAAACTTTAGCCAAATCTCGACCGTGCAGAATAAAGCATATGAACTCTTCTTGGGTGTAGGAAAACACACTTCGAATATAGCGACACGCGGAGATATGGGCTGGACCTCGACTAAAACCAAACAAAGAAAATCGTGTGTTCGCTTACTTTGTAAACTTTATAAACTTGGTAACAAACTTCGTACCTATCGACTCTACCGGGCGTTACTCCAGGCCGCCTACTCCGCTTGAACATAGACTTTGTAGATACTGTGAACTAGGTGAAATAGAAACAGAAAAACATTTTCTAATGACATGTTCATTATATTCAGACTTGAGATATGACTTTTTACTTGAATGCGTCAAAATATATATTGCAAATTTTAACAGTATGAGTTTAAATGACCAATTTGTTAATATCATGAACTGCGAAGAAATACAGCAATATTTTTGTAAGAGTCTGCATAAATTTGTACGTCGAAAACTTTTCACATTCGACTAGTGATAAAACATGATTAAGGTTAATCTGATTTTTGCTTTAATTTTAAGTTATAACTTTATACTGAAGTGAAGCAATTTTTTATTTAACGGATTGCAATATAATTAACTGTGATAGTTATAGTATTATAGATTAACATTATTTTATTTTATCTTTATTTTCATTTATTTATTTTAATCGTCTAGATTAATTTTTATTTATCTTTTTTTATTCAACAGACAACGTGATTGTAACTTAGTGTAAATACAGATTTTTATAAGAATTTATTGTTAATATAGAATTTTAAAAGTGTCTCATAAGTCAATTTTATGGCTGAGTATTGATTGAATGTTTCAACTGATGATATGTTTATTGTGTACTTTATTATGTCAATCAATATGTGACACTATAATAAAATAAATTTATCTTATCTGTATCTTATCTTTATCATTACTCATTATCAAGTATATCGTTACCCATTACCCAAACCCAATTAAACCGTTACTAATTACCAATTACATAGTTTACCATTTCCCATTAACCATAACTCAGTATACCGTTACCAATTACCCATTACCTAGTATATCGTTACCTATTACCTAGAATACCGTTATCCATTACCCAGTATACCGTTACCAATTACCCATAAACTAGTATATCGTTACCAATTATCCAGTATTCCGTTACCCTTTACCCAGTACGTACCCAGTATACCATGACCCATTATCTATTATATCGGTAGCAATTATCCATTACCCATTATATAGTTTCTCGATATCCATTACCAATCCCCTAGCATACCGTTACCAATTTCCCAATACCTAGTATACCACTACCTATTGTCTATTGTATCGTCACCCAATACCTATTACCCAGTATACCATTTTATAACACCCATTACCTAATATTCCGTTCCCCATTACCCATTGTCTATTATATTGTTACCCATTACCCATAAACAAGTAAGCCATTACCCATTACCTAGTTTACCATTACCCATTATCAAGTATATCGTTACCCATTATCCATTACCCGTTACCCAGTATACCATTATTCGTTAACCATTACCTAGTATACCGTTACCCATTAACCATTGTCTAGTATAGCGTTACCCATTACAAATTACCCCGTTAACCGCTACTCATTACCCATTACCCATTATACCGTTACCAATTAACCAATACCTAGTATGCCATTACCCAGTATACCATATACCCTAAGAAAACACAACGGATTTATTTTATTTAATTGACATACCATCAGCTAGTCTTTAATATTTCTGACTTCTGCCAATTTGTTGCCAAACTGTATAAAATGAAAGAAAAGATTTAACAAAATAAACAAAAAAATGTGTTACTATTATCGCTTATTTACAAACAAACAAATTTTACAAAAGCATGAGCTTCGATCTCACATAATTGAACAAGGGAGATAAAGTCGTGGACGGAAAAAACAGCAATATATTCACAACCATAGAAAGAAAAATCAGTACAGTCTAAATTAGGCGTCTCTAAAATCAAAATTAAAATGAAAACAAACAAATCCGTATGGATATGGAACACTTTCCATCGCTGATATGAGAATCAAAAGATAGTAGCAGTAAGAACATCACATTAGCAGATCTTTTAACTTTCTGAAATCAAAAGAAAAAATGTATGTTTGCATGTTATATACATATATGTGTATATATGTTCGTGTATGTATGTATGTATGTATGTATGTATGTATGTAGTTCATGCATGCTTTTTGTGCATCTAAGTGTTAATGTGTATGTTTGAATGCGATCAGTTGTTTACGTATTGTTACAGTGAATGAATAAATGCGTACATATATACATATAGGGTACTACAGATTGAAATATTTATTTAACCAAATGTAATGCCAAAAATGAAATTCAAAATGAAGATACAGAAAACTAACGTGGAAAATGTTGAAGAAAAAAATGAGTGAAAGGAATATTTATTCTAACTAAATAACCATTCAAACTAAGAAAACCGTTAACAGAAAACACAAATTAATAATTTAAACCGAGGACCTGGGCATAATTCTCCTGAAAATGGTGATTTAAACAAAACCCGTAGGCAGTGAAAAAATCTTCCACTTTTTCAAAAGAAAGTATGGCAAAAGGAAAAACAAAAGCAATATCAAACAGAAAGAAAATTGAAATGTTCCAAAACATCGAAAAATTTAAATTTTGTAGGAATCAAAAGTGCTGATCTTGACAATAATAGAAAAAGTATAATAATGTTGAACAGAAGAAAAACAGCTCAATAATTATAAGCATGTGCCACAAAATCATGGACTTCTAAATTTTCGCCATGACAAAATTGTAATGCTAACAAAAATAATAGCGAGTTTCGAAACAATACAATGCGAATGCCTGATTAACATCCATAAAGAAAACATAAATAGAGTAAGTAAGATATAAATGTCAGAAAAATAAAATTAAAAATAAGATTAATTAGAAATTTCAGTCTCTGAAAAAAAGGATATATCAAGCATCTTCAAACGTAAACACATGTACATACCTATACATATTTACACATTCACATTAACCTACATATGTAAATACATACACATACATTTTTATAGCAGTTATTTCTATGAGGTCATATAACACTATAAAATGAAAAATATGACCTTGATCTTTGACCTAGGCCTTGATCCCGGGAATTTGCATCAACACTTGGACAGTCCTTTATCAATGCAAATTTTCAGCTGAATACCCCTTACTTTATTTTACGACTTTTTCAGGCCAAAACAAAACGTTTCTCCGATTGGCCTAAATAAAGGCAACAGTAGTATAACGCTGTTCGAAATTCATAAATCGATTGAGAAAAAACAAATCCGGGTTACAAACTAAAACTGAGGGAAACACATCAAATATAAGAGTAGAACAACGACACAACAGAAACACTAAAATGTAACACACACAGAAACGAACTATAAGATAACAATAGCCATATTCCTGACTTAGTACAGGACATTTTAAGAAAAAATGGTGGGTTGAACCTGGTCTTTTGGCTAGCCAAACCTCCCGCTTTTATGACAATGTTAAATATAACACTAAAATGACAACATTACATGACAGGACTACAATACAAATACATGGAAGAACATACAGGACAGAGAAACACACAAATAAACAATACAATAGAACATTACAACAAGCTAATAGTTATTAAAGGTACCAGGCTTATAATTTAATACGCCAGAGGCGTGTTTCGTCTACATAAGACTCATCAGTGACGCTCAGGTCAAAATAGCAAAGAACGCCAAACAAAGATGAAGAGCATTGATGACCCAAAATTCCAAAAAGTTGTGCCAAATACGGCTAAGATTATCTGCCTGGGATAAGAAAATCTTTAGTATTTAGAATAATTATTACTTTTGCAAACAGTAAATTTATAAAAATGACCATATAACTGATATACATGTTAACACCGAAGTGGTGACTTACTCAAGAATAAAAACGAATACGTAAAACAACCTAGATAAGCACATAAAAACAGCACAGCCGAACAACGCATTGTATGTCAGTCGAATAGATCGACGCACAAAAGTGACGTCACAGGTAAATTTCTAAAAATTTCCAAAAATTAGGATAGAGTTCAAGATTAGGTTTGTAATACTAATATTACATGTATTTAATAACAATGAAAATTACAATACTTATTAATATAAAATTGTGTTAGTAATTAGATAATTAATTGTATTATCTAGCTATGTCGGTATTTCTTCTAAATCAAACTGTAAACCAAATACATCGTGTAAGTTTAGTTGACCCAAACTAAAATCTTATAAATGAACTGGGTGATTAATTATTTTTACCCTCACACACGAATAGAACAGAAAAAGTAAGAATTACAACTACAAACGATAAGACATTTGACAAAATCCGATGAGTATAACAAATATAAAATCAAAACTGAATACATGAATGTTGGATAGCAAAATATCGTGACACGTCTTATAACAATGCGAATTCTCACTCAAAACTACTAAATATATGCAAAGACTATGGACAGTCCAAGTGCCGATGGAGATTCTAGAGATTAAGGCCTAGGTCACTAAGGTTGTCAGTTACCGCACTGAAGTTGTCAATTACCGTTATAAGGTATAGTTTTACTGCGACGGTAAGTGGATACATTACAACGGTAAATGGTAACAGTGTTGCCAATTACCGTTGTAATGTATCCACTTACCGTCGCGGTAAATGAATACTGTAGTGGGGTAAATGGATACAGCTTTGGCGTAAATGATTTTTTTTTTGCAGTAGTTGGCTACTTTATTGCAGTAGTTTGCTACTTTATATGGGTAATTGACGACCTTAAGAAGCTTAATTTTAACCTACAAAAATGTTGTCCGTTCATTGTTGAAGACTTGATTTTCTTTTCAACGATAGTATGTTTGTCTTTGGCTATTAAGGGTTGGTGCATGTCCAACTTGCACTTTTACAATATATCTAGTGTTGTGTTTTCTTTAAACTGAAGCCATAAGGATACTGCTATTTTATGCATATGCATTCAAACTTTATTTCTTCTACCTTCATGGATAATGTGCTTTTACATTTCGTATAATGAGAAAAATTTACTTACAAATCTCTGTTGAAGTTACACAATCTCTGAAAATACTGAAAATGAATAAAAGCTATATCATATATAATACAAAGTTTAAATACATTGATGTTTACACCATAACAAATCAGGAAATCAAAAGAAAGGAGATATAACAAATTAAAACCTTTATAGCAAATCCGTACAGACGAACTAACAAACAGACAGACGGGCGAACATATGAAAGGACAGACGGACGAACGGACGGGTAAACTTAATATCGGGCATTTTATAACCCTTACATAGAATCAAACTTGTTAAATATCGCTTGGCTTTTAAAATCGTAAAACATCACCTGTAAACAAAAACCTTATGGAAACACTAACCCTTCGGTTCCCCTTACGACGCTCCATTGTGACGTAATCAAATACACTTTTAAAAGAATAGTAAAAAATGAAAAGTTCAATTTTATTTCTAAAAGAAATTTTTTTTTCATATTAATTGTTTAGCTGAAAAATTAGTCAAATAAATTCTACACATTTAAAAAAAAACCTCACAGAGATCTGTCCAGTAATAAAGAAGTTACTAAAAAAAGGGGACCTACCTTTTCAAGTCTGTACCCTTTGAATTTTCAGCATCAAAAGACTGAAATATGGAGGGCACCGAGGTTTTATGATAAATTAGTGACTAGAAAAAGGCATTAAATTTGCTTTTACCCAATACATTTCAAATCCCTGCAACTTAATCAATTCTTAACGGATTTTCATCATCTTGGCGTCATTTTAAAGCTAATTATTTCAGCTGTAATGCTATATTCATTATGTAGGTTTATCGTACTGTCAAAAAGAGTAAAACAAGATCGAAACAAAGGGTTAATAACACCTTTAAATATATCTTTCAAGGCAATAACCATCTTTCAGGTATATTTCTAAGGGCATGTAATCAAATAAACGTATTAAAATAGCAAATATATTGGGGTTTTTTAATCTAGTACATACATTTATGTGTATGTATGTATGTGAGTGTATCTGTAAGATTGTGTATATATGTGTATGTATGTGTATGTGGATATGTTTGTATGAGTATATTTGTATATATATATATATGTATGCATGTATGCAAGAGTGTATGTGTATGTATGTATGTGTGTATGTTTATTTGTGTAATGTATATGTGTTTGTTTATGTACGCGTGTGGATAAATATGAATATATATATGTGAGTTTATATATATATATATATGTGTATGTATTTATGTGTATGTGTGTATTTAAGTGTGTGTGTGTGCGTGTGAAAATATGAGTGTGCAGAGATGTGTGTATGTATGTGTCTATGTGTATGTTTGTGTATTAGTGTATGTACGTGTGCGTGTATACGTGAATGTATATGCCCGAATATATGTGTATGTCTGTATATTTGTATCTTTGAGAGTGTATATGTGTGAACGTATGTGTGTTTGTATGAAACAGTGTATGTATGATTGTGTGTATGTGTGTGTTTGCATGCATTTACATTTGTAAATGTGCATTTGTGTGTGTATGTGTGTCGTCCGTGTGTTGATATGTGTATACGCGGGTAGGTTAAGGAACTTTGAAACGTAAATGGTGGCTAAAATATCATATTTTGAGAATAAAATTGTGTAAACTAAAATTCAGGAATCTAAGTTGTTTAATTTATATATTTTTGCAGTAAGGATTCAGTAAACCGAAATTTTGGTCATGATCCCTTAGGTCACGTGACTACTACAAGGGTAAAATGCCTCAACCAAATTGGCAACAAACGGATGACTACACTGCATAAAAATCATCAAACTTTTTTTAAACGAATCCTTGTGCTTTCGCGTTAACTAAAAGTACTGCACTATTTTCCAGAAGTGAACATATTAAAAAAAATAATATTTTTAGATTACCCGGCAGCATAGGACGATAAATTTGTTCATAGTTTCGTTTCTATTTTGATTACAATTGCTTATTCAATAAGCACGCAGCACTATTCTATTAGGTTATATCTATAGCTTTCTATTTCAGTTTATTTTTTTTGAGAAAATATCGTCTCTGGTAACCCGTTTTTTGTAAATTTAGAATTGTAACTATGGTTTCGATAAATTTGTCTATGTTATTCAAGCGCACTGAAGACTCGTACAATCATCAAAGTTCCG